>NC_133658.1:925234476-925834476 GCF_037893015.1 Macrotis lagotis | reverse complement strand
GGGTTAAGTGACTTGCCCAAGGTCACATAGCTAGTAAGAGTGGTACAGTGGATAGAGTACTGGCCTTGGAATTAAAATCTGGCCTCAGATTCATATACTTGTTATGGCTATCACTTCCCTGATGTCATGGGCTTCCTCAAGAATGAAGGACAGGGATGGCTAGGTGGCGTAGTGGATAAAGCATCAGCCTTGGAGTCAGGAGTACCTGGGTTCAAATCCAGTCTCAGACACTTAATAATTACCGAGCTGTGTGGCCTTGGGCAAGCCACTTAACCACATTTGCCTTGCAAAAACCTAAAAAAAAAAAGTATGTAAAAATCAAATAAGAGGCAGAAGAAAAACTGAGAAAAGAAATGAGAGTGACACAAGAAAATCATGGAAAAAAGTTAATACATTGGTAAAGGAGGCATAAAAATACTCAAGAAAATAATGCCTTAAAAAAAACAAAAGTCCAAATGCTAAAAAAGGTACAAACACACAGACACACACTGAAAAGAACACCTTAAAAAACCAAATTGGTCAAATGAAAAAAAGATAAAGTTTTGCTAATAGTTTGTGTTTTCCATTCTCTGAAAACTGGTCTGTTTTGCCCTTTTCCAATCCTGTAGTAGTAACAATAATAGCTTTTATTTATACAGCACTTTAAAATTTGCTAAGTGCTTTACACATCTCTAATTTTATCCTCATAATCATTGGGTTCATTTTTATAGATGAGACAGAAAGAGGTTAAGTGACTTGCCCAGAATCACACAGACATTAGTGAGGATGGATTGGAACTCATCTCTTCCTGATTCCAGGTCTAATGCTGTCTTCACCCATTCTCCATAATCTTACCATTTTCTGTTTACTACAGTGACGAGGGATCATAGATTTAGATCTGGATGAGATATTGGAGGCCATCTAGTCCAATGCCCTTATTTTACAGATGAGGAACTGACCCTGGAAAAACTGAATTATTCAAAATCACTTGGCTAGTAATTGGCAGAGCTTGAACCATCGGGGTTCAAACCTTCAAGCCCAAGTCCTGACTCCAGTCCTCCAGTCATCTGGATCAAGTGACTTGAATTCATCAAGAGCAGGTAGGTGCCTTCTCACCATCTCTTTCCTTATCCTGGTATCAACTCTATTAGCCATTTTTGTCCTTTTCCTCTCCAGGCTAAATACTATTGTCTTTGGCAAAGAAAACATGGTTAAAAAAAATTATCAGCCTTATCACTGGTTATCATCTTCCCATTCTTAACCAAGCAGCAATTCTGTTCCTTCTTTGATATTCTCCTCTTCCCCAGTAGTTTTTTGTTCCTTCTACATGCTCTTCTGGTTGCTCTCAACATCTCTCACCACCTCCTGGGAAAGGCATTGCTGATGTGATTCTTACAAGACTTTGCCACACTTCCTTTGATGTGTGCTCCTCTTTCTTCTGTACACACAAACTCATATATTTAAAACCCAAATGGGGGGGTGGCTAGGTGGTGCAGTGGATAGAGCACCGACCCTGGAGTCTGGAGTACCTGAGTTCAAATCAGACTGCAGACATTTAATAATCACCTAGCTGTGTGGCCTTGGGTAAGCCACTTAACCCCATTGTCTTGCAGAAACCTAAAAAACAAAAAGAAAAAAACAAATGGACTACCAGTTTTCTGTGCATCTCTATCAATCTTCAGAAAACTTGATTTATCTTCATGACTATTTCTCTGTATCTTCATATTTTTGAGTTCCCCAAAAGAATTTTATCACAGCAGACTCAAGCTTTTAAATCTAATCTCTACAAGACTTGGGAGTGTGTGTTAAGGTAATGTTTCGCCTTCTTTGTCACAAATTTGTGGAAGACAGTTCTGCCAGAAGTTCCCATCATTTCGAACTCCAGGCGATTCATTATTCTTCCCTTTTATGAGAATTCTGATTCAGAATAGAATTCTTCTCTGTAGGTTCCTCCATCTATTGAAGAAAGAAATTAAGGGAAGTCATTTGCAACTCTGACTTTGGCAGAGAAAGAACTCCAGCAGATGTCTCAATAACTGTGGTTCCCTATTCCTACTATCTTCTTCTTCTCTGCCAGGTTTGGGATGTTTCCCAAAATTCTCAGGGATTTCCTCTTTCTGTCCAGTTTGTAGTTTATTCCATTGACTGTATCACTTTTTTGTCCCACTTTTGATTTTTTTTCACCCACCACACTTCTCTCTAGTTCCTGGATTTCCTCTTATGATAGTCAGCATATCATGCTTTACATATTATTTCACTTGGTCCTTTTTAATACACACACACACACACACACACACACACAATCTCCCCTTCCCCCCATTTATCTATTTTATTGATTGATTGATTGATTTTTAGGTTTCTGCAGGGCAATGGGGTTAAGTGGCTTGCCCATGGCCACACAGCTAGGTGATTATTAAGTGTCTGAGGTCACATTTGAACTCAGGTCCTCCTGACTCCAGGGCCGGTGTTCTATCCACTGCACCACCTAGCCGCCCCTTATCTGTTCCTTAACGAAGCTTGCCTATAAAGAACCACATTTGGTGAGTGGATCTTTTCCCACCAAGTCCCATTTCCATCTCTGAGATCAGACATCAGTGGCATACTTGGGATAGGGCCGCTCCTTGATGGCTTTTGTAGCCATCTGTGGCCACCGGTCTCTGTGGGCTCGTTTCTCGGACTTTTCTGGGAACCTCCAAGTGTGCCCACTGCTGTCGGCTTTATCACCATTCCTCTCAATTCCATGAGGTTTGCGGACACGGCCGCAGTGGGCTGCACAGGTGGCAGCCTCCTCTGCGTTCTGCCTTTCAGTTCTCTTGGGTCACCGTGGGCTGGACCCTGGCCCTCGGGGTTCTGCTCCAGAAGGCCGAGGCCCAGCTCCGGGCATCCTCTTCCTGGCCCGAGGCTCGGCCCTTGCTGGGCAGCGGCAGCCGTGGAAGTTGTTCCTGGCTCTGGGCCCCCTGGACTCCCGGCGGCGAGTCCTCGCGAGTCCTGGGGGTTGGGGGCGGCCTTCTCTTGCGGAAGGGCCCGCAGCCCCTCGGGCTCTCCCTCGGCGGCCCTGGGGTCGGGCTCCAGCTGGGTCCGCTGGGTCCGCTCGGTCCGCTCGGTCCGCTGGGTCCGGCTGGGTCCGCTGGGTCCGGCTGGGTCCGGCTGGGTCCGCTGGGTCCGCTCGGTCCGCTGGGTCCGGCTGGGTCCGGCTGGGTCCGCTCGGTCCGGCTGGGTCCGGCTGGGTCCGCTCGGTCCGCTCGGTCCGCTCGGTCCGCTCGGTCCGCTCGGTCCAGCTGGGTCCGCTCGGCCCGGGGCAGTGCCACGATGAGCAGCTGGCATGGCCGCGGGCACGAACACAAACACGCGGCGTTTCAGGACTTCGGACACAGCTCTGATGGCCCGAACAAACTTGGCCTTGGTTTCCGACCCAAACCCTTCTCCCCGGGCCCGAGGTCAAGTGCGGCCTCCCCGGGGGGCTCGGGGGTCCCAACCTCCCCAGGAGGGTCACGAGGTCGCGCACACCCGTGGGGCACCCCCCTCCGGCCCACTTCCCAGCAGACCCCGCGGCGCCCCCGCAGAACCCCCACCCCGACCCGAGGACCCCCTTGAAGGCGCCGGGAGGGCGCGGGGCGGGGGGGGCGCCAAGTTCACGCCCACAAACCGTGGGACAAACTGAGGCCCTGGAAGGGGAGGGGCCGAGGGGGCGCCTCCACGTGGGGCGGGGAGGAGGGGCGCGGCTGGCTGCCGCGGCTTCTCATTGGCGGTCGCCCACGCGTCCCTTCGCGGTTGCCATGGGGACACCTCCGGGACCCGGATCAGCACCGCCCCAATCCTTGGACATGCGCGGTGAAGAGGCGAAGGCCGGAGCTCCTGGAGTTGCCATAGAGACGGACTCTCCGCTTTCCCACCGCCGTCCTGAAGGGGGACACACGAGCGCGCCTTGCCTGGGCTCGCAGTGCGCAAGCGCCTCCCGGCGAGGGAAAGAGGGAGGGAGGGAGGGAGAGAGGGGACGAGAAGACCGGGTGCGCAAGCGCAGTGTCCCTTCACGAAGATGGACCTATCAGAGGGGAGGATCTGCTTTAGGCCGGCCCTCCGCACCGCCCTCTCGTCTCTCGCCAAAATCCACCAATCAGGAGATTGGCGTCAAGGGGGCGTGGTCTGGTGACGTCACCCTGGGATCCACCTCCCTCGACCCCTCCCCCTCTCACCTCACCCCCTGCAGGAAGGGCGACCCCGCCCGCCCCCTGACCTTCCGGGAGACTGAAGGCGGAGGTCAGAGCCAAGTCCAGGGTCAGGCCTGGAGGGCCCAGAGCTGGTGAGCTGCCTGCAGAGCCAGCCCTGAATGGGGGTGTGCATGGGGAGGGGACAGGGAGGGGCCTGGAGACCCCGGGGTGCAGAGAGAGCTGGGAGGGGCCTGGAGACCCCTGGGTGCAGAGAGAGCCGGGAGGGGCCTGGAGACCCCGGGGTGCAGAGAGAGCGAGCTGGGATGCAGAGAGAGCCGGGAGGGGCCTGGAGACCCCGGGGTGCAGAGAGCTGGGAGGGGCCTGGAGACCCCGGGGTGCAGAGAGCTGGGAGGGGCCTGGAGACCCCGGGGTGCAGAGAGAGAGCTGGGAAGGGCCTGGAGACCCCGGGGTGCAGAGAGAGCTGGGAGGGTCCTGGAGACCCCGGGGTGCAGAGAGAGCTGGGAGGGGCCTGGAGACCCCGGGGTGCAGAGAGAGCGAGCTGGGAGAGGCCTGGAGACCCCGGGGTGCAGAGAGAGCTGGGAGGGGCCTGGAGACCCCGGGGTGCAGAGAGAGCTGGGAGGGGCCTGGAGACCCCGGGGTGCAGAGAGAGAGAGCTGGGAAGGGCCTGGAGACCCCGGGGTGCAGAGAGAGCTGGGAGGGTCCTGGAGACCCCGGGGTGCAGAGAGAGAGCTGGGAAGGGCCTGGAGACCCCGGGGTGCAGAGAGAGCTGGGAGGGTCCTGGAGACCCCGGGGTGCAGAGAGAGCTGGGAGGGGCCTGGAGACCCCGGGGTGCAGAGAGAGCGAGCTGGGAGAGGCCTGGAGACCCCGGGGTGCAGAGAGAGCTGGGAGGGGCCTGGAGACCCCGGGGTGCAGAGAGAGCTGGGAGGGGCCTGGAGACCCCGGGGTGCAGAGAGAGAGAGCTGGGAAGGGCCTGGAGACCCCGGGGTGCAGAGAGAGCTGGGAGGGTCCTGGAGACCCCGGGGTGCAGAGAGAGCTGGGAGGGGCCTGGAGACCCCGGGGTGCAGAGAGAGCGAGCTGGGAGAGGCCTGGAGACCCCGGGGTGCAGAGAGAGAGAGCTGGGAGAGGCCTGGAGACCCCGGGGTGCAGAGAGAGCGAGCTGGGAGGGGCCTGGAGACCCCGGGGTGCAGAGAGAGCGAGCTGGGAGAGGCCTGGAGACCCCGGGGTGCAGAGAGAGAGAGCTGGGAGAGGCCTGGAGACCCCGGGGTGCAGAGAGAGAGAGCTGGGAGAGGCCTGGAGACCCCGGGGTGCAGAGAGAGCTGGGAGGGGCCTGGAGACCCCGGGGTGCAGAGAGAGCTGGGAGGGGCCTGGAGACCCCGGGGTGCAGAGAGAGCGAGCTGGGAGAGGCCTGGAGACCCCGGGGTGCAGAGAGAGCCGGGAGGGGCCTGGAGACCCCGGGGTGCAGAGAGAGCCGGGAGGGGCCTGGAGACCCCGGGGTGCAGAGAGAGCCGGGAGGGGCCTGGAGACCCCGGGGTGCAGAGAGAGCCGGGAGGGGCCTGGAGACCCCGGGGTGCAGAGAGAGCCGGGAGGGGCCTGGAGACCCCGGGGTGCAGAGAGAGCCGGGAGGGGCCTGGAGACCCCGGGGTGCAGAGAGAGCCGGGAGGGGCCTGGAGACCCCGGGGTGCAGAGAGAGCCGGGAGGGACCTGGAGACCCCGGGGTGCAGAGAGAGCCGGGAGGGGCCTGGAGACCCCAGGGTGCAGAGAGAGAGCTGGGAGGGGCCTGGAGACCCCGGGGTGCAGAGAGAGAGCTGGGAGGGGCCTGGAGACCCCGGGGTGCAGAGAGAGCTGGGAGGGGCCTGGAGACCCCGGGGTGCAGAGAGAGCTGGGAGGGACCTGGAGACCCCGGGGTGCAGAGAGAGCTGGGAGGGGCCTGGAGACCCCGGGGTGCAGAGAGAGAGAGCTGGGAGGGGCCTGGAGACCCCGGGGTGCAGAGAGAGAGAGCTGGGAGGGGCCTGGAGACCCCGGGGTGCAGAGAGAGAGAGCTGGGAGGGGCCTGGAGACCCCGGGGTGCAGAGAGAGAGAGCTGGGAGGGGCCTGGAGACCCCCGGGGTGCAGAGAGAGAGCTGAGAGGGGCCTGGAGACCCCGGGGTGCAGAGAGAGCTGGGAGGGGCCTGGAGACCCCGGGGTGCAGAGAGAGCCGGGAGGGGCCTGGAGACCCCGGGGTGCAGAGAGAGCTGGGAGGGGCCTGGAGACCCCGGGGTGCAGAGAGAGAGCTGGGAGGGGCCTGGAGACCCCGGGGTGCAGAGAGAGAGAGCTGGGAGGGGCCTGGAGACCCCGGGGTGCAGAGAGAGCTGGGAGGGGCCTGGAGACCCCGGGGTGCAGAGAGAGAGAGCTGGGAGGGGCCTGGAGATCTCAGCCACTGCCCCTGAGGCTGGCCCCATGCTGGGCAATGCCAGCAGCCAGGTGGTCTCAGTGGCCAGGACCTTAGCACAATGAGCCCAGGGGAGAAGCAGCTGGCTGAACCTCTCTTTCTGCTTTTTGCCCCAGAGGGCACAGCCCGAGCAGTGGGAGGCCATCTTAGTTTGAGATGGTAGCGGCCCCGGACCCGCTACAGACTGCCATCACAGGTAGGGCCTGGCATGAGAGGCCCTGCATGACCCGGCCCTGGCTGGTTCTGAGGTAACTAGGGGCTGTGCAGGCCTCAGAGCCTTTCCCAGAACCAGGGCTTAGGAAACACCTCATCCCCCCAAACCTCCCCCTCCCACCCTGGTCCCCACATGGTAAGTCTGGCAGGGCCTGGGGGTCAGCAATGACCCCCCCACACACACACACACACCAGGCAGCTTGGTTCACTGCGCTCTAGATGCTGCTAGTTTTCTGGTCTGCAAGCTGAGCCTCTGGGAGTAAGAGTTGAAAAGCTTGAGGTGGGAGCATCCCCCAGGATCAGAGACCCCCCAAATGGGGAGGGGAGGTGCCACCTGCCAACTGTTTGCCAGTGGTCCAACTCTGTTTTCTGGGAAATTTCTGTATGTGGTAGGAGATGGATCCTTTGGGCCCCTGGAGTAAAGGAAGCCATGATGAGGCAGTGTGGCTTCCTCAGAGCCGGTGACCCCAGACTGACGTCCCTTCCTTTCTTCCCAGGGCCATGGGTCTCGTGGGGGTCAGGCCAAGGCCACCAGCAAAATGTGCCCAGGGAGAGCCAAAGCTCCTGCTGTGGTCTTTCATGTTGCCCAGGTCCAGATCCAGTTGAATAGCCAGGCCCAGAGAGCAGACATGGTCTTTTTCCTGTGGAGACCTCATGTCTTTGGGGCCCAACTGATGCACTTCACAGATCTGCTAGGAACCCAGAGCTGGGCAGGGTGTGGCCCATGAGGCACTAGAATCAGGATCCACCCAGACCTCAGCTGGCAAGGTCTGTGGACCCAACCTGCCATCAGTTATACCTGTAAATTTTATAGTTGGCTTCCAAAAGTCAGGTTTGTGAGAACAAAACAGGAACCACTAGGTCTGAGGAGGCCCTTCCTGTGGAAAACGTCCGGGGTTTGGGCCAGACACTTGCTTCGAAGCAGGGGACAGGGCCATGAGAAGGTGTCTGGGGTCACCCATTCTGTGCTCCACCCAGACCAGGACAGGGAGATGGAGTTCAGATGGAGGCCTCCTGTTGTAGGAGGGACATGACTAAGCAGGGTCAGAGGGGTCTTCCAGAGCTCAGATTCTGGGTTCCAAGCAGCCTTTGGCTCCTGTCACGTTTTGTTTCACAATCTGTCCCCACCCCAGCATTCCGTCTGAGTCTGGGGGTTTTCTCCCCTCTGATCTGGACTCCGTTGTCAGGGCCCTTCCGTGGTTGATGGATGATGTTTCATAGCCTAGGGCCCTCCCAGCTTTGACATTCAAGACCTAGAACCTCTTCCATCTCTGACTTGTTTCAGTCTAGGTTCTCAGGTGCTCAGTGATTCCATCATCTCTGCCTTGCTTCTGGTGCCCTTCTGCCTTCATTCACCCATCCCTTGGCTATGAGCAAGCAAGAAGTGACTTGACCAAGATCACATGGCTAGTAAATGTCAAAGACAGGATTTTTTTTAATTTTTAAAATTTCATTTAGTATTTTATTTTTCTTCAGATACATCTAAAAACAATTTTTAACATTTATTTTCTTTTTTGTTGTTGGGGTTTTTTTTGTGAGGCAATGGGGTTAAGTGACTTGCCCAAGGTCACATAGTAAGTATCAAATGCCTGAGACCAGATTTGAACTCAGGTCCTCCTGACCCAGGGTGGGTGCTTTGGTCACTGTACCACCTAGCTGTTCCTAACATCCATTTTTCTTTTTTTTTTTGAAAGATTTTATTTATTTTGAATTTTACAATTTTCCCCCCAATCTTGCTTCCCTCCCCCCATAGAAGGCAATTTTTCAGTCTTTACATTGTTTCCATGTTGTACATTGATCCAAATTGAATGAGAGAGAAATTATAAGGAAGAAACAGAAAGTATGAGATACAGCAGAATTATGTAATAAGACAACATTTTATTTAAATAAAGTTAACAGTCCTTGGTCTTTGTTCAAACTCCACAATTCTTTCTCAGGATATAGATGACATTCTTCATCCCAGATATCCCAAAATTGTGCCTGATTGTTGCCCTGTTGGAATGAGCAAGTCCATTAGTGCTGATCATCACCCTCATGTTGCTGTGAGGGTGTACAATGTTCTTCTGGTTCTGCTCATCTTGCTCAGCATCAGTTCATGCAAATCCTTCCAGGTTTCCCTGACTAACATTCATTTTTCAAAACACTGAGTTCCAAATTCTTAACCCCTCATTGAGTAATGAAAAGCATTTCCATAAGAGTCATATTGTGAAAAACAATATCGACTAAAAAAAGCCCTCAAAAAAAAGTTTGTTTCAATCTGTATTCTAATTCCATCAGTCCTTTGTTTGGGGATGGATATAGCATTTTTATCAGTTGGTGATCTTGTGTCATTGTGTGCCTAAGAGTAAATCATTCCCAGATGATCATCCTCCAAAGTTGCGGTTACTTTGTTCATAATACATTTCACTGAGCATCAACTCATGTCTTTCCTGGTTTTCTGAGAGCATCCTGCTTATCATTTCCTATAGCACATTAATATCCCATTATAGTCATAAACTACAACTTATTCATCCATTCCCATGGATGGGTATCCCCTCCATTTCCAGTTTCCTACCACCAGAAAAGAATTGTTATCCATGGTTTGTTTTGTTTTATTTTGTTTGCAAGGTAATGGGGTTAAGTGACTTGCCCATGGTCATACAGCCAGGTAATAAGTGTCTGAGGTTGGATCTAAACACGGGTCCTCCTGACTCCAGGGCTGGTACTCTATCACTGTGCCAATTAGCTGCCCTTGTTATCAGTGTTTTTATGCATATAAGTCCAAAGGCAGGATTTGGAACCCAGGTTGCCTCCTGCCGTTGAACATAGCAGACCTTCCATTACACCAAATTAGGGATTCTAGGCAGAGGGAGCATGTAAGGTAAAGATGTGGAAGGGGGAGGACCCAGGTTGTATACTGGCAAATAGAAAAGAATCTTCACCTTAAAAATTATAGGGTGGTTAGATAGCAACTGCATCAGGATTGGTTCTTCCCAACTGAGGAGGCTTTCATTGGTTTAATAAAGCCCAGTCCTAGGAACCAGGAATCCAAAAGACAAAGAAAAAGAGGCTCTAGGACATCATCAGTCTGTTTAGCAATCCTCACAGTCACCTCCTTGCTCCCCTGAGGCAACCTCTGGAAAATTAGGGGGCTAGATTGGATGTGAGCAATATGGGGATGTTTGGGTCCCACAAGAATGAGAAGAGAGATTGTTAAGACTAGGGTCTGAGGGGCAGCTAGGTGGCACAGTGGATAGAGGACCGGCCCTGTATTCAGGAGTACCTGAGTTCAAGTCCGGCCTCAGACACTTAATAATTACCTAGCTGTGTGGCCTTGGGCAGGCCACTTAACCCCATTGCCTTGCAAAAACTAAAAAAAAAAAATATCAATTAGATTGTGACCCCAGCCAATGATTGACATGAAAGGGAGAGGAACTAACCTTTCAAAGTAAATATAGGACCTAGCATTTCTGAGAGTCGATGCCCCTCTCCCCTTGAGAGAGGTGGCCCTTCTTTGCAAAGATGTATTAATAAAAGACCACTTTAATCACTCAAGTCATTTATAACATTGGCTGACCCCACAAGGCCCTTCCCTTCATTTCATCTGATGAGTCTCTTTGATGGGCTTCCCATTCTCTTCTTCACCTTCCAGAGACCTTCTTTGAATGTATCTCTCAAAGCTCCTCCCTTCCTGTAGGAATTAATTGCCTTTCTAATTATTATGCAAAGAACCCCAGAAGATTAGAACTGGAAAGAACTTAAGGAGCAAGCTGAGGCCCAAAGGAGATTCTCCCAGGATTCTTAATAGCAGAGCTAGCTCCATAACTCCAGTGACTTGTCCCACCCAAACTGGTTTCCCATTCTCCTATTTTCTTTTTTCTAGCCAAGATATTTTTGTGACATTTCTTTTCTTTCTCATTCAGCCAGAAGACTAGTATGGAAGCAAATACATCTGCTCCAAAGCCCAGCTTTTCTGAAGATAAATCCCAGGAGGTAATCATGGAAAGACCAGCAAGGAATGTCCTCTTGGACCTCAAATGTGGGAACATCAGCACCATGTTAGAGAGTCAGAAGGGAGACCTGTTAGGTCAAACTCAGGAAGAATCTATTTCCTGGGAGAGAAAAGGTCTCAGACATTTAATAGCTGATCAAACAAAAGTCCCTAAAGAGAAGAAAGGTCAACAATACAATGAATTTGGAAGGAGTTTAAATCTGAGCTCAGACCTTGGAATACCTCTCAACACAGACCTTACAGGAAAGAGACTTCATCAGTGTGAAACCTGTGCAAAAAGCTTTAGACAGATTTCAGACTTGATTAAACATCAGATTATCCATGCTGGAGAGAAATCCTATGAATGCAATGAATGTGGGAAGGCTTTTAGTTATCACTCCAATCTTATTCGACACCAGAGAATCCATACGGGAAACAGACCCTATGAGTGTAGTGAATGTGGAAAACTCTTCAGTCACAGCTCATCCCTTATCCAGCACCAGATAATGCACACGGGAGAGAAACCTTACAAATGTAAAGATTGCAGCAAAGCCTTCAGCCGGAGTGCATATCTGACAGAACACCAGCGAATTCATATTGGAGACAAGCCCTATGAATGTGGTACCTGTGGGAAAGCCTTTGGCCGGAGCACATACCTCACCCAACATCAGAGAGTTCACATCAGGGAGAAACCCTACGAATGTGGACAGTGTGGGAAAACCTTCAGCCACCGATCGGCCATCGCTCAACATCAGATCATTCACACAGGAGAGAAGCCTTATGAGTGTATTGAGTGTGGGAAAGCCTTCAGCCGGAATGCGTACCTTAGTCAACATCTGAAAATTCACATTGGGGAGAAACCCTATGAATGTGGGCAGTGTGGGAAAACCTTTAGTCATCGATCAGCCATCGCCCAACATCAGATCATTCACACTGGGGAGAAACCTTATGAGTGCAGCATTTGTGGAGAAGCCTTCAGCCGTAGCGCCCACCTCACACGTCACCAAAGGACTCACACTAGAGAAAGGCCCTATGAGTGCAGTGAATGTGGGAAGGCCTTTGGTCATAGCTCCACCCTCATTCAGCACCAGATAATACACACTGGGGAGAAGCCCTATGAGTGTGATATATGCAGAGAAGCTTTCAGCCGCAGTGCCCACCTCACTCGCCATCAAAGGACTCACACCAGAGAAAAACCCTATGAATGTACTGAGTGTGGGAAGGCTTTCAGTCATAGCTCTACCCTCATTGAACACCAATTCATTCACACTGGAGAAAAACCTTATAAATGTAATGAATGTGGGAAGGCCTTTAGCCGGAGCACATATCTCACTCAGCACCAGAGAATCCACACTGGAGAGAAACCCTATGAATGTAGAGAGTGTGGAAAAGCCTTTCGTCTCCGTTCAACCCTTACTCAACATCAAATCATCCACACTGGAGAGAAACCCTATGAATGCAGTGAATGCAGGAAGGCCTTCAGTCAGTTTTCCACCCTCATTCGGCACCAGAGAACCCATTCTGGAGAGAAAGCCTAAGAATATCATAGAGCCTGAAGAGCTAGGAGCTGAGCAGGAACCAAGAGGCTTTTGGGGGCCTGATCTGTCACCTCTTGATGTGTTGGTCACATCGGTAGTTGCCTTGCAGCTCAGTCCTTCATCTGCAACATGGGAGACTTAAACAAGATGTTTGCCTCTGAGATCCCCAGTTAGTTCCTCCCTTCTCAGTACCTCACTTTCCTTAGATTGAAAATGGAAGGTTAGATGATGGCTGAGATCCTTTTAAATTCCTTCATTAATTCTGTGATAACTTTAATGTAGTGATGTTGTCCTTTCACTCATTTCCATTTGTAAAAGGTCTGTAATTCACTGGGCTAGGACTTCAATCAGGAGAAACCCTGGGTCTTAATGAATAGAGAACTAGGGTTCTATTCAAGACCTGTCTTCAAATCCCATCTCCAGCATTTACTGTTCAACTCAATTCCATATTCATTAAATACCTACTCTGGGCCAAGCACTGAGCTAGGCATTGTAGAAGCCAGGATCACTGTCTGGGAGGAGCTTCCATTCTGATTCAGGGATCAACAAATCCAAAGAAAGATGAAGAAACCATGTAACCACGGGAACCACTGCCTCTGCCTCCACCTCCGCTTCCTCAGTCACAAAATAGTCACAAAATGGCATTGGCAATAGCACTAACACCCAACTCACTGCTGGTTCAAAGGAGAGGAAAGTCTGTGAAGCATATTGCAAACCTTAAAACTGGAACCAGAGAACAGCTATTACTGTTTCTTTGCTCATCGAATATCACAGAATTGGTACCAAGAATAATAACTCTTTTACATTATGTTTGAAAGTTCACAGCTCTGTGAAGCCTGATTTTCTTACCCATTTTGATGAAGATGAGGAAATTGATACACAGAGAAGTCAGAAACTTGTTCCAAATTACAAAATAAGAAAGTGTCAGAATCTGAATTTGCCCCATACTTCATCCCACCTCACTCCCAAGAAAGGCAGATAGGTGTTGAAGGGCAAAGAATTGGGCTGAAGTCCTGAGTTCAAATGACTCTGACAAGTATTTAACTTGCCTCAGTTTCCTCCACTATAAAAAAGGGTAGAAGAACAGCAGCTACCTCCCAGAAGCATTGTAAGGCTCAAATGAGAAAATATTTGTATAACACTTAGCACAGTACTTCTTCCTCCCTTCCTTCCTTTTGCCCTTTCTTTCTCCCTTCCTTCCTTTTCCCCCTCCCCTTCTTCTTCCCTCCCTCCCTGTTACTCCTTTCCTTCCTTTATTCTACAACTCCAACACTTTTCCCATAATGCAAATCTCCACAGTGAGCCACTAAATGGAAGCAGAGTCCTGAAGGTTTTATGGAGATCATTACATCTCTAGACATCCCTCTCCCACTTTACCATAAAGAAATTTGGACACTTGAGAAGCCGTACTCAAACCCATGACCACTTGGGTATTGGCCAAGCCAGTCCTGGCTAGTCCAGGGTGTTTTCCTCTAGAAAGCCAGAAGGAAAGGCTGTATGTGAGAAACAGGCAGAGATGTGATTATGAAGAGCAGGACCAGCTCCCTGGTTTGTGGCCCAAAGGCTTGTGTTCTTGTTATGCCGGCAAATGAGGCTTCATGAGCCAAGACAGGATTCTCTATAAGGAGAAGTAGACTATGAAGCTAGAAGAGTCTTGAGAAAAAAAAAAAAGAACCTTAATTTATAGATGGGGAAACTGAGGCCCAGTGATGGAAAACCACTTACCCAAGGTTATTCAGCTGGTATATATGAAGTCAACCTTGAACTCACATTATAAATGCCAAGCCTCCTGTTCCCACCCTTGCTTCTCACCAGTCCTTGCTACCAGTCCATCGACCAAAGTGTAAAAAAAAAGAGGAGATATATCTCAGCACTGGGGAGCAATGCCCTCTGGTTCAGGGTGGAGTGGGTTGTGGGGGGAGGTGGGGAGGGGAGCATCCTTCTGCAAGGATTATTTCCAGGAGAATGAAGGTGCTGCCACTGTCATCCAAGGAAGCTCAGAAGAAAAAAATACCAAAAGTTTGGGTGGGAGTAATCTAGTTACAAGTAGCCTAGCTTGAATTCTTTTTTACATACTTCCTGTTCCCTCAATGAAGTGAGGAGGGATGGCAGGGCTGAGATCTAAGAAGCTCTCCATAGGCTAGAACCTTGAGCCAAAAAGCATTGAATAAAGGAGTGTGTCAAGTGGGGTTGTTTTAATTGACTGCACAGGCTCAGAGGGGGGCATGAAGAGAAGAAACAGGAAGGCATAATAAATGATATATGATAAAGATCTGAAGGTGTTAGTGGTCCTCCAGATCAATATAAATTTACAGTTTATGATATGATTACCAAGAGTGCCAATGTAATTTGAAGCTACCCTAAGAGAAGTGGTCTGACCACACTTAGGGAGGTGATAGTTCCACAATCTTCTGCCCCAGCTAAGCACCTCTCGAATGCTTTGTTGCCTGCTCACTGTCCCAGTTTTATGAATATCTTTGATTGGCAGGTGGGCAAAGGGAAGGACCTGGGAAGGTTCAACCTGAAGACCACTTGTAGCAGGAAGGTTGATTACTTCTTTCTAGAATCAAGAGAAATATTGTATGGAACAAAAGATTAGATTTGCCCTCTTTGAGCTAAATCAAGGTCATTGGACTGGGAGACCAGTTTTGACCCAATTTAACAAAGAACTTCCTGAAGCAGCTAGGTGGTACAGTGGATAGAGCCCTGGAGTCAGGAGAACCTGAGTTCAAATCCGGCCTCAAACACTTAACAATTACCTAACTATATGACCTTGGACAAGTCAGTTAACCCCATTGCCTTGTAAGAAAAAAAACTCCCTAAGGATTAGAATAGTGACTAAGTAGTGAACTTCCCTGTCACTGGAGCTATTCAAACAGAGGCTGGGACTCCCTAGGTGGTGACCATTGTAGAGAGGACTGTTCCAGGTTATGGCTGTGTTCCTCATATGGTTCTGAGGGAGTCTGAAGGTCTAGAAGCTAAAGGGAGTGGAATTCAATCTCTCCAGCAGCCTCATTTCCTGAAAGGTGAGCCTCTGTCTAATTTGAGGCCCAGCCCTCATGGTCATGGGCTCCAGCCCAGGCCTTGGTCTTTGCAGCCACACAGCCCCTCATCCATCTGGAGCCAGCCAGCAGATCTTGCCTCTGAACTCTCTTCACAAAACCTTCCTGAACTCTTTAAGTGAGAGATGCAAGGAAGGGCAGCCTAGAGACCCTGGCCCTGGTCTCAGGAAGGCTTTGTTGGAAGTCTGCCTCTGACATTTGTGAGCCCTTGGGGAAGAGAGCAGGGAGAGAAGCCTCACCCCCAAAATCAGGTTTAGAGGGGCTGGGCCCCCTGCCCTCTTGAAGCTTACCTCCTAGAGCAGCACATGGCCTAGGAAGCAGAGAGGAGAGGATCCCAGGGGAAGGGAGCATTACCCTATGAGTCACTGACCTGGCTTTTCTTTTCCTCTTCATTCCTTCTTTTCTTTTCCCTCAGGAAAAAGGTAAGACCTGCATATTATTCAAGGAACAAAATCCACATTTTTGGCAATGGAGTTGGGACTTTCTGAAAGTGGAGCCACAGCCCTGAGGATTCAGAAGATGATTCTGTTATTGATACACATAGCCCTGTGAGCTCACCAATGTCTATCTCATTCTTCCCATTTGATAGATGAGTAAATTGAGGCTTACCCTGACAAGGACCAGTCGGACAACACTGGAACTGGGCTTTGGGCCCAGGCCCCGGACTCCAAGCTCATCCAAGCCCCTTCCACCATCTGCTCAATGAGGCTGGCCGTCTCTTCCTGCCTGCAGGCCCATCATTGGTGACCTGCCACATCCTCTTGGTGCCCACAGGGATATAGTAGACCAGAAGACCTGCTTCTATCACAGGGTCACTGTGATGAAAGGATTTGCAAAGCTTAACCCAAGGTAAGCAGCACATAGCCAACACATATTGTCTGTCATGGGCCAAGCCCTGCAATAGGGCACTAGGGATACTGAAGCAAAAGTCCTTGCCCTTGGGGGGGTTTACATTCTACTGGCCTCTGGAAATGAGTGCTGATTTCTGGGTCTCTCCCCTAAGTCCCACCCCATTCAATTAGAAACTCTTTGAGGGACAGGTTAGTTCTAGGGTCTTGCATGCAGTAGTTGAATTCAATAAACAAAAGTTGGATTTTTGTAGATGTCCCACAGCTCCTAGGTATGGAGGAGCCCTGGTAGTGGTGGCATCAGACCCCCCAAATGCTTTCCAGCCTCTGCCATGAAATCCACAAGAATGCAAAAAGAGTTTTGGCTCACCCCCTGGCCTTGGTCTTAGGAAGAGAAGGGATTGTGGTCCACCCTTGAACTCTCAACTGGCTAGGTAGTCTATCCAAACCAGCCATTAGAGTAGATGTTTGCTATCCAAGCCCTGCCTCACTGGCCCTGCAAAGGTAGGCCTAGCAGCAGAGGGCTGGCCTCTTTGATACTTGAAGCCCTGATTGCTAGCATTCAAAGAGGTTTCCATCTGTGGTGATGAACCACTGATCCCCAAAGTTAGAGATGGGCCTGTCACTTTGACCTCCAAGGAACCTTTACATCTGCCATGCTGTCTGAAGAAGAAAACCCCGACCAAGACCTCTGAGACCCCTTCATGGTGTAGAAGGGACCCTGAGTCCTCGAAGTCTAGACCAGCAGGTCCTACCTGGGGTCACTGCAGTAGGAAGGAACAGACCCTGGGTTGTCTTCTGTCTCCCAAAGTAGTCATCCTTCACTGCACTGGGCCTTTCCAATGACCTCTACCACTTCTTGTAAGACAAACATCTTTAGAATTAAGTTGTGGCCTCCATGTATACTCTGGGATACCTGCAATTTTGATTCTTCAAAGACTCACAGACCTAGAGCAAGCATCACCAGGAAAATAATGTTTAAGAGAAGAAACACTAATACATTGTTGCTGTGAACTCATCCAACCTTTCTGGAGAGCAATTTGGAACTATGCCCAAAGGGCAACAAAAATGTACACACCTTTTGATCCAACAATACCACTACCACTACGGGTCTATACCCTGAAGAGATGATGAAAAAGGGTAAAAACATCACTTGTACAAAAATATTCACAGCAGCCCTGTTTGTGGTGGCAAAGAACTGGAAATTAAGTGAATGTAGATCATTTGGGGAATGGCTTAGCAAACTGTGGTATATGTATGTGATGGAACACTATTGTTCTATTAGAAACCAGGAGGGATGGGAATTCTGGGAAGCTTGGAAGGATTTGCATGAACTGATGTTGAGTGAGATGAGCAGAACCAGAAGAACATTGTACACCATAACAGCATCATGGGGTGATGATCAATCTTAATGAAGATTTGCTCATTCCATCAGTGCATCAATCAGGGACAATTTGGAGTATCTTCGATGGAGAATACCATCTGTATCCAGAGTAAGAACTGTGTTGTTTAAACAAAGACCAAAGTCTATCACCTTCAATTTTTTTTTAAAAAGTGTCTTATGTACAACATAATTTTGCTATCTCTAATATTTTATTTTCTCCTCAAGGATATGATTTCTCTCTCAACACATTCAATTTCAATCAGTGAATAGCATGGAAACAATGCAAAGATTATCAGATTACCTTCTGTGGGGGGTGGGGGATGGAAGGGAAGGTAGGGGAAATTTTGTAAAATTCCAAACCTTACAAAAATGATAGGTAGAAATTACTTTTATATATAATTGGGAAACTAATAAAATATTTTTTTTAAAAAAGAGAAGGGCTTCTGAGCCAGGGTCCCACCCAAGCTCACTGACAGCACACCATAATTTCCCACATGCAATCCAGTCTACTCTCTTCACTTGTTCATTTCTGAGCTTAGCTCTTTGTCTATATGCAACATATGCAACGTATCACATACATATACTCTTGATGTAGCCCAATGGACCACCCATTGAACTGACTGGCACAATCTGAAAAATCACTATTTTTATCTATTAGGTTTTTCCTCATGAGAATTATTAGGCCTACTTCTCAAGATTCTGTGGCTTTCACTGGAGCCCCATAATATTCTGAGGTTTAATGATCCCAGTATCATCCATGAAGAGTACCAGGAGCTGCTCCCAGTTAATTTTACTACCCAACAGCTAGCTACCCAGTTAGTTCTCCCAGCCCTGGGCTTCCACCAAGGGCCTCCCCACGGCAGGGGTAAACAGGTGAGTGTACCATCTTGGTAGATGCCTCATTGAATGAAGCTCTTCCTATGATTGCATTTATAAAGGAGCCTTGTGTGATCCTGAAATATGCATGAAACTCCTCTATGGAAGAGAGTCTTCTGGGCCATGATGAGTGCTTTGGAAGCTGGATGACATTATCCTGTCAACAAATAGCATGCAGAATGGCCCCTTCTGTTCTATGACTTCTACTCTATACTGTAACTGAAGACATAGCCTGTCATGGGAAGACCCTGCACTTACATGTCAGTCAACCTTGGAAAGAATAAAAAATTGGCGTGGAAGTCAGTAGTTATGGCTACTCTTGGGATGGACCCTCTCCAGGGGCCTAGAAGTGGTTCTGGCTTCTCCAGTGCTGGACCAGCAGAGTATACAAGTGACTAGTCCTGCTTGAAAGATCCCCTAGTCATCTTCTCCTAAGGACTAGCTTAGCTAAGGCCAGAGCATCCACCCATGATGATGGTTTTTATATGACTGAGAAATAAACATTAGTCCCTCTCCAAAAACAATCCAAAAAACACCCTGAATGGTAAATTCATTTTTTTCCAATTAATTCATATATATTAGATTTTTAGGTCTGGGATTCTTAACATGAGATCTATGGATAGGTTTCAGAGATTCTCTGAACTTGAACAGGAGAAAATAATGCATTTTTATTTGAATAGAATTGCTTTGCTTTACAACTCTTTGTATTTTGTGCACTTAAAAATAAATGGAGAGAAAGGGTTCCTAGGGTTCACCAGGCCAACTTCCAAAGAGGCCTGTGACATGAGAAAGATGATGACTGTTTTAGACTAGAACCAAGAGCAAAGGAAGAAATGAAAATAACATCAAGAGTTGCCACGAGGTCTTAGAGACTGAGTCCAAATCCCACATTTTTTTTTAATCCCACCTCCTCCAGGGTTACATAGCTAGGAAATGGCAAAGCCAACCTTCACACCATGGCCATGACTCCAAAGCCCATATATTCTACCTATTTTGCTGCTTCCAGTTACTCCTTTATCTATCAGTTTCCCTAACTGCCACCCTAGGGGCAGGTTGTGATTACCAGCCCATTTCTGGATTAAAGAGACACATAGCTCAGATGCTGCACAGAACCCTAGGATACAGCAAGACCCATGACCCCGAGTCTCTGTCCATGGTCCTGACTTGGAACATTTCAAGCATAAATTGGGGTTCTGGACAGTTCTGCCAACCCTACAGCTCCTCAACAGAATATTAGAGTTTTATCCTCTGGAACCAGTCAAGAATCCAGCCCCTGCCATAACTATGTCTGAGGCTGCCCCAACATTATCGAACAAGCATTTATTAAGCCTATGTGCCAGTCACTGAGCTAGCCCTGGAGTACAAAGTCCAAATCAGCCCCTGCCCTCAGGGTACCCAGAGACACTACATGTAAATAAGCAGGTACAGATAACATCTGGAGCAGGGGACTGCATTCTGAGAGGGGATGTCTACTGCAGCTAGGGGCCTGGGGGAAGCCACCTGAAGGAGGAGGGATTTGAGCAGGGTCTTGAGGGTTGATAGATGATCCTCTGGATTCAACAGTCAGTCTACATGTCATTATCCACCCATTCATCCCCCTCCACAGAGAAAAGGTAGAGACCGAATTAGGTATGCAGAGCCTCCCCATTTTACAAATGAGGGGGGTGGCTAGGTGGTGCAGTGGATTGAGTTCAAATTTGGCCTCAGACACTTAATAATTGCCTAGCTGTGTGACCTTGGGCAAGTCATTTAACCCCATTGCCTTGCAAAAACCAAACCAAAACAACACAAAACATTTTACAAATGAGGAAAATGGGGTTTAGAGAAAGGTGGTCACTTGCCTATGGTCACACATCCTGGAAGAAGACACAGAATTCAAATTTGCAATCTTGAGTTCCTTAGCCTGTACTCTATTTCCACACAGATGGATTATCCATGGACAATCAGCACATTGTCTTTTTCTCAAAACAAATTCAGATATCAATTCAGGTTTGATATCAGGAAATATTTGCTCAGAGTGAAAGCTGCTCAAAAGGGTAGGGGTTGCTTCAAGGGGTGTTGGGTTCTCAAAGTGGCTGGACAATCACTTGTCAAACTGGTCACGATGGGAATTCCTTTGATACAAGAATTTGGCCAGATGGATCATATATTTAGAGCTGGAAGAAAGCTCAGAAGCCATAGAATCCAAGGCCTTCTTTTTACAAGGGGAAAAAAACACTCTTTTGGTTAACTGATTTGCATAAGGTCATACAACTAGTCAGTGGAAGAGATGAGAATTGGACCCAGGTCTGGGGATTCCAAATCCATTCACCAAAGTTCCTTTTAATTCATAAATTCTGCAATTCTGAACTTAATGTACTTTTCTTTTTAAAATTTTGTAAATTTTTATAGCATCTTCATTTCCCAATATAGTCTTCCCTCCCTCTCCACATCTAGAGCCAACCTTTATAACAAAGAATTTTAAAGAAAGAAGAGGGTGGAAGAGGAGGAAAGCAACAAAATTGCCCAACCTATCAGTCAAATCCATTGCAATGTTCTACTTCCATTCTCCCATCTCTGCTCAGAAGAGAGAGAAGCATTTTCCCAAATTGCTTCCAGGCCAAGCTTGGACATTCATTTTTTTAAATTGTTTTTTGAATTTTATAATCCCCCCCCCCCAATCTCACTTCCCTCCCCTCACTCCCCACAGAAGACAATCTGTTTTTACATTGTTTCCATGGTATACATTGATCTAAGTTGAATGTGATGAGAGAGAAATCATAACCTTAAGGAAAAAATAAAATATAAGAGATAGCAAAATTACATAATAAGATGTTGTGGCTTTCTTCCTTGGGGCCCACAGCAGCGACCTCCCTCCAGGAGGGGAGCTGAGAATAAGGAGTCAAGCCACTATTGCCTTATGCTTCCAGCTCAATTTTATTATTGCTTAGCTATTACATATATACTGTTAGGTCTTCCGGGGTAGAACAAAGAATAATGAGGTAATTTGGGGGGAGGGTGCAAGCGATGTGTAGGTACAGCTTCTTGCATTACAGGATAGGAGGGTACGTTAGGGAGGAGATGATAAGGTACAGCTGTGTCTAGTGCCCTTGGTCAGTGGGGCGGAATGTCTAGCTCCCAAGGATTCTGGCTCCCAAGGACTCCGACTCACCTTATCTCTCAGGGTGGCAAGCCAGCTCCTGAGACTGTCCAGGTGGTGGTTTACTTGGAGATGATTTGTGTCATGGCTGTTAGAATAGCCTGTGTACCCACAATAAGATAAAGGTTTTTTTTTTTTTAAATTAAAGGTAATAGTCTTTGGTCTTTGTTTAAATTCCACAGTTCTTTCCCTGGATACAGATGGTATTCTCCATAACAGATACCCCAATATTGTCCCTGATTGTTGCACTGATAGAATGAGCAAGTCCATCAGGGTGGATCATCACTCCCATGTTGCTGTTAGGGTGTACAATGTTCTGGTTCTACTCATCTCACTCAGCATCAATTCATGCAAATCCCTCCAGGCTTCCCTCCTGGTTTCTAATAGAACAATAGTGTTCCATGACATACATATACCACAGTTTGTTAAGCCATTACTCAACTGAAGACCATTCCCTCAGTTTCCAATTCTTTGCCCCCACAAACAGGGCTGCTATGAATATTTTTGCACAAGTGATGTTTTTACCCTTTTTCATGATCTCTTCAGAGTATAGACCCAGTAGTGGTATTGCTGGATCAAAGCGTATGTGTATTTTTATTGCCCTTTGGGAGTAATTCCCAATTGCTCTCCAGAAAGGTTGGATGAGTTCACAGCTCCACCAACAATGTATGAGTGTCCCAGATTTCCCACAACCCTTCCAACACTGATCATTATCCTTTCTGGTCATATTGGTCAGTCTGAAAGGTGTGAGGTGGTACCTCAGAGATGTTTAAATTTGAATTTTCCAATCATTAATGATTTAGAGCAATTTTTCATAGGACATTCATTTTCGATTTTGTGGTGATTATTGTTAATTCAAATTCTATTTTAGTCACTGTATGTTTATATCATTCTATATTTCTTCAAATCTATTTCTTATAGCCCAATAGTGTTTGCTACATTTATATTCCAAGATTCGTTTAGCCCTTTCTTAATCAATAGGCATCTACTTTTCAACATTAAACACCAAGTCTGTACTGGGCCCTCTACTTGATCCAGGGAAAGATAAGTCAAATAAGACACAATCTTTTCCATGGAGCTCCTAGTCTACCTGCTGGGGAAACTATGACAGACACAGATATCTACCATAAGTCATCTTACAGATGTATACAAAACAGGGGCAAACTTGTGTTAGGTATAGTCTGGGGAAGGAGGAATTATGTCATCCTGAGATGTAAGTGGTAACTGGTGCTCAGGGAAAGCTTCTCAGAGGAGGTGTCATTGAGCTGTGCCCTGAAAGCAAGGTAAGAATGGGAACTGACACAGGATGTGTCTGTTGATTAAACTGAATTGTCCTTTTTTAATTTTAATGTTTTGAATAATATTTTTCCCAATTATATGTCAAGATAACTTTTTAGCATTCATTTTTACAAGATTTTGAGATCCAGATTTTCTTCCTCATCTCTTCTCTCCCTAAAATGGTTGACAATTTGCTATTGGTTGTATATGTGCAATTATATAAAACTGTATTAGTCAAAGTTGTAAAAGAAGAGATCAAAAGGTAAAAAAATCACGAAACAATAAATGTTTCTATCTGAATTCAGAATCCATTATCCTTTATATGGCTATGGATAGCATTTTCCATCATGAGTCCTTTGTACTTGGATCGTTGTCTTTTCTGAGAAAGATCATTCTATAATAATTGATCATCACACAATGTTGTTGTACAACATACAATGTTCTCCCATTTATGTTCACTTTATTAAGCATCAGTTCACATAAGTCTTTCCAGGTTTTTCAGAAACCTACCTATTCATCATTTCTTATTACACCATTAGTGCTACTTTACATTCCAATTTAACTTGCTCAGTTGGTCCCCAACTAATGAGCATCCGCTCAGTTTTCAAATTGTTAGCCAAGAATTGTCCTTTCTTATGGGGAGGAAAAAAGTAGGCAGAGCAGGAATGAGAAACAAGACTGGAAAGCTGGATAATGGCTAGATTGCAAAAACTGAATGCCAAGCAAATGATTGGGCTTTTTCTTGGTAAGGGGTATAGAATGACCAAAGATTTCTGAGGAGCAGGGAGAGACAGGGTTCAAACTGGTTATGGCTGAGACCAGTGGAGTGTTCTGAACTGAAAAACCAGTGAGTAAAGGACAAAAGTTGGGAAGATCTGTTAGAAAGTGACTTAGGAAATCAGAGTCTAGGGGCAGTTAGGTCGTGCAGTGGATAGAGCACTAGTCTTGGAGTCAGGAGTACCTGAGTTCAAATCGGACCTCAGACACTTCATAATTACCTAGCTGTGTGGCCTTGGGCAAGCCACTTAAACCCATTGCCTTGCAAAAACCTAAAAAAAAGTGACTTAGGAAATCAGAGTTTAGGGACAGCTAGGTGGTGCAGTGGATAAAGCACCAACCCTAGAGTCAGGGAGACCCGAGTGCCGATGCAGCCTCAGATACTTAATCACCTGGCTGTGTGATCTTGGGCAAGTCACTTAACCCCATTGCCTTGCAAAAAATTAAAAAAGGAAATCAGAGTCTAAAAGAGCCTGTGGGATGGCATTTTGGATATAGGACACAGTATGTCATTGTGGGGGGGGGGGGAAGTCTGCAAATCTCTGAATGATCTGGAGCTTCCCTCCTCTGGGGTAAGGTCAGCCTTTCCATGAGACCCTTCCCCTTCATTTCACACCCTATCTGCTCTCTGGGGCTCAGCAAAACCAGCCTAATTCCTGTCCAACATGGCAGATTCATGTCTAGAGGAGACCAATGCCCCTAGTTCTTTCAGCTTTATAGTTCCTAGTCTCCAGCCCCCTACTGTCTTTGAGACCCTTCTCTGGACATCCGCCAGTAGCTTATCCAGACCCTTCCTCAACTGTGCCCCCCAAACTGAGTATGATATACTAGGTTATATAGGAGCTGAATGCCCGAGACCACTTTGTAGAGGATAAATCCTGCTCCGAGAGGAGGCGGGAGAGCTGACCTTCTTGAGATTCTAGCCCAGGTCTTCTGACCTCTGGTGGCATGCTCTCTCTAACCCCTCTCCAGCTTCTTCCCACAATTGCCCCTACTTTTTGCTTGATCGTTCTGTCTGCAGATCCATAACTTTGCCTCTTCTCCAAGCACTTTTGGATGCGAGAGGTTTTACATTCTATCTCTTGCAAGCTTCCCCTCCCCTCCATCTCCCAACACCAGCTGTCATAGTCCAGGGCTGACCAGGTCCTTTGAGTACCTTGGGTTCAAAACTAAAATGAAATGAGGTGCCCATAGTCCATCCAACAGTTACCAAAAAGAGGTTTACTTAGCCATTGCATAAGGAAGACATTCAGAGTAGGGAAGAGAAGCTCATCAAGGTTGCAGCTGCTCCAACTAAGTGAAGATTTTCTGTCACGTTGCTGGTCTGTTGTGTGAAACCTGAGGGAAGAAGAGCATCAGCTTCTAATGTCTTGGCTGTTTTTGTCAACCAGAGTGACATCAATAATCTGAGCCCTAGTCCCCTGAATCAACTGAATCCCACAGATAGTTTCACTAACTATGCAAGGGAAAAACTTGTCTAACCTGCTTGGTATGCAGCTTTAAGAAACTGTTTCCACCACTCCATGGGCCACACAGCCACCTGCTGAGACTAGGAAGCCTAGTCACGAGTCTCTCCCACTCCACTCTTTCCTCCATCCCTTTTCCATATGATTGCCAGACTCACCTTCCTCATAATATGATACCATCCTCCCTTTCTACCCATGATCTGATGGCATTACTTCCCTCCACATGCTCTGTATTTCCAAAAAATTGGATAACTAACTGCTCCCCAAACACCAAGTTCTCTTGGTCATCCTGTGAAGGAAGTGCTCCAGGACAGAGGATCTCAATTTTATTCAGTCCGACATGCTTTTGAGGATGAACATGGTGAGGATGATGAGGATGATGTTCATGGTGATCATAAGGATGAGGATGGAGCAATTAATATTGACCAAGTATTGTGAAGCCTGGTGATATGAAGACAAAAACGAACCATCCTCTTCACAAGGAGCTTATGGTCTATTGGGGCAACGATGTGTATATATGTAGGAATAATAAATAGAGAAACAAATAAGACAGAAGGTCATTTGAGAGGGGAGCCACACTAACTACTCTGGGGCTCAGGAGATGCTTGTGGAGAAGTCAGTGATTAAACTGTCTGTGTCTTGAAGGAAACTAGAGATTCTAAAAAGCAAAAGGGAGGAAGGAGGGTATTCCAGGAATGAGGAACATCAGTGCAAAATCATGGAAATGGGAAATGGAATTTGACTCTGTGGTCAGAAGGCTGGTTGGATTCTACCCACTAGAGAGCTGACTGTTACCTCAGAAATCAGAAAATACTATAAATCAGGGCTAGACGTTGTCTTCTTGTCTGAGTTTAAGGACATGGTGGAGAAATTATGATGTAAATTAAACTGAAAAGCATGTGCTGGCAAATTTTCTTTTTCCAGAGAATTAGTTGTACTAACACACCCCTGAATGGGGCACATGAAGGGAAGGCACATATAATAAGGCATAGACTGGGCTGTAAAAGGCCTTTCAGTGTCAAATACAGGAGTTTACATTTGATCCTAAGCAATAGGGAGCCATAGGAGTTTACGAAGGGTGTTAACATGGCCAAGCCTGAGCTTAATGAAGTCTACATATATTTTGCACCTAAATATAGTGTGTATTGGTTCCTTCCAGAGAAGGTAGGTTCCTTGAGGACGGTGTCTGGCACATGGTATGCTTGGATGATATTAATTTGTGACTATGGATCTGCTCTGCATCAGAGAATTCCAACCAATTTCAGAGTTCAGAGACCTCAGCAGCCATCCAGGCCTCTCCATTTCCCCATAGGAACCCTTCTAGAACACATGCTGACAAGGAGGTGATCCTCTGCAAGGGGAGGTCACTGTCTCCTAGTCAGCCCAGAAGAAAGACCTTGGAGCAGCTCAGATTTGTGCCTGCCAGCCTGTGACTTCTACCTTGAATTTAGGTCTTCCACTCTCTCCTGGGATGCCTTGTGTCTGTGTGATGAGGTCCGTGACTAATTTAGTGTCTTGGTTTCAGAGCTAGGCAGGATCTTTGAGGTTGTTCAGCACCCCCTGCCTCAGTGGTATCTTGTGGAGTGTCCAGGGAAAGTGGGCCTAGGGCTGGAGGCAGGAGAGTGAGAGCAGCCCATGGATGGGGACGGATGGGCTGAGTCCAAAGTAGCCTCCTTGATTACTGCCGGTAGCCACAGAGATACCCAAGCCTCAGCTGAGCTTCCTACAAGTGGTGCTCATTAGAGGAAACCTCTTTAATTGGTCTTGAGGGAACCACCTCCAAGCCAGAGGAGGCTGCTCCCCACAGCTCCAGGCCCCTGGGCCCAGCTGGCAAAGCAGACCTCCGCTGGGGAAATGAGCCCTAAGACACTTTGAGTCCTAGTCTTCAGGGACGGCAAGAAGCAGAAGAAAGTTGAATAAAGGAAACTTTTAATTCAAACTAAACTACTAAGTTTTTATGAAGGGTTCTCCAGAGAGTAGGCTGTTCTAGGAGTTAGGGATACAGGAACAGTGGTGGAATGGTCTCTCTGTGACCTCATTCCGCTGGGGAAAAGCAGAATGAACACACAGAAATAATTATTTTTTAAAATATGCAGAATATGCAAAGATGGGAACTAGTTGTTGATGTCATTCAGTTTTATCTGACTATGTGGCCCCATTTAGGATTTTCTTTTTTTTCTTTCAATTTTATTTATTTAAGGCAATGGGGTTGTAACTTGCCCCAAAGTCACACAGTGAGTAATTATGAAGTGTCTGAGGCCAAATTTGAACTCAGGACCTCCTGACTCCCCGGGCGGTGCACCACCTAGCCGCCCCCCATTTAGGATTTTCTTAGCAAAGATGCTGAACTGATTTGCGATTTCCTTCTCCAGTTCATTTTACAGATGGGGAAACAGGCAAAAACTTGCCCAGAGTCACACAACTAGGAAGGGTCTCTGACTCCAGGCCCAGCATTCTTTACATTAGGCTACACCTAGCTGCCCATTAACAAATTGGGGCATTTGATGAACCGAGATTCCAAAAGGCAATAGTGATAAGAGTCCACTCCAGCTTGGGGGACAGGTTTTGCAAAAACATGTAGGTGGGAGAATAATTTTATGACTCGGGAAGAGTAAGAAAGTCAGGTTGGTTGGAATAGACAGTGGATAAAGATATTGAATGATGAGAAATCAGTGGATGGAGCAACAGGCCTGGAATCAGGATGGCCTGAGTTCAAATATAGTCTCAGACACTTATTAACCAAGTGACTCTGGGCAAGTCACTTCATCCTGTTTGCCTCAGTGTCCCCATCTGTAAAATGAACTGGAGAAATGGAAAAACCACTCCATCCCAAAATGGGGTTCCAAAGAGTCTGACATGACTGAAAAGGACCTCAAATGGGAACTCAGCTTAAACAGATCAGAAAAACTTTAAATAGTTAACAAAGGAATTTGTTTCTTGCCCTATGCGGGGGTCCAGCCTCTGCGGGGTCCTTGGAACCTGACAGGAGAGACAGAGTCAGAAAAATGAGTTGAGTCAACACAGGGGTTAAAGGCAGGAGCAGGTTGACTGACTGTCAGCTGCTTGGATTTATTTTTATAGTCTCAGAATCATGTATGCATCAAGCAAGCAAGCTAAGATCATTTCTTTGGTTACAAAAGTGTATAATTTTCATATCAATCATATAGTTTATATGGTTACAAGTTTGATCATGTAGTTAATTTTTCTCCCTGCTCAGGCCATGATGACCTCAACCTGTCTGCTACCTAGTTTGTTGCTGCATTGTAAAATTATTAATTCATTTAAAGTCATTAATTAAGCAATTCATTTAATGGAAAGTTTTTTATATTTTTTGTGTAAGTAATGTTTTTCGATACACTCCCTTAACAATCTATAGTGAGGGTCTTTATGCTTGTCCACCCATCCGTTAACTCTTACAATAACCAATTTTCCTTTCAGGCCTTGTTGGTAGAAACCACGGTTACTGTGACTTTTTTATTCTTTCCCACGAAATTAAGGCTGTTAGAGTTCACATATCGGTCACCTGTACTAACTATTTTCTCACCATCTTTTTCACATATGCCTGTGTATGGTAAGGGGGGGGAAAACTGTTAATTTCCCTGGAATTCTATCTGACCCATCTTGTATCTGTTTTCCATATATATATATATATATATATATATATATATATATATATATATATGTATATATATATATCTGTATGTATATTTTGACATCTCCTTGGAACTTCCAGTGTTGGGTTTTCCAGAGATTTCATAATGTTGAAGCCTTTTGTATGTCTCAGGGAGAGGCAGTCCTGTTAAATTTGGACAGAGTTCACAATCTGTTTTATTCAAGGAATTTCTCTGAAATCCTTCCTTTACAGTCATTCCACTATTAGGGTGAGTAAGTATTGCAATCAATAATAGACCTATAAATATTGGTATGCATGGAATGCATGGAATCCCTAATATACATATATATATATATATATATATATATATATATATATATATATATATTGTAGGAAATATTGTTCCATCAGGCAGTGTGGCCGCCTTGAGTCTTCTTGCTGTGGCTGTATCAAGCAGCTTAGAGACCCTGGCTCCCAAAAGCCCCAGAGGCAAAATCAAGATTAAGAACCAGATCTGAAAGGCAGTCAAAAATCCAAAAAGTAAAGATGAGGAGGGCAAGTTCCAGGCACAGACAATGCAAAGACTTGGAGGCAGGAGATGGATAGAGCCCTGATAGGGAGAGCAGCAAATATACCAGTGTGGCTGAGTGTAGACAGCCTTTGGTAGAGTCCAAGGAGATCCATCTGGAGAAGGGGATTGGAGTTAGATTGTGAACTGCCTAGGGAATATGTATGGAGTCCAGGATCTGAGGCATAAGAAGGTTGGCCCCTCTCCTCAGCCCATGGGTGCCCACAGAGTCACTGCTGCCAGCTTTTAAAGATCATCAGGTCAATGGCTCTTAACCTGGGGGCTAGAAACCTGGCTTTTCATATAACTTGTCACCTATGTAATCCCATGTATTTTGTTTAACATACTGAAAAATATTCTGCAGAAGAGTCATCCATGGGTGATGATGATAGTAGTATCTTCATAGCACTTTGGACTATTCTGAGCTCATTTGAAAGGACCCAGAACTTCTCATCTCATCCAGTCACCTTCAGTTTTCTGATGCAGAAACCAACACTCATTGAGATGGGATCTACCCACTTGGCTTCCCAAGCAGCCAGGATGCCAACCTAGGCCTCTGACTTCTAATCCAGCATTCTGGTCTCCAGGACTCCTGCCCAGTGGAGCCCAGTCCTGCACATGGTCACCTCTTGGGATGATTTGCGCTGCCCTCCCTGACTCTCCCTGCCCCCATAAAGCTAAGCTTCCCTATCATAAGGAAGCTATTCTTCTCCCCCTGACCACCTCTGTCCCTCCAAAGCCCACAGTTTTAGGTCATCCTCCAGTTGGAGTGTTCAAGATGGTAGTCACATTCTTTGCCCACCTCTGTTCCTGAAAAGCCAGGGGGATCCAGCTCAAAGATGGTTTTCACCTTCTCTGGACACCCTGCTGGACTTGGTCCCCTACACAAGGGGGCAGACAGGAAGACAGGGCCAGGGGGCACGGGGAGCAGAAAGGCAGCCACCATTATCCATAACCCTAAACAGGGCACCCACTTCGAGGTTGGCATAGAGCTGGTCCAAGTTTCTATGACAGTGATTTGTTTTTGTGGAGAGGTTCCAGGAGGCTGCTTCTGATTTTTATGGACTATGTCCTGATCCAGGCACCAGCCTTCTGGCCAAATAATATGAGGATCCAGAAGATAGTTGGGGTTTTATTTGGGGGGGGGGGTTGGCCTACCTTGGAAGAAGGGAATCCATCTGAATGGCTTTATTCCTCCATAAAGGGCCCCTTGGGCCTCCACCAGGATCCGATTTGCTCTAAGGGCTGTGCCCAGACACATGGGGATCCCAGCCCTGGCAGGTAAGAGCCCCCTAGACCCTGTGGCATTTATGTCATTCCTTTTTACTCTCTATATCCTAGTCATCATGGACTGCTCACTGCTCCCTGGGTTTGCTGAACCTCCAGGCTCCTTACTTTCAAGCAATCCAGGCCTGGGCAGCTAGGTGGCACAGGGGATAAAGCACAGCCTGGAGTTAGGAGTAACTGGGTTCAAATGTGGTCTCAGGCACGTAATAATTACCTGTGTGGCCTTGGGCAAGCCACTTAACCCCATTTGCCTTGCAAAAACCTAAAAATAAAAAATAAACAAACAATCCAGGCCTTCTCAGTTTGGGAGACCTTCCTCCTCCTCTGGACCTGTTAGAATCCTCCGAGCTTGCCTTGGGGGTTGCCTCCTCTGAGCCTTCACGAACCCCACCCAACCTGACTCAGCTTTCTTTTCTTTCCTTCCTGCAGAGGGAGCCTACCTCAGACTCTGAGCAAATTGCTTCACCCTTCATATGTAAAATGGGTGTAACATCTACCTGACAGGTAAATTGTGAGGACTAAAGGAAAGAATGGCTGGAAAAAGCTTTGCAAATCTTAGTTATCATTCAGTAATTTCAATTGTTTCTGACTCTCCATGACCCCATTTGGGTTTTCTTGAAAAAAGACACGAGTTGTTTGTCACTGCCTTGTCTAGCTCATTTGACAGATGAGGAAACTAAGGCAAAAGGGTGAAGGGACTTGCCCGGGGTCACAGCTAGAAAGTGTCTGAGGCTGGATCTGGACTCAGCTTCTCCCCACTCAAGACCAGGTAGTCTACTGTCTTCACCACTTAGGTGGCCCCCACATCTGACACAGCAGCCAGATGTATAAAAAGCCTTGTACTGAAATTTTTATGGAGCGATGTCAGATCTAAGTGACTACAGGCAATAGTTCTGTCTGAAGCAATGATCTGGTTTCTTGGTTTATTGGAAGATTTCTCTGGGACACTTTGAGGCCTGATTTGTAAGAAAGGGATGTGTCGTCTGGTTATGAAGGTGAGGCAGCTTGTCCCCCCTCTTGAATTTTACACGAATATTTTATCCTTTTCTCTTCATGCTCAGTGTATAAGGACATGTGTATATGTGGAATATATATTTTATATAAACCTGCGTCTGCCTCATTAGAATGTGAGTTCCTTACGGGTAGGTAGTTTTCATTCTTTGTATTCGTATTCTCAAAACTCAGAGACTGGCACAGAGTAGGTGCTTATTAAACACAGATTCATTTGAGTCAATAGTTTGAGCCAAAGAGAATTTCATAGGTGCTAAATGTTTGCAGGGCAGCTACATGGCACACTAGATAAGAATACCAGACCTGAAGTCAAACACACAAGTACAAATCTGGTCTCAGATATGTCCTAGCTGTGTGATCCTGGTCAAGTCACTCAACTCTGTGTCTCAGTTTCCTCAAGTATAAAATGACCTGGCAAAGGAAATGGCAAACCACTTTGCCAAGAACATTCCAAATGGGGCCAAGAAGAGTCAGACATGTGTGGCGGCTAGGTGGCGCAGTGGATAGAGCACCGGCCTTGGAGTCAGGAGGACCTGAGTTCCAATCCGGCCTCACACACTTAATAATGACCTAACTGTGTGGCCTTGGGCAAGCCACTTAACTCCATTGCCTTGGAAAAACTTAAAAAAAAGAAAAAAAAAGAAGAGTCTGACATGAGTGAATAATGTTTGCAGCCTACAGGCTGTGATTCCCAGTACCTACTATTTTTTTTTGCAAGGCAATGGGGTTAAGTGACTTGCCCAAGGTACAGCTAAGTCATTATTAAGGCCAGATTTGAACTCAGGTCCTCCTGACCCCAGGGCCGGTACTCTATCCACGGAATCACCTTAGCTACCCCAACCTCCTCTATGTTTACATAACCTACATGGATCATTAAGCCCTGGTTCCTTCAGTGTAACCCTTCTGTGATCTCAGATAGTAATAACCAGATCCTGACTCACCACAGAAAACTTTTCTGTCTCCATGACCAAATCCAAAGGACACAGACACACATTCATCACTCCTTTGTTTCCATGTTGTTGGCTGGGGCAGGGTTTTGGAGATTCTTCCCATGGGGAAACTTTTGGATGTCAGCTATTTCATGACTCCATAGATGGGTATACCACTTTTGGGGGACATCTGACCAATCCAGGGGCCTGGATATGGACCTGGATGATATTCCCAAAGTATCTTGTAGGGGAGCTAGTCATGTGTCCTCAAAATATCGACCAATCTTCTTCCTTCTATCTAGCTAAAGAGTGTAAATCTTTCTAGAACTGCCTTAGAGTAAGAGTCCTGTGTTTCATGAACATGAACCATATTTTTATCAAAATATTTTCCAAATCTCTTGTTTTCCATTACAGTTTCAAAGATATCACACAGTACCAGTTAAAACTGGTTTTACATGGGTAGTCATTCCTTTAAATGTGTTGTTCCCATTGAGTTTTGCTTCCAAGGGGCCTACATAGATAGCCAAAAAGATCCCAAGCCTTCCCAGGGATAGCCTTCTGTCTGGAGGGGACCCAGGTATCAACCAATATGCATCATCTAGCCCAGTGCTTCCATGGGATCTCCAGATCCAAGCTCAGAACCTTCACCTTTTATCTTCCTTGATTACATATAAATGTTTCCCCAATTAAGTCAAAATGCCATGTCTAGATTACTGTTTGGTCTTTCAGTCCTAACCAACTCTTCGTGACCCCAAGGACCATAGCATCCAGGCCCTTCCCCCCTCCACTATCTCCCAGAGTCTCTCCAAGCTCACTGTTGTTTCTGTGATACTCTCTATCCGTCATACCCTGTACCACCCTACTTGTTGGGAGCCAGGCTCTAAGCTGTTTGACACAGTCGTGGCAAGAAAACTCAAGGCGGCCACACTGCCTGATGGAACACCATTTCCTTCTTTGATATATATGTATAGGGATTCCATGTATACCCATATTTATAGGTTTATTATTGATTGCAATATTTACTTATCCTAATAGTGTAATGATTATAAAGGAAGGATTTCAGAAAAAGCCCTTGAATAAAACAGATTGTGAACTCTGTGCAAATTTAACAGGACTGCCTTTTGCTGAGACATACAAAAGGCTTCAACATTATGAAATCTTTGGAAGACACAGCACTGAGAGTTCCAGGGAGACGTCAGAATATATACAGGGAAAACAGATACAAGATGGGTCAGATAGAATTCCAGGGAAATTAATAGTTTTGCCCCCCTTACCATACACAGGAATATATGAAAAAGATGGTGAGAAAATAGTTAGTACAGGTGACTGATATGTGAACTCTAACAGCCTTAGTTTCATGGGAAAGAATAAAAAAGTTGCAGAAACTGTGGCTTCTACCAACAAGGCCTGAAAGAAAAATTGGTTATTGTAAGAGTTAACAGATGGGTAGACAAGCATAAAGACCCTCACTATTGATTGTTAAGGAAGTGTATTGAAAAACATTACTTACACAAAAAATATAAAAGAAAACTTTCCATTAAAAGAATTGCTTAATTAAAAAAATGAATTAACAATTCTACAATGTAGTAATAAATAAGGTAACAGACAAGTTGAGGTCATCATGGTCTGATTAGGGATAAGAAATCAATTAACTATATGATTATTACTTAAACTTGTAATCACATGATCCAACTTGTAACCATATGAACTATATGATTGATGATGAAAATTGCACACTCTTGTAACCAAGGAAATGATCTCAGCTTGCTCGCTTGAAACATACAGGATTCTGAGACTATAAAAATAAATCCAAGCAGCTGACAGTCCATCAACCTGCTCCTGCCTTTACCCACTTGTTGACTCAACTCATTTCGCCGACTCTATCCCTCCTGTCAGGTTCCAAGGCCCCCGCAGAGGCTGGACCCCCGCACCTACTCTTTTTGTAATCTTTCGCAACATCTGGATCTTTTCAGTGAGTACTGTCTTCTCATTATGTGGCCAAAGTATTTAACCTTCAGCTTCAATATTTGACCTCCCAGCGAAAACAACAGGAGAAAGCAACTATGAGGAGACATCACTTAGTGTGTTTCCCAATGGAACCGTCTAACCTGAGGCCATTCACATGCCCATGACTGATGAGACATTTTATTCTAACCAGCTTTTGAACCTGAAAGCCAAATCTAGTTCTCTTTGGGAAAGATGACATCAAGAATTCAAGGCAGCAGATCCATCAACAGCTTAATTTGTTTCCACAGAAAATGTCGCATTTCATATCAATTTCTCTTGACATTATTGTGTTTAAAAAGAAAACCATGTTCCACGTGGAAGTCAAATACTCTTGTCTTCTCACTATTTACGGGTCCAGTGATTATCTGTAACAAATACTGACAGCTAGGTGGCTGCAGTGGATTGAGGCTTGGGCCTGGAGACAGCAAAACTCATCTCCGGGAGTCCAAATCTATTCTGAGATATTTACTAAGTGTGTGACTGGAGGAGAATCATTTCATCCTGCTTGCCTCAGTTGCCTCATCAATAAAAAGAGTGGGAGAAAATGGTAAACCACTCCGGAATTTCCAAGAAAACCCAAATGAGGTCGCAGAAAGTCAGACACAACAAAAACAACTGCACAGCAACAAGTAAATACCGGGTACTTCTATTACTGACAATAAGACTGATAAATATCGCTGGTAGCATTCCAGAATTCTTCACTGTCTTCTCTGCGTCCTATTATACTTATCATATAGGCATGATATATTGTCTTATATGTGTTACTTTTTGAAAGCTTTATAAAGCCTGTGCCTTGGATAAGAGGGGTTTCTAACAACTTTGTGGAGTTGAGTTGTGGGATGTGAGATCTCAGCTTGTGACCTTGACAAGTAAGAAGACAACAGGAGTCCCAGGAGGAGACTAATGGGTCCCAGAGCTGCTCCTCCTGCCTTAATCCCACCTGCTTCTCTGGACCTGACCCTCCCCTCCCTTCCTGCTCCCAGAGAGCAGGAGAAGTTGTACTTTTAGCCACTGTTTGTTGAACCCAGCTGCTGCCCCCATGAGCCTAATTAACTACAGGAATCACAGATGGAAATTAACCCATGGGATGAAAGTTTGCTCCTTCTCCTGAGACATCCCCGATTCCCTTTCCAAGCAATGTTTTTTCTCCAATTAGTGGCACAATACCTGCAGCTCTGGGAAAGCTAAGAGTTCAAGGAATTTACTGCCTGTTACTCCAGTCAGACATTCCCCTGAGCAGCAGATGTGCAAGTCGTTTAACCAGTTTTACTGAACTATAGAACCCAAGGACACAGAACAGCAGGGCTGGAGGGAACTTAGGACACTGAGCATAAGACATCAGGGCCAGAAGGGCCCTTAGGACACAGAGCACAGGATATCAGGGCTGGAGGCCACCTAACACCATAGAGCACAGGATAGCATTGGAAGCTACCTGAGACCACAGAACTCAGGATATCAGGGTGAGAGGGGATTTTTAGGACACAGAGCACTTAGGTAGCTGGAGGCTACCTAAGAACCTTGGGCACAGGACAGTAGGGCTGGAGGCTACCTAAGACACAGAGCACAGATATCGGGTAAGGGGGGCCCAACATAAAATACACGATATTGGGGTTAGAGGCTAAGATCATAGGGCACATGACATCAGGACTGGATAACATAATTCAATTCAATAAACTAATCATTTATTAAAGGCCTGCCATGTACCAGGTGCTATGCTTGGTGCTATGGAAACAAAGGCAAAAACAAATCAGTTGATGTCTTCAAGAAGTTACATTCTCTGAAGGGATATGAGAGACCAAGAAAAATTTATATAAAAATAAACAAAATAATTAAGGGATCTTCAAAAGTCTTTGCTAAGAGTTGGAAATATGCTTCTAATGAAAAGAAGAAACATTTAGTAAGCACCTACTATGTGCCAAGTATTTTACAAATAAGATTATTATTGCTACTTTACAGATGGGGACACTGAGGCATAAAGAATTTAAATGATTTGCCAACAAGGTCACACAGTTAATAAGTATCTGGGGGTGGATTTGAACTTAGCCTTTCTGGAATCTCACCGACTCCAGATCCAGCATTCTAAACATTAGGTTTTTCTAATTGCCCTGGGAGGGGCCTTACTTCAAATAATACCAGATTCTAAAGGCAGACTGGGACATTTTTTTGGGTATGGACACTGTATGAATTTGTTTTGACTACACATAATTGTTATAAGGGGTTTCTTCTTTCTTTTTAAAATTTGGGGAAAGGTAGGGAAAAGGAGAGAAAAGGTGAGTTTTACATCAAGTGAAAAATATATTCATTTAAAATACCAACAACACAATTATATTAACGGCTGTACCTTATGTAGCATTCTGAGACACAGAGAATCATCCATCATCACCATCTCATTTGATCCTCACCACTTGGTGAAGTGGGTTCTTCAAGGCTTGGTCTTGTCACTCAGCTTCTTCCAAAGAGAAGGCAAAAGATCTGCTGTGGCCGAGATGGAATCTGACCCCCGATTCCCATACATTCAGCTGGTTCCTAGGTAGGGGAGGCCTTTGTGCCTTAGGTTCAAAGGGAGCTTAGAACATCAAATGTCTGAATTGAGAACTTTAAAAGACTAAAGTGGCTCCCTTTTTTTCCAGAGGGAGGGAGAGTGACAAGTACCTGAATGTCCCTGGGTGAGCCAGACCATCCAAGTCCCTAACTTGGGGCTTTTTCCTCAGTTATCTACTAAGTCATCCAGAAGCCTTGAAGAGACACAATAGGAGAGAGATTGAATACATGAGTGAACAAAATGAATGAATGAATAAGTGTATGAATAAGGAAGTGAATGAACAAGTGAATGAATGAAGGAGGCACGGTGCTAAGTGCTGAAAGCAAAGAATCAGTCTCACTCTTCTAAAGAGAGAGTGGGCTTGAGACATTGGGAAAGGGGTCTGGGAATCCCTTGTTCTTTTGGTTCCTGAAGCAGAACCAGGGCAATGGGGAAGTGGAGAAGCCAGGTGAGGCCCAGTGAGGAAAGGCCTTGCTAAGCTTTTGAGCTTCGCAGGAGCAGGATGGGCAGCCTCCAGAGGTGCTGGTCCCTCCTTCCTCGGTGGTCGCCTGGGAGAGGCATGTGTGATGGTGTTAAGGGAATTCTCAGTCACGCCCAGGGCCAGTGGTCATCGATGTCCCTAACTGCATGGACATTCTACTGGGATTGTGAGACAGAATAAGCCTGGCTCAAAGATCCCTAGGAGGGGCAGTGAGGTGGTGCAGTGGATAGAATAACAACCCTGGAGTCAAGAGGACCTGAGTTCAAATCCAGCCTCAGACACTTCATCATTACCTAGCCTGATGTTGGGCAAGTCACTCAACCCCACTGCCTAGAGAAAAAAATTAAAAAAGGAAAAGAGATCCCTGAGAACGTAAGCATGACACCAGAGGAGGGGAAGTAAAAGGATGGGCAGGGTGCCAATGAGATGGGGGAGGAGACAGAATAAGGCTTTCCAAGTCCCGGGAATGCCCTCCTTTTCCAGAGGGAAAGGGAGGCTGGGAGACAAGCGGGGAATCTAGGTGAGACAGTGAGTCAGGGGGTCGATTGATCGGACTCTGGGTTCTCTCTGGGGCGACTCCGGTGACCTCAACAAAAGGGATGCTCTAATTTAATGTGCTTCGAGTGACAAGGCCAAAACGAGACCAACGGTGCCCTCGGCAAACGCAGCTTCTACTGGGGGAAACACCAATGCGGAGAATCAGATACAAAGCAGACCCCACATTCCCAGAGCGCAGAGGGCTTCTGAGAGGAACGGGTGCCTTTTGTGAGAGGTGGCCCCCCAGCAAGGAAGGCGGGGAGACCCGAGTTCAGGTCCGGCCTCCCGCCCGGCCTGGGTGTGCCTGGCCGCTCGCCCTCTGGTCCTCAGCGGCTGGGACGGCTCCCGGGGGTCTTTGTGACTCATCTCGGGGGTCAGCGGCTATGGCGCCAGGCTGGGTGGCGCCATTGTGACCTGACTGGGGGAGGGGGAGCGCCGGCGCGGGAGGCTGCGGAGGCACAGGGACAAACGACAGCCCATGGCCCTCGGGTCCCCATTCATAAAATGGGAGGGCGGCGCTGCCGGAGCATATCCTTCCGAGCGTGAAAGCCAAGGGCTCGAGAGGGAGAGGCAAGGGCGGCCCTGGCCGCCTCCCGCCCCCAGGCGGCGCCCTCGTCTCCATCGTCCCGCGACTGGCGCAGCGTGGGCACCGCGCCGACTACATTTCCCAGAAGTCTCTTCGGAGACTTCGGGCCGAAGACGCCGCTGGTCGTTATGGAGACGAGCACGCGCAGAGCGGAGCGGAGCCAAGCCGGGAGGAGGGAGGTGTAACTGAGGAGCGGTTTTTGATTGGCGGACGGCATGCGACCACTCGAGACGGCGCATGCTCCGAAGACTCCGGGGTTTTATTTTTCCCTGCCGGGCCTCACGCTAGCTACGCCACCGGGGCCTCCCCGGGACGCGGCCGGTCACAGCCGGCACAGCCCTGGTCCGGAGGCCGGCCTGTCGGAAGTCGGGCTTGGCCGAGACCCTGGGGAAATGGAAGTCGCGAGCCACTCCCGGAGGCCTAGGCCCGGGAAGCTGCCCGCGCCTGCGCAGAGCCTCGGCGGGGCGAGCGATGCGCGCGCAGCCCCGTCCTCGGAAGTCGCCGCGGAGGGCCCGGCCAGGTGAGGGGGCGGGGCCGCGAGGGGCGGGGCCGGAAGGGGCGGGGCCCGCCCTCCTGTGACGTCGGCTCCCGCCCCTCCGTGACGTCACGCCCCGCTTCCCCCCAGGCCCCGCGGCTCCCCCACCCCGTGTTATAGATGGGGAGACCGAGCCTCCCCTCCTGCCTCCTGGCCTGGGCAGCCCTGGTGCCCCCTCCCCAACCGTTGTAGGCCCGATTCCTAAGCTCTCAAAGCGGGGCAAAGGTACTGGGGTTCCTCACCCCCATCCCCGCGGCTCCCCTCCCCCTCCCCCCTCCTCCTTTCTCCCTCGCCCCTCCCCTCCCCCTCCTCGCCCCACTCCGTGGAGGCTGGCAGAGCTCTGGGACCCCCAGAGGGGGACTGCGGGGCAGAGGCTGGCACACAGCAGACACTGGACCAGGGTGGATGGGGGCAGGGGGTGCGGCGGCGCCCCTCGGCCTGACCCCCAGCACTCCCCTGCAGGAGGGAGACCCTGCAGAGAAGCGACGCCCAGGGGCGCCCCAGCTCCTGAGGGAGGCAGCGCTGAGGAGGGAGGGCATGCGCGCCGGGCACAGCCCGGGCAAAGCCTCGGGGGCCGAGCCCGCCGCACCCCCGGGGAGGGGTGCCCTTGGTATCCCAAGCTGAGCAGCTCACCGCCCCCCACAACCCCAGGGCCTCCCCTCCCACCTTGGGTCCTCCGACCCCTCCCTAAAACCCCCTTGGTTCTGTCACCCTTAGGAGAAAACAGAAACTCCTCCCTGGGTCTCGCACCCGGCCCACTCCCCCTTTTTCCATTCTCAGTCACCGCCCCCCACATTCTAATCCAGCTGGCCTGATGGCCCCTTCCATGCTTGGGGCGCCCACCCTCTGCCGCCTTGCAGGCCCCCTCGTATGGAGGGGCTGGATTGTAGTTAAGGTAAACCGAGGCACGGAGTTCAAGCACATTCCCTTTTCTCCGTGAGGCTTTCTTGCTCACTCAGGTCCGACTCTCCGGGCCCTTTTTGGGGTCTGACCCTCCAGGCCCCATCTGGGGTTTCTTCAGCAGAGATCCCGCAGCCATTTCCTTCTCCAGCTCATGTTATAGATGAGGAAACTGAGGCACCCAGGGTGAAGGGACTTGCTCAGGGTGGCGCAGCCTGAGTCTGAGGCTGGACTTGGACTCGGGAAGCGGGTCTTCCTGACTCCAGGCTCTGTGGCGCCAGTCAAGGCTGGCAGTGGCCGGTCAGAAGCCCGGGGGCTGCCTCCCCAGCCCCCAGGGGCGCCCACTGCACCCCAGGGGCTTGCCCCCGTCATCCGTGGCAGGCAGGAAGATGGGGAGACTCTTGGTGACTTAGGGGGAGCAGAAAACCGAACTTGTGGACCCCCCTGTGAGGCTCTGTTGTTGGGGTGATGCAGAGGAGCAGCAACCACCAAGTGGAGCTGAGGTCCTGGGACCCTCTCCCACAAGCCTTTGCTGCTACTCCCTCCCCTTCCACTCAGTTCTCTCTCTCCCCCATCCCCACCCCTCCAGGGTCCCCAGGGGCACCCAGCAAGACCCCGAGTCTGGGGACACTAGACTCAGCCCCAGAGCCGGTGCTGCCAGGTGACCCTGGGCAAGTCCCTTCACTTGGGCCGGGGCCTGTGCCAGAGGAAGCAGTGGCTCAACCGGGGCCCCTTGTGGGCTCCTCCCGGCTCCATCACGCACTCGCCTGGCCACTGGACCTTGGACCCCTCCTCTCTGAACGGGACTAAGAATCCCCCCTCCCTGGAAGGCTGGGCTGAGTTTGGGGGGAAGCTGAGGCCAGAAGGGAAAGTCCTCTGCTCGGCCAGAGCACCCCCAGGGCCCCTGGGAGGAAACGCGGACTTCCTGCGCCTTGTTTACACATTCCTGCCCCACCGGGGTGGCCCAGCTGGAGGGTGACCCTGGTACCCAGGAGACTGATGTCAGGACTGGGGAGGGGCTCCTACAGCCCCCTTGAGTGCAGGTAGGGCCCCCCCCCGGAGATCACCCCCCTCCTGGGCTGTGGGGAGTGGGGGGTGTCTCAGGACTGGGCAGCTGCCTCAGGTTTTCTGCCAGCCTGGGATCCCCATCTGTCCCCCAGTCCCTTCTGGGCTGCCCCCGGGGGTTGTGGGGGAGGCCCTGCTTCTGAGAACGCTCTGGGGGACAACTTCTGGCTCTGCCCCCCACCCAGAGGGACCAGCCCCTGGCTATGGTGGGTGTTGGCCACAGGGCCCCCAGCCAGGAAGCTGAAGAGCCTGAGGGGCGTCGTGGGGATGGAGGGAGCAGGGGGAGACCAGCAGGACCCTTGAGCCCCACCCCCACCCCAGGACTGGCCATGGATGGAGGGGGCAGGTGGGCCTCAGCCTCCTGGGTGCCCCCTTTCTCCTCTCCAGGCCTCAGCTGTGTTCTGAGCTGGCTTTCCTCACCCCGGATTCTGTGTCAGGGCACCCTCCCAATATCCGTGTTCCGAGGTCCGAGCCAGCTCTGAGGCTTGGAGCCTTTCTTTGGGCTGGGCCTCTCCCCCACCCCAGGCTCCAGGATCAGTGCTTTGGCCGGCCTAGCCAGGTTCTAAAGCTATGAGGGTACTTGGGGACCTGGGGAGGCCCCGCTTCATCCCAGCCACGGTCAGATTTTGGGGCGACCCACTTGGAGAGAGCCCATTCTAGAGAACCACAAACTCCCATCCTCTGGGTCCTGTTGTGGATTTACTTTGGGGGGCACAGCCTTCCCCTGGACGCTTAATCTGGTTCCAGAGGTGTGGCTGCTGCATCCACACTTGCGCAGTCACCTCTCTGCCCCCAGGAGCTCCCCGACTTTTCATCTACAACTTTTGGTGTTGTGTTGGTCCATTTTGGAGGCCCAGAAAGAGGACATCATTTCATTTGTTCAGCACCCATCCACTGCCCATCTCCCCCATAATCAGAACCCCCATCCTCCGGAAGCTTTCATTATTGCTCCAGGACAGGCAGCCACGATAAGCAGCCCTATGAGGTGCCACCTGGCTGCCCACCCAAGGGCAAGTGCATTTCTCTGGCTCTTAGAAGCCCACCAAGGACTCTTTCCTCATGATGAGGGGGCAGACCCCAAGAAATGCTAGGCCAGGAGGCATTTCCCAAACCTTAGCTCTGACCCTTCCTGTCCTGCCATTGAGAGGAGACTGAGGCCTGCCGAGGGGAAGGGCTGCCCTGGCAACATCTCCTTCTCCAGGGTGCGACCCTCCCAGTCCGTCCCTGCCAAGACCGGAGGGCCATGACCGGAAGGAGGGAAGGTTTTAGGGCAAAGGCCCAGTTCCCAACTGGGCCGGGACTGCTTCGTGTGGGGGGCAGGGGGGTCCCCGGAGGCCAGACTGACACGCGGTGCCCACTCTCCCACAGTATACGTTTCTGCCCGGGCTGCAGGGGAGACGTAAAGCCAGCTTTCCACTTCTGCCCCTACTGCGGAGAGCTCTTGCCCAATGAGGCAGACATGGAAAACCAAAGCTCCCTGGAGCATCATGGGATCATGGAAGGAGGTACAGCCACCGCTGGAGAAGGTACGGTCGCCACTGGCCCAGGCTCCAGGCCAGGCCTTCCATGGGGCCTTGGCCCAGACCCGGAGGGAGAATGTGTCCAAATGCTCCCACGGAGTAGGGGTGGGCCCCGAAGATGGGAGGGTGTAGCCAGTGTTGGGGTGAGGTTGGCCCTCCATCCTGGGAAGGAGGGGGGGTGAGAGGGAATAGCTTGTCCTCTGAGCCCCAGATCTTGGGGGGAAGCTGACCCCCTGTGTGCTGTCTGCAGTTTCAAGCAGGAAGAGGGTCAAGGGCATAAGGGGGTTGGAGGAGGCCTGGCCCACTCCTTTTACAGATGAAGAAGCGAAGGCTCAGGGTGTGACTGGCCTCGAGGCGGCCAGGGCAGGATCTGAACCCAGCTCTCTCTGCTGGGCCCCTTCTCTCTGGCCCAGCAGACCCCTGGGGAGTCTCTCATCCAGCTCCCCCGGGGAATAAAGAGCAGAAGTGGGATTTGAACCCGGGCTTTCTGACTTGGGATGCCTCCAGCCTCCCTTCCCAGGCAGGAATCCCCTGAGCTCCCCAATAAAAGCCCCAGGGAATGTAGGTGTCCCCACCAGATAGAGACCCCGAGGGCCTCAAGGACCAAAGGGAGAAGAGGAGGCTCTGCCCCAGATGACTGGGCAGTCCAGGGGCCTGTGGCCCCCCGAGGAGAGGGCCCCTCCCTGGACTGATGACCCTGGGACCTTGAGAAGGGAAGGGCAGTCAGCATCCTGGCACTCACCACCCCCAGACCTGAGGACGGCGGCTGCGTCTGCCCTCCCTGTCCTGATCCCCAAGCCTAACGGCCCTCCTTGCATCTCTGGGGGCCCTGGCTTCCTTCTCCAGCTCGTCCCAACAGGGCCAGGCCCGTCGCCTCTGGTGGCAGCTGTCTTCCGGCCGCCCCTCACAGGAGACCCTGCATCTTGGGGATTGTCTCTGGGCTCCCCTGTGCCGGGAGGGCCCTCCCTTTTCCTGCCCCCTCCAGCCATCTTTCTCAGAGGCCCTCCCCCCGCGCTAGCGCCTTGGGCCAGTTCTGTCCCGGGTCTCACAGCTGTGACCGCTCAACTTTGTGGTCTGCTTGGGCTCTCCCTGTGAGAGGGAGGGCTCCCCAAGGGCAGCCCCCAGCACCTAGGGCTGGTGAGGCTCAGTGACTGCGGCCTGACCCTCAGCTCTCTCCCTCCTGGGGGCCTGCCTTGGTGAATTATCCCCTGGGGGGCACGGCTGAGGCCCCCACACTCTTGGGGCCTTGCTTGCTTCATCTGTCAAGTGGGGGGGGCATGCTGCTGAGGCTTTCCTAGTTCTCAAGAATTTAGTAAAGCCCAGAACCAAAAGGGTGGGAGAATGTGGGGGGGCCTGTAGGGGAGACCCACTCTCTGCTGGGCTAATGGCCACCCCCAAACCCACCCTCTGTTCCAGGACCCAAGAAGAGAAAGACCCCCCAAAGCCAGGGGAGCCAGAGGAAGAAAATGAAGTGGGCCGTGCCCCTCAGCCCAGCACCCTCGTCCCCTTCCAGGTCTCCAGGGAAGGCCAAAGGTGAGAGCCGGCAAGGTGGCGGGCAGAGGAAGGGATTTGGGGGAACTTGGGAGGAGTTCCAACAGCTGTGGCTCCCTGAGCCCATCTTCCAGGATCCCTGGTTCCTTGTCTGGTGCCAGACCAGGCTGCGGGTGGGAGCCAGCCTGGGCTATCTCAGGAGCGAGCCCCTAGTCCAGAGGTCCGGGGGAGACCAAGCCCCTGGTTCCTCGGCCTGCCTCGGCCTCTTCCTCCTTGCTGTGACCTTGGCCCAGTCACTGAGCTTCTAGGACCCTCAACCCACTCTTGTAGACTAGACGCCGTCTTGGGGCCCTTCGGGGGCTGCTGTTCCCAGAAGCCGCTGCTCTGGCCGCTGGCCAGCCTCCACCCAGAGGAGAGCTTCCTGAGAGCAGCCAGAAGCTTCCCACCTCCCTTAGACTGACTTGAAATCCACCTCCTCGAAACCTCTGCCCATTGGTGCGGATTCTGCCCCTGGGGCCACAGCCCGCCCTAGCCCACCTCCCCAGGATGTGTCCCCAGAGCCACAGGGCTGTGGGAGCCTAAGGGGAGGAATAGGAACAGCCCCCCAGGCGGGCAAGCAGGAGGCCAGTGAAGAGGAGGTGAGGGACGGGGGGGGGGCCAGGAGGGACGGGGCGGGGGGCCAGGAGGTGGGGAAGGGCCGTAGGAGCGGCACGCAGGAGGGCTACAGTAATGTGACACAGGACGGAGGGGGCCGATCTGGCCCAGAAGACACCCCCCCAGACTGGTCAGAGCAGCGCAGCCTCTCGGGGCCAGAGGGCCTTTCTGGGATAAAATGTTAGGAAGCCTAGGTCCGCACCGGGCAGCGCCCTAGGGGGCAGGAAGGTTCAAGGATGTGGATCTTGTTAGTTTAAGAAAGGAGAGAAGTATGCTAGGGGAGGGGGGAAGGGAGATGACAGAGGAGGGGGAGAGAAGAACGGGGAGAGGGAGAGGAAGAAGAGAAGTAGCCCCCAGCTTCTGACCTGCCATGACTGTGTGATCTTGGGTAGGTCCCTTGCCCCCTTGGGATTCTGGGCTAGAAGTGAGAGAGAAGGTGCCAACCTGCACCAGCAGGAGGACTCTTCCCCTCCCCCCCAACGCTGGCAGCTCCAGGACAAACGGTGCCCTTGGTCTGGTCCCATCCCCTCCACAAGAGCCTCCTCCCAGGTTCCGCTGTGTGTCCTGGCAACGGCCCGCCATGAGATGCAGCGAGCTGCCCGTCCCTCTAAGGGTTCTCTGAGATTCTGCCTGTGTCTTCCCAAAGGCCAGGACCACGGCCACACCCCGAAGTCTGCCAAAACCACGTCCCCTGAGACTCTGGGGAAGTTCATGTTCCTGACGGACAAAGACGGCCAGCACTGGAGGCTGGGGGCACAGGTGGACCGGTCGCTTTTTGAAGGTGCGGCCCAGGGTCGGGTCGAGGATGGGGGTGGGGAGGGCATGAAGGAGGAGTCCGCAGACTCCGGGACCCGGCTTTTGAAGGCGAGTTAAGGAGAGGGGTGGGGGGTGATGGGCCGCAGGTGGCCTTTCCCTAGGCCATCCAGCCAGCATCTTGGTTTGGCCCTGGCTCAGTCACTGCCTCTTCGGCTGATGTGCCTTCCTCTATAAACAGAGGAGACCTCTGGGGTGGTACACTTAGATATCAGAGCCTTAGAAGAGGGGGTGTCACAACCGGGGAGGAGCTTAGAGTGGGGTGTCAGAGCCGGGAGAGCAATAGAATACGGAAGTCCTGAGTTTCCCAGCTTCCTCAATTGTGGGCCAGGAGGGTTCAGGCCCCCCAGCCCCACACAGGCAGTAACCCAGCATCTCCCCTTCTTTCACAGCCACAGCCTCCTTTGACACCGCCTTTCCGAAGCAAAGATTCTCCATCAAGCTAGTGAGTTGGGATGTGGGCCCCCAGGGCTGTTGGCCAGCAGGTGCCCCGCAGGTGGTCCCACGGGCAGCAGTCTCAGGGCAGAGGTGACATCCGACTTTGGGAGGAGTGCCCACCGGAGGGTCCCACTCTTGAAGACAGAGGACCGGCCAGTCACCCGAGGGACTCCCGCCAAGCCACCCAGCCCAGGCTGGAATCTTAAGAGCCATGAGCTCCAAGGGTGCCCCCAGTTAGGGAAGGGGGAAGCCGCTGGCCCACTTCAGAAATGGGGCCTCTGCCCTTACGCTCCTCCTGCTTAGTGCGCCACTCATTCCTCCCCTTGGCTGCTGACCGTTGGTTTCTTGGCAGCAGCCAGCAGCCCCCCCCCCCCCAGCTTAGGCTTCCCAAGGACCTTCAGCTGGTCCTCTGGGGCAGAGACCCCAGGTCTGGAGTCTCTGGATGTGCTTCCTCCCCCACCATGAGCTCAGAAGCCTGGGGTCTCCCCAGGGCTTTCCCAGGGCCTGATCCCCACCAGCCCCCAAGCAGTGGGGCTGGGGTCTGCTAGCTGCCTGGGACTTGTCCCTACCCTCTTCTTCCTGCCCTTGTATCCCACGCCTAGGCTGCATGTTGGTGGGAAGCTCGGGGGCAGCCTCCAAAATGCTCCCGGGGGGATTGTGGGAAGGAGCCGACCCGGCAGGCCAGGTCAAAACTGGGAGAGACTTTGGATGCTGCCTGGTTTGAGGCCCTCAGCCTTGGCATGACCTTGCTCAAAGGCGATTTTTACGTTCCCCCAATCCCCGCATAAACCTCTCCTAAAGTGGGCGCACAGACTTGGGAGGGTGTGGGGACGGCAGGTCCCCCTCCCCAGGACCTCAGGAGGCCCCCGGCAGGCATCCTAGCTCCCACAGGCCTACCTGGCCCTTACCAGCTACATCTCTCTGTGTCTCTCTCTTCAGGATTTGAAAAATGGACGCCTCCTCCACGAGCAGATCTTCTTCCAGAGAGCAGCCAAAGAGAGAGAAGGTGCGCCCATGGGGAGGAGAGCGGCCCCCCACCCCTGCCCCCTCCCCGCCGCCCCTGGTCAGCCATCCTGGCCGGCTTCTCCCAGGATCTGATGACTCCTGCCCACACTAAGTTGCGAGTGGTTGCCGGCCTCCCATGGCCAGTTTCCTAGCCCAGGAGGAGACTGTTGAGTGGCGCGCCTCTCCTCTCAGACAGCATGGTCCAACCCTGTAGGACTCAGTCTGCTCAGGCCCTTGCCAGGAGGCAGGAAGGCATGGGTCCCCCCAGGCATAGGTGGGGGGCTCCCTTGGCCCCTGGGCTCTCTCCCTCCATCCCTGGGAATCAGTGCTCCTTAAGGCACCATCTGGTCTGGTCTGGGTCCCCAAGCTTCCGCCTTAGCCCCTCAGGCCTCAGTTTCCTCTCTGTCTAACAGAGAGGCAGATGATTCAGTTCCATAGGAACATGAGGTGTGATGGGGAGGATGGAAGGAGAGCTAGAGAGGACGGAGCCTCTGGGAAGGAAGGAGGTGCCCAAGGAGACCCGGGTTGGCAGCTCCCCCAGGGCCCCACACCCAGGGGCCCCACCAGTCCATCATCAGGACAGACCAGAGCAGGGCCAGTGCCAGGACCGCTGGAAAACTGGATTCAGAATGGAGACAGAGCCGACACATTGGGGCACATTGGCTGGGCTGGGCTGGGCTAGATGGGGGCTGAAGCTGTGGAGACCCCTGCCCCAACTTCCCTTTTCCCCTCTAGTTTCTGGCTTCAGGAGAGGGGGAGCCCTCCGGAAGCTTCTTTTGAATTGGAGGACCGGCGACAGGGCAGGGCAGGGGCCTTGCTGCTTCTGAGCTGGGGGGGGGGGCAGGCATGAGCCAGGGGCCCCTCCTCCTCTCCACTCTTCCCTCTAATCCTCACATGCAGGCCAGGAGTCAGGCAGGCAGTAAACTGAGGCACATGAGGCCTAAGATGCAAGCTCCTGACCACAGAGCCCTTGCTTCCCCTCCTCCTGCCCAGAGTGGAGAGACCCAAGCTCCTCCCACTGGGCCCAGGTCCTGTCCGAGGGCTGTCGGAGCCCCTGGTCCAGAGTGGCCAGCAGTGACAGGCCAATCCAGAGCCTCTTCCTATTCTCCCACAGTGGAAAGATGGAAGAAGTCGCGCTCCATCCCCACCTTGGCCATCCCCACTTTCATCACCTTTGGCCTGCACCAGGACATCTACAGGTGAAGGGGATCCCAGGCCCCACTTCCTCATTTCCCGGGGGTGGCCGGGGTTCGGCTCCAGGCCCAAGCGAGCATGCCTTCGCCCCAGCCGCCCTCTTGTTCTTGGAGACATGAGTGAACTCAAGCCCCCCCCCCCCCCTGGCCTCAGTGGACAGCTAGGGAAGCTGAGGGAGTGTCCAGCCTGAGACCCTTGGCGGGCAGTCATGGGTCAGCCAGAGACCATCCGGGCCCTCCACCCCTAGGCCAGCTCCTACACTGCCCCAAGAGGCTGTCCAGGCTCTGGGCACCTCACTTCCCATGTCCCTCAGGTTCCTGGTATTCCCCAACCTGGGGAGAAGTCTTCAGTCGATCCTGAACAGCCGGCCCAAGAACCTTCTGTCAGAGAAGACAGTGTTCCACCTCTTGTTCAGACTGGTATGTTGTGTGTGAGAACTGCCTCGCCTTCCAGATCTGGCAGGGGCCCTGGGGACCCTCGTGTCCAACACCCTCATTTTACAAATGGGGAAACTAAGGACTAGAAAAGGGAAAACCTCAGGGATCCAGTGGTCGGTCAGCTCATTGAGCTTCCCAGTCCATCCAGCCTAGCAGCACAGAGCTGGACGTGACTGTAGGAGAGGTCATCCCAGCCACTGTCCCAGCTGGGAAGGAGCCCCCTCGCCTCGTTCTCAGTGGGTTGGATTGGGCGAGCTCGAAGCTACCTCCCAGGCTTCCAGGGTTCCAGAGGATCCCCCTCTTCCAACCGTCTGTAGGCCACAATGACCCCTCCTTAGCCCATCCCCGTGGTGGCATAGAGAATGCTAGGGACCCCAGCGGTCAGGTGTCCAGGGTGGGATCTCAGAGACTATCCCATCCAGCCCGACCTGAACAGACATTGATAGATGAGGCAGCCATCCCACCCTGCCGGAACTCACGACTTCCCAAGACCCTTCCATTCTAGCATAGTCCCGACATAATTATGTACAAAATAAGCAAAAAGATTTTGGGGGAGGGGGGCTAACCAACTGTGAATTCCATGGCTTAGGCCTTAAAGGATGAGTGGGAATTCAACAGGGAGATGTGGCCGAGGGCACAGTGCTGTCCAGAGTTCAGGGTGTGTCTGGGGACCCCCAGGTGTCCATCTAGTCTGGCCAGAAAGGTGAGAAGGGCCTTGAATGCTTTCCCCCGGGGAAGTTCAGCAGCCGCTCCACAGGAGATAGGAAGCTACCAAAAGATTTTGAGCAGGGGGAGGATAGGAGCAGATTTGATGCAGAAGTTATCCTGGCCGAGGTGTGGGGTGAACTGGGGATGCCGGTGAGTGGAGAGTCCTCCCCGGAGGTGATGAGCTGCCAACTGTTGGCCAGTTTTGCCATGTAGAGGCAAGTGACCATGACAGGAGGACACAGGGATGAGCGGGCACCTGCAGGGCCCTTCCAGGTGGAGCCCGGGATGGCTGCCACCTCAGCGGCTGGAGAGAAAGATGGCAGAGCCCCTCCCATTGGCTCAGAACTGAACACGAGGCAACCAAGTTGGTGGTGGTGCCTGGCTGGGCTGATCCAGGCCCTTCTTGTCTCCCCTTAGGTGGATGCACTTGAATTCATCCATGACAATGAGTACGTTCATGGAAACATCTCTGCAGAGAGTATCTTTGTGAATCCAGACACAGTCGGCCAGGTAGGGTCCATGCTATCCCAGAATGCTATGGACTGGGGACCAAACTCAGGCTCATGGGCCCTGAAGGGATGGTAGAGGCATCATTCACTCAAACCCTCCCCTGATGAATCCTCCTCCGAACATGACCCTGCCATGATCTCCTGAGGGAGGTAGTCCATCCTCCTTTAGCATGGGTCTGATTTGAGCAGAAATCTACCCTTCCACTTCCCCCGCCCTTGCTCCTGGTTCTGCCGTCTGGGGTGGGGGGCTTGTTGCTGAGTTGTTTGAATCGTGTCTGACCCAGGGTGTTCTTGGCAGAGATACTTGAGGACTTTGTCGTTTCCTTCTCCATCTCATTTTACAGATGAGGAAACTGAGGCAAATAAGGTTAAAGTGACTTGTCCAGGGTCACCTGGAAGTGTCTGAGGCTGGACTTGAACTCAGGCCTTCCTGACTCCTGGACCCCTGCTCTGGTTAAAGTGGGGCCCCCTCAGGCCTCAAAGACGGTTCTCTGGTGCCCAACTGGGCTGGCCTCCTGGGGCCTGGGCTGCTCTCCTCCTAGCCTGACTCTAGACCCTTCACTCAGAAAGAACCTGGCCAGGGAACCCCGGAGTCTGCTTTCCAGCCTCCCTTCTGACCCTTAGGAACTGGTTGCCTTGGGTATGCCCCTTTCCTGCCTGGACCCCTGCTCTGCTTTATCATCTCCTGCTCTGTGACAATCCCTGCCCCTGTCGCTCTTCCTAGGATGCAGTGCCCACTATTCCAGATGGAGTCTGGCGGGAGGACCATCAACTGCTGAATTCTGTTAGATTCTCATCATCATACCAAAGATCTCATTAGCTCTGTGGGTTGCCAGATCACAGCATCCCCTATCGTTTATTTTATTTATTTAAGCAAGGAGTTAAGTGATTTGCCCAAGATCACACAACTAGGTAATTATTAAGTGTTTGGATTTGAACTCAGGTACTCCTGACTCCAGGGCTGGTGCTCTATCCACTGCACCACCTAGCCACCCCACTCCCAGTGTTTGTGAAGTACCAGTTGGTTACCTGGCCCTGGGGAGGCTCTGGCAGTAAATGGACATTGACTAAACCTGCGCTTGCTGTCCACCAAGACCCCCAGAGCTTTTTCAGACAAAGTGAATTCTGATCTTACCCCCCCCCCCAGGACTGGGGACACTGAGTTTTCCAAGGGTAGACTTGCTATTCTGCTGCTGTATTCAGTTTCATCTCACTAGACTTGGCTCAACTTGAATTCAAGCATCTAGACAATCATCAAGCAATTATTAAACACCTGGGGTCTAGGGGGTGTTCAAGAAAGACCAGGTTGTCTGGTTGTGGTTGCCAAAGCCTTATCAGGTGGCCTTCCACCTTTGATGGAATCACTTCCACTGAAATTGTCTCAGGAAGATTCTGAAGATCACCTGGCAGGAGAAGAGAACAAACTCTGAGGTCCTTTCTCTGCTAAACTGCCAAGGATTCCAACCTTTACTACAGAGAGCATAACTGCGATAGACTGTCTTGCCAAGAAAACTATTTGATGGAGAACTCACCCAGGACAGGTGCTCACAGCGGGGTCAGAAGAAGGGATACCGGGTCCCCCTGAAGATCTCATTGAAGAACTTTAGAATTGATCATACAGCATGGGAGACCCTGGCACAGGGCACCCAGTGTGGTGTGACCTCATTGGTGAGGGGGCTGCGCTCTATGAGGAAGACAGGATCTCAAAGGAAAGTTTAGAGTCCCATCGCAGGGGTTCCCATGGGCTATTGGTGCCCAACCTGTGGGAGAGCACCTGAGCTCCTGTTGGTCTGAGCAGCCATGCTGTGATTTGTCTCCAACACTGTGATGTCATTTTGATCTTCAAGGACAAGAACCAACCAACCATTTCAACACCCACTGTGTTCTGCCCTGCCAGTGAATCGGTGACAAAGGAGCTCTTGTTTACTTGAGGTAGGCGGGTGGCCCAGCAGGGAGAGTTCTGGGCTCAGAAGCAAGAAGACTCAGACACTTCTTAGCAGTGGGACTCTGGGCAGGTCTCTTCAGTTTCTTCATCTGTAAAATGAACTGGAGAAAGACATGGCAAACCACTTCAGGATCTTGCCAAGAAAGCCCTAAATGGGCTCACAAGGAGTTGGACTTAACTGAAAAATGACTGAACCACCATAGCACATGGGCGAATCCCTCTGAGGTGCAGAGGACACGAGTAGAAAAGGCAAAATGATGTCTGCTCTCAGGTCTGAATGGGCTCCTGGAGTCTCAGGAGTGAGGCCCCCCGTCTCTTCTGGACCTCCCCTGCATCCTTTAAGTCCCAGATAGGATCTCGGCTCCTCCAGGAAGCCTGCCCACCCCTCTTCCTTCCAGAGCCTTCCCTCTTTAACCTGCCTCCCAGTGCTCCTGTGTGGACTTCACTTTGTCTCTAGATGCTCACAGGTTGTCCCTTCCATTGCTGGTGAGCTCCCTGTGGGCAGGACCTGCCTTTTGCCTCTTTTCATATCCCCAGGGCTTGGCACAGGGACTGGCAAACAGGAGATGCTCAGCACATGTTTATCAAGGGACAATTTCTTGACTTGCAGGAAGTCCAGTGATTCTTCCCTCATCTCTCCTGGGTCTGTTTTCCAGCGCAGTTCTTTTTTAGATGAAATGCTCTTAATCTCCCGCTAGGATAGTCCACCTTTTCACTTTGTGTAAACATTCCTTGTTGTCTCATGGAATCATCAACTTCTTTTCCTTCATTCTCATTTTCAAGGAATCTGTTGTAACTTGGGTCAGATGGATGGGAAGTTCTCTTGTTCTAAAACTCTGCTTTTCTAATATCTTCCTCTTGTGCCCTTGTTTCTTATAATATTTTTTTAACTCTTGCTTCATTTCTTCCTGAATGTTCAGCTGTATTTTTCTTTGAAACTTCCTTAAAGGCGATTTGGAGTTGTTCCCCTCTTTTCAGGTTTGTGACTTGGCCATCTCTGGCCACATAATAAAACTTTAGTTCTCTGGTTCACATTTTCCTTTCTGTCTCATTTCCCAGCTTGGTGCTTTGTGTAAGGGCCTTGTCTGTGCATGTCTGGTGCTTCTGGCCCATCTTCTTTGGGCCTCTTCCATTGTTTTTTGGGTATTGATTGCTAGATTCTGTGCAGTCTGACAAAGGGCCTGGGCTGACCACTGCCCACCCCCCAGGCTTTCAGACCCTGAGTGGTCTCCAGGCAACACAGCTGTGGACCTGGCCCAGGTGGCCCCACAGCAGACAGGAGCTCCTGCCAGCTACGTGGAAGGACAAGCGATTTGGAGCAACTGTGCTATGCCTATACACACTATGCTAATGAAACTATGAGGGTTTATGTGCCAAGCACTGGCTGGGTGCCTCCTCTCAAGAAGCACACTTTCCGCTGGTTCTGATCTTTATTCCAAGGGACTATTTATTACACATGGTGGGGAAGTTGGAGAAGGTGATGCTTGGGGATCTTTTTATTTTTTTATTCTAATTTTTATTTTTTATTTAAAAAGATTTTTTTTGTTTTCTTATTTCTTTCCTTTTTTTCTCCTTTTCTTTTTTTTTCCCCTCTTTTGTTTTGGTGGGGGGAGATCTTCTTTGTTTCGGTGTAGAGAAGACCTCTGGGCTGAGCAAGAAGGGTAGATGAAATGAGCCCAAGGTGCCTTTCATCTCCTGAGAGTCTGGGATCTCTACTCACCCACGGCCTCCCATGCCTTCTCTTGTAGGTCATTCTGGCTGACTACAGCTTTGTGTTCCGCTACTGCCCCGGGGGGAAACATGTGGCTTATTTGGAGCAGAAGAGAACTCCTCACCAAGGAACGCTTGAATTCATCAGCTTGGATCTGCACAAGGGGATAGGTAAGAAGCCTAGAGAGGAGAGGAGCCCCCAGGGATTTCTGCCGGGGACTGCTTTCCATCTCCTACCATCTTGGGTTAAGCTGCAACGGGCCAGAGAGAGGGGCTGGGATGACTCCATAGTGATGGACCTATCTAAAAATACCCAAGGTCCCAGAGCTTAGAATTTCAAGAGGAAGATTGAGTCTAATGGTAGGACCGTATGGGGAAATGAGAAGATTTACCATAGGACCCTGAACAAATCACTTCCTCTCTGGGCTTCTGTAACATGGCTGGATAAGCTTATAGAATCTCAGACATGAAGACCTCAGAGGCCACTGAGTCTAAGCCATGCTTGAATAAGAAGCACCCAAGAAGAAGAAGCCCCTTCCTCTGAGGCAGCCCCTTGGTCTTAGACAGAGCTCGAATTCTTAGTAGGGTTTTTCTGCCGCTTCTCCCCACTGTTCTTCCATGGTTCCACATTCTGGGACCCCACAGAACCAACCCAATCTCTCTTCCATGTGACTATTCTTCATTTACTTGAAGAAAGTTAGCATAATCTCAGTATATTCTTCTCCCTGCCTTCTCCCCTCCTCCCCTCGCCTCCCCTCTCCTTTCCTTTTGAATTCTGGATCAGTGATTTCATCACTTTGGGGACCATCCCATGAAATCTCCCTGATGTTTCTCAGTGTCTTGTCGCTTAGTGGCTGCAGGAGCCACTAGTGTATGCATCAGAGGCCTGCATCATCCTGACTCCTGAGTCTTGTTTGGCCAACAAGTGTCTTCATTCCTTTCCATGGCATGATTTCAAAGCCTGTTTGGCTGCCATACTGTATTTCTAGTCCAAGGAATTCTTCATATCATTTTCAGATTCACTAGATCAGCTTTTCTGGCCAGCCATGTTTGTCCTATCTTTTACTTGTGAAAATGACTTCTTAAGACCACGGTGTTGGGCTTTACATTGATCCCTGTTAAATTTATTGCTGCTAGATTCTAACCCACATTCTAACCTATCAGCATCTTTTTTGATCCCCTGTCCCATTTGGCTTGTTTGCTTTCCCTCCTGGGTTTGCACCTTCTGCAGATTTGATAAGCAGGCTGTCCATGCCAATATCCAAATTATTTCTAAATATGTTAAGCCGCAATGGGTCAGTCATGCTCAGATCCCCATCACGGATCTTCTAAGTTAATGTTGAATCCTTATTGACTCCTTTGGATCCAGTCATTCAATGCCTGCCAGATCGACCCTCTTGTCTCTCTTCATCTTTTCCATAAGAGTAGAAGGAAAAAAAATTGTCAAATGCTTTGCTAAAAATCTATGTCAACCACCTCTACAACAGCCCTGTGACCTGCGAGGCTTTCGAAACCTGTCTAATAGACCACACGGTTAGTTGGCCATCTCTTCCTGAGCTCCTCTTCCTTCTTTCTTCCCCAGCCGTTTAACAGGAGCCTAGAACCTTTCCAGCCATCCAAGTTACACCTAGTTTATCTTTCCAAAAGAATTTTCAAGACGCTTGCCCTTCCTCTGCTGCTTCTCTGTGGTCTCTCCGAAGCCGTCTCTCCAGAGCCATGGCTTCACGTTCTGGCAGTCCCTGGGGATGTTGTTCTCAAAGTGTGGGGTGGGGTCTGAATTCCTCATGGGCAGCTCAGTAGGGGCTCTCCTCCCTCTGCCTCCATCCTGAGCTGGCAGAGGTCCATCTTGGGAAGTTATTCCTCTTTGTGTCAGTGGAGGGGGCAGAACTAGGGACCTCTGAACCCCCTTGCCTTTCTAAAGCTCTAGACAAGTCATTTCACCTTCCAGACCCAAAAGTCTTTGATGACATCTAACTTTGGTTCTGTGACTGATATGACCACACGTGTGAGTCTCCTGGTGCTCTCTCTGGGCCTTGGTTTCACTATCTCTAAAATGGAGGATTTGAATGACTTCATCTCCAAGGTCCCTCCTGGGACCCGAACCCATGAGCTGCTCTCAACCTAGTTCTGCCTCCCTGGTCATGGAGTGAACAGGAGAGCTTGCTAACTGTACTGTCCAAACAAAGACATTCAGATCGACCCTGGCCTTGGCTTGATCTCTCAGTCTCTGCCCCTCAGGCTCCTCCTTGGTAAAAAGGTGGGAATGACCTTGTCCTATGAGTCCTTTGCACTTTGCCAACCTATAAAAATAGAAGCTCTTGGTGGCCTCTCCCCAGATCCCTCCCGCCGGAGTGACATGCAGGCCCTCGGCTACTGTCTGCTGAAGTGGCTGTATGGGACCCTGCCCTGGACCTCACAGCTTTCTGATGCGCTCAAAGTCATGAAGCAGAAAGAGAGGTAAGCCATAGACTGTCGCCAACATGCCCCCTGGGACCCAAGGACCCACTGGTGATGGAGAAGGGGCTCAGGGCCCAGGAAAAGGGGTGGGTCTGGAAACAAGGTGGGTCTGACTTTATGGGAAGCCACAGATGTGATGGTCCCTCAAAAGAATATGAAGTCCTCCAGCCTAAGAATGTGGAAATCCATAGCTGGCTATGACCTTAAGATGTAGACCACAGAACATCCTGGAACCATTGAGGTCAGAGCTAGAAAGTACAATAAAAAATTAGATCAGGAATTTTGAAATGGAGTTAGAGCAGTAGATGGAGATAATGCCCATTAATAAAATTCAATATCCATTTTTGTGTGTATTTACATTTTTTAAAACCACTAAAAAGCAAAGTAATGTAAAGTTTCTCCTTAGCATTTAAACAAAAAGCATTTCAAGAATCAAGAATTTGATGAAATATAGTTATACATATATAACCTGTTATCAGATGACTCTGACAAGGGGAGGGAGAAAAATGTGAAATTCGAAAACTTAACAAAAAAGGAATTAGACGGGCAGCTAGGTGGCACAGTGGATAGAGCACCAGCCCCAGAGTCAGGAGGATCTGAGTTCAAATGTGGCCTCAGACACTTAATAATGACCTAGCTGTGTGGCCTTGGGCAAGCCACTTAACCCCATTGCCTTGCTAAATAAAAAAAAAAAAACCCAAACCTAAAAAAAAAAAGGAATTGGAAAACTATTTTGGCATGTAATTGGAATAATAAATAAATAAATTTCAATTTAAAAAATACTTTTATGAAATAGAGAACCACCCTTAACTGGTAATCCTTGACTTTGTCATCAACAGGCAAATTAAGAAAAAATGCAGGCAAAATAATGAGAAAATATATTCAGTATTGGGGGCTTGGCATGTATGTATAAATACATACCCATATAACAAGAATAGCCTCTCCCTCCAGCATTGGTTGAGAGGATCAACAAAGAAAATAATGTTTGTAAAACCCTTTGCAAACCTTAAAGTTGTTTCTAAATACTGGCTATCAGAAAACAATTTTATAGAACTAAGGGAAGATCTCTTCAGAGCAGAAAATGAAGTCAAGCCAATACAAAGATGGCAGCACTGCCGTCTTGGTTTTTTTTTTGTTTTTTTTAGTATCATGTTTAGTATTTAACCAAAATATGTAGAACTGGATAAAATAATACATTCTTAAGAAGAACAAGGGAAATTGGAAACAATAGAATGGATGAGGGTTAAGGTTCAAAGAGTATTTCTCTTTATCTAAGGTCCTGTTAGACAAGACCAGAGAATGTCAGCTGGAAATGAAAGGCCTTTCAACTGGAAGTGTCACCGCTGACAAATTTTTTTCTTTGTTTTTTCATTTTTTGAAAAATCCCATCTTTCTGGTCTGACAGGTTCCTGAACAATGTGCCGGAGCTCCTGAGGCAGTTCAATGACTACAGGAAACCCCCAGGTGGGTTTTGCAGGGTGAAGGCCAGGGGGAAGGGCAGTGGTGGGCCAGGACAGACATGTTAGGGATGCACTGTGAGCCCACACACAGCAGAGGCCCCGCTCAGGAGACAAGCCTTCTGGACCCTCTTGTTGGCTCCTGCTCTCTGACTCAGAGGCAGGCCCTCTGGCTTGGCTCAAGGTGCTCTGTGGCCTTGGGCCCCTTCTCCCTTCCTTGGCCTCAGCCCTCTTCCAAAGAAGCAGCAGCTCAGCCTAAATCATCTTTCCCCCATTCATTGATCTTTGCCGGCCTCCTTCCCTCTCTGGTCCTGAGCTGCCCCATCTGAAAAGATGGGGAAGGACTGGCTGCAGGGCAGGAGGTCTCTTCTCCTTGGTGTGTAAATCCAGAGTTGGCCCCAAGTGCCCTTTGATAGTCATAGGGCTCAGAGCAGCTGGCGGGTGCTGGGCTAGAGGACCTGTTATGGAGTGGTTGGGGCTACGGGGGCCTCTTCTGTTTCAGAAGCATTGCAGGTCTACCTGAACAAGGCAATGACCCTTCGGTATGAGGAGAAGCCCAACTACAAAAGGCTGCGGACGGTCTTGATGTCAGCTCTTAAGAAACATCATATCACTCCCTACAAGTCCATCAACTTCTAGACTGTCCCCTAGGTAAGGCACGTGCACTCTGCCTGGCAGGGGCACCCAGGGTGCATATTGGCACTCAGCTGGGCCACAGATAAACACTGGTGATTGAGCATGGGAACTAGAAATGTTGAGCAGACCTCCTTCCGGCTAGCCATGCGTGGGCCACACTGGCCTTTCACTTGGGAGATGAGATGCCTTCTAGGAGCTCGTGATCTAACAACGATCAATTGAGTACCAAGATCCTGGAGGGTTGGCCATTTCCTTCTCTAGCTCATTTGACAGTTGAGGAAACTGAGGCAGACAAAGTAAAATGACTTGCTCGGGGTCATCCAGCTAGTCAGTGTCTGAGGCCAGATTTGAACTTGGGAGAGGAGTCTTCCTGACTGTGGTGCTACCTACATACCTCCAAGGTGCTACATAAAGATGGTCCTGCTTACTGTTATTATTCAGGGAAAGAGCCTTGAGAGCCATCTTCAAGTATCTGAAGGGCTTCAGTTGAGTTAGGCTGGTTCCGATTGGCCTCGGAGGGCAAAATCAGGAGCAACAGGTGAAGGTTCAGAAAGGCAGGTGTAGACCTTCAAAGAAATAGAGAAGTTGCCTCCCGGGAGCCCTTCAGCTCTGGGATGCTGAGGCTCCTTTGTCTAGATGACTTCTGCAGGGGTGGTGGGGGTTGGACCAGATTCAGTCCAAGTCCAGGTAGGATGTGCTGGGGAAATGGCGAACTGATAAGACACACAAGCCACAAGAATTTTGAGACGTTGTCCTGGATGGGAGGACTATAAAAATGTCCTCGAGGAGCTCACATTTGATCTTCCTGGCTCTGAGACCAGCTCCTCTTAGATAGACGTATGTACAAAATACAGAGCCATTCCCTGGGACCCTCTGCTTCCCCCCGGAAGGAAAACTTTGTGTAGGAAGGTGGAGGGAAGTCAGAAAATATTAAAGATGGAAATGAAGGGGTATGTTCCAGGCACAGGGACACTCTGCATAGCCACAGAGATGGGAGATGAAGGGTCCTGGGAAGGAACAGTGAGAACCCCCATTTAGAGCATGATGGAGAACTGGATCCTAAAGCTGGAAAAGTGAAAAGGGCTCTAGAGGCCAAAAAGTAGTGGAGCTGACTGAGCAGGCGAGTAGCCTGGTGAGGAACACAAGAGAGACCCTTGGCAGAGAGAATTCCGACCATAGGAGAGCAGAGCAGGGGGGCAGCCAGGCCTTGCCTGCTGGTCCTTGGAGCCTGGGCTCGCGCTGGAGGGTCTCCATCCTACCATAAGGCTTGTGGTTGGTGACGTCTTGCACATGAGCAGTTCTCTGAGCAGCCTGGACTCCTAGCAGCTAGGGCCCTGTGGAGGGCCAGACCCATGATCACTGAGGAGGTTCTGGAAGGATCTGGGCAGGGCAGGCTGGGATGGAATCATTGGGGAAGGAATTTGTACCAAGATCCTAGCCATCCAAGGGGAGGGAAGAGATGAATGTCAAAGAGCTAGGCAGGAAATTAAGATCTGAGAGTCCTTTAATCCAGACTATGCTTGGATAATTGCAAAGCACAGCAAGGACAGTAGACATCAAATCTAACTGGGGCGATCTGGGAAGGCTTCTCTGGAAGAAGTGGTCCCATAGCTGGCCCTCAGTGGATGCTTATGAATTCAGCAGATGACTGTAGGGTTTAGGGAGCAGGGAGGGGACATATTCCAAGAAGATGGAGTGGGAGCCCAGGGGGACACAGCGATGTCTAAGCCTCCTTAAAGCCCTGAGCCTGTGGCTCTCTTTTATGGGGACTGGGAGGAATCTTGCTTCAGACTGGGCTTCAGATGACTTCTCTAGAGTGAAAGACAGCCCTGCCCCAGGGTTCCCTGATCTGGAGCCTTTTTCTTTTCCTTTTTTTTTTTGGTTATTTGTTGTTTTTTGTTTTTGTTGTTATTCATTTTATTTTTCCAATTACATTATTATGAAAGTTTTTCAACAATCATCCACATGCACATGCATATTGTTGAGCTTCATAATTTCCTTCCCCCCTCTTCCACCCCCCTCCCCTCAGTGGCAGAACAGGGAGGTGAATACTATATGTATATATATTTGTGTTAAACATATTTATAGATGAGTCATTTTCAGTATGAGGAATTAGGATTCAGGGGAAAGAAAGAAAATCATGAGATAGGAAAGAAATACATAAGAGAAATTTTTAAAAAGTGAATGTAATGTTTATTCAAACTCTGTAGTGGGTTTTGGGTTTTTTGTTTTGTTTTTTCTTCCTCTGGAGTGATAGCATTATCCACAGCCAGTCTCCTAGGGTTGTCCTAGCTTCATGAACCATGGAGAGGAGCTGCTTCCATCAAGGTCTTTCATCTCCCAATGTTGTTGTTGATGGGTCCATTGTTTTCTTGGTTCTGCTCCCTTCGCTTAGCATCTGATTCTGTAACTCATTCCATGCTTCTCTAAAATCCAACCATTTATGGTTTCTTTTAAAACAATAATATTCTATAGCACTCATGTACCATAACTTGTTTAGCCTTTCCCCAGTGGATGGGCATCCCCTCAATTTCCAATTATTTGCCACTACAAAAAAAGCTGCCATGAATATTCTGGAACAAGTGGGATTTTTCCCATTTTTAACAATTTCTTCTGGATATAGGCCTAGCATTGGATTGCTGGGTCAAATGGTATGTATAAACAGTTTTATTGCTTTTTGGGCATAGTTCCATATTGCTCTCCAGAATGGCTGGATCTGATCACAACTCCACCGTCAATGTCCAATCCTCCCACAACCTCTCCAAAATGATCAGTTTCCTTTTTTTTCTCATCTTGGCCAATCTGATACATGTGAGATGATACCTCACTGTTGTTTTAATTTGCATTTTTCTAATCAATAATGATTTGGAGTGTTTTTATATGATTATATATAGCTTTAATTTCTTCATTTGAAAATTGTCTATCCATATCTTTTGACCATTTATCAATTGGGAAATGACTTATAATCCTTTAAATCTGATGCAATTCTCTCTATATATTTTAGAAGTGAGACCTTTATTGAAACCCCTGTGAAAATGGTTTCCCAGTTTTGTTTTCCTTCTAATTTGGGCAGCATTGGCTTTATTAATGCAAAAATCATCCATGTACACTATTTCTTGCTTGGTCATAAATTTCTCCCTTTTTGATCTTTTAATTGGTCAATGGTGTCACACTTTATGTCTAAATCCTGTACCCATTAAAACCTTATTTTGATATACAGTGTGAGATGTGGGTCTATGCCTAGTTTTTGCCATACTATTTTCCAGTTTTCCCAACAATTTTTGTCAAATAGTGAGTTGACAAAAATTGTAGATTTATGTGGTCATTTACTGTGGTTTCTTTTGAACCTATCCTAATCCATTGATCCATTACTTACTTTCTTTCTTTCTTTCTTTCTTTCTTTCTTTTTCTTTCTTTCTTTCTTTCTTTTTCGTTTTTGCAAGGCAATTGGGGTTAAGTGACTTGCTCAAGGTCACATAGCTAGCTAATTAGTAAGTATCTAAGGTTGGATTTGAACTCAGATCCTCCTGTCTTCGGGGCCTGTGCTCTATACACTGTGCCACCTAGCTGCACCCATTATTCTATTTCTTAACCAGTACCAGGCAGTTTAGATGACTGCCATTTTATAGTATAGTTTTAGATCTGGTAGAACCAGGCCACCTTGCTTTTTCATCAGTTTCCTTGCTATTTTTTTTTAGTTTTGTTTTTTTTGCTAGGCAATGGGGTTAAGTGGCTTGCCCAAGGCCACACAGCTAGATAATTGTTAAGTGTCTGAGGCCGGATTTGAACTCAAGTACTCCTGACTCCAGGGCCGGTGTTCTATCCACTGTGGCACGTAGCTGCCACCTTCCTTGCTATTCTTGACCTTTTGTTGCTCCAGATGAATTTTGTTACTATTTTTTCTAACTCAGTAAAATACTTATTTGGTAGTTTAATTGGTATGGCACTGAATAAGTAATTTGGGTAGAATTGTCATTTTTATTATATTAGCTGGACTTAACCATAAGTTGACATTTTCCCAGTTGTTTAGATCTGACTTTATGTGTGTGAGAAGTGCTTTTGTAATTGTGTTCCTACAATTTCTGGGTTTGTCTTGGGATGGAACCTTATTTTCCAGTAGGGATTTTCATCATTAGCTGGGATAAAGACTCACTGATCAAGTTTATAGATGACACAGTTCTGGAAGGACAAGTAAAACATAGGGTATCAGAATGGGAATCCTAAAAGAACCCAAGTTCAAATGTCAGCGTACTGGTTCCCCCCAGCCACATGACCTCCAAGGCCTAATCTAGACTGACTAATTAGACCTATAAATTTCTCTTTCAACTCTTATCATGAGGATGTGGTTCTGTATTATAGAGAATTACCAGGTGACTGGTTTGGTAAGGTTGGGTGAGATGGACTCTTAAGATCCTTAGTAATTCCAAGATTCCACCATCAGAATTCCAGAGGGATCACCTGCCCTTCTATAAGCATGAGCCTTGGAAATTAATGACTGGAACCTGGCAAGAAGTAACATTTGGTAACTGTAGACAACATAAAATACTTGGGAATCTCCCTCCCAAGATAAACACAGAAACTATGAATACAATTTCCACACAAATAAAGTCAGATCTAAACAACTGGAAAAAAACATCAATTGTTCATGGTTAAGTGAAACTATTATAATAAAAATGACAATTCTATCCAAATTAAATTGCTTATTCAGTGCCATACCAATCAAACTACCAGAGTCTTATTTCACAGAGCTAAAAAAGTAGTCATTTATCTGGAGCAACAAAAAGTCAAGACTATCAAGGGAACTGATGAAAAAAATCCAAAGGAAGGTAGCCTTGTTTTACCTATATTATACTATATATACTATATAGTATACTAAACTATACTGTACAATATTATAAAACAGCAATCATCAAAACTATTTGGTGTACTGGTTAAGAAATAGAGTAGGGGGGGCAGTTAGGGGCACAGTGGATAGAACACTGGTCCTGGAGTCAGGAGGACCTGAGTTCAAATGTGACCTCAGACACTTTATTACCTAGCTGTCTGGCCTTGGGCAAGCCACTTCACCCCACTGCCTTGCAAAAACAAAACAACAACAAAAAAAGAAATTGAGTAATGGACCAGTGAATTAGAAATAGTAGCAAATGACTATAATAATGTACTGTTTAAAAAACTCAAAAGACATTACTTCTTGGATAAGCACTCACCATTCAACCAAAGCCATTAAGAAAACTGGAAAATAGAATGGCAAAACTTAGAGACCCACATCTCAAATCCTCTATGAAAATAAGGTTAAAATGGGTACAGAATTTAGATTAGAACGATAACAGAGAAATACTCTATCAGATCTATGAAAAGGGGATAAATTTAGGCCCAAACAAGAAGTAGAGAACATTATAAAATGCAAAATGGATGATTTTTTGACTCTATTAATTTTTTTTAATTTTATTTATTTAAGGCAATGGGGTGCCCAAGTTCACACAGCTAGGTAATTATTAAATGTCTGAAGCTGGATTTGAACTCCAGTCCTCCAGACTCCAGGACCAGTGCTTTATCTACTGTGGTATCTAGCTGTCTCTGACTATATTAAGTTAAAAATGTTTTGCCCTAATAAAACTAATTCTGCCAAGATTAGAAGGAAAACTGAAAGCTGGGAAACCATTTTCATAGTTAGGGGTTCTGCTAAACATCTCATTTATAAGGTCACAAGTAATTCTCCAATTGATAAATTGTCAAATAATATCTACATTTCAAATGAAGAAATGAAAGTTATATATAATCATATGAAAAAATGTTCCAAATCATTATTGATTAGAGAAATTCAAATTAAAATAACCGTGAGGGTACCACCTCACACCTATCAGATTGGCTAAGAAAACAAATAGGGAAAATGAGCAATGTTGGAGAAGCTGTAGGAAGATTGGGACTTTAATGCTCTGTTGGTAGAGTTGTGAACTGATCCAACCATCCTGGAGATTAGCACTACCATTACTAGGTCTATAGCCAAAAGAAATTTTTTTAAAAAATAGGAAAAGTCCCACAAAAATATTTATAGCATCTCTTTTTGTTAGTGGCCAAAGAATTGGGGGATGTCCATCAACTGGGGAATGACTGAACAAGTTATGGTATATGAATGTTCGGGCATATTATTGCTCCATAAGAAACCATGTATGGTCAGACTGTAGAGAAGTATGGAAAGAACTGCAGGAACTGATGCTGATCAAAGGGAGCAGAACCAAGAGAACGTTGTACACATTAACAACACTATTGTAGGTTGATCAGCTAGGATGATGGATGCAGCTCCTCTCAGCAGTTCAAAAACCTAGGATGACCCTGGGATACCTGGTATGGACAACGCCATCCTCATCCAGAGGAAATCAAAAAGCAAGCAAACAAAAAAACACCATAGAATCTGAATGGATACTATGTTCACTTTAAAAAATTTCTCTCATGGTTTTCCTTGTTACCCCATGGGTTTCCTCCTTTTCCCTTAGTCCTAATTCCTCATTCACAAAATGACTAATATGCAAACATGTTAAACAGATACATACATGTTTGCTGATGAAGGGAGTGGGATGGGAAGGGAAAGTGGTAGGAAAATGTGTAACATAAAAATATGCAAGAGGTTGAATGTAGAAAAACTTTTATATCATGTAATTGGAAAAATAAAATTAAAAAAAGGTAACATCTAGGAACTAATGGCTTCTTTTCTTGTCTTTCAGATTTATCAACTTCCCTGTTTGAGTGTTTTCTCAAAAAGTGATAGTGAAGCCAACCTGAATATCAATCTGAAACTATTCTGAATGTGTACTGAGTATGAAATCCCCTGCACTTGCTACAGAGCTAATCTTTATAGGAGACATTTAGAAATTCTCTTAGAAAGCTTGTTTCTTAAATCTTAGATAATGTGAAAAGTCTAGTTACCTCTCATAGATCTACTGAAGTGGAAGCCACAGTGTAGACAAGACTTGGAGAAAGTCAGGCAGGAATCCAGAGAGAATCATGCTCAGAGTGTGGCCTTAACTGCCATCCCAAACTGCATCCCACAGTGTCATTGACTATGGGTCATCCCATAGGGGTTTGGAGCTGTGTAACCACAGTGATGCTGGAGTGGAGGCTGAATATTGGGCCTGTCCTTGGTCACATCCACATGGTCTGCTTGTGGCTACATTCACACATGTGGTTACCCCTCGATCTCAGAGCCCCTCCCGTGGGAACGCATTTCGCCCACTGAGGTGTGTCTTGGTTCTGTTCGGGGCCACATGTTCTTCTTTGATCCATTGTCACATGTTGCTGTCTCCTGGTCTCCAGGTTGATCCCAGCCATGTGGCAAGACCCACCACTCATGTGGGTATAGCATCCATAAGCACACCCATAATACATTCCTGCAGAGCCTGGTGTGCTGTGATCCCAATGGGCCAATGGCAACTACTCCCAGCTCCAGCTGCATGCCCACGCCATGCCCTGGCTGCAGAGCTGGGCTTGTGGGAGGACCTGTTTCACCACATCTAGCCTTGATGTCTCTCTCCTACTTCTGTCACTTCACTTATTCTGCCACTGTGACCTCCTAGAGACTTAGGATCAATTTAGATAGAAAGAACCTTAGGAATCGTCTTCACCAACCAAAAAAGGCCTAGACCTTGTGGAGCCCCACATGAACCCAGACCAACTTGCCTAGAGTATATGAGCCAAAGCATAGTGCCCTACCTGCTGACAGAACCCAAAGGAGACAATTAACAGAACTTAGCCTGAATGAGAACTTACACAAAGGATGTGACTCTTGAACCAGGCCTTTGTGGATTTGCACCTGATGTTTCAAAGTAAAAGCATGAATGGCAGCAAGCATGCAATAGGGAGATAAGCCTGGGACATGAGCTATGAAGTCTTAGTTGGAATGGAGTTGGTCTAGGGGTACTTAGATGGCATGATTCCATTGCTCAGCATTGTTCGTTCCAAGTTCCAAGACCCCTCAAGACTTCAGAGGGACCTTTGCCCAGACCTCAGCCAGCTGACCAAGCATTCCCATTCCAACCAACAAAATGGCCCTCCATGGCCACAAGAGCCTTATGCTTGAAGACCCACTATGAAGGGTGGCCTTACTAACCAAGACAGAGATGAGCCAGACTTGAAGGGATCTTGGATGACATGGTCAACTCTGGCCCCAAATTCCTTCTAGAATATCCTTCACGAGCAAGGATGCAGATTCTTCTGGAAAACCTGGAAAGTAGCTTACCAGCTACTGAGGCAGTCTGAGCTTATAGTGGTGTAGTCAATTACTAAGATTCTTGTCCTATTTAGACAAAATCAGAAAAGACTTTAGAGAGCAAGTCCAGCCACTTTATTTTTATGGATGAGGCCCAGGGATGGGCAAGAATTTGCTCAGAACCACAGTGGCAGACTGCTCGCCATGCTTGCTGAACTGAAGTCTAAGACGATGGTTCCCCAGATGCCAGGTGACCTCAAGATTTCTGTGAAATTTTTAAAGTTCTTTGGTCGATATTTTAATACTTTATTCAGAGAATGTTAGAACTAGAAGGGAGTTTATTGAGCCGTTTCTCATACCCACCTCTGTGAGCTTTTCCTGGCAAAGATACTAGAGCAGTTTTCCATTTCCTTCCCCAGAGGATAAAAGCAGACATGTGAAGTGACTTGCCCAGGGTCACAGTGCCAGAGTCCCAGGGCGCTTCACTAGAGAATCTTATTTTCAGTTCCATTCATTTCCCTGATATTTTTCTCTGCTCTAATTTGGGGTAGTTTTGTGTTTGATTTGCTGATTTTCTGATTGTTTAAAAACGATATTTAATTTAGATTTTAGGCATGTTGTTGATTTGTTAAATATATTGTATAAAATGATTGGTGTTTTCTGATGGGTGATGTTTTTCTTTTGGTGTGAACCCAAGGCTATCCAGTTGCCTTCTTGACACTGTCCAACTTATCAGTATACTTACACTGTGGTGCTCACACTGACCCCAGTGTACCAAATGTGGTCTTACCTGGGCATGGGACAGTGGGGTGATGACCTCCTAGCTCCAGGCACGGTTTTTGAGAGGGAGGTCATACAGTGAGTGACCTACCTTTAAGGTTTATATAGTATATATATATATATATAGGGCTTCCTCTTAAGTAGGCAGTGGTTTGTAGGTGAGTAAAGCTCTAAATTCCCAAGACAAATCACCATCAGTGTCAGGATCGACAATAGCTCATGTGTAGGGCATAGAAAGCAAAGGGCCTTCCTCAAAACCATGAGATCTGGAGTTGAACGTATGATGTTGAGTATGACAAAGTATGATCTCTGAGGGGTCACTGAGGCCCTGAGAGGTCAGCCAAACCCAAGATCACTGAATGCTGAGGTGGAACATGCTCCCTGCTCCTTGACATACTTAGGGCCTGGGGAACCTGTAGTTCAACCCCCACATGTTTATGAACAAGAAAGCCCAAGATGCACAAGGTTGGTGCACAATGGAGCCAAGATCATCCATGTGATGATGGACTCAGTGGGGACTCACATGAAACCTCTCCCCACACTAGAATGTAAGCAATTTATCTTTGTTTATTCAGGTTTATCCTTTTATGTTTCTTCTCACTCCTGTATTTGCACTTTAAAGTTTCTTGTGTAACTATGATCATTTCATTAGAAATGCTGGAAAATACTCTATTTTATTAACGATCCCCCCCCATAGATATATACTCAGTTTTGCTGGTTGAGGTTTGGATGGTAAACCTATATTCTTTGCCTTCTGGAATATCTTATTCCAAGCTCTTCTTTCTCTTAAAGTGGTATATATAAAATATGTATAATTCTGATTGTGGCTCTTTGGTCATTGAATTCCTTCTTTCTGATGCTTTCAATGTATTTTCTTTAACCTGGAAGTTTGGGTTTTGGCTGTGATGTTTGAGGAGGTTTTCAGTTTGGGGTTTCTTAAAGGAGATAACATATCTCTGATTCTAAGAGGTCTGAGAAGTTTTCTTTCATGATTTCTTGAAATACAATGTCTGGGCTCTTCATTTTTAGTCATAGCTTCATCCTTAAATTCATCTTGAACCATTCTTAAATTTTTTTCTCAGTTTTCCAGGTGAGTTGCTTTTTACAAGATACATTACATTTTCTTCTATTTTTTCAGTCTTATAACTTTTTAACTTTTAATATTTCTTCATGTTTCATGAAGTCATTGGTTTTCTGTTTGATACATTCTCATTTCAAGCCAAAGTTTTGAATCTCTCCATGCCAAGTTATTAATTCTATTTCCAATTCTTCCTTTTGTGACTCTGATTTCTTTTCCATTTCCCCCCATTCTCATTTATAAATATAAATTTCACAATAGAAAACCTTTTTTTTTAAACTCACTTCATCTCTTCCAGGAATTCCAGCTGAATCTGTGCCCAACCTGTGGTTTTCTTTGTGGTTTTATCTGTAGATACTTTGGAGTAATTATTCTCTTCTTCTGGGTTTGTCTTGAGCATTCCATCACCGTTTTAGTTCATTTTTTGTTTGTTGCTTTTGGCGGGGGGGATATTCACCATGGTGTTATTCCAGGATCTCAGGGACAGAGTGGGGACCTACCAGCTTTCAGTGCTCCCAAAGAGGTCTGATCAGGACAAGGTTTGATCACTGATACCCAGTGTGGGCTCTGTACATTTTTGAATCTGAAGTTTCAGAAGACTACCACAGCTGGGAGGCTCTGCTGCTTCAGAGTGAGCCAACTACTGACTTCCCTTTGTCCGAATTCCTGCCGGCTCTAGCTTGCTCCACTTGAAGTCTGAACCACACGACTCCTGCCTGCTTCTGAACTTGCTTTTGACTCAGTGCCAGCCAGGAAACTTGAGCCCCTGGAATGCTGCCTCCCAAGGCACAGGTCAGCTCAGGACTGTCACCCAACACCAAGCAGGGAATGCCAGATTTGATGTTTAGTCCCTGTACACAGTCTCTCCCTGCCACACAGGCATTCCAGTCAGATTTTACCTCCAGGGTCCCCAGATTTCTCTTACCTGTCTCCTATGCCAACCTGAGCTGGAAAATGATTCTCTGGGGCTTTTTCCATCAGAATTTGGTCTAGGGGTATTGAGATGGCATGAGTCCATTGCTCAGCATTGTCGGTTCCAAGGTCCAGACCCCTCAGACTTCTAAGGGACCCTTGGCCAGACCTCAGCCATCCCAGAAAGCCACCCAAGATCAGTTAGCTCTCAGCTGCTGGATCCCACTGTGGACAAGGGCAGTAACCCACTATCATTAGTCCCCCAGGAATGTGTTGGAGTCCCCAGATCCAGAAGGCAATAAAATCAATGCTCTCCGAGTTCTGTCTAAGGTGAACAACTAACATCATGGCACAGCCAAGCAGCCGGACATTGCTTGCAAGAAGTGGTACAAGATCTGTCACTGAGGATGCCCTTAAGCAGAAGAGGACTGAGGGAGGCCAGAGCCCAGCCCTGGCACCCAAAGGGCTATGTATGGATACAGACTTCAAACCATCCCACAAACCCTGGCTACTCCCAGGTGAATCCACTCAATGTTTGATCCCAAAATAATTGAGTGAAACATAAGGGGAGAGACCCAGCTACCCACCCCTGAGTCATTTTCTTTCCTTCCTGGGCTTCACAAGTGACTCTTCTTGTGATCATTTTGAAATGACCTTGTTTCCATAGTCTAACCTGGTGTGTGCCATGTTCCTTTGGTTGTCCTCTTGTCTTTTTTAAGATGAAGCCAGGGATCACTCCACTTGAAGCCTTTGTTGTCCTCCCCCTAGCCTTGTGCCTTCCCACCCTCCCAAACCATCTTGTATTTGACTAGACCTGAGTTCAGATCGACTAATCAGGAAATCCTAATCAAGTTCCCTCACTTCCTCAACTACTTCAGTTTCCTTATCTGTAAAATGGGAATCATAATCACGCCTACCTCCAGCATTGTTGTGCAGCTCCAATGACATCCTGTTTAGAAAGTGCTAAGTATAAAGGCTAGTTAGGAACTTAGTCATCAGGTGACCTTCAGTAGATCACTTAAGCCTCTGTTTGCCTTGGTTTCTTTCATTGTAAAACAGGGATTATTAGAAAGTAATTATTCTATCAGGACCAAAGTTTTTCCCCTCTTCTATTTCCTTATTTCCTTATCTTCTATTTCCATATTCAGTGTGGGAAATCATTCTGAAAGACAAATCTGGGGACAGCTTGGTGGCCCAAGGGCTAGAGCACCAGCCCTGGAGTTAGGAGGAACTGAGTTCAAATTTGGCCTCAGCCCCTTGATACTTATTTGCTGTGTGACCTTGGGCAAGTCATTTAATCCCATTGCCTTGCTAATTGCCTCCCCCCCCAAAAAAAAAAAGATTGGCCCAGGCTAAAATTAATTGGATGTCAAAGAAATTCTAAGTTTGGGTGAATGGGTGGATTCCTGCTCATTTTATTTACTCAGACAAGTGTCTAAGGCCAGGTTTTTGAATGTGGGTCCTCCTGACTCCAGGGCTAGTACTCTTATCTACTGTACACTTGCCAGGTACCATCTATGGACCTTAGGTAAGTCACTTCACCCTGATTGCCTCCCATCCAAGGCCATCTCCAGCCATCTGATTCCTATCTGGCCACTGGACCCAGATGGCTCTGGAGAAGAAAGTGAAGCTGGGGACTTAGCACAGTCTCCCCCACACCACCACCACCACCATTCACATCCAACTCGAGTGCTTGTCGTGGCCTCATCTCCCTGACGTCATGGTCTTCAAGAATGGACAAACCACAGCAACAACTATTCAGACAGGCCTGGGAAAATATGAACTCTCCCTTTTATCAGACAAGTGATATGAACAATGATAAGTCTCTCCAGTCAAGTTCCCCAAGACCCTCATTTTGAATACAGCCCACCTCCCACTAATAATCATTTTCAGGGCGTCTAGGTGGCGCAGTGGATAGAGCACTGGCCCTGGAGTCAGGAGAACCTGAGTTCAAATCTGCCCTCAGACACTTGATAATGACCTAGCTGTGTGGCCTTGGGCTAGCCACTTAGCCCCATTTGCCTTGCAAAAACTAAAAAACAATTACCATTTTCATATTTGTTGACCAGTTGATTGCCTCCTTTTAGGAACACCTACTTTCTTTGAAAAATATATAAACTATGAGCCCCCCGCTCTGAGGGCTCTTTGGTCTAAGATGCCCAAATGACTATCCTTTTATTAATAAACGTACTGGCCTTAATAAGTAATTAAATTACCAGAAACTATGTCTCTTGAAATTTTTTAAAAATCATAGGATGACAATAGTGCCTAGGGGCAGCTAGGTAGCATAGTGGATAGAGCACCAGGTCTGCAGTCAGGAAGACTGATCTTCATGAACTCAAATCTGCTTCAGACATTTACTACATTGTGGTCCTGGACAAGTCACTTCACCCTGTTTTCCTCAGTTTCCTTATCTGAAAAATGAGAGAAGGAAATGGCAAACTCTAGTATCTTTGCCAAGAAAACTCCAAATGGGATCATAAAGAGTCAGACACAAGGGGCGGCTAGGTGGCGCAGTGGATAGAGCACCAGCCCTGGAGGATCTGAGTTCAAATCCGACCTCAGACACTTAATTACCTAGCTGTGTGGCCTTGGGCAAGCCACTTAACCCCATTTGCCTTGCAAAAAAAAAAAAAAACCCTGAAAAATGAACTACTGTAAGACAGGCTTACTCTCTGCTGATCAGCCCCTCCGCTCTGGAGGTCTGATGACCTGGCGGACCTGTGCACTTGCTCTGCAGTGGCAGCTGGAGTCCTCAACTTCCCCAGCTCCAGGTTCTCCTTGGTTCTCCTGGTCTTCTTCAGAAATGGCAGCGATCCAGAGCCCAGGTCTGGCAGAAGCCTCAGCTCAGACATTTTGGGCTTCCCAGCTGGGAGAGGAGAAACAGAAGTGGGCTTCTTTGACAATTCTTCCCAGTTCAGGACTGGGTTCCCTCACCAGTTCTATTCCCTAAATTCTTGTAGGTCTGTGCCAGTGAGGGGTTGGGGGAGCAGAGGCCCTTGGGGGGGTGCAGTGGCATATTCATGTCTCTACTGGTCAACCCCAAAGGAAGGAGTGGGAGGCTTCTCTGTCCCCTTGAAACTGCTCTCACCCTTTCATTTTATATCTCTGCTACCCCATGCGACCTTCAGTTTTGCTGAACACTGACAGACACATCCCAGCTTTGAGCTTGTAGCCACCCAAAGGCCCAAGGACTTTTCAGGTGTGATACAATGCAGGAATCCCACCAATGTCAAAAATAGGGTTACCCCAACACTTCCCCCTCCCAGGCCCCAGTCTCTCCTTTTCCCAGGTCCTTCAATAAGTCCTTAATGGCTTGACGCCCAGCACCTTTCATTGTCTGAACTGTCCCCCCACAATGTCCCCAAATTGGCACAAGTCCCTCAGGATCCAGTCAATCCTTCCAGACATAGAGTTCTAGAGTTGGTAGGTGACTAGGTGAGCAAGCTTTGGTTCCTGTGTCCATAGTATTTTCTTTTTTTTCTTTTTTTTTTAAGGTTTTTGCAAGGCAAATGGGGTTAAGTGGCTTGCCCAAGGCCACACAGCTAGGTCATTATGAAGTGTCTGAGACCACATTTGAACTCAGGGACTCCTGACTCCAAGGCCGGTGCTTTATCCACTGCCACCTAGCCGCCCCCATCCATAGTATTTTAATCAACCATTTCCACCCCTACCTGTCAGGTAGGTAAACCTCAGGTTCATCATCCCCATTTTACAGATATGCACCTCAAAGCCCCTAATAGAGCTTCCATCTATAGATGACTTTCCATTTTCCAAGCCCTTTCCTCAGAAGGTGGGCTAAGAACTATGACTTCTCTCATCTTACAGATAAGTTGGGGGTTTTTTTGGTGGGGGAGCCACCAGTCCAATCTAACAGGTGGTACTGAAGGTGGGACTTGCACCCAAGTCTCCCAAAGGATAAAAACAAGACAGCTGAGCAAACCTCTAGTCCAACTCCTTCCTGAGATGGAGGAGGTCTCTGAGGCCCCAAGCAAAGAAAGCCTTGCCTGAAGAGGCCCAGCTAAGACTTGAATCCGGATCCCAGTGCAAGCCAGCACTCTTTCCATTTACCTGAAAGAGTGATCAGTGTGGGTCACAGGTTTTGATTTCAAATCCACAGTTCTGTCATTATTAAAAACAAATTTTTGTTACCTATGGGACTAAGCAAATCTTTGAAACTCTCCAGACTTCAAAAGTTCCTCAACGGTAAGATGGCAGGACTCTTATTATAACAATGTGACCATTCATTATTCTAAGCTATTTTGGTGAAGATTGGGCTGCTATTCCCCCTCAGAGTCAGTAGAGTCCAGAGCAAGGTAACTGATAAAAACTGGTTAAAAAAAAAAAAAAACAGCTCCAGAAGGAGGCTGTGACCTCAGTTCTATCAGTTCAGGCAGCTTCTGATGGGGGCCAGATAGCCTATTGATCCTCCTCCTTGAGCCCTGAGATGGTCTGTACACATCCCAGATCTCTCTGGTTAAAAACAATGGTAAAAAGTGGTCCCCACCCTCAAAGAGCTCACAATTTACTGGAGAAAACATGTACACCCCTATGGACAAAGGCAGAGAAGGGACAAACTGGAGAGCTGGGAGGTTCAATCCTTCCCTGCCCTCTCCGCTCCCACGGCCTAGATCCTAGTTCATGCCTCACCATCACTTCCCCACATTGCTCTCCCTGACTCTTCATCCTCCATCTCTCATTTGCTGCCTGGATCACCTTCCCCTTCTCATACCTATCTCTCTGGTCCAATTCATCCATGAAAAGAAGTTCCACTGCAACACATCCCACAAGTGATCCTCCAAGCCTCTCCTTGAAGACCGCCAAGGAAGGAAAACCCCTGAGGCAACTCATTTCACTTTGAGATACTTCTAATTGTTAGGAAGCTTTTCCTGCTATTGGGCCCAAACTGGCAACTTCTACCCATGGCTCCTAGATCTGCCTCTGGGGTCAAAATGAACAAGTCTGATCCCTTCTTCATGTGAGGGCCCTTCAGACACTTGGGAGACAATTATTATGTCCTCCGAGCCTTCTCTTCTCTGGGCACAGCATCCCTAGCTCCTTCATCCAACCCTTGCATATGATGGACAGACTATGAACCCTTTGTCATCTTGGTTGTCTTCCTCCGGGCAGAACTCTTGGGACTGCTCCAAAAGAAAATGAGCAGAAGCAGGAGAACACTAAGGCACAGTTAAGAGTCGAGTGTGGATTTGAACTGCCATCCTCCTGATTCCAGGGCCAGTACTCTGGTGGATAGAACACTGGCCTTGGTGTCAGGAGGAAGAGAGTTCAAATCCAGTCTCAGACACTTGCCACTTTCTAGCTGTGAGACCTTGGGCAAATCACTTAACCCTGATTGCGTGGCATCCAAGGCCATCTCCAGGGATCCTGAACCACATCTGGTCACTGGACCCAGGTGACTCTGGAGGAGAAAGTGAGACTGGTGACTTAGCACAGCCCCTCTTCACTCCAATCCAGTTCATGTACTTCTCATGGCATCACCTCCCTGATGTCATGGTCTTCAAGAATGAAGGACAAACATCAGGTCTTCTTCTGATCATGCATAGCAATGGCCTTCAATACACGTCAGAAGAGGTCTGGCAAAGGTTCTGGATAAAGGAATACTCATTTCTTCAAGTCAACAATAATTCCTCTGAGCCAGGATCTGTGCTACAAAAGCCATGGTAAAAAGCGGTCCCCACCCTCAGCTCACAATTTAATGAAGGAGAAAACATGCACACACCTATGGACAAAGAAGATAGAGAAGGGATAAACTGGAGAGAATCTCAAAGGCAAGGCATCATAGTAAGAGAGATTTAGGGAAAAGCTTCCTGGAGAAGGTGGAATTTTAGAGAAGCCAAAGATGACAGGAGGCAAAAAGGACATGGGGGATAGAAAGAGAGAATACCTGGAGCCAGGATGTATCTTGTATAGGAAGAGCCAAGGACACCACATCACTGAGTCAAAGAGCAGGTGGAGGCTATCTCCATCAACAAAGTTTTGGATTGTTGGAGTCTTGTTGGCTGTCACGTCACCCTCAAACTCATATTGAATTTGCACTAAACCTCACAGACCCTCTCCAGAACTCTTGCTGTCTTTCCATGACTCTCCATCATAGGTTTATGATATTGGTTTGGTCCCCAAGGACCAAATTTTATATTGATCCCTCTTAAATTTCATCTTAATAGATTCAGTCCTATGCTACAGTCTGTCAAAGTCCTTTTGGGTCCTACTTGTCATTGGGTGTTCATCTGTCCCCTTCGTTTGGTGTCACCAGAAAAATGGTTTGAGCACAATCTTCATCTATAAAACTATGATTGAAAATACTCAAATGCTAATACAAATTCCCAGGACACTCTACTGTAGACTTTCTGCCAACTGCCATCAAACTACCCATTAACTACTGAAGTCCAACCACCCAACTGAGTTTGATGTATCTGATTACATTATTGTCTAATCCATACTTTATCTTCTTTTCCACACAAATAACATGAGATATTTTATCAAAATCTTTGCCAAAATCCAGGAAAACTGCACCTACAGCATTCCCTGTATCTATTAATCTAGCAAATGCTGTTACAAAAGGAAAGCATGTTAATCTCCAAAGACCTATCCTTGATGAAGCCCAAGAATCGGTTTTCCATTTTTGTTTTCAAAATATGAACAATTTTATTTATGTCTTAATAAAACAAATTGGACTCAAAGCCAAGTCCAGAGAAATTAGCAATATCCACTAGAGACTTCTATTGTTGCTCTGGGGAGGGTTCCAGCAAGGGCAGGTCAGGATTTGTTCCTCTATATTGGCTCTTCTACCTTCCCCCCAATTTTCTTGATGCAGATGATCTGTTTTAGTATTTTCCCAGGAATCCCAAGCTCAAGCATGCAGGTAGACTATCCTTTTTTTTTGAAAATCAGTTCTCTCACCTTTTCCACCCTTGTAATACCTCTCCCAGTTTCTATGATCTTCCAAGTAACACCTACAGTGGTTTAGCCAACAATTTTTCCTATTCTTTCAGGACCCAAAGATAAAGTTCATTGGGGTCAGTTGGCTCGAATTCAAGGGGAGTTTTCAAGGTGTTTTCTTACTGTCTCATTATTTTTCTTGGTTAGCAACTCCCCATGAATCATTTTATTATTAACAGTGTAAAGATTCATTGCTAGAATAACTGTATGGATCGATTAATTATCAAGATAATTCTCTAGCAGAATGAACTCTACCATGCTCTCCATGCAAAGGTTCTATCTACCCCTTCTCTATTCCTTTTACTTCCAATATAGCTTTAAAAGTTCTTTTTGATGTCTTTGGCTTCCTTCACCAGGTTAAGCTCATTTGAATCATTCATGTTCCCCTTTTTAGATGATTGTTCCAGGGTCTTATATTAATCTAGTTACCTAACCTTGCTCTCATCTCCTGCAAATTCCTTCTCATCATCTATATTGGTGGGTGAGCTGCTGATGCGTCTACACAGCATCTTCCATTTTCTTCCTCACTGTTTTTTTTCCCTTTATGATTTAATTCCTAAAACATTTCCTTGCCTCCAGTGTGGAATTCCCTTGAAGCATTTTACACATTGGGCTCCTATCTTTCCTTTGTGACATTTGAAGTCTGTGGTTACCCGTATTAAGTCTAAACTTTGGATCCCTCCACACTGTTTTCCCCCAAGTTTTCTGGTCCTAGATTGTCTCCCCTTTCTTTGCACATTCTATGTTCTGGTCAAAGTAGGCAAACTTGCAATCCTTATTTCTCATCTTTGCCTCTCCTTTGTTCATCTCATCTCCCAAGTCTGGAAAGTTCTTCTTCCGTGTTCCTCTGGTAAAGCCCCTCTCTTCTGAGACTTGCTCAGGGGTCATTTTCTTGAAGTCTTCCTTGATTTCTCACCCTCTAATTTTTCATAGACCTTCACCTGAACCTCACATTTGCATTTACCTCATCCCCCCATAATGGAAGATTAATAGCTGGAAGGGACCTGACAAAACTCTTAACCATATGATAAAAAAAAAAAATCTTAGAGGTTGAAGCCCAATCACAAAAATTTTTTAAATTTTATTTTTTCCAATTTAAGCATTTTCTTTCTCTCTCCCAACTGAACAGCAAAGTAAATCAAAATCCTTGTAATAAAGATAGTCAAGCAAAGGAAATTCATTTTTTCAGTGTCCCAAATATGTTGTTCCATATTCTGAGTTCATCACCCCTTCATCGCATCTGCTTTATGATTGGTCTTCTGGACTCCTTTGTCACTGCCTCATAATTCTTCAGTCTTATATTGTCTATCTTCATAACTGTTCACTTCACTAATTATAACTTCATAAAGATCTTTAAAGCTTCTTGTAAAATTGGCCAGTTAATCATTTCATGTCGCAAAAGATTATTGCATTATAGTAACATTTGCTAATTTAGTCATTCCCCATAGGTGGGTACCTCCTTAGTTTCCAGGGTTTTTTTGCTACTATAGGAAAAGCTACCATATTTTCTTTTTGTATGTGTGTGTGTATAGATTATATATATATATATATATATATATATATATATATATATATATATACACCTAAACATACACAAGCATCTATATACACATGTGTCTTTTTCCTTCGTTCTCTATGTGAGACAAATGACAAGTTGTGGTATTACTGACAAAGGATATGCAAAGTTTGGTGACTTTAGATAGGTAAAGGTCCAAGTTGCTTTCCAGAATGGCCAGCCTCATTCATAGCTCCATCAATACATTGGGATGTCTGTTTTGCCACAGCCCCTCCAACATTTGTCATTTTCCTCTTTTGTCACATTTGATGGGTATGAGGTAGAGACTAAGTTATATGATGGTTAATAACTTGAAATTTTCTTTGAAAATGTCACTCATGGAGTGGCTAGGTGGCATAGCGGGGCGGCTAGGTGGCATAGCGGGGCGGCTAGGTGGCGTAGTGGATAAAGCACTGGCCTTGGAGTCAGGAGTACCTGGGTTCAAATCCGGTCTCAGACACTTAATAATTACCAAGCTGGGTGGCCTTGGGCAAGCCACTTAATCCTGTTTGCTTGCAAAAACCTAAAAAAAAAAATTTCACTCAAATTTTTTTATTATTGATCAATTTGAGGAAGAGTTCTCATTTGTATAAATTGTAATAAGTTCCTTATATTTCTTGGAAATGAGACCTTTATCTGAAAAAAATTACTGAAGAGATTTTCCCCTGGTTATCCGATTCCTAATTTTAACTACATGGATTTTCTTTGTGTAAAAAATTTTATATTGTCAAAATTGTTCATTTTATCTTCTGTAATCATCTCCTTTGCTGGATCATGACTTTTTCTCTCATGTAAAGAATTTTGTTGTGAGTCCCTATGATAACCATCATCTTTTTATGTCTACGTTATGTATTTATTTGGAACTTAATCTTGTTAATGTGGTGTGATGTTGATCTATGCCTATTTTCAGCCAGAGTTTTCCAAGTGCCGCTTTTATTACCCCAGTAACTGGGACCAATGCCATTAACTTTTTATAGAGGAGGCCCTAAGGGCCAGAAAACTGAAGTTAGTACACAGCAGGGTTGAGCTTCTGAGGTTCTTTGAATTCAAAACCAGTATTCCTTCCAGATGGCCCCATGGTTGTTCTGATCAGAGAAGAGGATGATCCGGGAAGGTTGTAGCTGGGCCAGGTCCTTTCACCCCAAATACGACAGTCTTGACAGTAGAGCGTGCGGCCTCTTTTCCATGTCCCTTTCTCTACCCCATCCTTAGACTATAAGCTTATTTAGAAGAAAATCGGTAGTGCTTTGCCTTCATGACCTGAAAGAACTCAATACTCAGTAGGTTGTTAGGAAGGATAGATGACTAAATGAATGAACAAATGAGGTAGCGGGCTTTGGGGTTCTTGGCCATCATTCTGGACGATTCGAGGATACTGTTCCTCGATGGACTCTCTGATGGACCTGCAGGTTGGAGCTCTGTTTGAAGCCTTTCCCACAGATCAGACACTTGTAGGGTTTTTCGCCTGTGTGGACACGCTGGTGGACGTGCAGGTGGGATGTCTGGCTGAAGCCTTTCCCACACTCAGCGCATATGTAAGGTTTCTCCTTCATGTGGGTTCGTCTGTGGATACGAAGTGTGGTCTGGTGGCTGAAGCCTTTCCCACAGTCAGCACAGGTGTAGGGCTTCTCCCCTGTGTGGACACGCTGGTGGATGTTCAGGTTGGATCTCTGGCTAAAATCTTTCCCACAGTCAGGACATTTAAAGGGTTTTTCACCCGTGTGTGTTCTCTGGTGGCGGACAAGTGGAGATTTGCAATGAAAGCTTTTCCCACAGTCCCTGCATCTATATTGTTTGGGCCCCTTGGTCAGTACTGGGAGGTCTTTCCAGGGGCCCTTCTCTTCCAAGTATTGAGGTGACTCTGACTCACTGGGGAGAGCTCTCTGTTGGGTTGAGACCTCTCTTTCTCCTTTTTCAGGGGGGAGTCCAATGGAGATGTTTGCAGCCACAAGGTCATTCTGAGGGCCAGTGGGGACACAAGGGCTTGTTGGCCTTCTCACTGCATCCTGCCCTGGTGGTGGTGCCTGGTCCTGAAGGGAGGTGGCAGCTTGCAGAGTTCTATGTTGGGGGTCATTCTCTTGAAGATTCTCCTTACAGAGTCTCTTCCCACAGCCTGGAGGGAAAGAGGACTCAAGTAACAAGGAAACAGAAGCCTCCAACCCACCCTCTTAGGGAAGTTGCCAGGAGGGCAAAGTCAGAAGGGCCATTAAGTGTCCCTGTGGCCAAAGCTTCTAAAACCCTTGGCTCATGTTTTCAGAGACCCAGAAAGGGACTTTTTTAGGTTTTTGCAAGGCAATTGGGTTAAGTGGCGTGCCCACGGCCACACAGCTAGGTAATTATTAAATGTCTGAGGCCGGATTTGAACTCAGGTACTCCTGACTCTAGGGCCGGTGCTCTATCCATTGTACCACCTAGCCACCCCCCAGAAAGGGACTTTTCCAAAGACATAAGACCACCTTAGAGAAAAGACCTTTTAGAAAGTAGTATAGCATATAAGAAGACTGGACTTGGACCCAGAAGATCTGGGTTCAAATCCTGCCTCTGACATTAACTAGTTCTGTGATTCCAGGCAAGGGACTTAATTGCTCTGAGCCTCAATTTCCTTATCAGTAAAACTGAGATAATAATACCTGCTGTAACCTGAGGCTCAAATGAAATGTTTCGCAAACCATGTTATGGAGGTCAAGCCCCTCTTTTTGCCCAAAACAAAGGCTCAGGGAGAAGAGAACCCAGCCAGGGCTGTCCTAGGAGGAATGAGAGACCTATAGCTGAGAGAGAGCCTCAGCTCCCCCAGGGGTGCCCTGTGGGATCCTGACCCAGCTAGGAGCCTCAGACCCCAGAGAATGAAGGGAAGGAGGGACACAGAAGTCCTGTCTGGGATGGGGTCACAGGGATTCCAAGAGGACTTGTGTCCATGGCAACACAGAATCAGGACTTGTTCATGTCCCTGGGTGGAAGGCATCAGATTGGCTGGCAATGCCAATGACCCCAGGCCAATTGAGATATAGTGGGGGGAGGTCAAGTGGGTGGGGAGGAGCAGGGGGAGGGGGGTACCCAGCTGTGTATGAGAGGCCTCCACCCAGTGAACCTTCAAGATGGACTGTGCCTCCTGAGCAGCTGAGGGTGGCTGCTGGCAGAACTGACCAACATCTGCCTCACTCAGCCCGTGGACACGTCCTCCCTCCCTGTGGAACCACAAGGCAGGCTGGGTGAAGACCAGGGAGAGCTTCCTCACCTGATTGGGTTCCTCCTGCTAAGCTCTCCTCCTGGAGAGGAGCCAAGCAGGGCTGCCCATCTTTGGCCTCCTCCTCTCCATCAATCAAGGCAATCAGATCTGGTTTGGGGACAGGGATTCCTGTTTGGGAAAGGAGAGGGAAAGAGGGAGATATAATGGCCCTGCAAGCCCCAAGCTGGCAGTCTGGGTGGTATCCATGTCAGGGCAGAGGCCAACTCAGGGAGACCTCCAGCAGGGGCCCCTTCTGCCTCTGTGCCTGTCTGTCCCTTCCTCAGGACCTCCTCTCTCCAGGCCCACAGCTTCTCTGTCTTGTTCATTCTCCACTTGCCACATGCTTCCTAAGTTCCTCCTCCCAGGCCCTGCCATTCTGCCTACTGTCTATCCTCCCCATGGCTCCTCCCCTCACTTGTCCTACTCCTTCCCTCCCACAGCCGCCTTCCAGTCCTCCTCTGCCTGTTCCCATCTCTTGTCCTCCTCTCTGCCTCAAGCCCATGGTCTTGGGAAAGAGATAAGGAGAATGGGGTGGGGAAGGAACCCGGCCCTAAGGGAAGGACCAGCTACTTGAACAATCCCTCAAATGCCCCCCAATGGAGTTCCCCACCCTGCAGTGTGGTCCGATGGACAGAACTCAAGGGGGAGGCAAGGAAGTCTGGCCAAGGTCACAGATGAAGCCATGGGATGGGGAGACAGAAGTATGGGGGAGAAAGAGAAGGAGGACAGCCAGGAAATGACAGCCAGAGGCTCGGATTGGATTCCAGGCCCTGGCACCCACTGGCTCGGTAACCTAGGCTTTGGGCCTCTGTTTGCCAGTTGTAAAAAGGGACAGGCGTCCATGCTCTCCATGACCTGAGAGTGACGAAGAGTGATGGAGACAAGGAGCAAGATGGAGGAGCGGGATGCAGGGACACGCTCCAGCCCCCTGGGGACTCACCCAGGGCACCCAGATGCCCGTAGCTCTCCCAAAGCACATCCCTGTAGAGCTCCTTCTGCTCAGGCCTCAGGAGCCCCCACTCTTCCCATGAGAAGCTCACAGTTACATCAGCAAAGGTTAAGTCCGCCATGGCCACGAGGGAGGATCCTGTCTGGGGCTGGGAGTTGAGGAGATTACTTTCAGAGGCCCTGATCTGCCCCAAGTGTCAACAGGGGGCAGAGGGGATGAAAGGTCCTGAGCCAAAAGTAGACACAGGGAATTGGGAGAGGAAGGCAGACAGAGACTCAGGGTCATCCAGGGCACAAGAATGAAGGCAGAAAGCGAATCAGGACAGAACTAGGAGACAACCAGCCCAGGGGTTGGGGTTAGGGGTCTGTGTGGGACAGGCACACCCAGCTCACCTGATGCCTGGCTCTGGCTGGTGGCCCCTCCAGCCCCTCATCTCTTCCATTCAGCTGCTCCGGCCACAGCAGGATTTCAGACATCTGTGGACCTGGGCGGGGGGAGAGAATGGGGAGCCTGAGAAAGGGACGAATGCTTCCAAGCTCCCCTTTCTGTCACCAGCCCCTGCATCTGGAATCTTCCTCATAGACTCCACCATCCCTTCCTCACCCCCAACCCTGACCTAAAGAAATTGACATTTCCCTCAGAGATCTCAACTCTGTAGAGATCTTCAGATTATCAGATTTAGAACTGACTAAATCCCCCCCAAAATCTTCTGGGGGCATCACTGAGCTTAGAAAACCAGGCCCAGAGTCAGGAAGATTTATCTCCCTCATTTCTAATCCAGCCTCAGACACTAGCTGTGTGACCCTCTTTGCCTCAGTTTCCTTAACTGTAGAATAAGAATAAGGGGTCTATCTTTGGCTCATATATTTGTTTGGTGCTTTGCATATAGTAAGAGTTTCCTAACTGATTGCTCCCTTGCCTTCCAATTACAGATGAGAAATTAAGAGAGGGACTGAGCCCCTCTACACTGTCCCTGAGTGATCCTGTCATTGCCCACAGGTGTCTACACAGGCAACCCCCAGGGCTATACCTCTGGTTCTGATGTGCATCCTACATATCACAAACTGCTTGTAAGGCATGCCCCAACTCGATGCATCCAAAGAACTTCCCTGTTCTGTTGAGGGCACCATCATTCTCCCACTCACCTGGGTTCATCAGACACAAGTCATCCTGCCTCCTCATTCTGACCTCCCCCAGGTAAACCAGCCATTGAGAATCCTGACCTTCCTATCTCAAGGCAGAGGCTTGAACTGACTGGCCCCTTGTAGTCCTGAAGAAAAATCTAGAAGCTTCACAAATCACCAGGGAAGGAACCCTGGGTAATCCCAGAGTGCTTAAAGAGACACCCACATTTTTTTAAGAGATCAAGAAGGCAAAGATAGCAGCAGCCATACTGGGGGAAACAGCCCCATCTGTCCCACTGAGGGTGGCACAGGAACAGCAGCCAAAAAGAAAAACTGAGGAAGGCTATAGAAGGGATAGAGGGGAGCCACCGAGCCCTGAGAACATCCTGGGCCACAAGACTGTTCAAAGGCCAGAAGGAAGATCCCCCCATCCAAAGTCAACCCTTTACTCCTGGCCCCTCCCCAGGCCTGTCCAGTTACAATGTCCGTCATCCATGGGGCTTGCTTCTATTACCTAAAAGTCATCCTTATCTTGATTTTCTCAAGGGTGAGGTAGAGACATTTTGAAATGGAACAAAAAAAAACAAATGCCAGTATGTTTGAGATTTTCCTAACCTGGGGCTCTGAACGACTGGGTTTGCACTTATAACTTTGGGTACTACTGGTCCTGGTGCTAGGCCTGGAATAAGGAAAGACCTGAATTCAAATCACTTACTGTGACACCCTGGACAAATCACTTAACCCTGTTTGCCTGTTTCCCTCATCTGCAAAATAAACTGGAGAAGGAAATGGCAAACTACTCAAATATCTCTGCCAAAAAAATCCCAAATAGGGTCACAAAGTCACACAGGATTGAACCACTACTAATATTAATACCACTGCGAATCAGCGAGTGGAGGGCTACCCAGGCTTGAGGAGCCTCTGAGCCCCCTAGGCTAAAAATGATCTCAGTGGCATAACAAAGCTTGACCAATTAGAGAATGGTGAGGGCAGAGGGGAGACAAGGCAGGTCAGGCCTCGGTGAGGTTCCGATCCAGTCATTCCACAATGAGGGCTGCAGGTGGGATCTGACCTGGACTGGCTGACCCTGCCACTCTGACTTGCTTGTAGCGCTATCTCAGCCACTGCCAATTTGAGGCTCTCAAATGAACTCTTTCCAATATGCTAAAGGCAGGCAGCTAGGTGCGCAGTGGATAGAGCACCAGCCCTGGAGTCAGGAGGACCTGAGTTCAAATCCAACCTCAGACACTTAATAATGACCTAGCTGTGTGACTTTGGGCAAGTCACTTAACCCCATTGCCTTGCAAAAAAAAAAAAAAAAATATGGTAAAGGAATGGAGGCCCTCCCCATCCCTCTAGGATAGTATTTGCTGATCTCCTCACTGACCAAGGTTCAAATGCTGACCACATGAATCCTTCTCCACTTTGGCCTTCAAGGCCTCCTTGGAATATCTGCTACTCCCACAAAGATCACTACCTTAAATCTCAGGAAACTCCAGACCAGGGGATCTGAGCCCAAATCCCATTATTTGTTACTTCTTTAGGTTATAGAGATAACCCAAGGGCTTATTCCTTCTAGTACAGCTGCCCATGAGCCCCTACTGGTTTGCTTCCAGTTTTAATCAGCCAGTAGACAGCCATCCATTTTAGAAAAAGGTGCAGAATTGGTATAAGTATCCCCTGTCCAAATGTATGGGGCGCCCTCTCTCACAAGCCTACTCAAGGGGGGATTTGACACTAACCACAGAGAACTCAGGGAAGCAAAAGAAAACTCCTGGGCACTACAAGTCCTGGTTTGCTCCATCCCATCACTGTACTGGCCTCTAGCCCCACTATTAACCTCCTCCCTGAGGCATCTCTCTTGATACATCTGTCTTCTTTTGTCATGTCTGTTCTCGGGGTCTTTCTCTTCTCCCTGGCTGGATCTGTTGTGAATGGTCCAGCTTCCCCAAGACAAGTCAAAGAGGTTGATGTTAGTGTTAAGGGCTCCCCATGGGAACGGCACCAAGGGCATCCTCTGGCTCTCCACAGACCTCTCGCTGAATGGAGACACCATAGGACATGGACAATCTTGGTGAAATCTGGTGGACTCCCCCTTCTTCCCATTCAGCCAGCCATGTGAATGGTTCAAGACCTCATCACCTTCCTCCTGGAGGACCTCCAAATCTACCCACAACTATCCTAAAGTATGTCCTGCCAGCACTCCATATTCTGCAGTGACTCCCTATTGCCAACAGAATAAATCAGTCACCCTCTGGTTTTAGCATCTGAGGTCCTCTGAACTTCCTTCCAAGCCTTAAAAATGTATTATGCCTCCACACCTGCCTTCTTCTGGGGCTCCCCTCCACTGTGCAATCTCCTGCTGCAATGACTTTGCAGGGGATGTCCCCCTGGCCTAAAATGAAGTCCTCTCTCCTCCACCTTTTATAATCCTGTTTCCTTAGATGCATGATTCAAGAACCAGTGTCTATATGAGACCTTGTGATTCCCATGACCCTGTATTGTTTTCCATACATCTAAACATAGAGATATTGGAGGCAGCTAAGTGGCATAGTGGATAGAGTACCAGCCCTGGAATCAGGAGGATCTGAGTTTAAATCTGGTCTCAGGCATTTAATCATTGCCTAGCTGTGTGGCCTTGGGCAAGTCAATTAACCCCATGGCCTTAAAATAAAATAAAAAAGATATGATATTGCCATCATCCTCCACCTCCCATTCCATCAGACCATCTTGGAAAGTAAGGACCGCTTCACTTTTGTCTTTGTAGCCTCAGCACACAGCAGCAGCTTAATAAATGTTTGCTTGGGGGGCAGCTAGGTGGTAGAGTGGATAAAGTACCGGCCCTGGAGTCAGGAGGACATGAGTTCAAATCTGCCCTCAAACACATAACTGTGTGACCTTGGGCAAGTCACTTAACCCTGTTGCCTTAAATTAAAAAAAAAATTTTTTTAAATAAATGCTCTTAACAGACTCTGTTGGGGGGGTGAGGTTGGGAGGAAATTGTAAAATACAAAACATAACAAAATGAAAATATAAATCAATGCTTGCTTGTGTGGCTTGGGTTGATGGTTTTGAGGCTTCAGGGGCCATCATCCAGACTTCACCCTGTGGCCCCTAGCAGGAAGGAGGCTTCCTCCTGCATTAGCCACCAACTCCCTGGCATGGTATCCGGCTGAGAGCATTTGATCTGGTACCAGGGGCCTGGGGATGAGACAGTGCTCAATCATGACCTCTGTGATTTGGGGCCAAATGCGAAGTGACAAGAGTCATATTATCAAAGGGGTCAAGTCACCAGGCCCAAGTGGACCACATGATGGCCTCTGAAAGAACGAGCTGGTCAGAGGCACCTGGGACCCTGTGGAGAGGGTGGAGAGGCCAGAGCTGAGCATTTTAAGCCAGGGAGCTAAACCTCAGTTTCCAATAAAATTCCAGAGTCTATTAGTAAAGGGTCAGTTTTAGAACTTGGGCCTTAGTCTGAGCAGGTTTGTGCTGGGAGATTATTCACAAGATTGTGAACAATCCCTCATGCTGTTCATTGGTCAAAACAACTGAAAGTGAGTGAGGCTAGAGGACAGCTTGGTGAATGCCGGCCTGGCGGAGGGGATCAGACCCAGAGTTTGTCTGCAGGTAGGTACGGATCTATGTCATGTGCTTTCCTCAGTCAAAGGTCAGCTCCTGGAAGGCAGGGATCTTGTTTGGGTTCTTTTTGTGTCTCCAATATTTTGAAAACAATAGGTGCTTAATAAATTAACTTGGAAAGGAAGTCTCTCATGAAGTGCCACTGGGCTCTGCAGCCAGCTACATTTAAAAATTTTTTTTTTAATTTTTATTTATTTAAGGTCATGGGGTTAAGTGGCTTGCCCAAGGCCACATAACTAGGTAATTAAGCGTCTGAGGCTGAATTAGAACTCAGGTCCTCCTGACTCCAGGGTCAGTGCTCCATACACTGCACCACCTAGCTGCTACTCTACTTTGCATTCTGATACGCGTTTCTGTATCAAAGCAGAGACAGAGCGTTGCAAAAACGCTGGATGATAGAAACAAGATCCCAAAGGATCCAGTCTGTTAGGAAGACCTCCAACAGAGAATCACCTTGAGCACAAAGAGAGGCAGGAATGGCCCCTCTATGTGCCTGTCCTTCCTTCTAAGGCTTCACCCACGATCTCTCTGCAAGGTGGCTCTTGTCCGTGAGAGGAGGTAAATGAAGGGGGCAGCTAGGTGGTGGCTAGAGTCAGGAGGACCTGAGTTCTAATTCGGCCTCAGACGCTAACAATGACCTAGCTGTGTGATCTTGGGCAAGTCACTTGACCCTAACTGCCTCAAATAAATAAAAAAAATTTAAATCATTAAAAAAAGAGATCAGGTAAATGTGCAGGAGAGGGAAGTCCAGGTCTGTGGAGTATTGTTTGAAGGCTTCTCTTGTGGGCTACATACTCCTGCAGGCTAGCCCGGTGACGGGAGGCTCCTGACTAGGCTTCAGACCCACCAACTCTTCTGGAAGTGGGGCAGTGGACTAAAGGCCCAGAGCAAAGGGCGCCCCACGGATTTGGTTCTCATAGACGGGAGCAGGAACGTAGGGAGAGACCGTAGGAGAGAAGGAAAGCGGGAACAGATGATCATTTAGCTAAAAAAAGACGAGGGTAGGGGCAGCTAGGCGGTGCACAGGCCCGGGAGTCAGGAGGCCCCGAGTTCGAATCTGCCTTCAGACGCTTAGTAATGGCCCCTAGCCGTGGGACCTTGGCTAAGTCACCTAGCCCCGTCGTGGGGAGGGGTCTTCAGGGGCTGCAGCGCGACGGAGGAGCCCGGGGCTCCGGCCAGGGAGCGGCCGAGGCCAGGGGCTGCTGGCCTGGCCCGGGAGGCCGGGCCGAGTTCTGGGCAGCCCCCCGGGGGGCCCGGGGGCGAGGGGGCCGGGGGGCCCGGGGGCCCGGGGGGCCCGGGGGCGGGGGGGCCGGAGGGGCCCGGGGGGCCCGGGGGGCGGGGGGGGGGGGGAGGCGAGGGGGCCCGGGGGGCCCGGGGGGCCCGGGGGCGGGGGGGCCGGGGGGCCCGGAGGCCACGGAGAAGGACCGGCAAGGGGAAGCCTCTTGGGGCCGGCGGGCCCCAGAGGGCAGAGCCAGGGGCAGGGGGCGCGGGCCAAGGCCGCCGAAGCCCGAGGGAGGGCGCCCCGGGCGCTGCCAGCCCGGCCTCCGCTTGGCACTGGCCCGGGCTGGGGTGCCGGCGGCCCCGGGGGCCCTTCCCTCGCCGCCCCGGGGCCCCGGGCCGGGCCCTGCGGCAGGAGGCTCCGGAGCGGCTCCAGGACCAGCAGCCCCGGCCGCCGCTCCTCGGCGCCCGCAGCCGGGCCTGGGCCTCGCGGGCCGAAGCAGGCCCCGGGGCCGCCCTGCGCCGCCCGGCCCGGGCGCTCGGGGGAAACTGAGGCCGAGCGCGGGCAGGGCCGGGGCCGGCGGGGGGCGGCCGCGGCGAGAGCGCGGAGGCGGGAGGGCGCGGAGGCGCCGGCGGCGGGCGGGGAGCGTGCGGGGCGCGGGCGGGGGGCGCGGGCGGGGCGGGGGCGCGGCGGCCACTCACCTCGGCTCCGCGGGGCCTCCTCGGCCCGCCGGCCCCCGCGCCGCCGCCCCTCCCCCACCCGCGCCCGCGCCGCCGCCCCTCCCCCGCCTCCACCTGCAGACACGCGCGCCCCGAGCACGGCAGCAGTGAGTGCGGGGCCGCGGGGAGGCCGGGGGAGAGGGGAGGGGACGGAGGGGGGGCGGGGAGCAGAGCCGCCGGGGGAAGGGGAGAGGGGGGAGGGGGCGAGGGGGAGGGGAGGATGGCAGCGGAGGGCAGGGGCTGGGGGAGGGGAGGGGAGGGGGAGGGGAAGGCAGGCGGGGGGAGGGGAGCGTAGTGGAGCCGAGGGGGAGGGCCGGGAGGGGGAGAGGCTGCGCTGGCCCCGCCCGCGCCCCGGCCCCGGCCCCGCCCCCCCTCTCCCGGCCCGGCCCCGGCGGCGGCGCCGGCCGCTTATTGGCCGGCGGCCGGCACGTGCTCGCGGGCCGCGGCTTTCTGTTGGCGGACGCCTCCAGAAAGGCGCCCGAGTGTCTTCCGGGAAACGTAGTCCGCCGCGGCGGCCGCGTCTTCCCCGGTGACGCGCCTGCGTCTGAGCCTGTCCTTGGGTCTTCTCGGCGTAACCATGGCTCCGGGGATCCCGTCCAATCACGTCGGCGTCGCTCCGGGCGCGGGCGGGGGGGAGGGGCAGAGTGCCGAAGGAGGACGCCCCGGGAGCGGGCGGGGCCGTGCCAGTCGTGCCCTCGGCCCTCGGCCCCCGGGCACGCGGGGGAGCTGAGGCGCAGAGCGGGGGCTTGTGGGGCGGGGTGGCCGGGCCTCGGGGCCTTCGGGGCGCGATTGGAAGCCGCGGCTGGAAATGCCGCACAGGTGCATCGGGGCATTTTCATATAAACTGCCCCCCGCCCCCCGCCCAGCCACACCCGTATCGATCAAGATGGGTACAGGGCGGGCCGCAGGGCCTGAGTTCCAATCTCCCGTCTCCTAACTGCGTGAGCTTGGGCGAGTCACTTAGCCCCATTACCTTGAAAAACTCCAAAAAAACTAAATAAAATAAATTTTCAAAACCCTACGGTGTAGGGGTCAGCTAGGTGGCACAGTGGACAGAGCACCGGCCCTGGAGTCGGGACCTGAGTTCAAATTCGGCCTCAGACATTTAATAACTGCCTAGCTGTGTGGCCTTGGGCAAGCCACTTAACCCCAGTGCCTTGCAAAAGAGAGAGAGAGAGAGAGAGAGAGAGAGAGAGAGAAAGAGAAAGAGACAAAAACTTTTCCCAAGAACATAAAAATGATCATCTGTACAGTTTTCTGTGTGGAGGACAAGTTTGCACCCCCCCCCCCCCGTAGAACAAAACCCCCAAAGGGCAGTGGGCCGTAGGCCGTGTGTGCCATACCAATACTTTAGAGAGAAAATAATGGGGAAGAAATAATGACATTCTGGAGAAACAACAGGACAAAGAATCTCCAGGGAAATCATGGAATGAATTGAGAAAGAAGCTGCCTAAGTCTATCCAATCTCCAACTAGACAACAAAGCAATAATCATCCAAAAATATTCGGTCCTGATGAAAAAAATAGAGGGGTCAGTCAGTGGACCAAAAAGGTATACAACATAAGAACCCAATGTTAGATAAACCCAAAGAACCCCTAAGGTCAAGATGCATTCAACTCCCATTGGACAGATGCTACTGGGAGATGGGAAGGTGGATCTGGCAGAAATGAAGTTTAAATCATGATTCCATAATACATAACAAAATAAGATCCATAGTAGGTGATGTTTCAGATTCGGTGAGTGAGAAAGGACTTACCTTCCAGGACCAAACAAGGGAAACAGAGAAGACAGTTGGAATTACATAAAATTAAAAGATTGTTCACAAAACAAAAAGAGTTAGAATGAGAAAGGAAGCAGGTGTCTGGGGTGGGAAGGAATCTTTTCATCAAGTTTCTCCCATTAATGTTTCTTTTCCAATCAAAATAAGGAACTGATTCAAAGGCATAAATCTAAGCCATCCTCCAATGAAGAAGTGATCAAGGGATATGAAGTGACAGATTTCAAAGGAGAAATCAAACTTCCAACAGCCACATTGAAAAAAATGCTCTAAATCACTTATTCATGGTTAGAGAAATTGGAAAAATGCAAATTTACCCAACACTAGAGTTTTATTTTTTACCCATTAGATTGGCAAAGATGAAAATAGTAAAGGGACTGGAGAGAAATTGGCACTATGCTGCACTATGGATGGAGATCTGAATGAGTCCAGTCCTCCCATGTATCCCCAGTGACTCAGGATGTATGTGTGCAAAACTATTTATAGCAATATTTTTTGTAATGGCAAAAACTAGAAAGTGAGAATGTTTGGGAACTGTCCGAACAAATGAAGGCATGTGAATATAATGAAATATTCTTTTACCATTGAGAAATGATTAAAGGGATAATAGCAGAGAAATCTGGGAAGACTTGTATAAACTGATGCTGACTGAAGTAAACAGAACCAGAAGAATCATTTCTACAGGAGTAACAGTATGGTAAAGAAAAGCAGTTTTGAAAGACTCTGAGAAATTAAATAACTCACCAAGATTCCGGACTCCCTATGATGAAGTATTCTCTGTGCCGCCGCACAGAGAGATAGCGAACCCAAAGTGTGGAATAAGACATGTTTTTGGTCATGGACTATGTGGGATCTTGTTTTGCTTGACCATTTGTATTTGCCATGAGAATAACGGAAGGAAAAGAAAACATAATGAGCGCCAGAAGCAATCATAGACAAGAACAGATTTTAGGGGAATATGTTGAATTTTTATGCTGAGTTCTTTTCTAAACTCTAGGAATCCTAATCTTAACTCCCACTTCTACTCATGAACCAAAACCCTCAGTGCAACATGATTGCCTCCCCCAAAGAATTAGGCATTTTTTAAAGTAATTTTTTATTGGTATTTTCTGCTCTCATATTACTATAGTGTTCCATGTATTTCTCCCTTTCCCCATCCCTTAGGACCATCCCATAGGAGAGACAGTGGGTTTTTTTTTGGGGGGGGGTTAGAGAGGAAAAACAATTAGCTTAACTAATCATTATATTGACAAAGTGGGTGATGTATAATACCCATGGACCTTCCCCCTCCAAGATGGACTGGTTTGGGGGTATTTTATTATATCTTTATTTGAGACTTGCTTGATCTTTATGATTTTGTTCATTAACTTCCTATTTTTTTTTTTTTGGTGTCATTGTTCTTTCCATTTACATTGCTATGGTGGCTGTAGATGCTTGCTTCACCCAACTTCACTCAGCATCATTTCATGTAGACCTTCCCGGGCTCCTTAGTATTCACCATACATATTTCTTTCTTTTCTTTTTTTTTTTTTTTGCAGGGCATTGGGATTAAGTTATTAAGTGTCTGAGGTCGGATTTGAACTCAGATCCTCCTGACTTCAGGGCTGGTGCTCTATTTCCTGCACCACCTAGCTGCCCCCATATCATTTCTTATAGCACAGTAAGACTGCATTATATTCATGTACTACAATTTGTTTAACTGATGATGATGATGATACTCCTTTTCATTGAGGTGATGCCATGATAAGCATATGAATTGAATTTGAGTGGGGGGTGCTGTGCTAAGTCACCAGCCTCACTTTTTCCTTCAGTGCCATCTGGATCCAAAAGCCAGATAGGAATCAGGAACATTGGAGGTAGCCCAGGATGCCAGGCAATCTGGGTTATGTGACTTGCCCAGGATCACACAGATAGTAAGTATCAAGTGTTTGAGCCTGAATTTGAACTCCCATCCTCCTGACTCCAAGACCGGTGCTCTATCCACTGTGCCACCTTGCTATTCCCTAGTCGATTTGGTACCTACTTTGTTTCCAATTGTTATCTAGCACAAAAAAATGCTACTACAATGATTTTGCAGGATTTGGGGACTTTTTCTTATTGATGACATTAGTGGAGGATACGTCCAGTAACAAAGTATCTGTTTCAAAGGATATGGATATTTTAGCATTTTATTTGCATAATTTCAAATTGATTTTCAAAATGATTACCATTTCATAGCATCACCAACAATGTATTAGAGTATCTATCTTCCCACAACTTTGACAGTTGGCATATTTTGGTCATTTTGGACAATTTGCAGGATGTGAGGTGAAATTTCAGGGTTCTTTGATTTGCATTTTTCTTATTATTACTGCTTAGGAGCATTTTTCATATGGTTATGAATACTTTGCAGTCCTTCTTTTGAGAAGTGAGAAATTGCTTACATATCTTAGATGCCAAGCCCTCATCAAAGAAACTTGATTCAAAGATTTTTTTCCCCATTCGACTGTATCCTTTCTTATGCTAGATGAATGTTGTTTGTTCAGAAGCTTTTCAGTTTCAAGTAACCAGAGCTATCTGTTTTATCCTTTATACTTGTCTCTATCTCTTGTTTGGTTAAGAATATATCTCTTATGCAGTGGATAGAGCACCGGCCCTGGGGTCAGGAGGACCTGAGTTCAAATCTGGTTCTAGACAATTGCCTAGCTGTGTGGCCTTGGACAAATTATATAACCCCCTTGCCATAAATAAATAAAACTTAAAAAAAAATACATCTCTTATCCATAGCTGTGAGAGATACATGATTTGTTTTTCTTTTAATTTTTTAATAGCATAAGATTTAATATTAGGATTACATATCCACTGGGGCAGCTAGGTGGTGCAGTGGATAGAGCACCGGTCTTGGAGTCAGGTGTACCTGAGTTCAAATCCAGCCTCAGACACTTAATAATTGCCTAGCTGTGTGGCCTTGGGCAAGTCACTTAACCCCATTGCCTTGCAAAAACCTAAAAAAAAATTGCATATCCATTTACAATGGATTATAGAATGTGGTGTAAGATATTGGTCTGACCTTAATTTTTGCCAAAATGATTTCCATTTTTCCTAGCAGTTTTTATCAAATTGAGAGTTTTCACCTAGGTAGTCTGTTGTCTGCTTTATCAAAATAACCACTGGGTTATTGAGTTCTGTGATTTCTGAATCTCACTTATCTAGTCTGTTCTGCTAATCTATCTAATTTTTAATAGATACTATATGGGTTTTTTTAAGGTTTTTTTTTTCAAGGCAATGGGGTTAAGTGGCTTGCCCAAGGCCACACAGCTAGGTCATTATTAAGTGTCTGAGGTCACATTTGAACAGGTATTCTTGACTCCAGGGCCGGTGTTCTATCCACTGCGCCACCTAGCCGCCCGGATACTATATGGTTTTGATGACTTCTACTTTATAATAGAGTTTGAGGTCTAGAAGTGGTATTCCCCAAGGTCTTCACTAGGGCAGGGCACCTTTCTAATGCTATCAGCTCTGGCTGGATCCTCACTAATAGCATCCCTGGTGATGAGTGTTCCAATATCATTGAATTCAATGAATATCAATTAGCTTTTACATAGGGAAACAAACTTAGAAGAAGAAGCAAAAACAGCAATTATAAGACATATCCTTCTCCCTCATCATCCTAGGGGATATCTTTTTTCCTTGGGTTATCAGCCTCGGTCCTCAAACAGAAAACTGTTTCTTTTTTAAATTCTTAAGATATGTATATATATATATATATATATATATATATATATATATATATATATATATATATTTTAAATTAACAAGCATTTATTTTCTCTAACTCCTACTTCAGTGTCTCCAGAGCCCTAATTAAACAAAAAATAAAAGCCTCATAAAAATGCATAATCAAGGAAAAAAATTCCCTCATTGACCATGTCCAAAAAAAGTCTAACTCTGCATCTTGAGTCCATTGTCTCCCAGTCAGACAGTAGATAGCATGTTTCATCTTTGGTCCCTTTGTCATTGCATTGATCAGTGTTCCAAAATCTTTCCAAATTGTTTTCTTTACAGTGTTGTATAAATTGATCTCCTTGTTCTGCTCACTTCCCTCTGTAAAAGTTCATATAACATTTCCCAGCTCTCCATGGAACCATCCATTTCATTCTTTCTTATGGCACGAGAATATTCTATTACATTCATATATCATAATTTGTAAGGCCACTGCTCAGTTAATGGATACTCCCTCCAGCTGGTGTTAATATTTTTGTACCTGTGTCTCCTATTCCTGCTTCTTTGATCTCTTTGGGGTATAGTGAATGATAGTTACAATTTAATGACTTGGTAAAGCCTAGTTCCAGACTGCTTTCCAGAAAGGCTAGAAGGGTGGCTAGGTGGCGCAATGGAAACAGCACCAGCCCTGGAGTCAGAAGGACCCAAGTTCAAATCTGTATTCAGACACTTAATAATTGTGACCTTAAGCAAATCACTTAACCCCGCTGCCTAGCAAAAAAAGGAGAAAAAACCAAACAAACAGAAAAGCTGGACCATTCATTGCTCCACCGACAGCACCTTATTATGCCCATTTTTCCCAGTCACTCCCAACATTTGTCATTTTTCTCTTTTGTCATTTTTTGAGTGAGGTAGAACCTCCAAAATGCTCATTTCTATTTCTCTATCATTAGTATTATTATTACGATTAATAAATTATAATATAGAATTATTCCTACATATTATATAACATATAAAATAATATATAATTATTTATATAATAATTTAATTATTGTCACTTTTTCATGATTCTTTATGCCTTACATGACTTTTTTTCGAAAACAATTCGTTCAAATCCTTTGATTTGGATTTTTGATTTTACAGGGGAATGGTACCTGTTCTTATAAATTTGAGCCAGTTCCTTAATATATCTTAAGGTATTCATGAAAGAAACTTGCTGCCAAGAGATTTTTCCCCAGATACCCATTTTCCCTATTTTTACTGCATGTTATATTTATGCAAAAACTTTTTAAAATTGTATATGATCAAAACAGTCCATCTATCTCTCACAATCTTTTAAAATTCTTGTTTGGACATGAAGTCCTGACCCTTCCAAAGATCTGGCATTGGTAATTTCTTGTTTGTTTCTCTGATTTGCTTATGTTTTAATCATGTATGGATTTGGAGTTTCTCTTGGTTTACAAGGTAAAAGGGATTGATATAGAAGCCTAATTTCTGCCAGACTCCTTTCTAGTTTTCTTAGCAGCTTTTTGTCAAATATCAAATCCTTTACATGAGAGCCAGGGTCTTTGGACTGCTGTTATTCTTTTCCTTCTGTATTTCACGTGCCTACTCTGTTCCACCGATTGTCTGCTCCTTTCTTAACCAGGACCAAATGGTTGTGATAATTACTGCTTTGCTTTACAGTCTGAGATCTGAAACTACCCTTTTCTTCACAATTTTACAATTTGTTCCCCTTGAGATTCTTGGCCTTTTGTGCCTCCTGCTGATTTAATTATTATTTTTCTAGTTCTAAAGTAATCCTTTCTGAGTTTGATGGCTGTGGCGCTGTATAAGCAAATAAGCTTAGGCGGCATTGTCATTTTTATTTGGGGAACATAATATAATCGTGAGCAATCAATATTTCTCCAATTATTTAGGTTTGTCTTTATTTTAGGAAGGACTGCTTTGTAGTTGAACACATAGATTCCAGACTGTATCTTGGAAGACAGATTGCCAAATATTTTATTTAGACAGTCAATAAGTATTTATTAAGCATCCATTGTGTATCAGATACTGTACTAAGAACCAGAGAGATGAGGCAAAAGACTGTCCCTGACTTCAAGGAGCTTACAGTCTAAAAGAGAGGGAAACATGCAAACAGCTGTACACCAATAAGATGTAATCCAGATAAATAGGAAATAATCTTAGAGGGAAGATACCAGCATTAAAAGTGACTGGGAAAAGGTTTCTTATAGAAAGTGGGATTTGAAGGAAACCAAGAGATAATGATGAGAAAGGACAGAATTCCAGTCATGGAAGACAGCCTGGCAATATAATTGCCCCTTGTCGGCTGATTTATTTATATCTTATTTGGGGAACTATGAGGAGGCCAGCATCCCTGGATGTTTTTTTTATATTCTATGGTTGTTTTGAATGAGAATTCTCTTTTTTAATCTCTTCCTACTGAGTTTTGTGGGTAACACATAGGATTCCTGATAATGTGGTGAAAATAGCCATTCTTGCTTTATACCTTGATCTTAGTAGAGAGACCTCTAACTTTTCCTTATTACATAGGATAGTTACTTCTGGTTTTAAATAGATCTTATTTACATGATTAAGGAAAGGTTCCGCTTTGAAATTGTCAAAAACCTTTTCAATATCTATTAATATAGTCATGTGGTGGTTATTATTCTTTATTCATAATATGGTTTATTATGCTTACCGTCTTCCTTATATCATGCCAACCAGGTATCCCTTGTAAAATTCCTGATTGTAGAGTATAATCTTTTACTATATTATTATATTCTAATTCACTAATTTTTATTTAAAATTTGTCACCAATGTACTAAATTACAGATATTGGTCTACAGTTTTCTTTGCATTTCCTATCCCTTGCGTAGATATAAGAACCATATTTGTATAATTGATAGAGATCATAAAGGTCTATTGCCAATTTTTGCTGCTTGGCAATACTGAAATGAGTAATTCTTTGAATGTTAGCATTCACTTGTAAACCATCTGATCTTAGAGGTCCCCCGCCCTTTGCAGTATATTTATGACTTGTTTAAAATCTTTTCATGGTTTAGTATATTTAAGTAATCTTTTTCTTATTTTGTGAACCTAGGTATTTTATAATTTGGAGGTGCCTTCAAATTTTCATTTCTGTTTTCTTGTAATTAAGCAAAATGGTTTCTGACAAGTTTATTTCATCTTCAGTTGTTGGGAATTCTCTTTTCATTTTTTGATTCTAGCAATTTGTTTTTCCTTTCTCTTTAAAAAAAAATCAGATTAGCTAACTTTTTTCCTTCAAAACACAATTGCTTTTAATTCTATGAGTTTTTTAGTCTTGATTTTTTTTAGAATTTTGACTTTAGTGTTTACTTGTGGGATTTTGATTTATTGTTGTATAAGATTTTTAATTATATTCCCAGTTCATTAATGTGAGTTTTCTTTTGTTGGTCAAAGCATTTTGATATAAAAATTTCTTCCCAAGAGCTATGTTAGTTGCATCCCATAAATTTTAGTCTATTGTCTCATTATTGTATTTTTTTATAAAATTATGTTTATAAGATTTGCTTTTTTTTAGGATTCAATTTATTTTAGTCTCCAATCAAATATAATGTTTTATTTCAAGGCACCTTACAGAATGTATTTTAACTACATTTTAAGTAGTAAGTGATGAATTTAATATTTCTACTTTTCTATAGTTTGAGCTGCTATTTTCAGGTACTAATACATGGTTGTGTTTTAAGATAATTTTATCACATTATGATTAGTAAGTAACAAATTTAATATTTCTAATTTTCTACCTTTGGGGTTGCTGTTTTCAGTTACCAATATATGGTGGTAGTTGTTTTTGTTTGTATCTTTTTTTGTTAAAGTGCATTCTATTGCTAAAAGGTAAGCAATTAAGTTCCTTTCAGTTCACAGAAATCTAAAATCTCTAATTTTTTCTAAAATTCTATTCAGGTTCTTTTTTCCTCCTTTATCTTGTTATTAAATTAGCCTAGATCTGAAAGAAGTACATTGAGGACCTACGGGAATATAATTTTACCTTCTATGTCTCCTAGCAAATAGATTAACTTTTTCTTTAAAATTAAAGAAAAAGTTATCTGGTATATATTAAACATTGATTTTTGTTATATCTTATGCCTTTAACCTTATATAGTTTCTTTTTATATATTACATCTATATTTACTATAATCTTACCTGAAATCATGATTGCTACTGCTGGGGTTTTTTTTTTTCATTCACCTAAGCACCCAAAGTATTACAGATTCTTTTCTAATCTAGCCCTCATCTGAATCCTCTGTGAATCTTTAAATTTCAAGTAGGTTTTTTATAAACAGCATAAGATTATATTTTGCTTTCTAATCTAGTCTGCTTTCCTCTTCCATTTTATGGGTGAGTTTATGCCATTCACCTTCACAGTTGTAATTCCAGTTTAGTATTCTTTTGCTTCCTGTCCTCAGATGTTCTTCTTGTTTTTTCACCTCTGTTCTTTCCCGTGCCCCTATTTTGATCCCACCTTTTTGCTCCTTATTGCTTTCTTTAATTCCCCTATTCATATTCTCCCCTTTGATGTTGGAGTTTGTTTTGCTTACAACTATTCACTGACCTATCCTGTCTTTCTATTTATAGGCTTATCTCCCCTCTCCCTTCCCTTTCCTATTGAATGTAATATCTCTATATAACTATTTTTGTATATGAACGTGTTGAAGGGGGTTGGGGGGGTGATGTTCGGCTTTTCTTTTACTTCAGATAAAAATGAGATTCATAAACTGCCCCACCCTTTCCTCTATATTTGAATACTCTTTACCTTAAATATCCCTTCTATACAATGTGATTTCCTTCCTCTTCCTCTTATTTTCCTTTCCAGTACAGTTCTCCTTCTATCCCTTTCATTTCATTCTCCTCCTAAGACTGTCAAAAAAGGGAGGAAAAAAAACCCATCCTAGTCCCTTTCCCTGTTGGATTTACCTTACTCTGTGACTCTTGAAGACATTTGTTTCGCTTCCTCTTATAAGCATATACGTAATTCTCTTCAAAGTCTGTAAATCTATGTATGTTTTCTGATTTATTCAGTGAACCCTCGTTTCATAAAAGGCTCATTCTCTTCCATATAGGGTCATAATCATCTCTGCTGAATAGTAATTCTTTGGAGGCCTTCATCTTTTGCCTTAGAGCAGTGGCTGCAAAGTATTCCCCAGGAAGTTCTCTTCTAAATGTATCAGAGCCATGGGTGATGTCACCTTGCTCTCTCCTGGCTGCCTTCGGGCCATTTCTGGGCAAGGTCAACCAAGTCCCTGGGACCTTCTCAACTCACCAGGCTCATCTGTCATGGACTCCAGATCCTGGCCCTTAAGGAGCATGCTTTCTTGACCTTTTGAAGCTCCCCAGCTAATAGTCCTTCACCGAGTGCTCAGCCGATGCCTGTGTAGGGAGACTCGACTGAACCCAGCCAGGAAACAGAGAGGGCCTGTATCATGTCGATCACTGCTTTTTTGTAAGCATCCTCAATTCTGGCTTGGCAGCCAAAAGACTCTTCTTCGGGACACGATTTTGAAGTCTGTGTAGGAATTGCATCAAAGCAGGTTCAGGATGAGATTCTGCTTAACCGGGGAGCCCAGGCCCCCATTACTCAAGTAAAAAGAAAAGTCAAACTACATAGAGTTCAGCTTCGTATATACTCTGTCTAATCTGCAGCATATTTAGAAATGCTTTTCTTACGGGGCATTTTATTCAGAGAAATTTAGAAAAATGAACAAGTCTACAAAACATAACACATGGATGTTAAGGGAAAATAATAATAAAGGAGTCTTTGAGCTTAACCACTACCGCCTAAGTGACCTTGATTATATCACTTAACCTCCAGAGTCAGGTTTTCTCCTCAACAGACAAGGAATTTGGACAGCATGGTCTTAGAGAGTTGAGTTCATCCAGTTCCAATCTGTCTAGGAACAAAGGGAACCCAGCCAAGCCTTCTCAAAGGTAATACTAGTATCAATTTACAGGCAGCGGCAAATTCTTTGAGCAGAGGGAGTCAGCCTAGCTAGATGACATGAGCTGAGGACTACACCAAACCTAAAAGAAATTCCTAATAGCCTAATCGTGTCCATGGGCACCTATTAAAAGTGAATCAGAGGGGCAGCTAGGTGGTGTAGTGGATAAAGCACCGGCCTTGGAGTCAGGGGTACCTGGGTTCAAATCCAGTCTCAGACACTTAATTACCTAGCTGTGTGGCCTTGGGCAAGCCACTTAACCCCATTTGCCTTGCAAAAACCTTAAAAAAAAAAAGTGAATCAGAATCCTACCCTATCAGAACTCAAAGGAAGCCTCATTCTGGACATTACCCATTCCCCTGAATACAAGCCTATTATCCCAAAGATATTAGGGTGAGGGTCAAGAGCAGAGGAAGGGATGGGGGTGGGGAGTGAGGAGGAAAGAGGAGAGACTCATTTTTCTTACAATCAAGTCAAAGCACATAGCAGTGCCTTGTACAGAGGGAGATATCCCAAAGCACTTGGAGAGTTCATTGAATTGAAAGAGTTTAAAGCACAATTGAGAGAACAGAGACACCCACTCCAGATAAACATGGATACAGAAAGATAATTACCCAAGAGAGGAAGTAGTTCAAAGGAAGATGAGGGCTGGCAGCCTAGAACTCAAGAGACTAGATTGGGCTACCCAGAGCTTTATCTCACTCTCTGAAGAAAGGATCTTCAGTTCTGGATTTATGTGTTTCCTTGGTACAATGTCTGTTTTATTATCTTTGTCTCCTAAATTTGTGTCCACTATCCCGCAGACACTGTGTGTATTTGTGGGGATGTATGCCAAAGGTTTGGGGGACTGGGGAGATGTTCGTTGTGTCACATGACAATTTCAAATGGGAAGCATACCAGTGGGGGGCTCATTCACCATGCTGATAGGAGAATAATTTTATATATATAAAACATATGGTTAGTTCTAACTCAAGAATGACCAAGTTTGGGGAGTACCCCAGTGGGCATGCTGTATTAGGAATGTAACAAGAATGTTACATTGGCCATCCCAGGCCTCTAAGCATAACAAAATAAAAGGCAGGGATTGGGGAGGTGGGTGGAGAAAGGGTTGTTATCCAGAATAGCAAATATAGATCCCTGCAACACTCTGTCAGGTACCTGCCATTCTGGAAGATATATGTGGCCTGCTGAAGCCATGATTCAAAGACTTCCTCCCCATCTAAGTGGTCAGCACCCCCTGAAAACTGCCCCTGTTGTTCATTGGTAGAGAATCACCCCAAGCTAGATTATATACCTCAGAACTTCCTGCCTGAGCCTAGGCCCCTGGTTTAGATTGGAGTGATAATAAAAATTAATATGATCTCATTTGATAAATAAGGTATCATTTATAATATGATCTCATTTGATCCTCACAATTTCCCTAAAAAGGTTGGAACTATTGTTATCCTTTTACAGATAAGGAAACTAAGTCTGAGTGACTTGCAAGGAACCTGCTCAATGTGAGAGGCCATATCTGAATTGAATCCTTCTTTACCCTAAATTCAGTGATCTATCTGCCCAGCCTCCTAGTTGCCTCTGGGCACTGGAAGGTGCATGCTATAGTAAGGAGTTTTCTTTGGTGTATTCTTAGAAAACTACCTGTGACTCCAGTGTTGGTTTAATGTACAATGTGTTTATTAGAATTCTGTGTTCCCCTCTCATGGAGGCCTTTATGTAAAGGCTGGATGACCTCTTGCCAAGGACATGGACTAGAGGGATATGGCTCTGGTGGTCAGTCCAAGCTCCTGCCTTCTGCTTCTGTGATATCATGACAAGTAAGCACAGAGCTACAATTTATTGTTTTTAGAAATATATCATCGGGGCGGCCAGGTGGCACAGTAGAAAAAGCACCAGCCCTGGAGTCAGGAGTACCTGAGTTCAAATGTGACCTCAGACACTTAGTAATTACCTAGCTGTGTGGCCTTGGGCAAGCCACTTAACCCCATTTGCCTTGCAAAAACCTAAAAAAAATTAAAAAAAAAAGAAATATATCATAATCTAATTTTCACATACTTACAGTTATCTTTTCTGGGGTTGACAGTAAGCCATTATTTGCTCATGTATATTTTTCCATGAACATCTAGGTGATAGAGTGAATAGCACATTTGGCCTGGAGTTGGGAAGACTCATTTTCCTGAGTTCAAATCTGGCTATAGATTTCTATCTTGGTGACCCTGGGCAAGTATTAGAAACTCCACTTGACACTTTAAATATTATTATAGCAAGAACTTAGAGAAATCCTATGATTCTAGGCTCTACTCCTCAAAGGGTTTTATAGGATTAGTATGATACAATTCCTTCAGCCCCTCCCTTTCAAGAGTCTGATTGGTCTAACTCTCTTCTGGGATACAATCTTCCTAATACAACTTTCCTTAATGTATTCCTTTTTCCTCTTCATGCATCCCATATTATGTAAATGAAGCTTAATTTTATGAGGGACATGCAAAGTAATATGTATAAACCTTATTAAGCAGGCATAGTACTTTTTTAGGTCATTGCTAAGTTAGCACTAGTTCCTCCTTTATTCCCCCCCACACACTTTTTGCTATCTTTGTTCATTCTTCTCTTTTTTATTTGACCTTGTCTGATCCTGATTAACTGTTTCTCCAAGCAGTTATGAAAAATTAGCTCATACATCATCCTGACCTTATCTGGTTCATGAATAGATGTGCAGGTGTGGAAACAACTTTTTATTGCATACACAAGTCACAACCCTCTTTGCCTTAGTTTTCTCATCCATAAAAGGAGCTGGAGAAGGAAAATGGCAAATCACTCCAGTATCTTTGTCAAGTAAACCTCACATGGGGTAACAGAGTCAGACATATCTGAACAATAAAATTTTTCTGAATTACACAAACAACATAACTTATTGACCTTGGTTTATGAAGTCTCCTGGGTAGAAATCCCCTCAAACACCATTTATGTAAGCCTGGGAAAGTGACAACTTTTTTTTTTTAGGTTTTTATTTTGGCAAGGCAAATGGGATTAAGTGGCTTGCCAGCCTCACATCTAAGTAACTATGAAGTGTCTGAGGCTAGATTTGAACTCAGGTACTCCTGACTCCAGGGCTGGTGCTCTATCCACTGCACCACCTAGCCACCCCGAAAATTACAACTTTTGTTTGCCCCAGATAACTCCTCAGGACTTAGCTACTAAATTGTAAGTCTCTGAGAAGTAGGAAAAAAATCTTCACACACAGGGAGTTCTGTCAAAATAGATATAGTTATACATACATTCATATATTTTCCATCTATCTATATATTTTTAAATACTTCCTTGTAAAATTTAATTTGTGAGAGTCAATTTAAATTTTATCATTTTAACATTTACCAAAATATGCATGAAAATTCAAACTGAAAACATCTTAGAAATGTATTCTTCTTTTAAAGGCTAATTTTTTTAAAAAGATCTTTATGTAACCATTAAAGTTTTGCTTCTTTGCCTAGCTAAGCATTTTTAAAATTTATTTGAAATTTTAATTTTAAAATAACATTCATGATCCATACATTTACAAAAGTAATGGTGGTTGGGGTGGCTAGGTGGTGCAGTGGATAGAGCACCAGCCCTGGAGTCAGGAGTACCTGACTTCAAATCTGGCCTCAGACACTTTATAATGACCTAGCTGTGTGGCCTTGGCCAAGTCACTTAACCCCGTTGCCTTGCAAAAAATAAAAGTAATGGCGGTTGAGGAAGTCTCAATAATAGCACAGTCAAAAGAAACAGAGTTCAAATGCTTTGGAATGGTGAAACTTTAGAAAAAAAAGAAACTGTGACCCTTCAGTTTGCTTTTTGTCTGACCACTGTTTCCATACTTATTTCCTGAGACTTTTGTACTTCTAACATTTTTTTGCCATTTTCATCATTTGTGATGAAATGTGTCAGTGTCTAGAACGCTGGTCCTAAAGCTGGGAAGACCGAAGTTGAAATCTAGCCTTAGAAACTTCATAGCTGTGTATCCTTAGACAAGTCGCGTAACTTCTGTTTGCCTTACTTTCCTCAACTGTAAAATGGGGACAATAAGAGCTTGGACCTCCCAGAGTTGGTATGAGGATCAAATGAAATACTATTTGTAAAGAAAGCAATACCTGGCCCTTAATAAGTGCTATATTAATGCTCACTATTCTCCTCGTGCCTGTTATTTTCTTGTCTTTACTGAAGGCCTGAATAATACTAGTCAATCAATAAACATTTGTTAGTGGTTACTGGGAGTCAGGCACTAAACACTAGAAATAGCAAAAAGACCTCACAATCCAAGGGCTAGGGAATCATTAACAGAGGGAAGGCCCTGGAATGAAGAGGAATTGAGAAAGTCTTCGTGAGCATTAGGGAAGGCCAGAGAACATGCCTAGAACTGAAAGATGGAGGCCGGTGTCACTGCATCTAAGAGTACATGTAAGGCTGGAAAGGTAGAAAGGGGGTCAGACAATGAAGAATTCCCTATGGAATGCTAGAGGTGACAGGGATTCACTGGAGCTTACCGAACAGGGGAGTGCCATGGTCAGACCCGCCCTTTAGAAAAGTCACTTTGGTGCCCCCACGGAGAATGGCCTGGAAGAGGGAGCAGAGACTCCTGCTGGTGGTGACGCAGTTTCGGAGGAGAAATGGGGGCAGATAGGAGATGAGAGCAGCTGTAGAGGTGGAGGCTGCAGGGGGGGGGACTGCAGGAGCCACTTCCGGGGAAGTGAAATCGACCAGAAATGTTGCAGAGGTGAAACTGACACGAGATGTCGGGGGGGGGGGGGGGGGGGGGCGGCTGGGGGCGCGGCGGGTGCAGCCCCGGCCCCGGAGGCAGGGGTCCCTGAGTTCAAATCCGCCCTCGGACACGTCATCGTGACCTAGCTGTGTGGCCTTGGCCAAGTCACTTAACCCCTTTGCCTTGCAAACACCTAAAAAGAACCCCAAAAGTTGCCAGAGTGACATCAAGCAGAGATATTGCAGAGGTGAAATCCACACGCTGAAATGTAGCAGAAATGTTGCAGAAGTGAAATCGACCCAGGTGGAATCCGCAAGAGATGTTGCAGGGCCTTGGCCGTGGCAGCTTGAGGGAAAAGGGGCGCCCAGGGTGGTTCCTAGGCCGGGAGCCCGGGGCACTGGGAGGAGAGGGTGCCCTCCGAAGCCTCCCGGCCAGCATTATCTTCCCCCCATGGGCCTTTCTCTGAGAAAGATTTTGAAATGCCCCAAACCGCCTTTCCCACTTCCTATCTGTCTGGATGGGACTGTTCCACTCTGACCAAAGTAGCATTACATTCCTGGAGATTTTCTTGTATTTGTTACTCTTAGCACTTCTCTGTTTTTTTCTGTGTTGTGGTTAGACTCTTTTTTTTCTATCTTTCTTTCCCTAAAATCCCTTTAAAAGGCAACCTGAATGGCATGTGACTGAAAAGGCAGTTGGTGCTGATGTTTGGAGGGAGGTGGTTGAAAAATGCTTCTCCTTGAGAAACCGGAGACAGAGAGAGAGGGAGAGTCGTGGCTTGGATCTGAAGGTTGTGGATAATACTTATCCATCAATAAAGGTTTCCTAAGTATCTGCTATGTGCCAGGCACTGGGCTACTAAAAGAAGCAAAAGATAGTTTATGCCCTCAAGGAACTACATGTAAAATAAATAAAAAAATAAATATATGTAAAGAAATAAATATATAAATATAAATAAATATATGTAAAAGCTCTGGACAGGATAAATGGGGAATCATTAATAGAAGGAAGACATTAGAATTAAGAGAAATTGGGAAAGGCTTCCTATGACCAGTTACCATGGTAACTAGTACATGGTAACCTACTACAGGAGAGGCCAGAGAGAGAGAGCCAGAAGTGACAGAAGCATCTTGGCACAGGAATGCCTCAGTCTCATTCTTAGGAAAATGCCCTGTGCAGGTGGACAGAGGTTGGGTTGAAAAGGAGAAAATTTGAGGCAGAAAGGCCACGTAGGAGACTCTTGCAATAGTCCAGGTGTGAGGTGATGAAGGCTTGCACCAATAAGAATAGTTAACACTTATGTGCCCTTCAGAGTTTTCAAAACACTTTACATGGATTATTTTGATTGAAAACTGGGATGACAGCTATATGAGTAGACAGGTGATGGATATAAGAGCCAGATTCCTAAGACTGGGCAACTGGTTTAATGTGGCCATGAGGAAGAGGGAGGAAAAAATCAAGACTGGCTCTGAGATTATCTGTGGACCCTCACAAAGGACTTTATTTGGGGGTGCCAGGGGAATGTGATAAGGCTCCTATTTAGCAGGAACCCCTTGGACTCTGCTGTGGAGTTCATGGGGATGCCAGCCCCCCCAAAAAGGAAAGGATAGTTGTTGGCCAGGATGAGAGGAGTAAAGCCTTGGAGTGTTTCCAGGTCCTGGGAGAAATACGAAGAAATCGGTTATTCAGTCTGCTACCCCATGTGTGGAATTTCTAAAAAAAAAAAGGTGAAAAAAGTAGGAAAGGAAGATGACAGCTGGGAATGCTGGGACATAAAACATCCTTCTCTTTATTTATCGTGGACTGGCCAGAAGATGCCAACTCTTTTATAGCTTTCCTGGATTAATGGTGCCAGCCCTCGTCCTCATTTCTCATCTTACCAAACATTCATTCATAATGATGCCATGCTGGACACTGAAACTACAAATGTTAAATAAAGCAAGCTCATCCTCTATTAGGATTTAGGGAACTGATGATGCAGATGACTCTTAGAAAGGAGGGGCTCAGCCTTTTGTTTTCTCCTTCCCCTAACACTTATGTGCCCTTACCAACTGTGTTTTCTCCTTCCCTCTTCCCAGCCTCTAGTAAAGCCTGACCCTCTTCTGGCTGTTCCTTCTGCCTCCCCCCCCCCCCGCCATTTCCTTTTCCTAATACAACTTAAAATATTATCTCATTGAATCCTCACATCAGCCATGGAAGGTCAGTGCTGAAATTGTCCTATTTTACAGATGAAGAAACTGTGGCAGACAGAGATGAATTGGCTAGTCAGACAGCTAGTAAGTATCTGAGACTGGATTTGAACTCAGGTCTTTCTGGCCCCAGGTACAGTGTTCTGTGGAATGTGGTACCCCTGATGATGTTTGTCCTTCATTCTTGAAGAAGACCATGATATCAGGGAAGTGATGCCATGACGTGCACGTGAATTGGATTTGAGTGAGGGGGACTGTGCTAAGCCATCAGCTTCACTTTCTCCTCCAGAGCCATCTGGGTCCAGTGGCCAGATATGGATCAGGACAGCTGGAGATGGCCCTGGATGCAAGGCAGTCAGAGTTGAGTGACTCATCCAAGGTTACACAGCTAAGTAGGTTCAAATCTGAACGCAGATCCTCCTGACTCCAGGGCCACTGCATCAACCAGTTGCCCCCTAGCGGCCTCACAGAGCATGTGTTGGGTTCGAGTCTTGGAGTCGACATTACTTTGATCACCCTGAGTCAGTCACCTAATTTCTGCTCTAGGCCCCTTTCTTCCCCTGTTCAGCGAGAGGACTAGATATCCAGCCTTAATCACTCTGCTTTTAGGAGACTGCCAGATGTTGTGGAGGGTCCCCAGCATTCCAAGAGGTCATTGCCAGAGCCACCAAGGCCTGGAGGTCACTTTGGAAAGCAAAGTCTAGATAATTTCCTAGGTGACTGAGCACTGACCTAACAATTGGTAAACCCCTGGAGTTCTCATTCTCCTCTTTGAAAAAAGGGTGTCTTTCTCTTCCGTCCTCAACCTGACTAACATGAAATGAAAAGAGCATTTCCATAAACAAAGGTAACAGAAATTGTTAAAAATTGTACATGAAAAAAAGAAGAAAAAAATTGTAAATGAAAAAAATGAAGAAAAAAAAGAAAATTGTAAATGAAATCACAAATCTCTAGTGTGTAAAGCTTGCTTTCCCTTTTAAGTACTATGAATTCAACATGTAACTTAAAAAAGTTTGTATCATTTTGGTTCTGGAAAGCAATTTGGAACTCTGTCCCCCAAAGTCACTAAATTCTGCATTGCATACATAATGATTGATGCTTGGTGGTAACACCACCAGCCCTATAGCCCAAGATTCTCAAAGAAAGAGGAAAAAGGACCCATATATACAAAAATATTTATAGTAGCTCCTTTTATAATAGCAAGAATTAAAACTTGGGGTACCCCTCAAGTGGAGAATGACTAAACAAATGACAGTAAAGGAACATAATGGAATGTTGATGATGATGATGTTGGTCCTTTGTCCTCAAAGAAGACCATGACATCAGGGAGGTGATACCATGACAAGCACATGAATTGGATTGGGGGGGGGGGGCTGTGCTAAGTCCCCGATCTCACTTTCTCCTCCAGAGTCATCTGGGTCCAGTGGTCAGATATAAATCAGGGCAACTGGAAATGGCCCTGGATGTGAGGCAGTCAGAGTTAAGGGACTTGTCCAAGGTCACACAGCTAATCAACATCAAGTGTCTGAGATCAAATTTGAACTCAGATCCTCCTCTATCCCCTGTGCCATCTAGTTCCTATGGAATATGATTATACCATAAGAAGGACAAAAGGGATTGTTTCCAAAAACCCTGGTAAGGTTTGTATGTACTTGGAGTGAAGTGAGTGGAAAGAGGAGAACAATGTATATGGTAAAATAAAGAAGAAAAGTACAAAAATAAAGAAAAGCATCTTTGAGAGATTTTAAAATTCTAATTGATCAGCCCTCAATTCCTGAGGACTGAAGATAAAGTATACCATTGTGGACATAGAGATGAAGCACTGAAGAGGCAGAGTAAGAGGCGTAGAGTTAGAAATGACTGGGGTGGCTAGGTGGCGCAGTGGATAGAGCACCGGCTCTGGAGTCAGGAGTACCTAGGTTCAAATCCGGCCTCAGACACTTAATAATTACCTAGCTGTGTGGCCTTGGGCAAGCCACTTAACTCCATTTGCCTTGCAAAAAAAAAAACCTAAAAAAAAAAGAATTAGAAATGGTCAATGAAATGTTCCAGCTCAGTTACTGTGGGGATTTGTTTTTCTTTTCTATGCATATTTATTATGAGGGGAAAGAGCTTTTTTCTTTTCCCTAGTGGGTAAGGAAAAACTGATCAGAACAGGGTAGGAGAAAAAGCTAAGAGAGAAAAGAAGCATCTTTTTAAAAAAATGCACAGAAGTAAATTCATAAAGAATCATAAACAGGATAACTTTGAAAGTTTTATATCACAGGCAACTAGGTGGTGCAGTAGATAGAACACCAGCTCCAGAATCAGACACTTGTTACTTAATAACTGTGTGACCTTGGGTAAGTTCCCTAACCCATTGATGCCCCCCACAAAAACCAAAAAGAGAAAGTTATATGTCAATATTAAGAACTAACATTGATATAGCATTTATTGTGGGTCAGTCATTACAAATTTATTTCATTTGAACCTCATAAAACCTTGCTCCTCCCACCCTGCAGTGGATAGAGCACCAGCCCTGGAGTCAGGAGGACTTGAGTTCAAATGCAGACTCAGACAATTCATGATTATCTAACTGTGTGACCTTGGGAAGTCACTTAGCCCCATTGCCTTGCCAAAAAAAAACCCCCAAACAAACAAAAAAACAAAATCAAACAAAACAGAAACCCGCAGGAAGTAGGTACTATTATTATTCCCATTTTACAGATGAGGTGACTAAGACAAACAGGTGAAATGACCTACCCAGGATCACACAGCTAGTAAGGTCTGAGGCTAGATTTGAAGTCAGGTCTTCCTAACGAAAGGCCCAGCCCTTGGTCTACTGTGTCACCTGATTTGTACCCCCAAATTTATAATCTTGAATATTGACCTTTTTTTTTTTTTAGGTTTTTGCAGGGCAAATGGGGTTAAGTGGCTTGCCCAAGTATTATTAAGTGTCTGAGGTCAAATTTGAACTCAGGTACTCCTGACTCCAGGGCTGGTGCTCTATCTACTGCACCACCTAGCTGCCCCCCAACAAATTTATTATCTTAAAAGAACAGCAAACTTTACATTATAAAAACACTCAGTTTCAAGCACAATCTTATTTTTTTTCTGTTCAGTAAAGATGGAAATGTCCATTTTCACTGGTGATTAAGTTCAGAATAAATTTTCTAAAATTTCATTTGTCTCTTAAAGATACAACAAACAATAGAATTTGTGGGAGGGCCAGGTAAAATAGGTGTTATACTAAGATAAATGACAAACTCCAGTTTCTCATTTAGAGCCCTTCATCATGAGATAGATGCAGGGTAGCTAGGTGACATAGTGGATAGAGCACCAGCCCTAAAGTCAGGAGGACTTAAGTCAAATGCAGCCTCAGACACTTAGCTGAGTGACCCTGGGCAAGTCACTTAACCCCATTACCTAGCAAAAAACCCAGAAACAAGCAAACACGAGACAGATAGGAGGCTAGAGCAGCCCTGGAGTCAGGAGCACTTGAGTTAAAATCTGACCTCAGACACTTAAGTGTTGACGCTTAACTCTGGGCTAGTCAGTTCACTCTGATTGCCTCAATGTCCTCCTCTGTAAAATGAATTGGAGAAAGGAATGGCAAAATGACTCTAGGATCTTTGCCAAGAAGATCCCAAATGGGATCTTAAAGAGTCAGATGTGACTGAATAACAACAAAAATGGTGATGTTAGAGCTAAAATATTGTAGTTTTGTGTTATTGTTTTATTTGTTAAATTATGTTTAGTGATTTTTAAATTTTAATTATAGATAAAGAAATAACTACCGGAAAAGCATCTAGGTCATTAAATAATTAATATTTAATGAACTGGAGTGGGAGCTCAAGATAATTTGTTGATTAATGAAAGAATATTCCAAATTAATGAGAACTAAATTATCCAACACAGCCCTAGATCACCACGGAACTCGGGATCCATCCTGTGTGTCTGGTTTTTTTAAAACAATTCCTCACTTTATGCACTAAAAGTTCATTTTCTCCCCTTTTCAGTGTTCAGACTGTTCCCATGCAAAAGATGGAGTAGAGGCCACAGATACCTAGGAAATAGGTCAAAGATAACTTGGTGAGAAGGCCGTGGGCAGCCGGTCGGCCAGGGAAGACCTATGGAAGGCAGCTCTTCAGTAGGAGCCTGGTCAACCAGGGATTTCCATGGACCCCTGGATGTTCCAGAGGATGGGGGTGGGGGTGATTCTTTTGTTTTTGTTTTTGTTTTTTTTGCAAGGCAAAGGGGATTGAGTGGCTTGTCCAAGGCGACACAGCTAGGTCATTATGAAGTGTCTGAGACTGGATTTGAACCCAGGTGCTCCTGACTCCAGGGCCGGTGCTTTATCCACCGCACCACCTAGCTGCCCCAGGATGGGGGTGATTCTTGTGCTGGCCAAGCTTGGCAGGGAGGGAGGCAGGATGCAGGAGGTGGACCATCCCTTGCCTATCTCTGGCAAGGACACTGCTCCTTCTGGTCAGTCTTCCTCCGGGGCGTTCTTGGAGTCTCCAGCAGATGGCAGGCGACACCTCAAAATCTCAGACTCCCAGACCGGGAACTCTGCAATTGCCTCCCCCCCCCAACCCTGTGTCTCTACCTCCTCTGCCCCCATCTCTTCTCTTCCCTTCTGCCTCTGTATCCCTCCCTGTACTGTGTCCCTGTCTCTCCCCATCTCTGTGCTTCTTTCTCCCTCCCTCCCTTTCTGTCTCTGCTCTCTCTATCTCTGTGTCTTTCTCTCTGGCTCCTCCTCCAGGTAACTGGGGCTGCCCCATGGGGCTTGGTCCTGGGCTCCCTTCGATCCTGTCACCTCCGCGTTTTCATCTCCTGCGGCTGACTCCGATCTAGTTTTGCAGTCCTAGCCTCCCTGTTGAAGCCAGTGTCAAGTCTCCAACTGGAAATCTCAGCTCACTTGGGGGGGGGGGGGTGCCTGCCTCAGATCTGTCCTCACTCTAGTCCGCTTGCCACCTAGGCCCCGGGGATCCTTGCAAGGCCCCCTTTGAGTATTTCCCCTACTCGGGCAACTTCAGTGGCTCCCTAGTGCCTCCAGGACCAAATACAAAATGCTTGGTTTGGCCTGGAAAGCCTTCCATCACGCCTTCCAATCTCCTTACCAGTCAGTCCCCTGCCTCAGACTCTTCCGCCCAGTGACTCTGACCCCCAAGCGGTTCTATCTGCTGGAATGTTCCCCTCCTCTTTGCTTCCTGCAGACTTCCTTCAAACCCCAGGAAAAAGCCAGACTTCTAAGCGGCTGCTGCCACGCTACCCAGAGCCCAGATTCAGGAAGAGCCGAATTCAAAGCCGTGCCCTACACTTACTAGCTTGGTGACCGTGAGCCAGTCACAGCCTCTGGTTAAGCTCAACTGCAAAGTGAGAATAAAAACAGGGCCGCCCTTGCAGGGCTGTGGAGGAGCCAGTGAGAACTCCGGCATGCCGGTGGTGCCAACTAAATGCTTACTCCCTCTTCCCCTTTAAGAGGAGCCTTTCCTGATCTCCCTTCCTTCTAGAACCTCCTTGTCTGTCTTGTTCCCCACCTGCTCCCCATCACACGGCAAGCTCCAAGAGGGCCCCGCCGACTGACAGAAGAGTGAGGTTTTAGGGGGCATAAGGGCAACATGCCCATGTTTATGGGCACAGATGAGGCCCCCGATGCCTTTCTTGAGGTCTCCTGTACTGGGCACTATCAGACCAACAGTAGTGACCCACTGGGATAAGTCATTGGCCTCCCAACTTCAACTGCTACAGCCAAGGTTACACTGGGATTCTGGGAGCCCCCAAGCCTCCCCTTTAATCTTTAGTCTTCTGAGAACTTCTCTTCCCAAACTCTCCATCTCTCTCACCCCCAAGGGCAGAGGATTTCCTCTTTAGCTTTTCAATAGCTCAGAACTACCAGCCTCCATTTATCCCAGGGTAGACTTAATGAAGCTCTAGGCAAAGTCATCTCCAGGGTGAGGAGGATGATTGTATTCTTGAGAGAGAATAACTGTTCCAGCCTCGGGCCTGGACCTTCGGGGTCCATAAGCATTTATTAAGGGCCCAAGGTGCTGGCCCATAAACTAAGGATATCAAGAAAGGCAAGGGCCCTCTTTGGCTAAAGATTGGAGGTGGTGCTCCAACAGCTCTGTATAGATTGGCATTTAGGGATTTGAGCTGGGCCTAGAAGGATACCAGGGAGGTCAGGAGGCAGAGAGAAGGGTAAGCACTCCTGGTGAGGGGCACAGGCAGCAAATGTCCAGAGGCTGGAGATGCAACATCTTGTACAAGGATCAGTCAAGGAAATGAGAGGCACTGGATGGCAGAGTGGGGTGAGAGCAGATACCTAAAAGGAGTTGAATTGGAGCCATTGGTGGTGACCCCAGGGAAGAGGCCCCGCTGGACCATAGTGTTGATGTGATGAGGACCTGGGGTGCAGGCCCAGAGAGGAGTCCTTAGAGGGAGGAAACTGAGGCTCAGGGCGCCAGCCCAGGTGACTGGGGTTCAGGAACAGACTGGCTGGCCACTTATTCTTTCCCTTGTATCCCTCTCCCTCTGAGGTCCTTGGTTTCTCATCAAGGGTGTCATAAGTGAATCTGACCCAGGGTCAGATTCAAGCAGGCCCTAATAAAGATTCATTGAGGGGCAGCTAGGTAGTGGATAGAGCACCGGCCCTGGAGTCAGGAGGACTGAGTTCAAATGCAACCTCAGACACTTAACTGTGTGGCCTTGGGCAAGCCACTTAACCACATTGCCTTGCAAAAAAAACCAAAACCCTAAAAATAAAAATAGAAAAATTTGGATGTGAGAAGACTGAAACCAGGCAGGACCCAAATCCTGAGGAGTTAAGTCTGAATCTCCTCCTCCTCTTCTTCCTCTATTTCCTCCTTTTCTTCTTCCTCCTTTTCAGTGGTAGCAGAAGGAAGTCAAGTCTGGAATGCTCTCATTTTCTCCTTCCTCTCTGCCTCCCTGACTTTCTTCCCATCAGGACTCAGCCCCCATCTGAATCTGCCTTCTTCCAGTTTTCCCCCCACCCCCAAGCTGCCTCTCTGACCCCATCTACCCTCCCCTTTTATCCTTTAATTCAAAGCTTAGAGCATACTAAGGAATAGTCCTTTTGAACTGACTTTGCCCAATATTGGGGTGCCCACATTTGGATGGGCATGGATTCCTGTCCTCCAGGAGAGGACCTTAGTATAGAGTCATCCAAAGTCTGGGGCTTTGGGAAATGTGGGGATGAAGCCCCACAGGAGCTGTCCCAGGTTCTGAAGAGGGTGGCAGGCTGTCAGTCACCCTCTGCATCTGCTATGTCTGCCAGTTGCTGTGCCAGCTGGTGAGGGTCTGCAGACCTTCAAGTACCCCTGTCCTCAACAAGCATTCATTCCCACCTTATACAAACTGGTGTATATGGAAGAGATACAAGCTAAATACTGCAATTGTAGGTTAAGGGCAAGTTGGAGACACAGTGCCAACCTACCTGTATCTTCACCAAGCTGCCATCAAGGCAAACTCTCATTCTTGTGGAGAAGACGGCCAAGGTAGCCAGGAGGATTATGAAATTAGAGCAATTTAAACTTGGGTGGATGGAACTGGCCTCAAAGAAGTGGGGATGTCAGCTTGGGAGGTCTCCAGTGGAGGGCCCAAGGAATTTGTAATGGGCCTTGGACTGGTTAGCTTGGCCATCAGTGATCCCAAAGTGGAAGGGCTGGCTGATCCCTCAAGGACTTGCAAGGGGAGAACACTAGACTGAAGCTAATTATGCGAATTTCAAGTCAAGTCTTAACATTTCTAGTCAAAAAATCACTATCATAAGTACAAGATGCAGCTTAGAGAGGAGGGGAAGGGTGTAGGCTATGGGCTCCCTGTAAGACAGAGGTGTGTGAAGTGGAAGCTCCCAAATGCTAAGAAGATCTCAGGGGGGATTTAGAGAAGTAGAGATCGCAAGGATAAAGAAACTGCCAGCAGGATGCTGTAGTCCAGAGAGAGTGGAGTTCAAATTCTGCTTCAAACACTTCTAGCAGTAGGACTCCCAGCATGTCCCTTCATGCTGCCTGCCTCAGTTTTCTCATCTGTAAAATAGAGGTAATAGCACCTATCTCCCAGGGTGGTTGTGAGTCTGCAGCTGAAAGCCACCCAATGGGCAGCTAGGTAGCGCAGTGGATAGAGGGCCTTTACAGGCCTCTACACAGGAACTCATTCTCATGAAATCTATAGGGAATCTATTTGTATACATCCTTTTCATCTCTCCCATTAGAAGATAAAGGGCCCATGAGGAGTCCGGAAGACCTAAGTTCAATTCCAACCTTAGAAAACTCCTAGCTGGGCAGTTCTCATTCAGCTACTTAAACCCTCTACCTCAGTGTCCTCCTCTGCAAAAGGAGGTTAATAATAATAGCCCCTATTATGTGAGGGTCAAAGGAGACAATGACTATAGAGGACCTAGCAAACAGTAATTGTTTAATAAATGTTTGTTCTCTTCCCCTTACACTTCATGAGAACTAGGATTGTTTCTTGTTTTGAGCCCTCATCTGTAGCCCCAGGACAGTAGGATTATTATATAAAAAAATATAAATCTATCAATAAATAATAAAGGATTATTGAGTTATTCTGTAGCAGTCCTTACAAATGTCCCCTGGATTCTCCAAACTTTTCCTGGTCTTAAAACACCCATCAAGCTTATTAAGCACCTATGGGGCACTTTTTCCCCCTCTTGGAAAATATCCTCTAGCCCACCTTTGTTCCATCTACTGGGTATATATCTCATAGTGCCTTCTCCCCTTAGAATGTAAGCTTCTCAAGGGGCTGTTTTTACCTCAGTTTCCCTGTCTTTTAGCACAGGACCAGGCATGTGTTGTTCTTTAGTCATGCCCGACTCTTTGTGACCCCAATTGGGGTTTTCTTGACAGAGATCTTAGAACTTCTTTTAGAATTTCTTTTCCCAGCTCCTTTTACAGGTGAGTAAACTGAGCCAAACAGGGTGATGTGACTTGCCCAGCGTCACACAGCTGGAAAGTGTCTGAGACTAGATTTGAACTCGGGAATATGAGTCTTCCAGACTTCACGATGATACTGTCCAATACAGTAAATGCTGCCAAGCTAATTGACCTAGGGAAGTGCTAAATGCTAAGGATATTAAGGGGAAAAAATGGCAATTGGTGTCGGGCCTCAAGGAGCTTCCATTCCTCATTTTTCAAGCACAAAATACATTGAACTCTTAATAAATACTTGTGGATTTACCCAGAGGCTGGAGAAGGGCCCAGCCACCTGGGATAGAAAGAAAGGGTTTTGTTTTAGGATACTTCACCCACCATTTTTTCCCAGTACCATTGACCAACCCAAGCCCGGCACTTAACTTCTCTGAATTAACTGGATCCTTTCAATTGAATGGATTCATTCAAAAATTGATTGGCATTCCAAAGACATTCCAGACTTCCCGGACCACTGAGTCCAAGGAACAGAAGAGACTCCCAGAGGGATCAGCCCTTGGGCCAGGAAATATCTCGTAGGTTGGACAAAGGTCCATCTAGGGTGGGAAATGCAAAGAAGAGAATTTGTCCTACGGCAAAAACCTGCCTCCCAATGCAAATGGCCCCTCCTGGGCCATTACAAAGCACTTCCTGGCCATTTTCCAATTTAATCCCTGGAGCTACCCCACCTCCCCTCCCCCAACCTCTTCTGGGGGTTGAGAATATTCTGTGGAGAACTTGAAATCTAGTTCAATTCTTAGCTTTTGTTTTCCATTGTTCAATTCTTGTGTCTGATTCTTTGTGACACACCATTCTGGGGTTTTCTTGCTAACCATACTAAAGTAGTTTGCCAGTTCCTTCCCCAGCTCATTTTACAGATGAGGAAACTGAGGTAAACGGGTCAAACGACTCATCCAGGTCAGACGACTACTAAGTTTCTGAGGCTAGATTTGAACTCAGGGAGATGAGTCTTCTGGATTCCATGCCTGTTGCTCTCTAATGGTCCACCTAATTGCTCAACTTCTTTTTTACAGATGAGGAAATTGAGTCAGGTGAAGTAGCTTGCCCAGGTCACTCAGGTAGGAAGTGGAGGGGCTGGGATTGAACCAAGTGCTGCCTTTGGAAAGTGACCCAGCTAGTGTGCAACTGAGACAAACAAGTCACTGGAAGAGACCCAAGATTTCATATGAATGGCCTCTCACCTGTTTGGGTCTCATCTCTCTTCATTTCAATAAACATGTGCCCATTCCTGAAGAGGAATTGGGTGGGGGGGGTTCACACTCTGGACTGAAAGAGTCTAAGCCCAAGGAGTAATAATTAAGGTTGGGCTTGGAAGGAACAAGGAGCAGGTTTTAAGGGGAAGTTCCCAAAAAAGGATGGTGTTTAGGAATTTCAAGTTGGCTCTGATTCTCCATGACCCCATTTTGGGATGGAGGGGTTTCCCATGTCCTCCTCCAGTTCATTTTACAGATGAGGAAACTGAGGCAGACAGGGTGAAGTGCCAACTTCCCCAAAAGAGCTGGCAATAAGGCAAGCTTTGGTTGGGAGGATCAAAAGGAAAACTCCCCAGCCTTCTTCTAGGGGCGTTTATTTTACATCAATATAATAATCCTGGAGGGAGACACCGAAAAGGAAGGTGAAGCTTCCCAGAGACCAAGAAACCTGGAGAAAGAAGGAATTAAGGAAGGAATGAAACTGGAGATACACATAGCCCAGTAGATTTTGGTATTTCTTCAAGGGTGTAGGGGTGGCGTAGAGACTTCTGTGGGCCTCTGAGGGCCCAGAATTTGGGCGGGGGGTCAGCCCATCCAGTCTGGCCCACTACCTAGCCTAGAACCCAATTAAAGGGAATTGAATTGAAATGCAAGTCTCCCTGAGGCAACCGCTTATCCTTGGGGGATCCTTATTGTTTCTTCCAAATCCTGCCCGGGTGGCTAAGATTTCAGCTCTGGGAAAAGGAAGACAAAGGTGATTTGGGGGCCTGGTTTGGGCTTGGGGGGGTTGGGGGCCTGGGTAAAACTAGTCTAAATTCTTAGAATGAAAATGGCCCTACTGGGTGGTGACCTGAATTCCTCACCCGCCCATTCTCCAGTTTCACCTGGGGACCAGGTGTTCAGGCTAGGTTTGCCCTTGACTACCTGTGTGACCTTGGCCGGTTCATTTCCCTTCAGTAGCAGTTTTTTCTTCTGTAAAATGTGAAACAGCCACTTGCCAGCCGGGATCAAATAAGATAGATATTTCATTTGGTTTTTCAAAGACTTGTGTTCCTTATGTCGCTGCTAGTGCCTATTAATACAAGCATAGGGATTGGTTAATGGACAAAGATGGGAGAACCTGACTGAAAAAGTCAGGGAGTCACATACCTGCTGCAAAGTGGTTGAGACTTTTGACAGCATGGAGACACCACAGAGGAGGCCTGAGAAGGGAGACAGGAAGAAGCAGCCCTGTGGAGTCCCTAGACCATGGAATCTTCCAGGTGGATGGATGCAGACTGAGACCCAGATTCCTTCCAGAGTCGAACTGGGACCAGAATTAAGCAGATCCTGCCTCCCAGTCCATGGGGCCTCACAATCCCACAGCAAGCTGGGACCAGGATTCTCCTGGAGGGGATCCAAGTGAGGGAACTAGAGATTTTTCTTCCTTATATGTGGACTCAAGAGACAGACAGAGGAAGAAAAGGAGGGATGAAGATCATGACTAGTCAGGTCCTCTCCCGAGACTTGGTTTCTGAGTGCAAAACACCAGTTCTCAGACCCAAATCTTCCTTTAGGCTCTGGGACCAGTGCCCCCCTTGACTTCTCTGTTCTTTCTCCCCTCTTTCTGACTCCATAGCCTGGCCTTCTTGGACCTCTGGACTCAGGAAACTGAAACCTCCCCAGAAGCTCCATGACCTCCTAGGGGTCCATTTAACCCAACATTTGTTAAGCTGCTACCTGGCTCCATACTTCTAGTGGGGGCTGGGGTCCCATTCTGACTGGACCCCCATTTTACAATCCTAGGAGGTTTTTTAGCTTCACAAGAATGGTTTCAATCCATAGAGTTGGGAAAAGCAAAGTAGAAAGGTTTTTTCTGATATAAAGCAAGACTTTCAGTGGCAGAAAGGAAGGCCACCCCCACCCCAAGAGATAGCTGCTTTTTCCCATCATGAAACTCCAAGCAGGATCTTGACCCTGTCTTTTTGAGCAGGGATTTTTCCCCTGGTTGGATCCTACACAAGGGCCACTGAATTTCCAACTTCAAGATGATGTGAACAAGGAGCAGGTTTTAAAGGGAGGTTCCCAAAAAGGATGGTGTTCAGGAATTTCAAGTTGGGTCTGATTCTCCATGACCCCATTTTGGGATGGAGGGGTTTCCCATTTCCTTCTCCAGTTCATTTTACAGATGAGGAAACTGAGGCAGACAGGGTGAAGTGATTTGCCCAGGGTCACACAGTCACACACAGTTACTCAGGTCTTCCTGACACCAGTCCAGGTGCTCTATCTCCTGCCCCACTAAGACACTGGAGTGAAGATATTCAGGGGGAGACTGGCAATGTGACCTGCATTATGCAAGTTATGAAGTGGCTACCTTGTGCCAGGCTCTCTTGTCCTTGGCTTTACAAATATTTTATTGGATCCTCACAATAACTCTTTGAGATAATTGTTTTACTCAGTTTTACTGAGTTTTAGTCAATTAAATCTCAGTTTTGCAGTTGAGTAAACTGAGGCTAATGACTTGGCTAGGATCAGGCAGATAGTCTGGTCCAGGATTTGACTTGGTCTTCTGAGTGCAGACCCAGGGCTCCATTCTCTGCGTCACCTAGACACTGGGTCCTAGGGTCAGAACTGGAAGGGACCCCAGAAGTCATCTAGCCAGAGGCCCCCTTTGGGTGAAGGGGCTGGCAAGATGGGGTGTTGCGGGGTTGGGCTCTCTGGGAAGAGGGCCTCCAAAGTAGCAGCCAGATGACTAAACCTGGGGGGCTTACCTATTCATCCTGCATATAGCTGCCTTTGCAGGCTTCTCCCCCTTTAGATTGTAAGCTCATGGAGGGCAGGGACTGCCTTTGGCCCATTCTTATGTCCTCCAGTGTTTGGGGCTAACCAAAGGTGAATTGACTGAGAATTTATTCAGCACTAAGTATATGTTGGGCACTGCCAGGCCTTGGCTCTCTCTACCATCTCCTGCAAATGGTTTCCCAGAATTTATTTGGAGATTTCCAAACCTTCCATTTCCAAGAGACAGGCTCTGACCCTGTTGTACAGTTGTCATTTTAAAGGAGAAAGCAAGGGTGGAAGAGACTTACCCAGGAAGTTGAAGGATATTGAGGGAAATCCCTAGATTCCATTCAGGGCGGCCTGGTGGGAAGGGGCTGCACTTTGATCTCTGCTTGGAGTAATCCCCCCCCCCCCAAAGAAGAGGTCTTAGTTTTTAAGTCTGTGTAACGGGGTTTAAAGAGAGATCAGAGCATCACTGTGGGAGAAATGAAAGTTGATGTAATTTCTGTCAGAGGAAGGCAGCATTCACCAGGAAACTGGGGCCATATGATTTGGGATGGGACTGAGGAAATGGAATAGCCCCCCACCCATGAGACACATCTCTGGACTGCCTTGATAATCAGATGGAAGAGGGGAAGAGGGAGTGGGCTTTTGGTGGATATAGTGCCAGTTGGGGGCCCTGATTTTTGTTCTCAGCTGAGCTCCAGAAAAGCTAGGTGACTAGAGTGGGTCAATTCCTCTCTGACTCAGTTTCCCCCTAGAAAAAAGAAGGGTTGTAATTAAATAAGCAGTCCTATAATCTTAAGTGAATAATTACCCTAGAGGTGGGAAGATGAGATCATTAGGAGGTGGGATTTAGGTGAAGAAGGGGGAGGGGCAAGAAGAGAGGTGGGATTATATACAGGACTCCAGGGGAGCAGCTGTTCAGCCCCAGCCACATCCCATGAGAATCTCTTCCAGGTCTCCTCCAAGATACCTGTGCTTCTGTTGTGAGGTGAGTCTCAACCCTTTTTTAAACTTAATTCTGATCATTTGTTCAAGTTTCATCCTTTTCCCCTTGTTAAGAAATCTCTAACCCTGGAATTCTAACCCTCCTTGATAAGGGAGGGCGGGGTGGGAAAAGCCTCCCTTCCATCCTTGGCTTTAATGGCAAACCCAAGTGGAATGGCCTCCTACTTTAAGGTTGCTAATAATTTTAACCTCTTTCAGTTGTCTAGACTGGCAAAATGGGTTAGATGAAAGGATTTCTCCCCACCTCCTTGGCTGACTTTCCCAACCTAGTTAGTAGGCTCTTTGACCTGGAAGAACCATTTGGTAGTTCTGGGAAATCCAAGCCTCTCGGGATCCTCCTGTGATTTGAGTATCTTTCTTGCTTCACATTGGATATTCGGGCTGGAAAGAACTTGGGCGATCTGAGACTTGGCCCCTCCAGTGTGATTAAAGTAAGTGGCACGAATCGCTTATATTTCCGAAGTCTTCTACTGCTATCTTCATGTGCCTCTAGGATATTTGCCTTTTTGCTCCCTACCTAGTAATTCAGTGCTACTACTCTGGTTTTCAATCCCAGAAACTGGTCAGGAGGGGCTTCTTGGTCTGTCCCTTGAAGAAGCCTGGACTTTTTAATATAGCCCCTTACCCTCATTTCAGATCCTTTGGAGTCCCTGCCACTTGATGCTTCTTTAACAAGTCTTGCCTTCCCCTTTCCTTATAACTCTTATGTTTTTTGTTTGAGTTTTTTGCAAGGCAAATGGGGTTAAGTGGCTTTCCCAAGGCCACACAGTTAAGTAATTAAGGGTCTGAGACCAGATTTGAACCCAGGTACTCCTGACTCCAGGACCCGTGCTTTATCCACTGCACCACCTAGCCACCCCTCCTTATATAACTCTTAAGCCACCACCCCCCCACCAGTGTGCTGGGCAAGTTCCCTTCCATTCTTGTTTTGGGGCCTCGGAACTGAGGTCCTTTGTAGCCATTCCTAAATTTCCTCTTGCCTCCCACCCTAGTAATCACCATTATACCCCTTCTCAGCTAAAAGCAGACTTTGATTAATGCTTCAAAAGGTTTTTGTATTCTGGTAATCTCCATCCAAATTTCAAGAGGCTGCTGTGAGCATTGCTAAATAAGAACCAATATTCAGGGCCATCTCCAGGCATCCCAATTCATATTTGGCTACTGGAATCAGATGGTTCTGGAGAATCAAGTGAGGTTTGTAGCTTAGTTCAGCTGCCCCTCAAATCCAATTCATGTGCTTGTCATGGTCCTCTGAGAAGGAAGGACATAAGACTAAATAAGAAGGCACGTGCTTGCATCCTGGCTAAAGCCAGCTTCATTTTAATCTTGTATTTAGGATCAGTTTGGAGCCACAAACTCATCCATCCACCTCTCCTGGGAGGAAATGCTGAGCCAGCTGTGTACCCTCATAGCAGTCCTTGGTGCGGGTTGAAGGAAGTGTTTGGAGAGAAGTCGCAGTGCCATCCAGTGGTCTTCTGGTGGGGGAGCAGACAGGGTCCAACCCAACCTCATCCAAACTGGGCGCACTCTCCCATATAAGCAGGATATGCGTCCACTTTGGATATTGTTGGGTGAGACGGGAGTCCTGGGAGAAGTGATGGCAGCACCAAAGGTTTGGCTTCACAGCTTCCAGATCTGATTTAACAGAATCCAATTGGTTGGCTCGCTCTGAGTTCTGCATAGAGGAGCAGGACCAACTGGGTCATGTTGATCACGAAGTGCATCTTAGGCATGTTCTAGGCTAAACAGTAATAGTTGCAAGCCAACTTTAGGACCACTTAGCATCGAGGACTGCTTCCTTAAATAGAACATGTTGGCGAGGGCTTTTCTGCCCATCCTGAGCATTGGAAACCAAGTCCTTTAGCACATAGGGCATTTTTAATGTAGACAAATCAAACTCCAGTCCGAGTCTTTTGAACCCTACTAGCTAGAAGCTCATTTCAATTGAGCCAGCATTTGTTGCCATGGCAATGCTTGAGGTGCCAACCTGTGCCCTTCCAGTCTCAACTGCCTTATTCATACCACACTCTCATTCTTATCTGTGTCTAGAATGGGGTGTCCTGGTGTGAATGATTCTGTTGAGGATTCATCAACCAACAACGGAGCAAATGGCTTCCAGTTCCAGCCTTCTGAGCCTATGACCTTCAACCTGTGACATCCCAACTGGGCACACTGTTGTGGTGATGGACAGATGGTGTGCTTGTTTGGATGTGGCAGTTTGGAATGGGACAGACATCCAGTGATGCTTCTGGCCTCCAGGCCTGAAATTGGAGAAAGGGCTGGGTGACATTGGAAAGAAGACTCCAGCCTTGTTGGGAATGTAGGGCTCCATTCCATTCCTTGAAGATCCTGCTTTATACAAGAGATGCCAAGTAAGTTTAATTTCTTTGCCTATGTAGGAAAAGGTGTTCATTGGGAGATGGGGGGGTAAAGGTGCAAAATGGCTCCCAAAAGGTTGTTCTCTTCTCCATAACCCTGACTCCTCCGTGTTGGGTACCTTGGAGAAAGGCATTGGTTGGAGCCTAGGTCAATAATGATAGTCATAACTGTATGAGAACCAAACAGATCTCATGGATCCAGGAAAGGCTCTCAGGATGCCTTTATTTGGCTTTGGGTCTATCAAAGCTTTTTAGTGTGAGAAAATAATTGGTCCCCAAATAAGTTTGGATTGGGGACCAAGACTAAAATGAGCCTAACTGATAAAACAGGGAGCTAATTGGTTTGGGCTAGAGGGAGATTTCTGATTCCTCTCATATAACTATTCACCTTTATTTCCTGAAGAATATGGAATGAAATGGCCCTGAAGGAAACTGCCAGGTTTAGCTGGTCCCATCCCCTCCTCCTGAGGTTCAATCACCTAGGATCCGGTGGGTGTTTTGTAGGCATCTCAACCCTCATAGGCCTTCTGAACCCCGGGAAACTGGTCTGACCCAATCACATCCAAATTAGACGCTCTCTCTGGTCCTAGGCAGGCGTCTTATTTGGGTGTGATTGTGTGGGACAGATGGCATCATGCATGGACAAGTTCTTAGTTGGATCACCTGGCTGCACCCCTCCAAGTGGGGAGGACTAAGGGAATGGAGGTGTTCTGGGAAGTGAGTGCCAAGAATCCTGCTGATTCTTGAGGGAAAGGGGGTGGGGAGCATGGTTGGGAATCTGGATCCAGAGCCCAAGTGGCAAACATGTCAGTGGATCCCATGGTTATTTCTAATGCTTTAGTCCCAAGGAACAGTTAGCCGAACTCTGGAAAGACTTGAAATCAATTTGTTCCATCCTTACTAAGGGCACTTTTCTGCAAACTGAGGCTAAAGTGCTCCTAGTGAGGAAGGAGCAGTTTGAGCTCATCCAGCGGCTTGTGGGAGAGGAAGGCCTTCACGGTGGACCCGAGCCGCTGGCCAAGAGGCCTGGGGGAAAACCCTCCGACCTTTTGAAAGATGCTCGATCTGCCCATCATTATCTTTCAGAAGGTTTAGGAAGCTACTGTGGCATTGGATCTCCTGCGCTCTGGGAACTTCAGTTGGATAGATAACTGGGGGGGGGGGGGGGTTAAGGTGCAGAAGTGAAGATGGAAACTTGAGATCACCCTGGCCCTAACCCTAAATAATGCCTCCCACCTCTGGCTCACCTCACTCAGGGCCCTTTCAGGATGGTGAGACTGGAAAGTGCTCCTAGTGAGGGTGCCCTGGCTGGCCTTGGGGGGGCCGGGAGTTCTGTGGCCGCCCGGCCCATTGCCCCAGAGCCCAGGCTTAGGATTTTCACTGCCGTTGTGGAAGTTTTTAGTTTGTCTCCTGTGAGCTGGCCTAGGGCCTTGTCTGGATCGCTGCACCCCACTGCACCCTGCTTCTGTCCTGACCCTTAATTCAATAAAGACTCCAACGTGTCCATCAAATACAGGGCAAAGTAGCAGAATGATGGGGAATGGGGATGGGCCGGCCAGGATTGTCCCCGGGATGTCCTGGAGCCCCATGGGCCGGCGCAGGTCAGGGTGGGGATGCCCCCAAAACGGAGGTGAGGGCCCTCCCCCATCAGGGGCAGGTGCCGGCGCCCCAGCAAGGGGGCCAAGTAGGGTCCCCGCACCCCCTCAGTCCAGCCCGGCCTTGGGCGCGCCCCGGCCCAGGAACGGCCCTAATTGACCCTGAAGAAGCCCCTCCCCACCACTGCAGAATGGGGCGCCCCGGGCTCCCTGCAAGGTGGGGCCGCCGCCGCATTGCGCATGTCAGTGCCGAGGAGGGCGGTGTCTCGCGGAGCCGGGAGCTGCGGCATTTGGACCCTCCGGGGCCGCCGTCCCCCCCCCCGTGAGCCGGCGCGCCTGCGCAGGACGCGCCCGGGACTCCGTTTCCCAGAAGCCCCCGCTCCGCCTGGGGGATGAGGGGGCGGGACGTTGCTGTGGCAACCGGCGGCGGCCGCTCCCGCCATCAGCCAGGAGCCCCCCGGGAAGCCGAGGCGGGGTCCGCTCCAGACACACCCCCTACAACTGGGGGTCCCCGGCCCCGGGGCCCCGCGGCCGCTCCCCACCCAGCCCGGACTAGGGTCAAGGCCAGCCGCCGAGGTCCGGGGCCGCGGGCGCCCACCCTGGGGTGGCCAGTGGGTGGGGGCCTGGCCGCCAGCTCCGGTCCGCACTGAGAAAAGGCGAAGGCGGACAGGAGCCAGGAGGAGCCGAGTTCAAATCCAGCCTTTGAGCGTTGCCGGCTGACCTGGGCTCACTGGACCCCGTGGCCTTAATCTAACATAAGCTGGACGGAGCCAGGTTGCTTAGCACTCCGTGGGCAGCACGGCCTCGCTCTTCCTGAGGAGGTGGTGCCCTGGCAGTGCCCGGCCCACCCAAGGCCCCCTGGCCCGCCAGGAGCTCCCAAAGCACCGCCACGGGGGGTCCTGCGGTGTGGGGTCCGCGCAGTCGGGGACCTAACAGACCCAGTCACCCACCTGGGTGCCCCGCCGGAGCCAGGAGCCTCCCCCGGCCTGGGCTCCCCTGGCCGCCCCGCGCCCTCTACCACTCAGTTCTCCCGGGCGTCTCAGGAGAATCTTTGGACTCCTCAAAGCGTTTGTTTCTGTGGGGGGGGGGGGGTGAATAATAGGCCCAGAGAAGCGAATACCAGAATTTTCGGGCCCTTTCCTCCCAGGATGTCCCGCGTGGGGGCAGCTAGGATAGACACCTGGCCCTCCCTGGGGTCAGGATTCAAATCTTGCCACACGTGTTTCATAATGACCTAGCTGTGTGACCTTGGGCAAGCCACTTCACCCCACTGCCTTCAATAAAAGTTTTTTTAAAAGGCCAGTATCCCGGGTGCCGATGGGCACCTGCTGCTCTTGGAGCCTGAAAGTGGCCTAGGACAGCATACTCCGGGTCACAAATGTGTCTACGGCCACCCAGACATCTGGCTCGGCTCTGCCTCATCAATGGTGCCATTCTTGCTTTGGGAACCCATAGAAGTTGGCTGGCTCATACCTTCAGAGGTCGCGTGTAAAATTGCCTGTTTGGGTCACAGTGGCTTGTCTGGGTACAATGAAAGTGGTAGGGGGTAGGGGTGGAGCCATCCAATCCTTGCCTCTGCTCCAGCCCATGGGATATGCCAGCCATGTGTCCACTCAACAGGCCATCCAACTGGGGGGGTGGGACGCATCCTGCCAGTGTAGATGTACCTTTACCCAAAGCAACATTACCTTGTTAGTATGAAAGGTAGAGTGATCCCCACCCTAAGGCTTCAGGCCTAGGCCACCATTTTCTAAAGTGTGTTGACACAACAGGGACTCCCTTGCTTGGTTTTTTTGCCTTTCCACCTCCTGTCATCTAGGCTTTGCCCTCACCCCCTTTCTTTTCTCTTGATATCATCTCCCTTGGGTTCAACTATCACATCTGCTGACAACTAGATCTGCCGGCTGAGCAGTTAGGTGGCAAAGTGGTTAGAGCATTGGCCATGAACTCAGGAGGACAGGAGTTCAAATCCAATAGCTGTGTGACCTTGGGCAAGTCACTCAACCCTGATCCCCTTGCATCCAGGGTCATCTCCAGTCATCTTGATCCATATCTGGTCCCTGGACCCAGATGGCTTTGGAGGAGAAACTGAGGCTGCTGATTTGGGATAGCCCCCCCCCATTCAAATCCAACTCGTGCTTGTGTCACCATCACCTCCCCTGACACCTTGATCTTTGAAAACAAAGGACAAAAACCTCAAATCTTCCTGCCCCACCTCAGTTCTCCCACTCTTCTCCCCACCTGCCCAGTAAGCATTTCCACCTGGATGTCCTGAAGGGGTCACAAACCTCATCTTCCAAGCAGAGCTCCTTATCTTTCCACCCAAATCTGCCCCTCTTCTGAACTTCTATTGTGCAGACTCAGCTCCACCCCAATCACTTGTTCACGATTAGGCGCTGTTGGCAATTCTCCCTTACCCCCTCCTCTCATTCACAAAACCAAAACCCTCCTTTGGGTCCTCATCTCCTCTGATGGTTAGCTGTCCAGTGGGTTGCTCCCTATTTCTTTTTGTTTTTGTTTTTGGAAAGGTAATAGGGTGAAGTGACTTGTGCCCAAGGCCACACAGCTAGGTAATTATTAAGTGTATGAGGCTGGATTTGAACTCGGGTCCTCCTGACTCCAGGGCTGGTCCTCTTAACTACTGCAGCACCTAACTGCCCCTCTCTATTTACCTTTAAGACATAATATTACCTGAGACTTAAAGCCCATCAGGGACTGCTGCTAGCTGACTTCTCTGGGATTATTTCATTTACTGCAGGTTTCTGCTGCACCCACCTACTTGCCCTTTTCTGGGTTTTTGGCTAGGCTGTCTGAAATGTGATCTCTGCCTTCTGGAATCCACCCTTCAAAACACAGCCCCGCTGTCTGACCCCCCCCCCCCCCATGCTCTGAACAGATTCAGTCTAGGTTTATCTATTGGCTCATTTGAGCCCCTTGAGGGTCAGCAATTTGAGCAGTGTCCAACACACAGTAGGGACTTAATTTGAGTCTTGTTAAACTGAGTCCTGGGAAAGAAATGGCTTTCTCCAAGTCCCTAAGCAAGGCTTTAAGAGTGGCGGCACCCTGAGTGACTTCCAGGTTCTGTGCTGCCAACCCCACCTCACACAAAACCACATCATACTCTTCCCTTCTTGAATTCTGATGGGAAAGGGAACTGAAACTGAAGGCCTCACCAGGAGGGAAAAAATTGGGGTCGGCCTAGGCCCCTCCATCCTCTCCTACACCAGCCCCTCAGCCTCTATTCCCAGTGGCATCCCCAGTCCCACTCTGCCAGGGATTCTGCACCCATGGGAAGAAAGGGAGTGATCAGAGTGCCAAGTGAGGGGTCTCTGACCCTCCCCCACCTCCATCCTGTTTACTCTGTAGAAATTGCTCAATTTAAGAGATAGGGAAGATAACAGGCAGCCTTCTTGGTCAACCTCAACCAAGTTGATGGCCTCCCTGTTGTTGGGTCCTTGAGTGGGGATGTGAGAGAGATTCAGAACCCCAAAGGAGACACTAAAGAACTTCCCTTTGAGACCCTCCTTATGGAGGGAAGAGACTGGAAAAAAGTCCCTCAGCATTTTGATTGCAGAACTGACAGAACTTGGCTGCAGAACTTGTTATTTAGTCTTGCATGTCAGACTGGGGAAGAAGGGAAGGGGGAATGTGAGGACTAAGGCTGTGCTGGTAGTGTACAAACTGGCAGGACAAGCACGTGGCCTGTCTACTCTGAGATTCATACTTGCTTGGCCCAACAGGCCCGACTGGGGTCCTTAACCTGTGAGGAAGCCCCTGAAATACTTTTGTTAAACAACTCTGTGAGGTATCGATGGGTTCAGAGGAGGTCATAGATCTTAGAATTTAGAGCTAGAAGATGTAAAGACCATCCAGGCCAAGCTTCTCAGTTTGATGTGAGGAAAATGAGGCTCACAGAGAAAAAAAGACTTTCCTGAGGTTACACAGTATGCCAGTGGCATAGCTCACTGTCCTTTCTCCAGTCTCCAGCCAGGGTGGTCAGGAGGGAGGGAAATCTTGTGATGGTGTATCCTTAAGTTCTGAGTCCTGGCTAAGGTGTGGGATAGAGGGAAGGAGGCCACAAATGTGGAGGCTTTGAGCCTTCCTATTTTTGTGGGTTGGATCCTTTCTCATTCCTGTCCCAGAGCAGGCCATCTCTCCCTCTTCCCTTCTTCCCTCCAAGGTGACTATGACTATCTGTTCAGACAAGCACCCAGGGCTTGTCCTGAACTTCAGTTCTATGAAGCAATCATCTCAACTTCTCTTCTGGTTTCCCCAGGAGACTGAGGTTCTCTGCTCTAAAGCTTCAGTCAATCAACCAAGGAACAAGTATTTAGAAATCCCTTTGACTAGACTAGGTACCATTCTAGGATTTGATCGCTGGCAGAAATTGTCTTGGCCCTACCCTTTGTTCCAAAGTTTTACAAAGGGGTTTCCTCACAAACAATCCAAGAAGGGGTTCACAGGTGTCATCCTTACTATTTTCCTGATGTAATAGCCAAGGAGTCACAGATCACACAGCTAATGAAGTAGTTTGAACCCAGTGAAATACATGGAATGGCAGTCATCATTATGATTAGAGCTATACCTTCAGTTATTTTCAGTTTTGTCCGATACTTCATGACCATTTGGGGTTTTCTTGGTCAAGATATTAGAGTGATTTGCCATTTACTTCTCCATTTCATTTTATATTTCAATAAACTGAGGCAAACTGGATGAAGTGACAACCCAGGGTGACCCAACTAGTCAGTGTCTGAGACCAGATTGGAATCCAGGTGTTCCTGACTCCAGACCTGCTGCTCTATCCACTGTACCACTTAGCTGCCATTCCTCAAGGTTCATGAAAGGTTTAAGATGATATAGGCAACACTGAAGTGGTTTTGCTGTTTCCTTCTTCAGTTCATTTTACAGATACTCTCTATTGAAGGGATTCAGAGAAAAAATGGTTATCATATGGAGGGGTCATTTCGCCAGTATCATCCTCAATGGGCTGATCCTTCCCCTGGAGGATGGTCAGTGTGGTTACAGAAAGGGGCAAGGAGCTGTTGATAGTGTTTGCTGCCCTCCAACTCCCGGAGAAATGTCAGGTTGTAGATCTGACTAAGGACTTTAATACCATTAGTCTTGAAGGCTTGTGGAAAATCACAGCAAAATCTGGTTGCCTGGAGAAATTCGTTAATATCGTACACCAGTTCTATGATAGCTTGATTGCCCAGATTCTGGATAATGGCTGATTCTCTTAAGCTTTCATAGTCTTCAGTGGAATGAAACAAGGCTATAGGTGCTTGTTCCCCTGCTTTTTAGATGATGTTTTCAGCAATGTTGTCATAAGCCTTAAACGAGGACAAATATGGCGTCAAGATCAGCTCCTGTTGATGATGGTAAATTCCTCAACTTGAAAAGGCTACAAGCCAAGACTAAAGTGAAAGGGATGTTGGTACATGAATTTTTGTTTGCACATGATTGTGCAGCCTCTGAAGCTGAGATGCAACAAAGTCTGGATCGATTCTCTGCTGCTTGAGCTAACTTTGGTCTAGCAATGAACACCAAGAACACCCAGGTGTGCCATCAACTAGCACCTCACCATTAATATATGGAACCATCAATTATAACAAATGGAGAAGTTTTGAATACTGTGGATAAGTTCACTGACCTTGGCAGTACTTTTCCAGAGAGTAATAATGAAGTTGACACACTCATTGCCAGAACTAGCTCATTGTTTGGGAGGCGCCGAAGGAAAGTGGTAGAGAAGAGGTAGTAGATTGACTATTGTCATGCCTGTGAAACATGGACAGTCTACCAGCACCATGCCAGTAAACTGAGTCGCTTCTGTTTGAATTATCTTAGGAAGATTCTGAATATCACCTGGCCGGAGAAGATCCCAGATACTGAGGTCCTTTCTTGAACTAAATGGCCTAGCATTCAAATTCTACTTCAGAGAGCAATTCCAGTGGGCTGGCCACAGTGTTCAAATGCCAAATGTATGCTTTCAAAAAGACAGTTTTATGAGAACTCACATGGAAAAGGCACACAGAGGACAGTCAGAAAAAAACAATAGAGGCACCCTGAAGGTCTCTCTTAAGAACTTTGGAATTGATTGTGCAGCGTGAGAGACCCTGGCATAGGACCGCCTAGCATGGTGTGCCCTCATCAGAGAGAGGACTGTGCTCTATGAGCAAAGCAGAATGGAAACAGCTCAAAAGAAATGAGAGATGCCCACCTCTATCCCAGATGTTCACATGTCTATTTGTGCCTCATGTGTGTTAGAGCCACAGGTAGAGGGGAGGTATCTTCAAGGTGTCCAGAGGAGGTGACCAAGTCTCCATCTTTCATTATGCCCACTCCAGTTTGGGCGGTGGGGGAGGGCTTGAAATGTCTCCATTCCTCCTCCTCTTCCTCTGTGCAGGGGCTGAACAAGTTGATTTTCAAGTTCATAGACAAGATGGTGGGGAATTTAAAGGTCATTTAATCTAACTTCTTCATGTGACAGATGAAGAAACTTTGACCCAAAGTAAAAAATACTTAGCCCTCCCTACTCTGCTGTTCTGTGAGTCAGTTATAATAGCAGGATTATCTGTGGAATTTTGCTGTTTGTAATGCTTTGCATACATTATCTCATTAAATCTTCTCAGCAGCCCTATGAGGGAGGTATTATCATCCCCATTTTATAGATGAAGAACTCCGCTCATACAATCAAAGCAAGCACCCCCTAGCTTCCTGATGGAGTATCAGCTCCAATTATTAAGACCAGGGCTACATGCTTCAGAGTGCAAGGACAAGGAGCAGCAGACCCAGGCTTATGCAATTTCCCCTCTGGGGTGTGTCTCCGCTTTGGGTGACCACATCCCAGGCAGAAAGCTTCAGGTTAAGTCCCTTCCACTTATCCCCACCCCAACCCCCTCCACATTCCTCTTCTGTCCTCCAGCCCTCTGGGAGAGTCAGGCCCATCATGAAATAGGAACTCAATGCCAGATCTGGCCCTAGGACATAGAAGGATATAGAAGCTGAGAGGTAGATTGGACTTTATAACTCCAAACCTCAGAAAGAAAGAAAGGAGTAAGTTATGGTTTAAGGCTCCTCCAAGAAGCCTCCCCTGAGCTCTCTATCCAACCTAAATCATCAAGAATTCACTTTTCTGCCCTCCTGAAATCTATATCCCCAGAAGAGTGTAAGCTCCTTGAGGACAGGGGATACTCTTAGTATTCCTGCTGCCTGACACTGTTATTGTCACGTGGTGGGCACTTTTTTTCCTTCATGCATTTAAACAACAGCAAAACAGCACTAATGCTTCCAGACACACAAAAGTAATCCATGACCCTCTGCTTTCTTTCCATACCCTGTTCCCCAACTTAATAAATGCTTATTGGCCTTATCTAGTCTAGAATGAACTGAGATTGTGATAGCTGAGGTCTAAGGTAAGAGAGGTGAGTCTGGGCATCCCAAATAACAGAATCTCAGATTTGTAATGGACTTTGCACCATCCCATTGCTGCATGGAATGAAATGGAATAAACAATTACCTACTATGTAGTCACTGTATTATGTTGGGAGCCAGGGTCTCTAAGCTGACACAGTCGAAGCAAGAAGACTCAGGGCAGTCACACTGCCTGATGGAACATTTCCTTCTTCAATATATATAGGGGTTCCATGTATACCCATTTTTATAGGTCTATTATTGATTGCAAAACTTACTCATCCTAATAGTGGAATGACTATAAAGGAAGGATTTCAGAGAAATTCCCTGAATAAAACAGATTGTGAACTCTGTCCAAATTTAACAGGACTGCCTCCCCCTGAGACATACAAAAGGCTTCAGCATTATGAAATCTTTGGAAGACACAGCACTGGTAGTTCCAGGGAGATGTCAGAATATATACAGGGAAACCAGATACAAGATGGATCAGATAAAATTCCAGGGAAATTAACAGTTTCCCCCCCCTTATCATACACAGGAATATATGATAAAGATGGTGGGAGAATAGTTAGTATAGGTGACCAATATGTGAATGCTTACAACCTAAGTTTATTGGCAAAGAATAAAAAGTCATAGAAACCGTAGCATCTACCAACAAGGGCTGAAAGGAAAATTAGTTATTGAAGGAGTCAACGGACAGGTGGACAAACATAGCTACCGTCACTATAGGTTGTCGAGGGAGCGTATCGAAAAACATTACATATGCGGCACAAAAACATAGAAGCATTCCATTAAACAAATTATATCAAAGATTATTCTAAGGAAGGTTCTGTTTAATCAATAACTTTCCTATGCAGCAACAAACTAGGCAACAGGCAGGTTGAGGTCATCACGGTCTGAACACGGACAAGAAAATTAACTGCATGATTGATAATCACACTTGTAACCACTACATGATCAAACTTGTAACCATATGAACTATATGATTAATGATGAAAATTGGACACTTTTGTAACCAAGGAAATGATTTTAGTTTGCTTGTTTTTATATGATTTTTGAGACTATAAAAATAAATCCAAGCAGCTGACAGTCAGTCAACCTGCTCCTGCCTATACCCACTTGTAGACTCAACTCATTTTGCCGACTCTATCCCTCCTGTCAGGTTCCAAGGGCCTCGTGGAGGCTGGACCCCCGCAGTATTAAACACAAAAGAAATCTCATTTGATCCTCTCAATAACACTAGGAAGTACTGAGGCAGGTGAAGTGACTTTTCTAGGTCATACAGTTAGTAAATGTCTGAAGTTGGATTTGAACTCATGTCTTCCTGGCTCTAGCCCCAGCCTGTTCTATCTACTATACCACCTCGGTATCTTTAATGTACTTGACAAGGGCCACCCAGACTTCTTGAAATCATCCAGTTAGGGAGACCCTCCGAACTTCTGATACAACCCATTCTGCTGTTAGACTGTGTCTATTTTCATTTGGTTATGTTTGATTACAAATTTAAATTGGCCTCTTTTTACCTTCTAGTCACTGGGTCCTTGTTCTGCCTCTTGTGCTTTCCTCTCTGTCACAGTCCTTAAAATGCTCCAAGACAACCATCATGTCCTTTCAAAGTTTTCTTTCCTCTAAGCTAATCTTCTCACATTTCTTCAACCAGTTTTCCGTGGCATGAACTCTAGGGCCAAGGTCAGTGTGATCTCCCTCCACTGGCCAACAAATAGATATGTAGATAAACAGTTAGAGAGAGGAATACAGATAAAAGATGATAGAAGATGATAACTTGATAGGATAGGTAGGTAGTGTAAACCCTAAAATTGTAAAAACCTTAAAATATAGGGTTTAAAATATGGTAGAAAATAGAGATTAGACATTTTTAGGTTTTATTTTTCTAAGGTCTTACCTCTAACCTATAGGTGATGGCCATTGAGGCAATGACCACACTTGAACTGGCAAAGCATGATCCTTTATGCAGAAAAGAGAATAGGGAAAATTATTAACCTCTTTTGTGGCCTAACTATGAAGGTTGCACCATATTAAGTTGCCTAAATTGCTCCTCAAAGGCTATCATTCTTGTATGATCCTATCTGATCTCTTGTCTCTTCTTGGCAGGACATGTTTTCCAGCATCCTGATCATTGTCCTCTTGAGTTTATAATTACCGTGAGGGTAACACCCAGGAGTCTTAATTTTTTTACTAAGTTGGTAAGGTGCCTAATATGAAGGCCAAGCACTCGTCAAAGAAATCAATCGCTCTACAGGACTATATTTTTGAAAATCCCATTACACCTTGACATTATGTGACTAGCTATCTAGATTGGTTGGTTGCTTCTTGTCCTTCATTACTGAAGAAGATCAAAATGATGGCGCTATGTTAGAGACAAGTTACAGTTAGGATTGGTGTATAACTTAGAGCTGTCCCAAAAGCGGAATGGTTTGCCTCCACAGTTGGAGTTAGGAGGCACTACGTAATGGAAGGTTTTCAAACACAGATTGAGATGATAAATAGGTAATAGATGGAGGCTAAGATAGGGTCGCTTTATAGGATAGCTTAGATTAACTTTGTGAAAGTTAATACTTTTTACAGCCTATTATGCAAAAGTCTAAATTCTCAATCTACAATTAAGGGTTATAAGTTTGTAATTTCTATCTCTCCTATTGTTAATTGTTAATTTCCTGATTGTTTAATCAGGAAAACAGATGATTAGAGGGGCAGCTAGGTGGCACAGTGGATACAGCACGAACTCTGGAGTCAGGGGTACCTGAGTTCAAATCCAGCCTCAGACAATAAGGACCTAGCCGTGTGGCCTTGGGCAAGCCACTTAACCCCATTGCCTTGCAAAAACCTAAAAAACAAAAAAAACAACACATGATTAGAAATTGGGAAAACTTGGCTTGTTATCTCTGTGAGAAGAACATAGATTTCTGGTATTGTTAGATATTAAATCAGAAAGGAGATAGTCATCTTCTCTGCCATAACAATGAAAGGATGACATATTTGTGAACAAATGTATAACTTGATTCACTGGCCTTCAAAAGATTTAATGATTTCTTTTCAGTGTAAAATACATCCTTCTCCCTTTAAGTTAACCATTGCTAACAATGGCTACCACCTATAGTTTTCATGGTAAATTATTTTTAGGTTTTTTTTTTTTTGCAAGGCAAATGGGGTTAAGTGGCTTGCCCAAGGCCACACGGCTAGGTAATTATTACGTGTCTGAGGCTGGATTTGAACTGAGGTACTCCTGACTCCAGGGCTGGTACTCTATCCACTGTGCCACCTAGCCCACCCTATGGTAAATCTTAAGAGAATAAATGTCATGTCTCACTGAATTTTCTTTTGTTTTAGTTTAGAGCAAATAATTTAGTTTTTATACCTTTCAGTTTAAGCACTTTGGATTAGCTTTGGAAAACATCATACAAATATATTCTTTGTGTCTTTCCTAGAGTTTAGTCTGGGTCTAGAAATCCAAATCAGAATATTTTATATGGGAGGGATTCCAGTATCCTTAATCAGGACTGAGAAGAAGCTCCTACTCCAGTGTGTCCAACAAATGGCCTTTGGGCCTGTGCTTGTAGATCTCCCAGGACAAGATGTCCTTTAGGTCTCCAACCTGTTCCTCTTTTGGGGTAGCTCTAAGTGATAGGACATGTTTACAGGACACCAAGCCTCACTTTGCAAACTTCACAAAATGATAACTTCTACTCATGACCACCAGGTGGTAGTATGGGCAGAGCATCGGCTAGGAATCAGGAACACCAGAAAAAATCCGGCCTCAGACATTTATTACCCGTATCACTGTGGTCAAGTCACTTATCCTCCATGTCTTGGTTTCCTCATTTGTAATTTGAGGACTGGACCTGTTGGCCTCCAAAGATCCTTCCAAGTCTAAATCTATGATCAGATTATTCTGGTTTTCCCTTTTGGGGGCCAAACTGGATAAATCTACTTCTAAATACACATTATAACCCTTACAATACTTGGGAGACAACTCTGGTGTTCCTTGCCATTCTGCATCTTCTCTTCTCCAGGCTATTTCCTTCAGTTGACTATTCTACAGTCCTTTGCCCTTCTCTGAATACTCCCCAGGTTCTCAGTGACCTTAGGCTTTGGATCCATGTGAACACAATAATGCAGATGCCTCTGGACCAGGACTGGACTAGGACAGTAACGCAATCATCTCCTTCCTGAGGACCGCCTCTCACAGTGCAGGTCATGGAGGTCAAGGAGGCTTCAACATTTTTGGCCACCGAATCATACAATTCAGGCATATTGAACTTATTATCCACCAGTACCCCCAGATCTTCTTCTGACCTGAAGATGCTCTGTCACCTCACACTTCTGAAGTGACCCAAATGCAAGAATTAACATTTAGACTCATCACATTACAACTTAATTGATTTGACCCAATGTTCTAGCCCGTCAAGGTCTATTCAGATGCTATTGTTATTATCTAGGGTATGCTAGAGGAAGCTATGGGGTGCCACATGGCACTGGGCTTGGAGTCAGGATGCATGCAAATTGTTCGTTTGAGCCCAACTCTTCATGTTTGAGATTTTTGTGCAAAGATACTGGAGAGGTTTGCCATTTCCTTTCTCCAGTCCATTTAACAGGTAAGGAAATTGAGGCAAACAGGGTTAAGTTGCCAAGGTCATGAAGACTCAAATTTAAATTCAGTCCAGATATATGTGACCCTGGGCAAGTCACTTAACTGCTTCAGTTCCTTCGACTGTAATATGAGTAATAAAAGCACCTACCTCCTAAGTTTGTGAGGACCAAATGAGATATTCCAAACTATTTTGCAGAGAAGGGGTACCCAGTAAGTGATTAATAAATGCTTGTTCCCCGTCTCCAAATCCTAGGTTTGGGTCACCTGCAAATGTGATGAGCATGCCATCATTGATAAAAATGCAACACCTCAGGCACTCTTCTGGAGACCTTCGGCCAAGTGAACATGGCACCATGATGACCATCTCCTTTCTGGATCTGGACAGTCAACCAGTTCCAACCTACCCCACATCTCTCCATCTAGTCCCATTGTTAGTCTTTTTTTTTAACCAACTGTTCACTTTGCCAAATCTGATCTATTCCTTAATTCACTGTTTGATGAACAGCAGGAAAGAAAATACCCCATATAGTAGTGTTAATAGTTTCCATAATCAGTAGTTGTGTTTCCTAGATTCCTTCTGGCTGTATTATTTGTGTCCATAGGAATCAGCCAAATTCATCTTTCAGATAAATCGTGGGACGTTTTCTGCCAAACCTTGGACGTGGGTCATGGGAACAACAAAGATCTTGGCCATCTGCCATCATGTCAAAAACTAGCTGCTTTCATAGTCCTCGGCTGGGAATCCTCACCCACTCCTCTTTGGTGGCTCAGCCTCTCAATTCATAACACCTAAGGGTGCTTCTTGCCATGTTCACTGGTCCTTCCTCTCCCCTACTTTCTCTCTTTGGTATTCTACCAGCCTCCAATCTCCTCCTTTGGTTGAGGATTCCTTTTGTCCTCAGATGCTTTCTCTTCTTTGTTTTCTTATCAAAGTCTTTATTTCTACTTAAAAGGGGTTTCTAGGAGGGAAACCAGATGCACTCTGAGCAGTTATTTAAGTAGTAGTTGTACTACAAACAGCTCATAGTCTCCATAGCCAGACCCACAATCATGGTCTTTCTAGACCTTTCTTTAGACCTTGGCTATGGCCATTGATGACTTCTGTGAGTCTTTGCCACCTGAGTTGTCATTTTGCCTGCTTCAATTCCCCTTCATTCAGTAACATTTACTAGGTGTCTTCTTACATACAAGGTGCCAGGGATATGAAAAACAGGATATACATTCTAGACAAAAATAAGAGAAATGCCATGTGGAGGAGAGAGTCAGAGCAGTGGGTGAGATATCCAGAGCTCACTTCGGACTAAAGGTCAAACTTTCCAAAAGTGGGATGGACAGCCAACACCTGCGAAGAGCACTGCTTTCTTTCCAAGGAGGAAGAAACTCATGGCAAACACACACACACACACACACACACACACGCACAGGACGGTGTGGGATCCTGAGGCATTCGGGTCAGGAAAGGGGGCAGAAGACTCCTGACCAGGGGCCACCCCTCAAGGAGATGCTAGTCTCACCAAGAGATAACTGCACAGGATAACCACCAGGGTGTCAGGCAAGGCTTCACCAGCAGGTGGCACCTGAACTCTGGCTTCCAGGAGCTGAAGGAGGAGAGGAGGAAAGGACCTGAGGCTTGAGACAGAGAAGCCCCTACACACGCTGGCAGGAGATGGGCCAACAGGGGTGTGAGAGGCAGAGCCAAAGCCCGGATAGCTGGGTCCCAGAGGCTGGAAGCCTGATCAGGGCACAGGATGGGGGGAGTCTTCAAATCTTGAAAGGAGTTTCTATTTGATCCCAAAGCAGCTGTCCTTGGTGCAGTGGCCAGTGGTCACCTACCCATCTGTGCCTGAAGGGGAGAGAAACCAAAGAGGAGACTGAGGTGTCAGAGGAGAAGAGGTCCAAGCTCGGGCAGTGTATAAGTCTAGAGGGTCAGATGGGTGATGTTTGTTTGTCTTTCCTTCTTGAAGTTGACTATGACATCAGGGAGGTAACCATGATAAGTACATGAATTGGATTGGGGGGGGGTTGTGCCAATTCACCAGCCTCACTTTCTCTTCCAAAGTCATCTGGGCTCAGTGGGCAACTGGAGATGGCCCTTGATGTAACTAGCAAGTATCAAATGTCTGAGGCTGGATTTGAATTCCTGTCCCCTTGACTCCAAGGCCAGGGCTCTATCCACCACCTGCCACTTAGCCAGATGGGAGAGATGATATGGAAGCAGAAATGCTGAGGTCTGGGTACCAGAAAGGAAGGACAGGAGGATGAGCTGAGTAGAGAGGAGAATACCCTGAGGGTAAGAACCTGGAAGACCGGGGAGTGAAGAGGTAGGCAAGTTCTCAAATTCTCAAGAGGGGCTAATCTGGAGGGGAAAGATGCTGATTTTGAACACTTTGGCTTTCAGATTGATCCAGGATGTTGTTTTTGAAATGTCTAATAAGTAATTGGAGCTGCCTAGAGATGAGAGTTAAATCGATAGTAGGGGATGAAGTCACTGGGAGGGAGAGAAGGTAGAATGGAAAGGGAAGAGGGTCCAGGAGAAAGCCCCCAACTAGAAGAGGTGGTGTGGATGGAGACCCAGCAAAGAAAAGAAAGAAGGAGCAGTTGGGTTGGCAAGAAGCAGAACAGACTAAAGGAAAAGCATCAGGAGGAAAGGGTGGTCAGCAGTGGTAAATGCAAAAGATAGCTGAAGAGGAAAAGTAATGAGAAAAGCCCCTCAGATTGGAAACAGGTCAAAAGAGAATACTGGGAGCAGGGGAGAAGGTCTGGGGAGGGAGGGCCATGGAGGAAGGGGGATGGGAAGTCATTTCCCACACTGGGCCTCCCAGATCACCCCCCCCCATCACAAACACATCCCCAACTTCCTCTTTTAGTTGGACTTACTGGGCACTGTGGGAGGAGACATTGCCTGGGAGTGGGTAGTGCCTTGAAGGCTTTCCTTGTTTCATCTCCAAACTCCTTGGATCCCAGGCACCATCCTCTCTTCTTCCCCACCTTCCTTTGACCCCTTTCCCTGCTTCTTTCTGTCTTTGTCTCTCTGTCCCCATCTATTTCTCCCTTCAACTTTTTTTTTTAGGTTTTTTTTTTTTGCAAGGCAAATGGGGTTAAGTGGCTTGCCCAAGGCCACACAGCTAGGTAATTATTAAGTGTCTGAGACTGGATTTGAACCCAGGTCCTCCTGACTCCAGGGCCAGTGCTTTATCCACTGCACCACCTAGCCGCCCTCCCTTCAACTTTCTCTCTGTTACTCCATATGTCCATCTATCTCTCATTTATTTCTCTTGCAATCTCCCTCTTTGTTTCTCTAGTTTTTTGTCTTTTTGTGACCTTTTACTTTTCTATTTCTCCTTTTTCCTCTCTCTCTTTGGCAATCTTGCTTTTTCTGTCTCTTTACTCTCCTCTTTTTTCTCTATCATACTCCTCTCTCTTTAGCTAGCTCCCTCTTTCTGTATCTGCCCCTTTCCATCTCTTTTGCACTCTATTTGCTCTTCTCCATCTCTCTTTTGTTCTTTCCTGTTTTTTCACTCCTTTTTTCTTTCCCTTTATCCTGCCTCTCCTCCCACACCTCCTCTTTTTTTTGTCTCTGCTCTCCATGTCCATAGTGGTGTCCCCTCTGTCATCTTCCAGTGCCTGGTCAGATAGTGGGTGACATTGGGAACTCCCTCATCTGGTCTGGAAGTCTTCTGTCCTAAGTCTCAGAGTTCTGGAGCTTTCCTGGGGTCAGGACTTGGTGGTTTCTCCCTCAACTTAAACTTTGCCAATGGGCATGGAAGACACCATCCGCTGCTGCCTGGTGACTTATTTGGAAGAGCTGGAGTCTGTGGAGCTGACCAAGTTCAAGATGTACCTAGGCCTGGAGGCTGAAAAGGAGGGGGAAGGGAGAGTGCCCCGAGGGCGAATGGAGAAGGCAGGACCTATGGACATGGCACAGATCCTAGTGGCCCACTGGGGCCCCACTGGGGCCTGGGAGCTGGCCCTTCGGGTCTTCAATCGCATCAACAGGAAGGACCTGTGGGAACGAGGGTGCCAAGAGACTCTGGTGAGGGGTAAGGATGAAAATTACCCAGTATGTAATGCTTAAACATTTCAATAAGGAGGCAGAGAGGAGCCTTGGTCTGGGCCGGGAGGCCCTGCTTCCTGTCCTGGTTCTGGCAAGAACTCAGCATGTGAAACCAAACAAGCCATTTCCCTTCTCTGGGCCTGCCTTACTTTTCCCTTTTGAAAAACCATGATTTCTGGGTTCCTTCCAGTCTTCCAAGATCTGCTCTGGGGAGGCAAGCTTAGACTTGTCCAATTATGGGTGGGAGTTGAATAGAGGGCTCATAGTAAGGAATGAGATGCCAGCTGCCAGAGCTAGCCAAGAGGAGAATGGGTACCTCCCATCACCTAGAACCTAAAACTGAGTTTGGATGATCACTACTTGTGAGGATTCTTGCAGCCCCTTCAACTCAGAGTCTATAAAAATGTTGACAATGAGGGATCATATGGGGATGACATATGGGGATTGGGCCATCATGGGTGACTGAACATTTTCCAGTGATGGCCACTTTCCACATAGACCCATTTCTTTTCCTTTTCCAGATGTCCCATGTTCCTTGGAGGTCACTGAATTGGATTCGTGTGGCAAAGAGTTGGGAGGCCTGACTGAAGTCTTTGCAGGGATAGTAACCAAAAAAGGTGAGCAATCAGGCCTCATGCCAATCAATTAGTTGAGTCTTATTCCTTTCATCAAGATTTCCCTCCCCTGCTCTACCTCTTCTGACTTGGAGCTACCCAATAGCTGACATGTTGCTCTTGGTAAACCTCTGTGTTTCAGACCCCAGTTTATGTGTTAGTAACTGTGGGCCTCAGCTTTGTGGCAACTTACCTTTCATCTGTTGGGCCTCAAAAGTGAGGGATGGCCTGGGTAAGAGAGATGGGCAGACCAACCTAGAACCCAGGGAGAGAGACCTTGAGGAATGACAAGGAAAAGCTAAAGCATGTCCAGGACAGAAAAAGCATAGGTAGCCTTCGTTTAGAGTGTTTTAAGGTGGCCAAAGGTTTTGTAAACATCTCATTTGATCCTGCTGGGAAGTAGGGCTCATTATCCCCATTTTATAGATGTAGTAGTCAGAGGGGAGGTGACCTATGTGTCTGAGGTGGATTGGTTCAAGGAACTATACAGACTTAGCCTGGGGAGGAGCAGCCTCGGGGAGACATGGATAAGGGGGAGAGAATAGACAGTACTAGAGGCAGTGAAAGAAAATCGGGGCTTGGTAGGCTTGGGTTCATTAGGAGTAAATTGGTCCCAATGAGCTTAGTCCTAGCCTAGCATAAGTTGCCTTCTTGGTAAGCTAATGAGCTCCCTGTCAACAGAGCACTCTGCCTTCTGACAGTCCTTTTGTTGGGACTTTTGGGAAGATGGCTAGATTATGGAAGGTTGCTAGATTAGGAATCAGATGACAGAGGTTCAAATTTCACCATGACCCACAAATGTCTGGGGCAGTCACCTAACTTCCGGGAAGCTCCATTGCATTATCTGTAAAATAGGGTTGAAAATTCAACCTTCTCGTCAGAAAAGCCTTGTGGAAAGGTATAAGGTTCTATTTTTTTAAAAAAAGCATTACTTTTAGTGTTGTTGGCTATGCAAATTGGACAAAATGCTCTCAGAGGGCCTTCTTAATTGTCCTATGAGCTAGAAAGAATGGGCTTGGGGAGGTGCTGAGCTCTGTATCATTGATGGTATGCAAGCACAGGCTAAATAACACCTTGTCTCAGGGTCATAGGCTCATAGATCTGGAGCTGGAAGGGACACGGGAGGCCAGTGCAATGCTCTCATGCTGCAGGAGATACTGAGGTCCAAGGTTAAGAGACCCAACACACACAGGCTAAAATGAGTGGTCTTGACAGATGGAACGGGCTCTACTTCTACTTGGGTCTAGGGATGGTCATGAGAAAGACACTGAAGTCCAAAGGGTAGAATGTTGTAAGGGGGGCCAAGAAGCCTTGGGTTCAAATCTCACCTGTACAATGGGAACAATAGTCTCCATGGTACCTCTCTTTCTGAGTTGATGGGAGAATCAGGATCGGATAGGTGTGATGGGATACAGACATGTATCTCTGGGCCCTTCTGGTACTGGGATTCACGGTGGGTGAGGGGATCACAGACCCTGGCTCTGGGTGAAAGCTAAGACAAGATGCCCTGGTGGGTAGGGAAGGTAGATAACACATAAGCTGGCCTCCCAGGGCCCCAATGGTTCTGAGAATGTTTGATTCATCAAAACAGTTCCCTTTTCTAAAATTGAGTAAAAGACAAAAAGGATTTTGTGGCTTTTTCTTGGCCCCGGTGTGTGACCCTAAATTGCAGGAATGGTGGTAGCCAAGCAGATCTCTCAGAGATTTGCATGACTTCCTTTTCCTGACTCAGGGTCAGCTTCCTTCTGGCTTCCCCTCCCTGGGTCTCAGATTCCTTCTATCAAATGAGAGAATTGGATTACAGAATCACCAGGGACCTTCCTGCTAATCCCAGATGCATAACAGGAAAGATTAGGGTTCCTTTCCGAGGAGTATCAGGATGTGGCTCACCTCCAGGCCTGGTATAGAAACAACCAGTGGTGACATGTGTTGAAATGGAGAAGGGAGATGTTGCAATGGGATACTCACTTTCAATTTGATTCAGATCAGCAAACAGGCTTGGTCCTAGAGGATCCTACATTCAGTTCTAGGTTAGAGTGGGAGGTAGGGGGATGAAGATGATGATGGAAGCATGGAGGAGGAGAACGGTCAGGCTGTTCAGCACAGTTGAGTGTCCCAGGAGCTCTGCAGCTACAGCTGGGGAGAATGAGGGATTTCTCCATAATCAGAGCTGTCCAAGTGTGGAGGGTAGTAGGGAACTTCCATCATTTGTTTTTTGTTTTTTGTTTGTTTTTAGGCTTTTTGCAAGGCAAATTGGGCCCAAGGCCACACAGCTAGGTAATTATTAAGTGTCTGAGACTGGATTTGAACCCAGGTACTCCTGACTCCAGGGCTGATGCTTTATCCACTGCACCACCTAGCCGCCCCGCTTCCATCATTTGGATGGGGTTTTGGGTTTTTTTTTTTGTTTGTTTGTTGCAAGGCAGTGGGGTTAAGTGACTTGCCCAAGGCCACAGAGCTAGGTAATTATTAAGTGTCTGAGGCTGGACTTGAACTCAAGTACTCCTGACTCCAGGGTCAGTGCTCTATCCACTGTGCCACCTAGCTGCCCTCCCCATCATCGGAAGGTTTTAAGCAGATCCCTTGTCAGAAATGTTGGGGATTCTTGTTCAGGCACTGCTCAGTCCCAAAGCCTTGGGAAAACCTTTCCCAACTTGGGAAAACCATTGTACAAGAGAATCCAGATATACTCCAAGATGCACTAGAAAATGTGTCAATGGCTTTGGAAATATCATTTCTGATTGATCCGGGTGAGACAGAGGGAGTGAGTTTAGAGAGTCCTGGGATCTATCCACAGGGTCCTTGACAGAAGGACCTTCAGGGATCAGAGGGTGCATCAGATCCTTGAATTTGAGCTACAAAGGCCTCAGAAGGAACCTCAGGGATCAGAGAATACACCAGATTATGGATTTTGAGCTAAAAAGGACTCAGAGGTCTCAGAATTCTAATACTGGCTTAGAGATCAAAGAGACCGTGAGATCATAGAGTTGTAAATTTAGAACATGAAGGAATCTGTGAAGTCTCATGGTCTTCCCTTTGCAAACATGAATCCCCACCCCTGCACACCTTTGTGGTAAGGCTTGCCCTACCCCCGGCATTGATCTGTTCTTTGGTGGCTAGTCCAATTGGGATGACTCTAGTCACTCTTCCAAGGAGAGCCCCTGGTTGATGCTCATGGTTTGGATGTAAGATGGGAATGATCCAGCCAAGGAGAAGGAGAACGCATAATGCTCAAGCTGGTAGGAGAGCCAGGAGTGGTAAGTGACAACAAAATAGGCACTAGAGCCTTTAGTCATTGGCTGAATTTGGAACTGGTTGTTTGAGTTACTAAAGATTGTCAAAAATCAATGAGTACTTGTTAAGAGTGCAGAAAAAAAGAGATAAGAGAGTTCCTGCCCTGGAAGAGTTCATGGTCTGATAAAGGAAACACAGTTATAGATAATGGAGATATATTCAAGATATTAGGCAATAGAATTGAGAGGGATTGGGGTCCATGCCAAGTCTGACAAGTGGATTCACCAAAGCCATTTCAAAAGCACAAGTAGTGGAGCAGAGGTTGGTCTGACCTGGCAGTGAACTAGTAACTGAAGAAACTGAGGGTGTTTCCCCTGGAAAAGAGAAGATTCAGGAGGAACAGCTAGGGCTGCCTTTGAATATCTGGGGTTCTCCTATGGAGGAGAGATCTGATTCAGGCTAGCTTCAGAGGACAGTGTGAGTAGCAGTGGGGAGAAATGGAAGAGACCCATTGAGGCTGGCTCCATGGCAGAACTTTCCACAGTTAGAGTTCCATAGATGGGGGGGGGGATGGGCTGCTTCTAGAGATGGTGAGTGCCTTATCATTGAAAGTCTTCCAGTAAAGGCTGGGTGACCATTTTTCAAGTCCAATATTTTTCTTCAGGTATGGGTTGTAAAAGATAGTTACAGGTGGGGCAGCTAGGTGGTGCAGTGGATAGAGCACTGGCCCTGGAGTCAGGAGGACCTGAGTTCAAATTTGACCTCAGACACTTAATTACCTGGCTGTCTGACCTTGGGTAAGTCACTTAACACCACTGCCTTGCAAAAACCAAAAAAAAAAGATGGTTACAGGAGTTGAACAGCTAGATGACACAGTGGATAGAACACTGGACCTGGAGTCCTGAATTCAAATCCTATTTCAACCACTTACTACATGTGTGACCATGAGCAAGTCACTTAACCTTTTTATTGGTCAACTGTAATAATTGTCGTTCAGTCAAGTACAACTCTCCGGCACCCCATTTGGGTCTTTTCCTGACAAAGATCCTGGAGTGGTTCGATGTTTCCTTCTCCAGCTTATTTTACAGATGAGAAAACTGAGGCAAACAGGTTGAAGTGACTTGCTCAGGGTCACAGAGACTTGTGGTCTCAGATCACATTTGAACTCAGATCTTCCTAACTCTAAACCCTTGCCCTATCTACCACATCACCTAGCTGAGCCTACAGCAGCAAAATGGGGATAATGATAGCACCCACTTCCAGGGTGGTGAGGATCAAATGAGATCATACTGTATTTGCCCCTCTAGGCTCTATTTAATGCTTCTTCCCTTTCCTTCCCCCATCCCACCTTCCCTCCTTCTTGCTCTGTGCCATTAACAATAAGGCAGGCCAGGAAGTTGTGATGGATAGAGAACCTACCTTGGACCAGGAGAACTTGCCTTCCTGTCCTACCTCCACCCTACCTCTGACCTACCCAGCTCAGATGAGTTGTCCAGGCCTGGGCCTCTCCCATCTCAGTACAATCACAGCCCTGTAATCGGCCATAACTCGAGGCCGAATCAGTGTTCAATGACTCCTTTGTACCCCTCTTCCAGATCCTCAGGAGGCTTACCGAGAACATATCCGCCGCAAATTCCGGTTCATTGAAGACAGGAACGCTCGCCTGGGAGAACTGGTGAACCTCAGCCAGAGGTACACCCGCCTGCTCCTGGTGAAGGAGCACGCCACGCTGACCAGAGCCCAGCATGAGCTCCTGGCCACAGGGCGGCAGCATGCCCTGTGCCTGGGCCAGCGGGCCAGCCCCATCCAGATGGAGGCCTTGTTCGAGCCGGATGAGGAGCGGCCAGACGCACCCCACACAGTGGTGCTGCAGGGGGCTGCGGGCATCGGCAAGTCCATCCTGGCCCAGAAGGTCATGCTGGACTGGGCCGATGGGCAACTCTACTCAGGCCGCTTTGACTACCTCTTCTACCTGAACTGCCGGGAGATGAGCCAGGCCCGGGAAAGGAGCCTGGAGGACCTGATTTCAGGCTGCTGGCCAGAGAGGAGCGTGTCTGTTTCCGAGATCATCCGGGCACCAGACAGACTCCTCTTCATCCTGGACGGCTTCGACGAGCTGGGAGCCTCCTTCTATGAGTCCAGAGACTGTGGCTGCTTCCATTGGACTGAGCGGAGGCCAGTGGAGGCCCTCCTGAGCTGCCTGCTCCGGGGGAAGCTGCTTCCAGACCTGTCCCTGCTGATCACCACCAGACCCACCACCTTGGAGACCCTCCACCAGCTGCTGGAGCAGCCCCGGCACGTGGAGGTCCTGGGATTTTCTGAGGAGCAGCGCCAAGAATATTTCTACAAGTTTTTCCGCCATGAGGATGAGGCCCAGAAGGGCTTCTGCTTGGTCCGTGACAATGAGCCTCTCTTCACCATGTGCTTCGTCCCCATGATGTGTTGGATCGTCTGCACCTGCCTCAAACAGCAGCTGGAGGCTGGCTGGCCCTTCCCCCAGACCTCCAAGACCACCACGGCCGTCTACATGTTCTACCTGTTGAGTCTGCTGCAGCCCAAGCCGGGGCAGCCCCGGGCCCAACCTCAGCCCAACCTCCGGGGCCTCTGCTCCCTGGCGGCCAAGGGTCTCTGGGACCAGCAGATCCTCTTTGAGGAGGGGGATCTGCACAGGCACCACTTGGAGGCGGACGATGTCTCGGCCTTCCTCAACATGAACATCTTCCAAAAAGACATCCAGTGCCAGCGGTACTATAGCTTCATCCACCTGAGCTTCCAGGAGTTCTTTGCTGCACTCTTCTACGTCCTGGAAGGGGAGGCCAGTGCTTCCCCGGGGGACCTGACCCGGCTGCTGAACCACTACTCCAAGTGGGAGAGGAGTTACCTGGCCTTCACTGTGCGCTTCCTCTTTGGGCTACTCAATGAGGAGAGGCGAAGCTTCCTGGAGAAGCAGCTGGGCTGGAAGACCTCGCCAAGGACCAAGAGGGACCTGCTGAGGTGGATCCAGGCCCAGGCCCAGAGCGGAGGCTCTACTCTGCAGCGGGGGGCCCTGGAGCTCTTCAAGTGCCTCTATGAGATCCAGGAGGAGGACTTCATCCAGAAGGCTCTGGACCACTTCCAGGTGGTCGTGGTAAGCAATGTGGCCACCAAGATGGAGCACATGGTCTCCTCCTTCTGTGTGAGGCACTGTCGCAGTGCTCTTGTGGTTCACCTGTGTGGAGCCATGTTCAGTTCGGATGGCGAAGAAGCCCCCGAGAGTGGAGAGGTGCCGGTGTTGGTGTCAGAGGCCGTGGAGCCTCCCCAGGACCGGCCTCTGAAGCTGTGAGTGTTCCGCTTATTCTTCTGCAAACTGGGAGCATAAGCAGAGCTAGAAGGGATCCTAGAAATCAACTGGTGCCACACCTCTCTTGACCAGATGGAAAAACTGAGGCCTAGCCAGATTTACTCAAGTTCCCACAGTGAGTCAGGGACAGGCCTGCAGCAGGACTTAGGAGAGGACCAGAACCACATGAAGCCTTAGAGGTCTTCAAATCCAGTGAGGCCAGAGAGGGGGAGGCACTGAGCAAGTAAGTGAAAGGACCAGAATTTTAATCTAGGCCTCCTTAATCTGTATCCGAAAGGGTTAGGTTGCGGGGGAAAAGGGCTATGTAATATATACCTAGAGATCCATCCAAGATAGAAATATACTCTATAGTTTAGCCATGGATGTGCCCATATATAAACACACATGTTTATATGTAAATGTGTACATATGTGTAAATATACATGCATATAGCTGTGATTATCTGTACAGATATAAGTCTTCTATCCAACACAGGAAACCAAAATGAGTTGTCATGAAGAAGCTGTAGCATTTGGATCCCCACAACAGCCCTAAGAAATAGGTGCTGTGCTTTCTCATCCCTCTTTCTGGATTCAGATTCTTCTATTCCTCATCACTCTGTGCCTCAGTTTCCTTCTCTCAAAAACAAGAAAGTTACACTAGATGATCTCCAATAATAAGGAAAATGATATGGTAATGACAGGTACCATCAATCTGATGCTTCCTAAGTGACCAATACTCTCAGGCAGCCCCCCACACCTAGAATGCGACCCACCCTCTGTCTTTTCAGATCTCAGACGCCTGTACGCCCTTCTGTCTGAAATCACTTTGCAGAAATCGTATGTGGATGCATTGTATCAGTTGTTAATGCCCTCAGATTCTGGCTCATTCCTCTGTTTGTTTCCAGTCTCAGCCCCTGTCCTGGGTAGAATTCTTTTGGTTCAGTCATAATCAGAGAGAAATGAGAAAGCGCCCATTTTGTGCCAGATCTTGAACTGCACCCTGGGGGCACAGGTAGAAGGGATAAAACACCCTTTATTCCCAAGGGGCCAAATGAGAGACAACAGGTATATACTTTATAGCTTATATATGAGAATATGCATATATATAATGTATATACTTGAAAAGTTATATATATATAATTTATATATACAGATATAATTTATAATTTGTATATATATAATCAATAATTCATATACACACAATGTATATATAACTATAATTCATAACATAATTTTTACATATACATAATTATATTCATGATTTATACATAATTTATAATTTATACATATATAATTTATAATTAGTATATATACATACACATATAATTTATATACACACATAATTTATAGTTTATGTATATACATATATAATTTATAATTTTTATATACACATATAATTTATCATTTATACATATGCACAGCATAATTTATAATTTATATACACATATAGATAGAATTTATAATTTATATACATACATATTTTATAATTTATATATATAATTTATAATTTGTATATATATATATGTAATTTATATATACATATATAATTTATAATATATACGTTTATAATTTGTATATACATATATAAGGTATATACTTTATAATATATAAGTATATACTTTAGAATTCTTTTTTTGCTCATTTATTTTATATTATTACAATAATCTTATTGTGAGAATAAACATAAACCCCCCCCAAAAAGATGCAAAACCTGAAGAATAGTAAGAGAGAAACAAGAAGTGTACCTCAGTCTGTGTTCAGATTCCAGCGGTCCTGTCTCTGGGAGGAGATGCCTTCCCCGTCCTAGCTACCAGAGAAGTTGCTTCAATACTTACAAGTATATACCGAAGAAACATCTTGGATTGAATTTTTGATCCCTTAGTGACTTTGATGAAGATCCTTTTCTTTAGGTCTCGTCTTCCTCCCTTAGCCCCCATGACTTGCTACAGGCTCACAGAGCTCAATAAATGGTAACTGATTGACTATAAGAAGGTTGGATTCAGTTTGATGTAGAGTTGTTCCTTTTGGGCTAGTCCCTGAAGCCCCAAGCCAGGTCCTCCTGGGGAGATTGGTTTTAGAGTTCTCCCTATGAGCTTGGTTCTCCTTCCCCTTGAGTCCCTAGTCCTTATCCTGAAGAGCTTTGAATATATTATCTTTGGCCTCTTGGTGACATAGCCGAATTTGCTTTTCTATTCATTCATTTATTTAACGAAAGGTAAAACAGTTGAGTATGATTCACAACTCTGTTGCCTACAACTTGTATGATCTTGGGTAAGCTAGATGGCACAGCGATAGAATACTGGACCTGAAGTCAGGAAAACTCAGTTTCTGAGTTCAAATCTGGCCTCAGACAGAGTGAGTTGTCTTTGGAAGCTGAGACTCACAGATTCATACTAATAGAAGGAGCTCAATGGTCATCTCATTTGACCCCCTCATTTGGTGTATATGTTTCCTGGGCAGCAGAAAATAAAAAAAAAAAAAGAATTCAATACGACACAATTCCACTATTGCTATCATTACGTGCACCTTTTATATAAATCACAGAGAACTAGAAGGGATGTTGAGACATTATTTGTTCCAGAATCAATTTATTAAAGTGCTTACTGTGTACAACACGGCAGGCTAAGCCTAATGCTGAAGTCTGTTCTTCAGCAGAGACTTTCTGAGCTGGAAGGGACCGCAGAAGCATCCAATCCTCCCCTGAATAGACATCCTAGCAAAATCAGCCAATGTGTCCTTCTTGTTCCATCTGATGACCTTTCTCAATGGCAAATTCACCATCTCCTTCTATGTTCTACTTGATCCAAACCCTTCATCTGTTCCTACACTTTCCCTCCTAGGCCTGTCTCTTTTTCCTGTAGATCAGAGAAGAATGTTCTCCCGGAGGCGTACTGCAAAAATCTTGCCGTTGCCCTCAGCACCAACCGGAATCTTATAGAGCTGGTTCTGTACCGGAATGCACTGGGGAACAGAGGAGTGAAGTTGCTCTGCCAGGGACTCAGACATCCCAACTGTCAACTTCAGAACCTTCGGTAAGGACAGGTATATTCCTTTGATTAGGACAGCCAAGTCGATCAGCTTCAGGCAAAAAGTGGAGAGGACTGAAATTGAGGATCCCCAGAATTGACCAGTATCCATGGTGAAGGGGGAGTGATTCAAACTCTAAGAGTGTGCAGATATGAGCAGAAGCACTGGACTAGGACTCAAGCACCAGCTTGTAGTCCCTCTTCTGCCACTATCTACTTGGGTGATTGTGGGTAGATCACTTCCTTTCTCTAACCATTAACTTCCTCCTTTGTGAATGATGTAAAAGATGGAGTGATCCCTGAGGTTTCTTCCATGCCTGAAAGGACACAGATCAGGCACAAGTAGTCCATTTGAATTTTTGAGATGGAGATATCTCTCCATTTGCATATCACACCACTTCCTTAGTGCTACTGTGATTCTGCTTTGCTCATCAAATACAGAACCTTCTTTGATGCAGGCACACCATGCTTGACCTATGCCAGTGGCTCCCAAGTCACACAATTGATTCCAAAGTTCCTCAGACAAACCTTGAGAGTGTCCTTGGCTTGTTTCTTCTGACCACCTTGTGACCTCTCTATAAAATAGTCTTTTATGTGGCATTTGAAGAACGTGGTCAGTCCATCAGAGTTGGGTCTCTGTAGTAGAGGTGGAATGCTTGGCAGTCTTGTTTGAGAAGGGACTTCAGTATCTGGTATCTTATCCTTTCAGATGATCTTCAGAATCTTATTAACACAATTCAAATAGAAATGATTCAATTTCCTGACAGACTGTGGAGGTCTCACAGGCATGACCAATGAGGTCAGCGCAATGGCTCGTAAACCTTCACTTTGGTAGGCAGTCTGAGCTTTCTAAAGTCAGTCAAGAACACCCTATTTCAGAGGTCTTGAGTGGACATGAATATGCCTTTGAGTATCTAAAAGAGGTGGGGTGGGGGTGGTTGGGGAAGGGATTAAACTTCTGGTCAGAGAGGGGAAGTGATCTACCCACCATCACTCACCCAAGTGGCATTTGCTTAACTTCTGAGAATTAGATAAGAAAAAGCAGCAGGAGAGGCAGATTATAGTTCAAAATAATAATTAAAAAGGTTCAGGAACTGTGAGAGTTGTTGTCCAGTGGAGGAATAGGTTGCCTCAGAAGCTAGGAAGGGCTTCATCCTTGGTGGTCTAAAATCTTTTGTTCCAAATAAATGCGATTCATGTTCATTTCAAAGAATGTCGGAAGTGCCTTTTGACCTGGAGTCTGTTCCTCACCATTTCAATTAAATATCCATTAAGTGAAAGCAAGTGCCCCATGTTCTTCTGGGTCTGAAACAAACTAGAGAAGACCCGCCCTCCCTGCCCCCTGGTGAATGGGGGATATGATTCTCAAAGGGACCTTTCTTCTTTAGTGATTCAGGCAAAATCCATCAGATAGGTCCGTATAGGGGGAATGAGTGGGGACAATTTTTGACTGAGAGGATCCAGAAGGGGGGGTGTGTGGCATTTGTGTTACCCTTTTAAAGATGGGTAATCATTCAAGAGCTGAAGAGAGGAAAATGGGGAACATTGTGAGCAAACACAGGGAAACAGGAGCATCTGAGTGGATTTTAACAACCAGGAAGGGGACTAGAGTAAGATGGAACTGAGATTAGACTAATAGTAGAGAAACGAGCTTTGGTCTAGGCAACAAGGGGCTAGGGAAGTATTTGAGCAAGAGAGAAGGGTGGAAACAATTACCTGGATCTGAGAGAGAAGAGAGGAGAGCAAGCCAGAGGCGACCCCAAGACTTCAAATGTAAGTGAGCAGTAGGTAGATGAACAACAGCACCATACATAGGAACTTGGTTAGCAGGATGAGGAGTTGTTGAAGAAATAGGGCACCCCATGAGTCCATTGCATTCATAGCGATACCTGTTAGATATAAATCAAGTCTATCTGGAGTGGTCCCAGGATTCAAGTTGACTCTCCGCTCTGGTCTAATGACACATCCTTAGTTGTGGCAGAGAGAAAATGATATGAGATGATGGAAAGAATGATGAAATGGGGGGGGGGCTAGGTGGTGCAGTGGATAAGAGCACTGGCCCTGGAGTCAGGAATACCTGAGTTCAAATCCGGCCTCAGACACTTAATAATTACCTAGCTGTGTGGCCTTGGGCAAGCCACTTAACTCCATTTGCCTTGCAACCCCCCCCAAAAAAAAGAATGATGAAATGCCAGTAGTGAGGAGACTGGGAGTCATCTTCCACTGTGACTAAAGTCAGATGGCTTTGAGAAGGCCCTTTTCTCTCTGTTTCTCTCAGTTCTCAGTTTCTACTTCTGGAAAATGGATCTAATTTGTTCTACTGACATCTGCATGGGACTTCGATGTGAGATCAGCTCTCTGCCTCCTTTTCTTCACTCTTAGGCAACCCTATCTCAGGTTCTCATCACTTGTTACCAGGACTACTACTTAAGGCTTCTAGCTGATCTTAATTCCAGTGGCTCTTTTCTCTCATCTACCTTCCATGTGGCATCCAAAATAATTTTGTCTAAGGCATGTCGCGTTCCTGCTCAGAATCTTACTGGAATAAACTAGAAACCCTAAGGAGTTAAGTCAGACACTTAGGGCCCTCCCCATCCTACGATTACCAACTACAATGGTGCCTGTTTTTGCCTTTATGGTCCTGCTACTTCTGAGCTACACAGGATGGGAGATTGGAGGGAATTCCAGCTCTAGGATTCTTTGTTGTTCAAGGGAGGAGAGAGTAAATGACCTCTGAGGGACACTCACCCTCCGAGAGCTTTTGATTCTCTGAGTCAGAGCCAGTGAAGGATGCTAAGAACATTTCTTCCGCATTTCTCCCTCTTCCCTCCCATTTCTCCCTTCCTCCTCCAGGCTGAAGCGATGTCGATTCTCTAGTGCTGCCTGCCATGACATCTCATCTGCTCTCATGACCAATCAGAATTTAACCCGGCTGGACCTGAGCAGGAATATGCTGGGGGCCCCTGGGGTGAAGCTGCTGTGTGAGGGTCTCCAGCACCCCAAGTGCCGCCTCCAGATGCTACAGTAAGTCACTGGGCGGGGGACAAAGAAGGATGGAGGGAGAAGGCAGCGGGTGCTCCTTCCTCTTTCATTTTCTTGTTCCTCCATACCTCTCTCCTGGCCAGGTTGAGGCGGTGTCAAGTGGATGGCGCAGCATGTCGGGAGCTCTCCAAGGTGCTGAGCGCCAGCCAACATTTGACTGAGCTGGACCTGACAGGCAATGCCTTGGGGGACTTGGGAGACCTGTGTTCTGGACTGAGCCATCCTGCCTGCAAGCTGCAGACACTGTGGTAAGTCCAACCTGACTTCCATCCAGGAAGAAATGGTCCCTATGGTGGTCCCAGGGAGGTGGCAGATAGCCAAGAGACAAGCCTTCACAGACCAAGGCAACTTGGTGCAGTGGATGGAGCCCAGGGTTTGCACTCAAGAAGACCCGAGTTTCAATCCTGTTATAGGAATTTATTAGTTGTGTGCCCCTGGGTAAATCGCTTACCTTCTCTACACCTTACCTTCCATGTCTGTAAAAAAGGATATTATAATCCCTGCCTCCAGGTTGTTGTGAGGATCAGTGAGATAATGTAGGTAGAGGCAAACCTTCAAGCACTCTAACCATTGGACACACAGCACCTGTGAAGCCCTGAGCCAAGATACTCCATCTGTCTGAGTCTCGGTTTCCTTGTCTTTACAATGGAGAGTCAACGTGGCTGCCTGTGTGGAGATGCTAAGAGGAAAGGATCTTGTAAACCTTGAAATGCTACAGAACCAAGTCTTCTTAGAAGAGGGTATGGTGAAATTAGAAGTCCAGAGACCAGAGCCCTGGGAGTTCAGGGGCTCTTCTTTGACCCTGGTTGGGCCATCCTTCTGCTTCTATCTCCATTGGAAGGTGGTAGAGCCAGATGACTAGGAAGGGCTCCTCTGGCTCTGACACTGTATGATTATGGAGGATAGTTGGACCTGTCTCAGTCACTGTGGGTTTTCTGTAAAAACTATGAGTTTCTTTTCTACTAGGATTGTGCCATCTTGGTCATTAGTTCCTTGTGTGACCTTGGAGAGCTCAATGATCCCCACTGGGGGGGGGTCACTTTTCTTATCTGCTCCCCTTGGGCTTCTCTTCCTTATTCTATAGCCTTCCTTCTCCCTAGAATATTCCCCTCTGCTGCTGCCTCTCACCCTCAAACTCTCCACCTCTAGGTCTGGGTCTTGCTAACCTCTGATGTAAATCACAGAGTCACCATCTTGAAGAAACTGAAGGACCTCAGAGGGCATCTTATTGAGGTCATACCCAAAAAATAATTCCCTCTTGAACATGTCTGACGAGTTGTCAAAGCAAGTTTTCCTTCAGGCAATGTCACTCTTCACCAACTCCACTGGCTCCCTATTATCCTTGGGATAAATTTCACAGCCTCTGTTTGCCAATTCCAGCCTGGTTCCTCCTACCTTGCCTCCATTACTCCCATTCAAAACCTTGATGGTCCAAGTAAACTGACCACCTTCCTGTTCTTCAAACTGATCTTTCCAGCTCCCATCTCCATGTTTTCTCCTAGAATGTATTCCCTCCTGGCTTCTACCTCTTAGACCCAAATGTTCTCATAGATTCAGTTCAAATGTGATTTTCTTTCTGCAAACACTTTGCTAGATGTGGGTGCCTTTCCCCCAAATTAGGCTTATTTTCTATCTACCTACATAAACACGTGTTTCCCTTGACAGAGGGGAGTAGTATATAAACTGTTGTGCTTATATTCTAGAACTATAGAATGTTGTCTTTGTTTTATACTATATTCTTATCTAGTGTAATATCCTCTTTGGTCTCTCACTCCCTCTCCAACCTGTCCCTCTCCAACCCAGCCTTTACCCTGCTACTAAAATAACTTTCCTAAGGCACAGGGGTGCTTCATTATGCCCCTATTCTAAAACCTTCATTAGCTCCCTACTGTATCTGGGATAAAATGGAAGCTTCTCCTCTTGCTACTGAGGCACCTCTATATTTGATCCCCTATCTTTCCAGCTTCTGTTTTTAACTCCTTCCCTTCATAAACTCCACATCCCAGCCAATGTTCCAGGTCTGCCATATGGTCACAGACTATGGTCTGAGAGTTGGCAGGGACCTTAGAAGCCTTCTGACCCTACAGATGGGAAATAACCAAGCCAAATTACTAATTGGAAGAGCTGGGATTTGGACCAGATCCTCTAAGCCCAAGGCCAATTTTCATCCCTTTGACAATTGCATAAATGCCTCTGCTTCCTCATCCCATACTTTCCAGATTTGCTCTGCTCAGGTGCCTTCCTCCAAGAAGGCTTTTCTGCTGTTTCCATTTTCCTGATTTGTTCATGGGTTCTAGGCTCCCAGTCATTTTAGGAGTCATTGAGTTTGCTTATTTTGCAGATGGGAAAGGACTTGGAGGGGAAGAAGTGGCCCTGGATTCCAATCAGAATACAAAGTCTGACTTGCAGTTCATACCTGTGGGACTCTGGATGTCTGGTCCTTATCTGTAAAATAAAAAGTCTAGAATAGATAATTTCCAAAATTCTTTCCAGAGCTAAATAGATGATAAGAACCCTCCAAATCTGACTGTTGCAAAGGGCTGGGGGACAAAGACAACAGGAGAGCAACTTGGAGGCAGCAGAAAGTGAGGGGCAGTGTTTCAGGATAATATAAGGCAAATGAAATGTAAGCTGTAGAGAAGGAACAAAAATAAATGTAAGGAGTATCCACTCAGGGAGAACCTTGAAAGTCAAGCAAAATAAAATTACTGAAAAGAAAATTAGATGTTAGTGAAGATTGTGTCCAGAGGAAGGACATGAGTAGATGATTCTGGGAGGAAGTAAAGAAGGGAGAGGAGGAAGGAGAGACCTGTAGGTGACATGACCACAGACTCAGGGTTCTATCTTGTTGGTGAGAGTTCCAATACTAAGAGGGTTAGGTCCAAGAAGGATGGATAGCAAGTTCTCAACATCTGGAGGATAAACGGACAGAGGGTGAGAAGGTAAGTGGGAAGAGTGTTGCATTTGGGTGCTGGTGGCCCATTCAGGTAGGGATGTACTGTACACAATTAGAGATTTGGGGGCTGGAGATGTGAAGATGAACTCATCTGCATAGGTGAGTGTGGGAATGAATGGAACCACCACAGAATGGTGGAGAAAGAAGAGAACGACCAAACATGAAGCCTGGTGGCCAAATCTTAAGGGATTTCCTCTAGGTTAAAGATCTGCCACCTGACACCTTCCGCCTGTCAGAATCTGTCCTCCATCCTCAGTACCAACCAGAACCTGACTGAACTGGACCTCAGTTTAAATGACCTGGGAGACCTGGGGGTGAAGTCCCTCTGTGAGGGACTCAACCATTCCAAGAGCCAGCTGCAGACACTTCGGTAAGTACCTGCTGGCTTTCATTCTGGAGAAGTCTCCTTGGCCATTTTGTAGCAGACTCTCAGAGTAGAAAGGGACCAACCCTCTCATCACTGGAGTGTTTGCTACCATATGGAGACATGGGCATTAGAACCAGTCTTTAAACTCAAAAATCCAAGTTCAATGCCCCTCTGTTCTATTGGGTCATGAAGAGTCTGATATCCACAGCTATGATCTGCTTTGGGGTTTATATAGGGTAACATGCCAAAACCTAGTTATATACACCATATGTCTCTTTATTACTGTGTGGTCAATTTTGATTCCTCAGAGCCTGGGCTATTCTATATCATTCACAGAAAAACAGGAATGTTCATAAGATAGGTTTTTGTTTCAGGGAGTTTGGGGATATTGAAGGTCATGTAAGATTTCTCCCAGGCCAAAGGAAGCAGCTTGATATGATAGGAATAGTACAGGATTTGGTGTCTAAGGATGTTGGCTTGATCTTGGCCTCTGTCTCTTTCTTCATAGTTACTTGAGCTCTCTATGCCTTACTCTCCTCTGTAAAATGACGTAGTGGAATGGGGTAGCTCTCAGGGTCCCTTTGAGTTCTAAGTCTAGGATCTCATGAACCCCTTTTTATAAGTGTTGGGTCCAGCTCACAGGACATTAGGAGAGCATGTTCAAGAGTTAGCATCTGTTAGACCCACCCTGTGATCTGAAAAATGGACATCTCACCTTTGCTTGGCTTTTTCCATGTGCTTGACTAGAGAGGTGGAACTTTCTGAGTAATTGTAATTCTCATCTGGAGTGTGTGGAGTGTTCTGGAACTTGGTGCAGTTGGCTCAATGTCAGCCAAAGACAAGAGCATCTGGAGGACTTCCCATTCACATGGAATCTTTTTTCCATTTGTGCCCCTCAGGTGAACAACACCTTTGGTATGCTTTCATCTCTGTTTTAGTGGTGAATTACTATTAATGATTAGGTGCTTATTGAACATTTATCTCTGCTGTTGAATCTTTCAAGGAATCTTGGCCTGAAAAAATGGTGATTTATTGACTAATCTTAAGATATCTTTTGGAGGGAAGCCGCTAAAGCTATATTTTGCTCTACTGAGGCAAATTCCCCCCCCACATTTGAGAAGTAATAAACAGAGATAGATCATGTATTATCTTCACTTCAGCTCTGCAATGTTTGAGCAACTTACTCAAGGGCCACATCTCTTGAGCTTCCAAGGCATGGCTCATTCTGCTATGTCTGTTGTCATCTTCTCCCCTAAGAATAACTGGAATAGTTATAGGAATCATCTCTTACTGGGAAATAAGCCCTCAGATTCAGGAGTTTTGAATCTCATGAAATTTCTGTCAAGCCTTGGAACATTTGTCTCAGGATTCCAGTTCAGTTATCGGTGTCCAGATAACAAAGAAATTCTAAGCAGGAGAAGCAACCAGGCTCAGTTAGGTGATCAGCACAGTTGCTTGATGCTATTTATGGGCAGTCACCATTGTAGCTCTGGTGATGGAGGGATTTGAAGGAAAAATTCTCCCCACCCTTTCCAAAGAATGTCCAAGGAGTCCTTGGAGCTTCAAGTCACTCGTGAAGAAGGAGAAAGGAAGATCAAAAGTCATCTGTCCTTTTTAAATGTGCTGAGTGGATGGTTCTTGTTATTCAGCAAAGACCACACCCTCTCTCCTCCACTCACCTTCAATCTCTACCTATTTCTCTATTGCCTACAAACATGCCTACATCTCCCCCAAACTCAAAAACACTTCACTCAATCCTTTCATCTTCACCAATTATTTTCTCATTTCTCTCCTCCTTTTTTTCCCCCTGTCTAACTTCCTTGAAAAGGCCATTTACCATAAGCATCTCTACTTCCTTCTTATCTCTCTTCTTAAAGCCTGGCTTCTGAGCTTATCCTTCAATGGAAACTTCTCTTTCTAAAGTGACCAGTCATCCCCTTGTTGCCAAATCCAATGGCCTTTTCTCAGTCTTCATTCTTCTTGACCTGTCCGCAGCCTTTGACACATTGGATCATCCTCCTCTCCCTGATACTCTGTTCTCTACCGGTTCTAGTGACGTCGCTTTTCCCTAGTTCTCCTCCTCATAGGTCTCTGACTGATCTTTGTCTCCTTTGCTGGACCTTCACTGAGGTCATCCCTGCTAACCTTGGGTTGACTCTTTTTTTTTTTTTAAGATTTTTCAAGGCAGTGGGGTTAAGTGGCTTGCCCAAGGTCACACAGCTAGGTCGTTATTAAGTGTCTGAGGCTGGATTTGAACTTAGGGACTCCTGACTCCAGGGCCGGTGCTCTATTCACTGTGCCACCTAGCTGCCCCTTGTGTTGACTCTTAAAGTTCTGCCCTGGGCATTTCTCTCTTCTACATTATTTCAACAAGTTATCTCATCAGCTCCTATGGATTCAATTATTATCATTATGATGATGATTTAGAGAGACCTTTTGTTCCAGCCCTAAACCTCTCTCCCTACCTCCCTCCATTTTCACATATCTAACTAATAGATATTTTTTTTAGGGTTTTTTTTTTGCAAGGCAAATGTGCCCAAGGCCACACAGCTAGGTAATTATTAAGTGTCTGAGACCGGATTTGAACCCAGGTACTCCTGACTCCAAGGCCAGTGCTTTATCCACTGTGCCACCTAGCCGCCCCAGCTAATAGATATTTCAGACTGGATGTTCTATAGACATCTTAAAGTCAGCATGTCTAATGCTCAACTCATTATCTTTCCCAGCATAAGAAGGGACACACCCTCATCATCACTAGTAACAGTTGCTGACCCCCACTTCAGGATAGGGCCAGGAGCTAAAAGGAGGTCCCTGTCAGTTATGCCAGGACCTCCACAAATGTGAAACTCCCCTTCAGGATATTGGCACATCCAGTGACCTTGAGGTAATGGGATGAGTTATTAAAGAGCAACACTCTATCTTGTATGGAGGGAAGAACCTCTCAGAGGGAAGACTCTTATAGTTTGAAGGACCTGAGAAATCCTTTGCTTAGAAAGAAAGATTTTTGCTGATACTTTGAAGGAAGCCCAGAGGAGAAGAACTACCACCAATAGGCAGATAGATACAGGAATTTTGAGAGTGGCAGAGTTCCCCTGGACCATAGGACATGTTTCCAGCCAAGCCTACATCTGAAAAACAGAGTCCTGCAAAGAATATACCAAATGCTACACATGGGATAGGAAAGCCAGTTTTGCTGAAGCAGTGTGGCACCGTTTGAGAAAGATAGGAAGCAGCATGTGTCAGGTAAGTCAGGTCACCACTGCCACCTTGACCACCATCAGATCCTGATGGGTGCTGCCCAAACTAAGAGTCTTGGGAATAACCATGCTGATGCCCAGTGAAACCAAGAGCCTTGAGAATAGCCATGTTAGCAGCCCAATCAATGCCTTCAGACACCGTTCCTAGAAGCTTTCATTGTGAAAGCCTCTGTGACTGCTCTTTTGGGCATTGTAGCCACAGCTACTAAAGAATCAAAAAAGAAAATTCTTGCCACCATAGTCCTTGGCACTTTCAGGTGGCTCGATGCCAGAACTGGATACTATTTATATCAGGGAAAATGACCTAAAACAAGACTCATTGCCATCTGCCTTGCTGCTGCATCCTAAAGACCAAGGAACTTTTCCATCTGACTTGCAACCATAAACTTCCATGTTTGTCTCCCAGAACCATTCATAACCCTTGACCCCTCAATACCACTACTAGATATGTATCCCAAAAGAGATTTTAAAAAGGGAAATGACCTATAGATTTAAAAATAGCAGCTCTTTTCTGGTGGCAAAAAATTAGAAATTGAGGGGATGACCATAATCGCTGAACAAGTTGTGGAATATGATTCTGACAGGATACTATCGTGCTAAAAGAAATGATGAACTAGATGCCTTCGGGGAAAAAAAAAACTTGGAGACTTGCATGAATTGAAGCAAAGTGCAATGAATAAAACCAGGAGAACATTGTACACAGCAGCAGAAAGATTTTATGATGATCAATGGTAAATGACTTAGCTATGGCTATACAATGATCCAACACAACTCTGAAGGATTTATGATGAAAAATGCTATCTGTCCCCAGAGAAAGAACTGATGAAATCTGAACGCAAATGGGAGCAATTGTTTTTATTACTGTTTCTTTTGTAGTTACTCTATTCCACTGATGCATTTCACTGTTTCTTAGCCATTACCAGATAGTTTTGAGGACAGTTGTTTTATAATATAGTTTTAGATCTGGTATAGCTAGGCCTTTGCATTTTTTTCCCATGAATTCCCTTGATATTCTTGACCTTTTGTTCCTCCAGATGAATTTTGTTATTATATTATCTAGTCCTATAAATTCAATTTTGGGTAGTTTGATTGATATGGCATTCAATAAGTAATTTAATTTAGGTAGAATTGTAATTTTTATTATATTATCTTGACCTAACCATGAGCAATTGACATTTTTCTAATTGCTAAAATCTGACTTTATTTGTGTGAAAAATATTTTGTAATTGTGTTCATATAGTTTTTGGGTTTGTCTCAGGAGGTAAATTCCCAAGTGTTTTATGTTGTTTACCGCTACTTTAAATGGAATTTCTCTTTCTATCACTTGTTGCTGGACTTTGCTGGTAGTATATAGAAATGCTGACAATTTATGTGGGTTTATTTTATATTCTGAAACTTTACTAAATGCATGTTACTTTTTTCACATAATTTTTATTTGATTTTCCATGGTTCTCTAACTTTGCCATCATCTCATCTGCAAAGAGTGAGAATTTTGTTTCCTTAGTACCTATTCTAATGCCTTCCATTTCTTTTTCTTTTCTTATTGAAGTTAATGTTTCTTTTTTAAAAACTTTTTATTGAATTTTACAATTTTCTTCCTAATTTCACTTCCTTCCTGCCACCCCCCACAGAAGGCAGTCTGATAGTCTTTACATTGTTTCCATGCTATACATTGATCAAAATTGGATGAGTTGAGAGAATAGAAAAATTACATAATAAGATAACTTTTTTTTAAAAAATGAAAGGTAATAATCTTTGAGCTTTGTTTGAACTCCACAATTCTTTCTTTGGATACAGAGGGTATTCTCTATCACAGATCCCCTAAAATTGTCCCTGATTGTTGCACTGATGGAATGAGCAAGTCCATTAAGATTGATTATCAACCCCATGTTGCTGTTAGGGTGTGCAACATTCTTCTGGTTCTGTTCATCTTGCTGATCATCAGTTCACGTAAATCCTTCCAGGATTCCCTGAATTCCCATCCTTCCTGGTTTCTAATAGAACAATAGTGTTCCATAACATACATATACCACAATTTGTTCAGTCATTCTCCAACTGCTGAACATTCACTCAATTTCCAATTCTTTGCCAGCACAAACAAGGCTGCTATGAATATTTTTGTACAATTGATGTTTTTACCCTTTTTCATGATTTCTTCAGGATATATACCCAGTAGTGGTATTGCTGGATCAAAGGATATGCACATTTTTATTGCCCTTTGGGTGTAGTTCCAAATAGCTCTCCAGAAAGGTTGGATGAGTTCACAGCTCCACCAACAATGTATTAGTGTCCCAGATTTCCCACATCCCTTCCAACAATGATCATTGTCCTTTCTGGTCATCTTGGCCAGTCTGAGAAGTGTGAGGTGGTACCTCAAAGAAGCTTTAATTTGCATTTCTCTAATAAGTAATGATTTAGAGTAATTTTTCATATGACAATGGATCACGTTGATTTCCTCATCTGTAAATTGCTTCTGCATATCCTTTAACCACTTGTCGATTGGGGAATGGCTTTTTTTTTATAAATTTGACTCAGTTCTCTATATATTTTAGAAATGAGTACTTTGTCAGAAAATACTAGTTGTAAAAATTGTTTCCCAATTTACTACATTTCTTTTGATCTTTCTTACAGTGGACTTGTCTGTGTAAAAGCTTTTTAATTTAATGTAATCAAAATGATCTAGCTTGTTTTAAAGTTGTTCTCCATCTCTTCCTTGGTCATAAACTACTTCCCTTTCCATAGATCCGACAGGTAAACTATTCATTGATCTTCTAGTTTGCTTATAATATTGTCTTCTTTGTCTAAATCCTGTACCCATTTCGATCTTGTCTTGGTAAAGGATGTGAGGTGTTTGTCTAATCTAAGTTTCTTCCATACTAATTTTCCCAGCAGTTTTTATCAAAGAGACAGTTCTTATCCCAACAGCTGGACTCTTTGGGTTTATCAAACAGCAGATTACTATAATTGTTTCCTGCTCTTTTGCACCTAGTCTATTTCACTGATCCACCACTCTATTTCTTAGCCAATGCCAGACAGTTCTGATGACTGATGCTTTATAATATAATTTCAGATCTGGTAGGGCTCAGCCATTTTCTTTTGTGCTTTTTTTCATTAAATCCTGGAAATTATTGACTTATTTCTCCATATGAATTTACTTACAGTTTTTTATAGCTCATTAAAGTAATTTTTTGGGATTTTGATTGGTAGGTATTAAATAAGTAGTTTGATTTGGGTAGAGAATTGTCATTTTTATTATATTAGCTCAGCCTATCCATGAGCAGTTGATATTTGCCCAGTTTTTAAAATCCTATTTGATTTGTGTGAGAAGTGTTTTGTAGTTGTTTTCATAGAGTTTCTGAGACTTCTTTGGCAGGTAGACTCCCAAGTATTTTATATTGTCTGAAGTTATTTTGAAAGGGATTTCTCTTTCTAGCTCTTGCTGCTGAATCTTGCTAGTCATATATAGAAATGCTGAGGTTTTATGAGGGTTTATTTTATATCCTGCAACTTTCCTAAAGTTGCTAATTGTTTCTAGTAGTTTTTTTTAGATTTTTTTTTTTAGTATTCTCTAGGTAGACCATCATGTCATCTGCAAAAGGTGAGAGTTTTGTCTCTTCCTTCCTAATTCTAATTCCTTCAATTTCTTTTTCTTCTCTTATTGCTGAAGCTAACATTTCTCTTTTGTTCATTTTTTTTTAGGTTTTTTTTTTTTGCAAGGGTTAAGTGGCTTGCCCAAGGCCACACAGCTAGGTAATTATTAAGTGTCTGAGGGAGGATTTGCAGTCAGGTCCTCCTGACTCCAGGGCTGGTGCTCTATCCACTGCGCCACCTAGCTGCTCCTGAAGCTAACATTTCTAACATAATATTGAATAGTAATGGTGATAATGGGCATCTTTACTTCACCCCTGATCATATTGGGATTGCTCCTAGTTTGTCCTCATTATACATAATGCTTGCTGATGATTTTAGATAGATACTGCTTATCATTTTAAGGAAATCTCCATTTATTCCTTACTCTCTAATGTTTTTAATGAGAAAGGATGCTGTATTTTGTCCAAGACTTTCTCAGCATTTATTGAGATAATCTTATGATTTCAGTTAATTGTGTTCTTGATATAGTCCGTTTTGCAGAATTTTTTCTAGAATTGAACCATCCCTATCTGGTAAGAATCCTATCTGATCACAGTGTATTATGCTAGTCATAACTTGCTATAATCTGTTTGCTAATATGTTATTTAGAAATTTTGTATCTGGGTGGCTAGGTGGCATAGGATAAAGCACCGGCCCTGGAGTCAGGAGTACCTGGGTTCAAATCCGGTCTCAGACACTTAATAATTATCTAGCTGTGTGGCCTTGGGCAAGCCACTTAACCTTGTTTGCCTTGCAAAAACTAAAAAAAAAATTTGTATCAATATTCATTAGGGAAATTGTTCTATATTTTCTTTGTTTTGGCTCTTTTTGGTTTAGGTATCAGCAGCACCATGTGAATCATGTTATTTAAAAAAAAACCTTCTTTTACTTTTTTTCTTTTTTTTGATCTTTGTTTTCTTTTACAACACGACTAAAATGAATGTATGCTTTGTACGGTTACACATATATAACCTATATAATGTTTCTTGCCTTCTCAATGAGAGGGGTAGGGAGGGAGGGAAAGAATTTGGAACTCAAAAATTTAAACCTGAATGTTAAAATTTGTTTTTACAAGTAATTTGGGAATAAATAAGTAATTTTTTAAAATTAAAAAAAGTTAGCTCCTTGAGAACAGGGATTGTCCAATTTTTCTTTTTGCATTGCCAAGTCCTGCCATTTCTATTTTTATCATGTGCCCTCCTTTCCTATACTGCCACCAGACCTTCATCACCTCATACTTGGATTATTAGAGTAGTCCATGATGGGTTTTTCTGCCTTAGGTATCACCTCACTTCTATCTGTTTTCCACTCAGCTGGCGGGTTAATCTTCTTAAAGTTCAGGTCTGACCAGGCATCCCCTCAATCAATGAATTTCAGGGTCTCCTTATTGCAAATATGTAAAATCCCTCCAAAATGTGGCCCTCTTATACATTTCTAGTCTTCTTACATCATATATCCCTCATTCCTTCTTTACTAGTATACTTTACTAATATACTCTGCCAGTCAGGGGCACTGACTTCCTTGTGTTTTCTCACATTAAGACACTCCCACTCCATTCTTTCTTTCCTCCTGGCCCCTCTGGCTTTCATTAAGTCTCAGATAATCTTACCTTCTGTAAGAAGTCTTTCCTCCTTGATATTAGTATCCTCTGATGTCTATCTCCTATTTACGTTGTCTAGATCTTGCTTGAGTTTTTTGGATTATATGTTGCTCTCATTAGACTGGGAGCTTCTTGAGAGTAAGAATTTTCCTTTTTTTCCATTTCTTAGTATTATCAGAACTTAGCACAGTGTCTGGATTAATAAATTAATTAATAAATTAATAATAAATTAATGATGATAAATGATACTAAATTAATAAAAGCATTAATAAATGCTTTTTATCTTGACTTAATTAGAGTTGACTATTTGCTGAGTGCTATGCTGTAGATTGCAGGGAAATCCGATGTTTAGATAAGACCAATCTAGCCTTGGTGCTTGGTTGGACTCTTATCTTCTTGGTGACTGATACCACCTGCACTCTTTTCATCAATTAATTTAATCAGCAAAGTTTTATTAAGAACCTCTGGAAATGTAAAGACAAGAACAAAGAAATTCCTATTCTGGAGGACTTACAGTTTGATGAACACTACCTATAGTCTTTTTTTTTTTAGGGTTTTTTTTTTTTTTGGCAAGGCAAATGGGGTTAAGTGGCTTGCCCAAGGCCACACAGCTAGGTAATTATGAAGTGTCTGAGGCCGGATTTGAACCCAGGTACTCCTGACTCCAAGGCTGGTGCTTTATCCACTACGCCCGCCACCTAGCCACCCCACTACCTATACTCTTAATACCATTAAACTGCACACTTCAGAAGCTTTAGATCTTTCTGTTTTATTCACATGGATTATCGTAGGTGGGTAGAATTTGTCAATCAATAAACAGAATCAATCATTTAATCAACAGTTAAGCTCCTACATCTCTTATCAATACAAGGACCAACCACAACTATAGAGGATTAACAAGGGAACATGTTACCCAACTTGTGATAGGAGGTAATAGAGTCAAGATGCAGAATCTTGAGACGATTTTTGGGGGGACATGGTCAATGTGGGAATTGATTTTTCTCAACTATATGGTTTGTAAGGAGTCTTATTTTTCTTGCTTTCTCAAAAGAAGAGAGAACGGGATGGGTGGAAGAAAAATAGGAGATGAAAATAAAATAGAATTTAAAATAAACAGTTGAATCCCCCCCCCCAACCCCCATAACCCCTACCCAATGGTCATGGAATAAGATGAGTCATCAGATTTGATGATTCCTGCAGAATTGTTGCCTCCTAGTAACAGCCTCTATCCCTTCAGGAGAGGCAGCTGACCTTTCTGGTGTTGTCAAGTTGACAAAATTATTCTTCAAACCTGCAGAGGGGTGCCAACAACCACTGTTTATTCTTCCATTGACCCTCATTGGATGCATATAATTGCTCCTTGAAGAACAAGGAGTTGCTTCCATTTTAGATTACACATCCATCTGTCTCCTCTATTTAGGTTACAGTGATCCGTTTTTCCTTTCTCTTCTGCAGCACATGCTTCCAACCCCTCTTCCCCCCACCCTTACAGGAATCATGGATTTCCATTTCTTGAGATTCTTTTTTCTCCTTTGTTTTAATATTAAGCTTTTCTCCCATGTTTTCTGTTTAAAGAGGGATATTATCTTCTCTTTGTTATCCTGGAGGGGGTGGTTTGGCAGCCTAGGCACTGGACTTTATGGGAGGAGTAAGATAGAGGAAAGAGTCCAAGATGCTTTTGAGGTTTGAAATGGAAAGACATCTCAACAAAGAGACAGGGAAAAGTCAGGAAAGGGAAAAGTTTTGAATGAACAATTGATGAGTTCAATTCAGAACATGTTGAGTGTGAGAGGCTAATGGGACACCTTGGGGAGGTGCTAGGAGTTAATTAGAGATAGAGGTTTTCCAGGTCAAGGGAGAATTTGCAGGTGAAGATACAGATATAAGTGTCTGGCAAATGGATGATGATTGAAGCCCCTGGAATGGAGAAGAAAAGAGAAAGAGAAGGAACATAGGAAGAAGGAAAGGGAGACAAAAGAAAAAGAAGGGAGATAGGAAAAATGGAAGGGAGACAGGAGGAAGGAAAGGAAGGAAGAGAGGGGAAAGGGGAGAAAAGAGAAAGGGAAGGGAGACTAGAGAAAGGGAAGGAAGATAGGAGGAAGGGAAGGGAGACTGCAAACACAACAAGGGAGTGGGAGGATAATAGACTACCTAAAAAGAGGGAAGGAATGGCAGGAGAGGTAAGACATTTTACATTTGAGTCATAGAGTAAGAGGATTAATGCTAGTAATAATCTTCTGGCCTTTCTGAGTGTCTGTGCCTTTCAGGTTGGGCATCTGCCGACTCACCTTTGTCTCCTGTGAGGCTTTGTCCACTACCCTCCAGTCCAACATTCATCTCAAGGAACTGGATGTGAGTTTCAATGATTTGGAAGACACGGGGGTGCACCTGCTCTGTGAAGGACTGCAGCATCCTAACTGTAAACTTCACAAGCTGTGGTGAGTTGCTTGGAATGAAAGTTAGGAGTTTGTGTTTGTTGTGGGAAGGGACCCAGAAAGGTTCTAGGGTTTGTGGATGACTGTGAGAGAACTCAGTTATCAGGAACCTGCTTATGCCAGCTTCACAGAATCAAGGAAAGAAGGGGGTTTAAGAGGAGTTGACTGACCACGAGGGGAAAAGGAACTGCTTCTGAAGATTTTGGACTTTCGCCAGGTACCCCAGAGGCTAGGGAATTTCCCATGTTCAGCATTTTAAGGATGACATCTGAGAGGAAGGGAGGGCAAACTAGAGGCCTTAGAGATAATGGTGCAAGGTTATATACCCTGAGAAGATAGTCATTGCTGTCGTCAGTTCACAAAAATATGTCAGTTTACAAAAATATGCTTATGTTAGTAATTCTCTGTCTGGGACCTCTTTCCACACAAAACTAGGTGCTATTCTATCGCAATTAACCCTTTCATTTCCCAAGTTAAACACTACAATTAACTCCATCATGATGGCAGTTTCCTCATCTGACAGGAAGAGGTTGGACTCCAAAGTCTCTCCCATCTCTATGCCAATGGTGCCAAGGCTTAGCTCACTACTCCCTTGACCTTGACAAGGCATGTGTCACAAAATTTTAGCACTTTCCAGCTAGAAGTAATCTCTACCATACTGGAACAAGGATTCCCTCTATGAAGTCTCCTCCCACTAGCCAGCCAGAATTTGTGTGAAGACATGAACTCCTTGAAGGCAAGGTCCACTGGGAGTTTCTCTTAGTGCCTCAAAGGGGAAATTTGTGCTTTGCAAAAAATTAATGTTTGTTCTCAGTTGACAAACTCCGGGAAGAGAGAACACCTGGTTTTTCCAATCCCTTCCTGCCCAGCCCATTTTAATAGCTCAAGTTATTAGGAAGCCCATCCTGACAACAGGGCCTAGATATTTCTCTGTAACTTTCACCCAGTGGTCCTTGTTCTGACCTCTGAGGACAATGAGGAAGAATTTAGTCCTCCAGGTGTGCTTCTAAGAGTATTGCTAGAAAATCGTATTTCTTACCTTTGACTAAATATTCCCAGTGTCTTCAATGGATCCTTAATTGGCAAGAACTTGGGGTTCTTCACCATCTTGGTCATTCTTCACTGGGTGTTTATCATCAGCCTTCCTAGGGGCAGCTAGGTGGTGCAGTGGGTAGAGCACCAGCCCTGGAGTCAGGAGGACCTGAGTTCAAATCTAGATTCAGACACTTAATGATCTCCTGGCTGTGAAATCTTGGGCAAGTCACTCTTAACCCCATTGCCTTAAAAAAAAAAAACAGCCTTCCTAGAATGTGGAGTCCAGAACTTTCAGCTCCATATTCCTAGAAACTAAACTGCATCTTTTTTTTTTTTGAGGGGGGGCTGCTATATCCCATTGTTGACTCATGCCAAGCTTGTGGACTACTACAACCCCCAGATCCTTTTCAGACAAAATACTTAGTTGACTTAGGTGAATTCTAATGACCTTTCCAACTCTAGGATCCTGCTGTTTTGGGACTTGTGAACACAGCTGTCTACATTCCCTTCACTCAGCCAGACTCCTCCTTCTGACTCGCCTACTGCCCCCTTCTTCTCTTCAGTCTCCTTCTTGTTGGCCAGTCATGTCTGATTCTTCACGACCCTATTTAGGGTTGTCTTGACAAAGATACTAGAGAGGTGTTCATTTCCTTCTCCAGCTCATTTTACAGATGAGGAAACTGAGGCAAATAGGGCGAGGTGACTTGCTTAGGGTTACCCAGCTAGCAAGTTCTGGAGACTAGACTGGAATCAGGAAGCTGCTGTCCTGAATGCAGGGCAAGCTGTGCACTATGGGCACCTGGTGCCCCTGCCATCACCTACCTTCCACAATCAAACTCTCTGGGGTGTTGCTGCCACCTGGTGGGCTATTCAGGGATGTAGACCATGGTGTAGACCAACGCAGAATTCTGGCTAGTGACTTTTGAAGATTGCCAAGTCCCCTTTATTTGATTGAGGAGGAAACAGAACAGAGGAGAGATGGAGCTCAGGTTGTACAGTGAGTGGGGTCCAGGGAGATGCTTGGGAGCCATTCTGGCTTCTTTCTCATCTTCCCCCCCTCCTTCTTTTGCTCAAGGTTCAAGGTGACAGTAACAAGAAAATGATTTCCCATGGGCATCCCCCATGGTCGTTCTGGGGCCTCTTTCCATCTTCATATAATCTCATCAGCTCCCTTGGGATCCAATGTTATCTAGTCTTTGCAGGGTTCTATTCCCTTCTTGAAAACTACCTTTTAGAAAACTCAAGTGGATATCCTATGGGCATATCAGAATCACCTGGTCCAAAACAGGGTCAGTGGCTTTGTTCCCCCAAACTCAGCCCTCTTCCTCACTTGTCTGTCACTGTCTGGGCCAGTCCCCCAGGCTTAGCTCCCTAGAAGACATCCCTAACTTCTCATGTTCTCTCTCACCTAAGTCCTGGCTCAACCTTGTCATTTCCACCTTCCCGGTACCTCTCGCATGTGTCCCTTTCTCTCCACACATACAGTCACCCCCTGAGGCAGGCCATCTTGGGGCTAACCAAGACTGTTACAGAACCTTTTACTGGCCTCAAATCCTCCTCCTCCTGTCCATTTTCCATTCAGCTGCCATATGGTTTTCCTAGAACCCAAATCTGTTCAATGAGATCCAGTAGCTTTCTGTAACCTCCAGGGTCAAATCAAAGAATGTTTTTTTTTAATTATTAATTTCTACATTACTACATTAAGCTTATTGTAAAAGTAAACATAATCCTCTTCCCCCCCACAAAGAAAAACCTCAAGAAAAATAAAGTAAGAGGGAAAAAAAGTGTACTTTAGTCTGTGTTCAGACACCATCAGCTCTGTCTCTGGGATGGATTACATTCTTTATCATAAGTCTATATAGACTCCTTCTAACTGCTCTAGTAAATGAGAAGGTTCATATGAGCTATCAGTAACATCTTCCCATGCAGGAATATAAGCAGATCAACATCATTAAATCCCTCATAATTTGGTCTTCCCATCTACCCTCTGTATGCTTCACCTGAGGTTCTGTACTTAAAGATCAAACTTTCTGTTCATTTCTGGTGTTTCAATAGGAAAGTTTGGAAGTCCCCTATTTCATTGAATGTCCATCTTTTCCCCTGAAAGAGAAATGTTCACTTTTGCTGGGTAGTTTATTCTTGGTTGTATTCCAAACTCTTTTGCCTTCCAGAATATCATATTCCAAGTCCTATAAGCCCTTAATGTAGAAGCTGCTAAGACCTATGTAATCCTGACTGCAGCTCCATGATATTTGAATTGTTTCTTTCTGGCTACTTGTAATATTTTCTCTTTGACTTAGGAGTTCTGGAATTTGGCTATGATATTTCTGGGAGATTTTATTTGGGGGATCTCTTTCAGGAGGTTGATGGGTAGATTCCCTCAATTTCTATTTTATCCTCTACTTCTAGGATATCAGGGCAATTTTCCTAGAGAATATCTTCAAAAATGAAATCTAGCCTCCCTTCCTGGTGTGACTTTCAGGAAGCCCAATAATTTTAAAATTATCTCTCCAGGATCTGTTTTTCCAGGTCAGCTGTTTTTCCAATAAGATATTTCACATTTTTCTTCTGGTTTTTCATTCTTTTTGTTTTGTTTTATTGCTTCTTGATTTCTCACAAAGTCATCAGCTCCCCTTGGCTCCATTCTACATTTGAAGGAATTATTTTCTTCAGAGAGCTTTTTTATCTCCTTTTCTATCTGGTCAGTTCTGCATTTTAGGATATTCTTCTCCTCATTGACCTTTTGGACTGCTTTGACCTAAACCGATTCTTGAGATTTGACCTAAACTGATTTTTGAGATGTTATTTTCTCAGGTACTCCTGACTCCAGGGTTGGTGCTCTATTCACTGTGCCACCCAGCTGCCCCCTTACTTGTTTTTCAAAATCTTTTTTTTTTTTTAGCTCTTTCATGGCCCAAGACCAATTTATATCTTTCTTGGAGATTTTGGATGCAGAAGCTTTAATCTTGTTATCTTCTGACTGTGTGTTTTGATCCTTCATGGGACCAAATTGTCTATGGTCAGCTTCTTTTTCTATAGTTGTTTGCTCATTTCCCTGGCCTATGACCTGATTTTTAACTCTTTTTTTTAAGTTGGGGCTCTGCTTCCAGGGTAAAAGATGCATTTTCCCAAGCTTTTGAGGGTTTGGGGGGCAGAAATACCTCTCTAGGGACTTTTAATTCCTTCAAGGTCTTATGAGAGCTCTGACTGCTCTCCTATCCTGTCATCTGGTCTGTGGATGACCACAAGCACTCCCCCTCTGCATTGGAGCTATGAGAAGGGTCTGTGCTCCACTATGGCAGTATGGGGCCCCAGACTGCAACTTGAATCTGAGTGTGGGCAAAGCAAGAGTCCTGCCCAGTAATAACAGAGAGCCCTATAGTCTCCCCAAACCCCCTTACTGTCTGTGGACTGAGTGTTCTGGAAGCAGCTGCTGGGTGGCTGTGTAGGCCTGCTTCTAGTTCCTGATAATGGGGCTTCCCCGGGGCCTGGACTGGCCTGGGCTTCTTGCTCACTCTGGCAGTTTTCCTATTGACTTTCCAAGTTGTACTTGGCAATCCCTGAGCTGAGAGGTCTGGAAACCGTCCTGCTGCCACAGACCCAAGTGGCGCCCAGAGATTCAGGTGCCCTATGGGCTATTCCTAGAAGGCTGGAATTTGTTTACTCTGGTATGCTGTGGCCCTTGCCAACCTCCATGGAACAGACCCTTCCAGTGGATCTTCCAAGTTGTCCTGGGCCAGAAAACTGTTTCACCAGTCTTTCTGTGGGGTCCACCAGTCTAGAACTTGGTTAGAGTCACAATTTTAAGGCGTTTGGAGTAGTCTGGGGAAAGATTCTAGGAGTTCCTGCCTCCACTCCACAATCTTGGCTCTCCCCACCTCCCCACCCCCGCTTTAAAGTCCTTCATCCCTCTTTCCTGTCTCCCAGCTTTCTTTCCTCAAATTCTTAAGTTCTAGCATTCTGGACTCCTTGACATTCCTTGAACCTGTCCTCCATGCCCCATTCCTGGGCCCTAAGAGCCTCCTCCAACCCCAACATCTTTCAATATCCAATTCCAATCCCAGCTTCACCAGGAGTCCTTGCTTGGTCCCTCTTCAAGGATGGTCTTGTATGAACAAAGTTGTTGGCCTGTGACCTCCCACTAGATTGGGAGCTCCTTAAGGACAGGGCCTGCCTTTTTTGTCTTTCTTTGTCTCCCCAAACATTGCCTGGCACACAGTAGGTGCTTCATAAATGTTTGTTGTCTCGATTTGATTAGTTTACTGTTTGCGGAGTACTATGTTAAGGTTTGGCAAGGCCACTGATCAGGGAGGGAGAAAGGAGGGTAGAGACCTGGCTGAGAATGACAAGCACAGGATTTCATGTGAGAGGCCTAGCCTGGAGCCAGGAAGCCCTGAGATCAAGACCTGTATCATGGAGAGTGGTCACAGAGAGCCCAAGGGAGCCTGGGGAGAGGACACTAGAAACTGAGGCCAGGCCTCTGCAGGGCTTCTGCTCCCACAGGTTAGGATGGCTCCTGAAGCTTGTAAAGCACCATCTACCAGGTCACCTCTTGTGTCTCCTGAACCCAGGAGTCATTCTCAAAGAGAACTAAGGTTCCCTCTGCCTCTTCTCCCTCTGCCCTTTGCCCAGGCTGGACAGCTGCTGCCTCTCTGGGGCTGCCTGCAGGGACCTTGCCTCTGCCCTGGGGGCCAACCAGACCCTGAGAGAACTCTACCTCACCAACAACGCTCTGGGGGACATGGGGGTGCAACTGCTGTGTGAGAGGCTGAGCCAACCCAACTGCAGGCTCCGAACTTTGTGGTGAGAGTCCCCTGGGATACTGGGGTGGGAGGGCAGGCTGGACCCCTGGCTAAAGGAGCCAGAAGCACTCCTCAGCCTCTGGGAAAAGATTTCAGAACAGCCATAGAGTATTAGAGCTGGGACAACCCTAGGAACATGGAACATTAGACTTGGGAGGGCCCTTGGAAAATAGAATTTTAATAGTGAGGACATGGGATGTCAGCTGTGGGGAGGGACCTTAGAAGGTCAGGGCTGGGAGGCTACATTCTACTAGAATGTGGTAGATAATTGCTGAGAGTCTCCTGCAGTAGATGGGATGGGGCTTGGACCTGATGACTTCTCAGGTCTCATCTAAATATTTATGTAATAGAGAGAGGTCTCCTATTGTTATTGTTGAGGGGTGGAGGGAGAGGGAATTTGGATGAGACCCCAGAGGCTTCTTTTTTTTTTTTTGCAAGGCAAATGGGGTTAAGTGGCTTGCCCAAGGCCACACAGCTAGGTAATTATTAAGTGTCTGAGACTGGATTTGAACCCAGGTCCTCCTGACTCCAGGCCCGTGCTTTATCCACTGTGTCACCTAGCCGCACCCCCCAGAGGCCTCTTCTAAGCCTGGAGGTTGAGATTGCCTGTCATAGAAGGATAAATCACACTGTATGGGCTGTCAAATAGAGGGTCACATCCATCAAATTAATGGGTCCTCTACAGCCATATTGACGATTTCTTTTGGTTCTGGAATCATGTTGGACCCACAGCTGGAGGAAATACCTCTGGGCTCCCTTCCAGTTCCAACCCTCTTTGATTCCAGAACATAGAGGGGAAGCTTCTGCAAGAATATCTTCCAGAGGTATCAGAGAGGGCCAGAGTCACCTGTATTCTGACGATAGAGGCAGATAAGATGGATCTCAATGGTCCATCTCTTTGTGTCTCTCTAGGTTGTTTGGCATGGAACTCACTGAGGAGACCCAGCGGGCCCTGGCCGCCCTTCGAGGATCCAAGCCACACTTAGACATTGGTTCCTGAGGAGTTCAGGCCGGGGAAGGGGCATCTCAGTACAGGACTCATCATCACCTTGCACAGGAAGCCACAGCTGCCCTTCTGATACCGTGGGACCTCATGGCACATCCCACCTTCTCCATGTTTTCTCTTATGATCAGGAAATGTTGGATGAGACAACCCCAAAAGGCACTTCCATATCTGAGAATCCATTAGGAATGACAACCTTCCTGTACTGGGTCTATTGTTGGATAAGATGGGCCTGGAAATCACCATCAATCCTGTTTCAGATCCTATTCAGGTATCTTTTGACTGGGTAAGAGGTTGGAGAGATGCCTCTGAGATGCATTCTGGTTCATAGAGGGCTTTTATCATTTAAGAGGTTCTTGCTTTGGCAGAAGACTGAATAAGATAATCTCTGACCTTTCAGCTGGAGAATCTCCAGCATAGATTCCAACAATGGGTTAGGATGAATGAGGTGCTTGTCCTCGATCTCTCTTGACTCCAGCCTAGGCAAAGGAGGTTGGATTCTCTGAGATTTCCTCATCAAGAAGCTCCAGTGGTGTCTGATGGAAAGTCAAGCCTTCTGGAGAAAATCAGTCTGCTATCAACTAAAGATTCCACTATCTTTGTGATGAACTGGAGAGATTCTGCATTTTTATGAGGGGTGGTGGGTAATGTTAGCCACCAACAGAAGTGGATGGAGATCAAAGGATCAAAGTTGGGGAGGACTTTGGGGAGCATCTGGCCAAGTCCTTTCTTCTTGAGGAAGAAAAGGCCAAGAGAAGAGTGGCTGCCTCTACCTCACAGGTAGAAGATCTAAGGAGTGGGATTGGGAGGAGCCAGGTCTTCCCAGTGCAAATCCCTCCCTCTCTAGGGCTTTCTTACCTGGCCTCTCCAATCCATCCTTACTAAGCATCCTGTGGTGGGGTCCTAACTATCACTGACGTGTATAAAACAGAGAGTCCTACGCACATCATCTCACTTCAGTCTCACACGAAGAGGCTGGGTGACCTTGCCTATGTTCCCACAGTTGAGTTGGTGCCAGCAGAATCTGAACCCAGAGCGTCTTGGCTTCATAGAATGCAGAGCAGGGAATGGACTCTAGGATCCAGATGTGGAGGGAGCTACCAGAGAGGACTTCAGTTTACTCAAGAAGATGAGGAAAGGACATTGGAGTTCTGGGAACTTGATGAGGCTGAGAAATGGTGGGCAGAGAGGAAGGGTAACCTCCACCCAGCCAGACTTTCAGCACTAAATAATCAAAATCATTATAATTCAATTCAATTGAATGAGATTTATTAAGCATCTCTGATAAGGCAGATACAGTCCAGACACAGAGACCCAGCCAATCCCTCCCTTCTAGGGCCATCTTCTCTTCCAACCCGAGTCATCCAATCACATCCCTGAGCAGTTTCTCCCCTGATAGCGCCAGCCCTCCCCAATGCACCCCTGCTATTCCTCTAGAGCTCCAGGCCCACATTCCCCAACACGCCAAACTGAAGCCCCTCCCTTTTCCTGCCCTCCAGACGTCCCCCCTCTGTCCCAGGTCATCGGGGTCCTCTAGATCATAAACTCCGTATGCTCCTCCACACTGGATCCAGGCTGAGGCCAAGGTCTGTAGCTCCCCTTGGAACTCGTCTCCTCTGACCCTGCTCCCCTCTGATGCAGGCCCTTAGCACCTGCTGCCGAGTCTGCTCCCCTCCTCCAGGCTTGCCCATGCCAGTCTGGCCCGGTTCACTCGGCTGCCACGGCCGCCAGCCCAAAGCCCGAGTCTGACCGTGGCATTCCCCGCTTGGATAAAGGCCAAAGCTCCGTCCGCCGTGCCGCTTAGGCGGCCCCACAGATCTCTCCAACAGACGATGCCATCGGGGAGACGGTGCCATGACAAGCGGGTGAACTGGATTGGGGTGAGGGGGGCTCTGCTCAGTCCCCAGCCTCACTTTCTCCTCCAGAACCATCTGGATCCAGGGTCCAGACAGGAATCAGGGCGACTGGAGATGGCCCTGCATGGGGGGCAGTCGGGGTGAAGGGGCTGTCGTAAGTGTTAAATGTCAGAAGCAGGATTTGAACTCTGGTCCTCTTGACTCCAAGGACCCCAGTTCGAATCCGCCTCAGGCACTTTGTCCTGATTGCCCCCATCCAGGGCCATCTCCAGTCGTCCCGATTCGTCTGGGGACTGAGCACAGACCCCCACCCCAAATCCGGTTCATGCCCCCCATGTCAGGGTCCCCCTCTCTCCGTCTCCCCCCTTCTGTGGGAGGCAGCCAGGGCGGGGGTCGTGGGGACGCCCCAGGTTCTCTCTGTGCCTCTCTCTGGGGCAGACTGGGACCCCCGCCCCGTCAGGGCCTTAGAGAGCCCCGGACGATTCTGTCCGCCTGGGGAAACTGAGGCGCGGGGGGCGTCGCCCCTCGAAGCGGGCCCCTGCCCCCCAGGAGGAGGCGCTTCGGCCCACGTGGTCCGGCCTCCCTGCTTGGGGGGCCCCACTGGCCACGTGACCTCGGAGGCGGGGGGGCCTGAGTGGGGGCGGGGTGCCCCACGGCCTCACAGTCTTGGAGGTGGACGGGGTCTGGGTGACCCCAACCCCCTCTCCTCACAGTGGGGAAGCTGAGGCCCAGACGGGGCACGGGTGACGCGGGGCCCAAGCCGCCCTCCTCCCCTTCGCCTCCCCCGGCCTCGGTCTCCCCCTTGTTCAGTCCGGTGGGACCCCCGGCTTCCCCGCAGGAAAACGAGGAGACTGGGCGGGCGGCCCGGACCTCCCCCCCCCCTGCGCGACAAGGACTACATTTCCCAGAACGCCGCGGGGCAGCACCGGAGCGCCTCGGGGCGGGGCCTGGAGCCAGCGCCCGTGCTGATTGGCCAGCTGCTCCCCTCGCACAGGCGCAGGGAGGAGGGGCTCGGAGCCCTGGTCCGGAGCCGGGAGGCCCAGAGTGCGCAGGCGCGGGCCGGGCCGCGTGGGCCGGGCGCGCCGCCGGCCTCAGTTTACCCCTGCTGTCAAAGAGGACGTGACGTGCCCCCCGCCCTGTGGGGCAGAGCAGAAAGTGACCCCGAGAAATCCAGAGGCGTCTGGGGGCGTGGCCCCGGGGGCCTTCCCCGGCTGGGGGCGCCTTCTCCTGCTCAGGGTTTCGGGGGGCATCAGGGCCCCCCGCAGAGCTCCCCCCGCCCGCCTCAGTTTCCCCCTGTGAGGTCGGGCCTGGGGCCCCTCACTCGCCCTCTCACCCGCCCCATTATTCTGGGAGCCAGGCCGGGGGCTCCTTCTGGGGAGACCCGGGGGTCTCGGGCTCTCCTGGCGCTGCTCCTGACAGGGGGGCGTCCGGGGGGGGGGGCCGGGGCCGGAGGACGGGCCGGGGCCCGGGCAGGGAAGGCAGGGCTCCAGGTGCCCCACCCCGCCTCGCTGGCTCTGCCCGGGAGGCCCAGGGGGCAAGCTGAGGTGGCCCTCCCTGCAAAGGGGGCTCAAAGGGCCGGGTGGCAGTGCCCGGGGTCTGGAAGGGGCGCAAAGGGCCGGGTGGCGGTGCCCGGGGTCTGGAGGGGCGCAAAGGGCCGGGTGGCGGTGCCCGGGGTCTGGAGGGGCGGCAGCAGGGCCGGGTGGCAGTGCCCGGGGTCTGGAGGGGGCAGCAGCAGGGCCGGGTGGCGGTGCCCGGGGTCTGGAGGGGCAGCAGCAGGGCCGGGTGGCGGTGCCCGGGGTCTGGAGGGGGCGCAAAGGGCCGGGTGGCAGTGCCCGGGGTCTGGAGGGGGCGGCAGCAGCGTAGATGGCAAGGCTCGGAGGTCCTCTGTCTTGGTAGGGCGTTGTCCTAGATCCTTAGTAACCTCTCATCCAAGAGGTCACCCCCGTGGTGGAGGGCCTCTCACCATGGGAGGTCCAAGCAGCCCTGGGTCCCTGGGCAGAGGAGGGCCTAGGGTCCTGGTCACTTGGCCAGAGTCACTCCCATCCACGCCAGGTGGGATCTGAACTCAGGCCCTCCCCAGCTGCCCTTCCTCCAAACCGGACCCTGTGGGACGCCAATGTGCCGTCCTCTTCCCCCACCATGGCTGGGCACTGTTCCCCACTCCCAATCCCATCCGTCCAGGAAGGGGGGAGGGGACCGGCAGGATCCAGCCTGCTCTTTAGGGAAGCCCCCTTTGGTGCTCAATGGAGGATGGACGGGACTGGAGAGAGGCTGGAGGCCGGGAGATCCCTGCCCCCCCCCCCAGGCCACTGCTATGGTCCAGGGGTGGGGAGATGGGAAGGGGGGATCCACAGACCCTGGCACTAGGGTGGATCCTGGGGCTGGGTGACTCCTAGGCGGGAGCTGAGGGATGGGGAGAGTGGGGTGCCCATGACCGAAGTGGGGGGGATCGGGTGGAGGGGAAGATGATGAGTTCAGCTTGGGACTGAACTAGAAGCAGAGTTTAAGTTGCCGATGGGCAGGAGGAGATGGGGGTCTGGGAGGAGGGGAGGCTGGAGCAGAGGGGATCCCTGAAGGAAGCCTTGGCCCCAGGAGTAGCAGCGAGGGAGCAGAGCCCCGGAGACTCCAAGGTTAGTTGGGGGAGGCAGGCATTCGGCAAGAGGAGGAGCCAGGGGGGCTGAGCAAAGGGGGATGAGGGGGAGGTCCTGGGCTAGCGGCCAGGCCAGAAACCAGGCAGCAGGGGCAAGTGGAGACCCTTCTCTAGGAGCTGGGCCAGGAGCTCTGGAGGAGGGGGCTTGGGAAGGGAGGGCCCCAGGACACAGGAGAGGAAGGGGGATGATGGAAGGGGTCCTCCTCCGGGGACCAGAGACCTCTTCTTGGAGGAAGAGGGGCAGGAGGGAGAAGGGGGCATGCTCAGTGGGGTCCTCGTCTCCTTGAGGTGCCTTCTCAGCCACTGGCAGGGGCCCGACTTGGGCCTGCTCTCCCCAGGCAGCTCCCTGCCCAGCTTTGGCTTAGCAGCCTCACCTCTCTGGATGCAGGCGTGGGCAACCTGACCCTCGACCTCTCCCTGGACGAGTAGAGGGGCCTGGGCCCCCCCTCAGAGACGGCTCCGATGCTGGAGAACTGCTGGAACCTCCACTCTCTGGGGAAGGCCCCTGGGAGCCCTTAGAGCTGAGGCCCAGAGGCTTTATCCTGTGGCTGTGCCTCCGTTTTCTCATCTGCACAACGAGTCTGAGTAGCACCTTCACCCCGAGCTGACCTGTCTAAAGCCCTCCCCATAAACCTGTCATCATCATCATCTCTGCATTTAGGGGGGCTTCTCCCCTGAGGCCCTGGGGTGCGTCCATCTCTCCATCTCTCTCTGCCTCTTTCTCTCTGTCTCTCTCCCTGCCCCCACCCCATCTCTGTCGTGTGTATGTGTGTGTGTGTGTGTGTGTGTGTGTGTGTGTGTGTGTGTTTTGCAAACACCAGGTTAAGGGCTTGCCCAAGGTCACACAGCTAGTCAATTATGAAATGTCTGAGGCTGAATTTGAACTCAAGTCCTCCTGACTCCAGGGCCAGTGCTCTATCCACTGCGCCACCTAGCTCCCCCCATCTTTTTTTTAAAATAAAAATTGTACTTTTGTAAATTTAATTTTTGGTTTGAATTCCCTTCTCCATCCCCTTGTCCCCTTGAGAAAGTAAGAAAAATAAGATGCATTTACAAATTAATTCCCTTATTGACCGTGTCCAAACCAATTGCTCAATCGGCATTCTGGAGATCATTAGTGTGTTTCACGGTGAGGTCTTAAAATTGTGGTACGGATCAGAGTTGCTACATTTTCCAGAGTCGCTTCGCTTTATTGTCCCCTTCATCACTTCCCAGAGCACAACAGCACTCCCTTACACTTGTGGGCCGTGTGGTTCGCCATTCCCCAGCTGATGGGGTTCCTCCAGTTTACAGTCCTCCGCCACCAGGAAAGAGCTGTTGTCTGTAACTGTGCGCACGAGGCTCCTTTTCTCCTTTGACCTCCTGGAGGTTTGGACCCACCAGCACGCTCACTGTGTCAGACGGTTCCCACAGAGCCAGGAGAACACATGTAGAGGTAGTGGCAACACTGGGTGATGACCCACCATGATGGACCCAGCTCTTCTCAGCCATCCAGGGATCCATGACCATTCCAAAAGACTTCAGATGGAAAATGCCATCCACACCGGGAGGGAGACTCTGGATTCTGAACACCACTCAAAGTTTATTCTTTCCATTTTCTTTGTTTTTTGCTTTTGTTCTGAAGTCCCTTCCAATGGTGGCTTTCAGGGAACATTGAACTATTTCCCAAGCAACCAGATGGGATGGTGTCTGGAAAGTCAGAAAAACCTGAGTTCAAATCCACCCTCAGACACTCGCTAGCTGTGTGACCCTCAGCAAGTCACTTCTACTTCACAGAGTAGCCATGCAGATCATCAAACTATTTATAAGGGGCCTGACACCCAGGGCGCTCTCTAAAAATGCTAGCTAGTGATCATCAGTGGTGTTATTATACCTGTCAGTTGATGTTTCAGATTGCAGGACTGTCTCCAGAGGGGCCCCCCAGGGATGTTCACCAGGAACCAGCCTCGGGGGCAGCTTCTCAACGTGGAAGCCAGTTCCTTCACCCCCCAGAACAGAGCTTTTCTCCTGGAATGGGATTTCTGCCTTCACAAACAGGCTCAGCCAAGCGTCGCAGGCCTGGTGTGTCAGGAGCTGGAGGGAGGCATGACTTGTGGGCGAGATCCTTTGCATATGAAATGTGTGAAGAAAGATTTAAGCAAATGTCCTGCCTCAGTTGACACCAAAAGAACCACACTGCAGTAAAGCCCCCCATGTGTGACCCGTGTGGGAAGGCCTTCAGTCAGTGGTTGGACTTCAGCAGGCCCCAGAGAGTTCACACTGGTGAGAAGCCCTACAGCTGCGACAATGCAGCAAGGTCTTGAGGCGATGGTCCACCCTGATCCGGCTCTGGAGAGTTCACAGCAGCAAGAAGTCTGATGGGTGACCCGAGTGTGGTCAAGTTTGCATCCAGCAGACCAAACACTGACCATCAGAGAGTCCACATTGGAGAGAAGCCCTTGGATTGTCAGGAAATTCTCACAGAGGTCACACCTGATGCAGCACTGGCGGCGCTGTGCCAAGAAGCAGCCCCAAGATGGGGCGTCTGGGGACGCATTTGAGGAAGGTCTGTTTACCCACAGAGAGACCTCATCAGTGCTGTGCCTGTGGCAGAGCTTTCAGGTGGCATGCCTCGCTCCTCCAGCACTGGAGAAGCTACACTGGAGAGAAGCCCTACCAATGCCATCTCTGTGGCAAGGCCTATGGCTGGCATTCAGCCCTGAGCAGCCATAAGGGAGTTCACACTGGAGAGCAGCCTCATGGGTGCGTCTGGTGTGGGAATGCCTTCAGCCAGGGCCCAGTCCTGGCTTGGCACAAGTGCAGTCACACAGGGCAGAAGCCCTGCAAATGCAGTGAGGGTGGCAATGCCTTTAGCCGGCTGGCCAAGCTTGTTCTCCATCAAACTTGCCCCAGAGAAAACCTTTGAACAAAGGCAAACGCCTTTGTGGACTCCAGCAGTTGAGGGAATTATGGGACGTGTGCATAGGATGAGGGTGGTTGACCTAAAGGCCAGTGGGCCCTGGGGGAAGGGTCTGGGAGAAGGCCTGCCCCCCTCCCCCAGGTTGGCAGCTAACTTCCCTGTGGGGGAAGGAGGGGGAGCTCCCTCATCTGGCTGACCAAGAAGTGTGGGGTCTAAAGAATTAAAAATGAGCACTTGCAAATGTCTGTGATGGGCAGGGTGGCAGAGGAGGCTGGGGCCCAGACAGGTGTGCCTGCCTTTAGGGAAGAAGGGGGGAAGAGAGGAGGACTGGGGGCCCAGACATATGTACCTGCCTTTAGGGAAGAAGGGGGAAGGGGGAGGGGGCAGCCAGGACCTCTGCAGTGACAGCTTCTACAAATGGGAGCCAGAGAAGGTGCTCCTTGGCTCGAGTCAGTGGGTGGCGGAACGCACTGCCCAGAAGGGCAGGGGTGGTTTTTGCCAGCGCTGCAAGACCCTGACTGTGAAAGATCCTGGCCCCCCAGAATTGGCAGAAGAGCCAGAATTGCTGTGGCCGGCCTATCTATTTAGAGCAGCGTTGGGGGCCTTTTTTCTGCCAAGGGCCATTTGGATATTTATAACATCATTCATGGGCTATATTTGGTCAAATGTTTAGTTAAGTCACTCCTTAAAAGCTCCTAAATTCATTGAATTTTGAGTTCCACCTGCAGTTGCCTTGTCAACACTAACCTACCACCTTCCAGAAGCCAGAGGGTCCTCACCCTGATAGCAAAGGTTGTGCCCATGGGACACACTCGGTCATTGCCAGGCTCAATTTCAGAGACCACTGGTGCTCGGCTGGCAAAGCCGCTGAGAGCTCACTGATGTCTCCATGCCACCGACACCCTGGTGTCCAGAACTTGGAGATATCTTCCTTGAAGGAGTCCAGCTAGTCATGCATAATTAAGGTGTTGAGTGGACTATGAACATTCCTTTATAATTTATCTCACTTTTCTTTTTTTTAATATGACTCAGTGTCCCTGTTTTCTAGGCTTTCATTGCTCCTTGATTAAGATGTAAGGTGTTGAAATAGGTAGCTTACAACTCCTGGTTGTCGATTGAGTCCAAAGCCAGTGGTCTCAGCTGGTTCAAGGGGTCATACTTCCTGAGGCTCTCTCCTCCCATGGCTGACCATCCTTTTGTATCAGGTCCTTGTAAGACACAGATTCCTCACATCCGCAGTACTTTAAATTTAAGCTCACTCTTCCCATAGACCTCTCTTTTTGTGTGTCTGACTTTTTTTTAATGAACAACTCTATTCTAGCACCTTTGTGAATACCCTCTGCTAGAATCTAATTGTTGTCTCCTGGCTGGTTGAAGTAGGAAGCCACCAATAGCCATCAGTCCTCAGGGAGACCCCTAGAATGTGGGGGCAGGGAGGATGAGTGGTCAGCAGCCTAGACGTTACCACCGAGCCTCAGTTTCCTCCTCTCTCCATTTTGAAGAAAGCCTCACAACAGCCATCCTTCATTCTCCAGATTTCATCCCCATGCCTTCATGGAGGTATTTCCTCCCCCTGCAGCCCCTTTCACTTCCTTTTATGTGGTTTTCCCCCCTTTTAAAAAAATGATTCCTTTTGTATACAGGCCTAGTATTGATACTGCTGGGTCAAAGGTTATGATCAGTTTTATTGCTCTTTGGGCATGTGTAATTTTTCCAGATTAGAATGTTAATTCTTTCAGAAGGGGTATTTGTTTTCCCTGTATCCTCAGGGTTAGCACTATTGTCTGCAAATAGTGATTAATAATTGCTTTTTTGACTTGTAACTGTGTGAGGGGGTGGGAGATGGGAAGGATCTATTCAGAAGTTAATAAAACATAAGAGATATCTTTAGATGTTAAGGCAGATTTTAAAATTAAATGTCTGAAAACAGAATCAGTCAATCAAATAAGAGGCAAAAAAACGGTCCCTGGCCTCAGGAGTCTTCCATTCCATCTGGAGAATTCAGAACCTACAAGATAAAGGTAGAGAAGATGCATGTGGGCAGAGCGAGGATGGTGGCCTCCTGGACTTCTAAGGTCTCCATTACTCTGTGGTTTATGTTCCAAAGACCAGAGAGCCCCAGTGAAATGAGACTCTCACCCTACTGGCCCCCTGGTTTCAGCTTGTTCCCAACTCACTCTTCCAGGCTCATTAGGCATGGTCCTTAGGAGGGAAGGATTGCCCAAGCTGTACCAAGGCTGCACTCCCTTCTCGCCAAATGCCCGCTGCACCATGGCCATGTTCCTTCTGGTCGGATAGTTGGGTTGTGTCGGCAAAGATCCTCGAGCAGTTTGTGATTTCCTTGTCCGGCTCATTTTGCTGATGAGAACACCTGAGGCAAACAGAGCCAAGGGACTGGTCTGAGGATTGGAACTCGGGTCTTCCTAAATCCAAGCCCTACGCTGTACCCACAGCGCCACCCGGCTGCTCCCAATGAGGGCATGCGGCAAATGGCAAACGAATCCCGCGGTCTCCCCTAACCTCGCCCTAAACATCATTCCGAGGAGAATAAACTAGAGAATTCACAAAAATCGACTAGAAGACTCCAGCAGACTGTCATTTCAATCTAAACAGAGGGTCCCGAATGCCCTGGAAGGGAATCCCCCGGAGGGCCAGTCAGGTGGGCCCAGAAGACTGTGCCAGGGCCATGGCCGCGGGGTCTGGGATGCCCAGTGCCCCCCGGGAGGAGCCACACAGGTAGAATGGTGGCTGCCGCACCCCGCCTCCTGCCCAGCGGGTCACTATCGAGTGTCTGGGGCCGGATTGGAACTCGGGTCCTCCCGCCCCCGGGCCCACGGCCTGAGGGGCTCCCCGCCCGGGGGACCCCCTCCGCACCCCTGGGGGGCCTGGGTCGCCCGGCCCCGGCCGCTCCCATCCCCGGGGCGGCCTTGGGGCAGGACGGGCTGGGCCCGCGGGGCCGGGCATGCGCAGCAAGGCTGGCCCGGGCCGAGCGCCTCAGTTTCTCCCTCCGCCCCGCGCGGCCCCGCGCAGGCGCCTCGGGGTCCCCGAGGCAGAGGGGCGGGGCCCAGTCCCTCCCCCCGGAGCCCCGCCCCGCGAGGGCCTCGAGGCCACGCCCCTCCGTTTCCCTGGCGCATGCGCTCTGGCCCGGGGCCCCCACGTGCTGGGGGAGGGCGGCCGTGCGGGGCCGGAGCCGGCGGAAGGCCGCATGCGCGGGAGGGCGGGGGCGGGGCCGGGGCGCGGGCGGGCTCCGAGCTCGTTTCTCCGCACGAGCCCCGCCCTGCTCCCGCCCCGCCCCCTTCTCCTCCTCTTAAAGGGCCAGGCCCTCCCAGGGGCGCGCGGCCGCGAGTTAGAATGAGGCGCCCCTGCGCCCCTCCCCCCGCCCCTATTAGAAGCTCGAGTCCGCAGGTAATGGGCCCCAACCGCCCCCCGCCCCGCTCCCCGGGGCGCTCCGAGCCCCTGGCGGGCGCCCCCTCGCGGCTGTGGCCGGAGGGGCGAGGCCCGGCATCCGCCCTACCCCGGGGCAGACCCCCCATGGCGGGAGTGGGCGCGGGGTGCCCGAATGCGGCCCAGCCCCTGCTGGGGGACTGGGGCGGCTGCCGCCCCCCGCACCTCGGTTTGCAGAAGAGGCCCAGCTTCCCGGAGAATCCCAAGGAGCCCGTGAAGGGTCGGCGGAGCGCGGCCCGGCATCCACCCCGGGACGGGCTGAAGTTGAGGGGTGCACGGGGGGGGGCTGTGATGGGGACGCCCCAGAGAGCCGGGGCCCCAGAGAGAGAGCCAGATGGGCCCCAGAGAGAGAGCCGGGGCCCCAGAGAGAGAGCCGGGGCCCCAGAGAGAGAGCCGGACCGGGCCCCAGAGAGAGAGCCGGACCTGGCCCCAGAGAGAGAGCCGGACCTGGCCCCAGAGAGAGAGCCGGCCGGGGCCCCAGAGAGAGAGCCGGACCGGGCCCCAGAGAGAGAGCCGGACCTGGCCCCAGAGAGAGAGCCGGACCGGGCCCCAGAGAGAGAGCCGGACCGGGCCCCAGAGAGAGAGCCGGACCGGGCCCCAGAGAGAGAGCCGGACCGGGCCCCAGAGAGAGAGCCGGGGCCCCAGAGAGAGAGCCCGGGCCCCAGAGAGAGAGCCAGACGGGGCCCCAGAGAGAGAGCCGGACCTGGCCCCAGAGAGAGAGCCGGCCGGGGCCCCAGAGAGAGAGCCAGATGGGCCCCAGAGAGCCGGGGCCCCAGAGAGAGAGCCGGACCTGGCCCCAGAGAGAGAGCCGGCCGGGGCCCCAGAGAGAGAGCCGGACCAGGCCCCAGAGAGAGAGCCGGACCTGGCCCCAGAGAGAGAGAGCCGGATCGGGCCCCAGAGAGAGAGAGAGCTGGACGGGGCCCCAGAGAGAGAGCCGGACTGGGCCCCAGAGAGAGAGAGCCGGACCGGGCCCCAGAGAGAGAGCCGGACCGGGCCCCAGAGAGAGAGCCGGACTGGGCCCCAGAGAGAGAGCCCGGGCCCCAGAGAGAGAGCCAGATGGGGCCCCAGAGAGAGAGCCAGGGCCCCAGAGAGCCGGAGGGGGCCCCAGAGAGCCAGATGGGGCCCCGGACAGGGCCATAAGCGCAGCAGGGGCTAGGCTGGGACCCGACACCCCCACGCCAGGGAGCACACAGCCCCACAGGGACCCCCAGGGTTACAGGGCTCACCTGGACGATCCAGAGTCAGGAGAAGTGTGTGTCACGGTCTGAGAGAGAGGAGAGGCTTCAGGACAGAGGTCAAGGACAGGGAGCGGACAGAAGGCCATTAGGCCCCCCTTCCCTCCCTGCTCATTAGCACCTGGAGAGAGCAGCTTGGGAGCGATGGGGAGGCCTCGTAGCGGAAGGGAGAGAAGAGGGGGCAGCTGTCCCAAAGGACCACAACGAGGGGCCACATGCCCATAGAGATGAGTGCAGAGATCTAAGGAACCGGGCCCATCTGGGAGCTGGGGCGGGCTCACCCACCTGGGGGGCTCCACCTGATGGGGCACTTCAGGTCACATCCACATCTGCCTCATAATCCAAATCATCTGCGGCCCGGAGCTAGCCCCCGCCTCTAAGGTTGGGGGGGCCTCTCTTCAGGACTCCTCCTCCTCCTCCTGCCAGGGATCAGCTACTATAGAATTTGGACAGACTGCGCCAGAAGCATCTGCCGAGCTGAGCTTCTGGCAAAACTAGAAGGAATCGGACCCCACGGAGTGGGGAGACCATTGGTGAGAAGGCCCTGAGTGGAGGAGGCCGGCCCCTGTCCTCTGGACATCCTCCCCAAGCCCCAGCTTGTCCTCATCCAACCCCTACTGGAAGGGGCAATGTCCTCCACCACATCTTCTCTGGGATGGGGTGCTCACTCCCTGGCCCCCCAGAAAGGAGTCCCACAGAGGGGGCTCTTTTCTAGGCTTGAGGTTGAACAGATTTTTCAGCCACAATGGTGAATCAAGACCCTCCCCTGAGACACAAAGGAGCTTCTGTCTACCCTGATGAGAGCATGTGGTCTCTGGGGGGCCACCGGGGCTTCCCTTTTCTGTGTCATCTGCCCTCGGGTTGCTCCTTGTCCACCCTGGCTGGTTCCTAGGGGACAGAGAGGTAGCAGGGTCCCCAAACTCTCTGGGAGAAGCAGCACATGCATCCTCCCAGACCCCAGCAGTAAGACCTGGGAGGAAGGAGGGAACATCCAAGGGAAGCAGGGTGAGCAAGGTGAAGGGAGACTGTGGACACAGAAATATCCCCAGAGGTCTCCCAGCCTCTGCAAAGTGGGAATGGGGACATGTCAGGAAAGAAAGGGGGGAAGAAAGTATCATTCCCTTGAAGGGCATCTGGAGGATTCCAACAAGAATGCCTGGACATGGAGGAGGGCAGCCTGGTCTGGCAGGGGGGGGCGGGCAGCCAGACAGGGGCCCCGGCATTGACCACCTGGCGAAGGCAATTGGGAAGGCTATGGCCAATTGGGTGCTTTGGGACCCCCCCATCTGGGAGTGGGGGGTGGGCTCACCCACCTTGGGGGGGCTCCACCTGATGGGGCAGTTCAGGTCATATCCAGATCCTGCCTTATAATCCAAACCATCTGGGGCCTAGAGCTAGCTCCTGGCCTCTTAGGTTCCAGGGGGGCCTCTCCTCAGGCCTCTTCCTCCTCCTCCTCCCCATCATCCAGGCCAGCCCTGGGTCCTAGAGCCCAGCCTTTCAGGGTCATCTGGGTCAGGTAGCCTCAGGTTCCTGGCAGGATTAGATTCAGGAGCCAGCCCTCTTTAACCCAAGGAGCCTTGGCTCTGGTCAGTGGCTCTTAGCAGCTGCTGGGAGGGGGCTCCTGAGCTGCCAGAGGCCAGGTCCAACAAGCATCCGAACTTCTCTGGCCTCAGCTGTCTTTGCTCTCAGTGACCCTTTCTGGGGAACTTCCCAGGCCCTTGGGTCCTCCATGTATGTTTAAGACTTTGTTATTGGACCCTTGCAGATTCTGGGACGAGATATTTAGAAAAGACAAAGATGGAAGAGAAAAGACTCATTCCTCAATGGAAAGATATAAGAAGACATGTCCACAATGCCTTGGAGCGACGCATGGTAAGAGACTGCTCCTAGGATCATTTAGAGGCCAGGGGCCCCTTCCCCACTCCAGGGGGTGCGTAGGAAGAAGACCCAAAGATGCAAATTCTTAATTAGTGTCCAGGGGGTGGGCTTTGAGACCTGGGTAGGACCATCCTCAGATGCTGGTTCTATTCCAGTCTGAAGGCTTGAGCACAGGTCATCTGAGGTACCATCCCACCTCTGACTCCAAACACTTGCGTCCACTTTACCTGGGGGCCTCAGTTTCTCAAATAAGGAGTTGGACTTGATGATCTGCTCTAAAGCTATGATCCTGTGGGTGGTGAAATGCTGCACTGACAACAAAGATTCTGATAGAAGGAGATACTTTCCAATAGTCAGAACTGTCCCCAAGCTGAATGGATTGCCCCTGGAGGTAGTGAGCTTCCCATCTGCAGATGGTGGTGGTATGGACCAGATGACCACTGACGGTGGCTGACTTCTGGAAATAGTGAGCTTCTGGTTTGCAGATGGTGGCGGTATGGACTGGATGACCACTGAGGGCAGGCAATTCCAGTTTGGAGCTCCTGGGCCATTTCTCCAGGGGAATCCTGAGCCCTGGCTGGGAGATCAGAAGGACCCTCCCCCTACTGGGTGCTAGGCCCCCAGAGACCATTGCTTCCTGCTGTACCAAATGAAGCCCATCCCTGCCCTCAGGGAGCTTATACTCCAGGGGGAGAAAAATGCAAAATCTGTCATCCAGGCTGGCATTTCTGGGTCTCAGCACTGAGGAATTTGGTGGGGTAGAGGAAGGCAGTGCTAGAGACCGGAAGGGTGATAGGGCCAGGCCTCATCCAGCTCTGAGGTCCCCGGACTCCACAGCACCAAGAGGGGACTTGGATGTGACTGCCTGGGCCCCAGACCACCAGAGGATGGTCAGAGGAAACCCGGAAGGCCATCATTTTATAGAAAAGGAAACTAAGGCTCAGTGACTAGTCCTAGGTCATACAATAGAAAAATAGCAGCACTGAGATCCAAGTCCAGGCTCTCTGACTCCAAACCCAGCAACATCTCTCCTGGACCTTGGGACCCCGCTCTTTTTTTGAGGCCCAAGAGCAGCTGGTGCTTCCCCTAAAGCTCCTGTCTCTTGGTTTCCCCCCTTGGATTAACTGGATTCAGTTCTCCTTGGTCTCCTTAGAAACAGCAGCTGTAGTGGAAGGCCCCCATGTCTTGGGGTGCCCCCCCCAAATCTGGTCCTGGCAGGAGAGGCCAGCATCATGTGGGCCACCCTCCAAGGGGCAGTCCAGCTGGGTGGTCCAGCAGGCAGTCCCTTGGGTGTCCAGCGAGTGCACTGATGGAAGCTCTTGGGGGGCAGGATCTCCTCACAGTCCCTCAGGCTCTCACGTCAGAGTCATCCTGGCTTTCTCTCTCACCTCCAAGACCCACTGACATCACCTATGCAGCATTTCTGCCCCAGCCCTTGCTCCCCCCCCCACCCCACAACAATCTGGATTACTGTATTCACCACTGGGCAGTCTACCTGACTGCAGTCTCTCCCTTATCTAGTCCATCTGCCAATGGTCCTGCTAGTGGCTCCTTGTTAGTACAAGTGGCTCTGTCTGTCTGTCTGGTGGTCAAGGCATTCCCAGGCTGGCCCCTTTCTACCTTCCCAAGCTGTTGTCACTGTGGCCTCTGACCTTTGGGGTCTTCTTTGCACTCAACACTCCATCACCGCCCTCTGCACCACGCTTCCCCAGACCAGGATCCCCTCTGCCTCTTAGAATCCCAAGCTTGAGTGCTGCCACCTCCAGGGACTCAGTCACTCTATACACCTATTATTTTATCCATATCTATCAATTGTACACATTTTCAATCAACAAGCCTCTATTATGTGACAGGCACTCTGAGAGACTGGGCCAGAGGGACATGGACAAAAGAAATAGGCCCTGTCCCCCAAGAGCTTCTGTCAGTGCCCAAGCTGGACATCCGAGGGACTGCCTGATGGGCTACCCGGCTGGATTACTCTCTGGACGGCAGCCACTTCCACCAAGACCAGGACTGGGGGCACTTCAAGACATGAAGGCCTTCCACTACAGCTGCTGTTTCTAAGGAGACCAAGGAATGCTGAATCCAGTCAATCCAAGGGGAGAAGCCAAGGAGGTTTAAGGGAAGCACCTGCTCTTGGCCCACTTTCTCCATCTGGCCAAACTGCACGTACCCATAGTCCTGTGTGAAGGTTGAGTTGGTTTTGTTGATAGTGAAGTTCAGGCTTTGTCTTGCGGGCCATGGCATGGAAGATCTTTAAGCAGGGGAGGGATGTGGTAAGAGGAACCTGACCCAGGCAGTATGGATCGGAAGGTGGGAGGCTGAAGGAAGGGAGTCCACATAGAGGCATTCCCATAGTATAGACGAGAGAGGAAGATCTGAGCCCGGGTGGGGTTGTTATGGTTGTGGAGTGAAGAGGATGGAAAGGAGAGATACTGATGAAAGAGCTGCCTTTGGATTCAGAGGACGCAGTTCAAATCCTGGCTACCCCGTGGTTTTTAACAGACCATCATCAATCAGTGCAGGAGCCATCGACCATTCAACCACAGGTTGAAGTCAATCAGTTCCTAGCTGAAGAGGAGGTTTTATGCCATGAGGCTCCTTTCAAGTGACAAAGCACCTGGTCCTGATTCTGTTCTAACTGATATCTACAAGGTGGAGGATCCATTGCTGATCCAGAAACTGACTGAAATTTTCCAGGTTATATGGCATGAAGAGATTCTCCCCCAAGAATTCAAGGATGCCTCCATCATCCATCTCTTTAAAGGTAAAGGGAATAGATTGTCTTGTGACAATCACATGGTTATTTCTCTTTTAGTCACTGCTGGTAAGATTCTTGCTAGAGTCCTTCTCAATGGGCTGATCCTTCCCCTGGAAGATAGTCACCTTCCTGAGAGTCAGTGTGGCTTCAGAAAGGGTCAAGGAACAATTGATATGGTGTTTGCTGCCCACCAAACTCCAGGAAAAATTCCAGGAAGAGAACAGAGGTCTGTAGACAACATTTGTAGATCTGACCAAGGCCTTTGATACCATCATTCGTGAGGGTTTATGGAAAATTATGTCCAAATTTGGTTGCCTGGAGAAGTTCATAAGTATTGTAAGTCAGTCTCATGACAGCATGTATGACCAGGTTCTGGATAGTGGACAATGCTCTGGAGATTTCCCAGTCATCACTGGAGTAAAACAAGGGTGTGCCCTTTTTTCACATGATGTTTTCAGTCATATTTTCAAATGCTTTCACTGAAGATGAAACAGCATCAAGTTCAGCTATTGCACTGATGGCAAATTCTTCAACTTGAAAAGGCTCCAAGCCAAGACCAAAGTGGAGGGAGTGTTGGTGCTGATCTTCTGTTTGTAGATGATGGCGCCCTCAATGCAGCCTCTGAGATGTAACAAAGTATGGATCAATCCTCTGCTGCTTATATTCATTTTGGTCTAACGATGAACACCAAAAAAACCCCAGTGCTCCACCAGCCTTCACCCACCATCCCTATGTGGAACCATCAATTACAGCAAATGGAGAGGTTTTGAGTACTGTGGACAAGTTCACTTCCCTTGGCAGTGTCCTTTCTAGGGCGGTCCTCATTGACAATGAGGATGACACATGCATTGCCATAGCTAGCTTAGTATTTGGGAGGCTCCAAAAGAAAGTGTTGGAGAGAAGAGAATAGACAGACTCCCAAACTGAATATAGAGCCATTGTGCTATATGGCTGTGAAACCTGGACAGTCTACCAGCGCCATGTCAGGAAACTGAATCACTTTCATTTAAATTGACTTAGGAAGATTCTGAAGATCACCTGGCAGAAGATCCCAGACCCTGAGGTCCTTTCTCAGTTAAGCTGCCTAGCATTCCAACCTTACTACAGAGAGGGCAACTACAATGGGCTAGACACATTGTTGGAATGCCAGACATACACTTGCCCAAAAAACTATTCCATGGAGAACTCACACAGGGCAAGCACTCAAGGAGATCAGAAGGAGCGATACTGAGACACCCTGAAGGTCTCTCAAGGACTATGGAATGGTTGTACAGTTTGGGAGACACTGGCACAGGACCGCCCGCATGGCGTGCCTTCATCAGAGAGAGGACTGCATTCTATGTGGAAGACATAGAGCCTTCCTGTTCAACTCAAAGGAAACATGACATCTGTAAGTTTAGAGTATCCATCCCAGGTGTTCACATAGGTTATTTGTGCCTGACCTATGGTAGAGCATTCCGAGCTCGTATCAATCTGATCAGCTCCAGTCGGACACACTGTCATTTGTCTCAAACACAGTGATGTCATTTTGGCCTTCTTCAATAATGAAGGACAAGAACCAACCAACCAACCAACCCCTCAGGCGTGTTACTTCTCTGTGAACCTCAGTTTCCCTATCTGTCAAAAAACATGATTGAACCAAGTGCTAAGGCCCTCTCACTCTCAGTCCTGTGATTCTTAGAGAAGTGAAAGAGCCAAGACTTGGCAGATGGTTGGCAGTAGAATGATATGAGAAGGCTGAGAGGAGCCAGACTGGACCCTTCTGCCCACTGTCAAGGCTCTTCCAGTTTACAAAGAGCAGAACCATTTTGATAGAAATTGGAATGTGGTCTGGAGCCCCAGGGAGCTAAGGGGGAGGGAGGGCAACCCTTTGAATTAGGAGACTGGGGAGAGGGATGAGTCAAAGGGATTCATGGGGTTTAAGATGGCTCCTCTTCTCCAGGTAAAAGGGACACATTCAGATGTGGTGAATGTCCTGAGTGACCGGCCAGACCTTCTGTTCAAGGATATATACCATACCCAAAACATTCCCACCATCTGCCACTATTTCACCGACGCCCACTACTATGTCTCCCTGGGCTGGGCAGAGGGGAGACAGGTGAGTGTGCTTGCTTCTAGGCCACGCTTCTGGGGAGTGAATGGGGGTACTGCCAGATCACCTATGGGGATGGATGGATTTAAACAAGAGACAAGAAGACTGTATACATTAAGGTCTAGTGTGTAGAGAAGGATTAAACCAGGAAGGCAGCAGGAATCATAGGGAGGATAGAATTGGGGGGGGGGAGTAGGGACCCCTCCTTAGAGGTCTTTCCATCCTACTACAGTCAGCCAGGCTTCTTCATTGCCCCTCCCCTCCCCAGTACTCAACATCCCAGAATCTCCAGAGTTAGAAGTGAACTCAGGGTCTGTCTCATTTGCCCATTGTCTGAATGGGAGTCCTTCCTGCAGCCTCTCCAAGGAGGAGATCCCTGTTCTTGCTGCCTCTGGAGCAACCCTAACATTCAGGATGCTTTTTCCTTCCTTCCACCTGCTGCTCCTGCCCCTGTCCCTGGGCCCCTCTTCCAACAGTCAGTCCTCCAAATCCTTGGCCTGGCTGTTTTGCTCCCTAGACACCACCAACACCCTCCCCCCGCCACATCTCCTCCAGCTAATCCTCATCTCCATGACCCTGAGGCCCATCATCATCAACCCTCTGAATGCTCTCCACTCAGCAGTGGACTTCTGAATCGGTGGAACTCTCGACTGGGCGTGTTTCTCCAGATGGGAACTGACCATTTGGTCTTTCCATTCTTCTGACATTCTGCCTCCCAACATACAGCTTGAAATTCCACTAGCATTCTTGAATACTGAGTCATAGCCCTCTGGAAAGTCCAGAGTATTGATCATATGGGAATACACATCTTAGATTTAGTAATTTGCTTTTTGGACCTCAAGGTTATTGAATTCCCTTATGTTAGATTTAGCAAGATCTTTTAACCTGCCAAAATCTGGAAGAATCTTGATTCATTCATCCCAGTATCTGCTATCTCTCTTGGCTTGATGTCATAAGCAAATTAAATTAAGAGGCCATCTCCATATTTTCCACGCCATTGGTAAAAATCTGAAACAGCACATGGCCAAGAGGAGATGGATTCCTAGGCTCAATGAGGAGTAGTTGGAGGAATAGCCTTGGATGCCCTTCCAGCTTCAGAGCTGGAAGCCCATGGTCCTGATCTGCTGGCTTAATCCAACAAAAAATACAGAGCATGACCTATTCTTTTTTTTCTAGAGAGTATTTTCCCTCAATTACATGTAAAAAATTGGCAGACCTATTCAATGCCAATGACAAGTATTTATTAAGTGCTTACTGTCAAAATACCTATTCCAAGTGTTATGCTATTTAAGTTCTAGGGATATAGGTAAAGAGAATGAAATGGGCCCTATGTACAAGAAGCTAATGCTAAGGCATGAAGGATGGATATCCTGTGGTAGTAAGAGATAAAATGAGAAAACAAAGATTTGAGCTTCCAAGGATATTGATTTATTAAGCAGGGCATGCCAATTGTTCAAAAAATTTGGGCCAGGCCCCTTCCCCAGCTTAGAATGGGACCCCCAATACAGAGAGAAACAGATTTTTGTACACTAAAAACAATTAAATAAAACCAATTAATTAAAAGGAAACAATATCACATTAGGTAATCTGATTTCTAATTGGAAAAAGGTTAGGCACTTTCCACTCGGTAAGGGGGAGAGTAAACAAGTACAATTCCCTGAAATCAGAAAAGTTGGTGTCCCAATCCCCCCCAAAGTCTGTAAACAATCAAAGGAACATGCAAACAATGACTAAATGATCAGTATGGGGCCAGGTTTCAGATAAGACATAGGAGTTGCTTAAAATGTAAAATTGTGGGAAAACTTGTATAGAACTTCAGATCTGATTGCATTTTTGTTCAGCTTAACCTAGTTCCTTAGTTAAGGGTCTCTAACCAGAAGGTAAAGTTGGTCTGGTTTCTCAGCTAAACCGGGCTAGATTCAAATATAAGGTTTTCTCCCAATGTCCACAATTGAATAAAGGGTTCTCACAAGCCAGAAATTGGACTAGACCTATAATTAAATAGAAAGGGGACCGATTTGACTCCAGAATTGAGTCACAAGAAAAAGTCGGTGTGGTTCCCACAATTGCCCATTTTTCTGTCCTGATCCCCTCAATATAATATCAAGTTAATAAATATATACATTTCTCTATATCTATGTATACATGTATATGTGCATACAAGAGTTAAATTCCAGATCATTTGGAGGGAGATCATTGGGGTGATTGGCAAAGGCTTCATGCAGAAGATGTTGCCCAAACCACCTTTTTTTTTTCCTTCTGCTTTTTGCAAGGCAATGGAGTTAAGTGAGTTGCCCAAGGTCACATAGCTAGGTAATTATTAAGTGTCTGAAATCAAATTTGAACTCAGATCCTCCTGACTCCAGGACCAGGGCTCTATCCACTGCACCACTTAGCTGTCCCTTCTAAAATGCTTTTTGAAGCAAGGGAGGGTCTGTATGATACAGAGCTTGAGAGTGTGTGCCCCAGACTCGGGAGATGGGAACTGGTGCACTGCCAGTAGAGAGGCCAGAAAGAGGGGCAAGGACTAGTTTCTATGGGACTTGAAGAGAGTTTCTATTATGGCCCAGAGTAGATAGGAAGGCACGAGAATTGATTGAATAGGAGAGTCATGGGGTCAGATATGTGCTTGTGGAATGGATTTATTAAGTGACTAATGTATGCTCTGTTGCAGGTACTGAGGAATACTTGTTTCTTTTCCCCTATTGTATTGGACTATAAACACATCTTGTCCACAAGAAGGTTACATTTCAATGGAAGAGGGGAGTCAATTTGTACATAAAGAGATTCATACCAAGTTCATATAGAATAGATAAGATACACATGTTCTTTTTTTTTTTATTTATTTAGGTTTTTGCAAGGCAAATGGGGCTGTGTCTTGCCCAAGGCCACACAGCTAGGTAATTATTAAGTGTCTGAGACCGGATTTGAACCCAGGTATTCCTGACTCCAGGGGCCGGTGCTTTATCTACTGCGCCACATAGCCACCCCTATAAACACATCTTCATTGGATAATTCCTTCCAGTTGCTTCAATATAATTATTTTGGGGGATTTTCTTGAAACTTCTATTTGCATTTCAAAGATTCTTTTAATTTCTAGTATTTTCCTTAAGAATGCTTGGAAGTTCTCTATTTTCTTAAATTCACATTTTCACCTATAGGATTATACTCAGGTAAGTTATTCTTCATTGTAATTTTGTATCTTTTTCCCTTTAGCACCAGTATTCCAAGCTCACCTTTTCCTTCAAGTTGTAGTTTCCAGGTCTATTTGATCCTATCTGTGGTTCCTTGTTACTTGTACTCTTTCTTTCTGACTACTTGCAATATTGTTGTCTTTTACCTAGAAGCTCTGAATTTTGTTCTGGGCAGTTTTTATTTTAGGGTTTCTTTCTGGAGATAAATAGTTGATACTTTCTAGTTTTCACTCTGCCTTCTGATTAATCTGCCATTTTTGGAATATGATATGCAGACTTTTGTTTTCCTTCTTCTTTTGGTTGTGATTTTCAGGAAGTTTAATCATTCTTAGATTATCTCTTCCTGACCTATTTTCTAGATGAATTTTTTTTCCCAGGAGTTATTTCACATTTTCTATTTTTCCCCCTCAGGATTTAGGTTTTGTGGATTAAGAAAAAATAGGTGGAATCATGGATAACCTTTAACATTGAGTAATTACAATTTTGTACATTTGTTGACTTTGATAAACTTGTGGCCATTACTTATCAAATAGTTGGATACTAATAAGAGTCAAACCTTGTAGCTGGGAGATTAAAATAACTACTTTCATACTCAGTATGAAACCACAACAATAACAAATATAGTTAATATTAACATAAGGCTTTAATGTTTGCAAAGTTTTCTGCTCATAATATTTCCTTTGATCTTCACAGCAACCCGGGGATGGAGATGGAGGTACTATAATTATCCCCATTTTATAGAAAATGAAGCTAGGGCAGAGAGAAGTGAATTGACTTGCCCCCACACAGTACTTTCTAACTCCAAGTCTAACCCTTTCTCTATTGTATCAGCTACCAAAGAATTGCCATTTACCTCAAATGCCAAATCAAGAGTTAAGTGAATGGAATTGTTCTTCAAGATGATATGGAGATGCATACATTTGGATTAATGTTATTATATTGGCAGTAAATTTTCACTTTTTACATTTTAGTTTCTAAGTTTATGTCCTATTAGTGCTATGTTTACAAGTTTCTTGGGTTATAACTTTCAATGCCATTATATAAAAAGAACTGTTCAAATTTAGGAATGATAGCTCAAATAATACATGGGTAACCTTAATAAGGTTAGATCTTCATTGATCTGAATGCTGAGATTATTTGTGAAGTAAAATTCTGCCAGGGTGGAGAATTCTATCTGGAAGACAGAATATTCTTCCCAGGATTCAGGATTTTTAAGGATTCATATATACATGATTCCTGTTGGTTTGATAAATAACACTGCTGTCACTGGAAGGTATATTGGAGAGCAGAGTTTGGAAACAGCCAGTTGGCAAGAATTTCCTGTTGGGCAGATCATCATAATGGAAGCAGCAAGTAAAATGAGGAAGCTGGAGATTCATTTTTCTGCAAATATCAAAACCATGCTGTGGGATCCTAGTCAATTGTTCTTCATTTTATCTTTTTTTTCCTTTTTTTTTCTTTTTGCAAGGCAGTGGGGTTAAGTGACTTGCCCAATGTCACACAGCTAGATCAGTGTCTGAGGTCGGATTTGAACTCAGGTCCTCCTGACTTTAGGGTTGGTTCTCTATCCACTGTGCCACCTATCTTTCCCCAATTTTGTCTTTTTTTTAGGTTAATTATTAAGTGTCTGAGACTGGATTTGAACCCAGGTACTCCTGACTCCAAGGCTGGTGCTTTATTCACTATGCCACCTAGCTGCCCCTCATTTTATCTTTAAGATGGATAAAGGTGTAGTAATCGAGGGGGGAGAACTGATCTACCTAAAGGCAACTTGGAAAGTTCAGGGAATTCAATCAAAAGTACAGACCTTGAGCAATTCTATGCCAAGACTTTTCAGGGAGAGACATCATCTGGTTTGGTGACTGGAATTCATCCAGGACAATGAGGTGCTCACTTGCTGTCTTTCTCCTTATCTTGGGATTCAGTTCTGTCTGCCATGTTTTGTTCTGTCCTTTTCAGTTCAAAGAACATTCTCCTTGGCAGAGAAAAGAGATGCATACAAAAGCATTGAACTATTATCACAGTCCTATCTACTATCTAGAGACATGCTCCTCTGATCTTTCACTCTTCTTTCTCTTCCAAAACAGCCCCAAAGCCTCCTCACCAGGCTCAGCTCTCCTAATTCTGCCTGCTACTCCCTGCCTAGTGTCCCAGCAGCACTAGGACCCACTTGAGTCCCCATCCTCTTTTTTCTTGCCCTAGTTGCCACAGTCCAAGTCGATCGGTGCATCTGCATATTAATCTCTTTAAATGACTGCTTCTTTTCTTTCTTGTCAGAATTGACGTCCTCTAGTCTCTGAATTTCCTACCTAACTTTTCTTTGAAACTATTGAAATCTCTTTTCCAAAACTGTGGAGCTCAAGTCTGGTAGAGCTAAGACCAGAGACAGCTAGGGATAAGAACAGAGACATGGAGACCAGAAAGACAAATACTGTCTCTTTTATTTATTGTACTTGTTTATTGTTATTATTAATAACATTAAATCCCTCTAAACCAAAATTTCTTCTTCTTCTTTAAAATAGGGCTTTCCTACCTCACAATGGTTTCGAAAGTCAAATAGAGATGATAGCATTTGTGCCTTGTAGATGACTAGAGAAGTGTCTACTATGACCATGTTCAATGATCAGTTCTAAGTTGCCATGATCCAGTCTCCTTACCCCCAAGCCCACCTTGCAAATTTCCCATCCTTTCCTTTAGCAGCAAGTACTTCCTGGTGAAGGAGGAAATTTCTCTTCAAGAAGACCTTGGAAGTTAGCACCAGAGCAGTTGCTCCTCTATACTCTGGACTTCTTTTTACTCAGTGTAGGAACAGTGAGGAGCCCTTGTGAAGCAGTCCCTAAAAATCTCAGGAACCCTGACATCTTCAGGCTGGAGTCAGCGCCCACTCAGGTCCTTGATAGGTCTGAGACTGTAACGATGGAGAACTTGGTCCTGGGCTCCATTCCTGGGGGCAAGACTGGACAATGTAATGAAGAGTGAAGAGTGTTTGTGGAAACTATCAAGGTTTAAAAACTGGTCTTATGGCGTGAGAGGTCTCTTAAGTCAGTCAGTGCTTATGATTGCCAAAAAAACTATTTTAAGGAGAACACACACAGAGCAAGTGTTCATGGGGGCCCAAAAAAAGCAATATGAAGACACTCTCAAGGTCCCTCTTAAGAACTTTGGAATTGGTTGTTCAACATGGGAGATGCTGGCACAGGACTGACCAGCATGGACTGCCCTCAGAGGGTGCTGTGCGCTAGGAGCAAGGCAGAATGGAAGAAGCTCAAAGGAAACTTGAGATGTGTAAATTTAGAGAACCCAGGTGTTCACATGGATCATTTGTGCCTGACCTAGCTAGACCATTCCTAACTTGTACTGGTGATTGGTCACAGTTTAGACACACTGCACCTTGTCTCTAACCCAGTGATGTCATTTTGATCTTCTTCAGTAATGGACAAGAAACAACCAGCCAACCGAGTCAGACAACCAATACAGTGATTCGATCTGAAAGTACGTGCAATATTCCACATAAGCAACATTCCTTACTTCTCTGCTTAAACAAAGAAAATAAAAAGGGGGATCAGAAATCTTATTTTCTCTCCTTTACTCTACTGAAAATTTTTTCAAAGACAAAAATCTTTATTTTTTCCAGTTAATAGTATTTTATTTTTTTCTAATTACATGCAAAGACAATTGACAACATTCATCTTTTGTTTTTTGGGGTTTTTTTTTTTTTGGTTTTTGCAAGGCAATGGAGTTAAGTGGCTTGCCCAAGGCCACACAGCTAGGTAGTTATTAAGTGTCGATTGAAACCGGATTTGAACTCAGGTACTCCTGACTCCAGGACCGGTGCTCTATCCCCTGCGCCACTTAGCCACCCCAAACATTCATCTTTTTATAAGATGTTGAGTTCCACATTTTTCTACCGTCCTCTCTTTCCTCACCCCTCTCCATGACAAATGATCTGATATAGGTTATACATATATAATTGTGTTTAATATATTTCTATTACATTCCATTATACAACATATACCCAGTCATGTTGTGAAAGAAGAATCACAACAAAAGAGAGAGGGAAAAAAACCATGTGAAAGAAAAAACAAATCATAAAATACATTTCAAAAAATAAAAATAGTTTGCTTTGGCCTATAAATATTTGGACTCCATGTTTTTTTTTTTTTCAGGATCAACATTCATTTTTTTTTAAAAAAGATTTTATTTATTTTTAAGTTTTACAATTTCTCCCCTAATCTTACTTCCTTCCCCCCCACCATGAATTTTTTTTTTTTTTTATCAAACATGCATAGTCAAGCAAAACAAATTCTCCTTTGTCTTGTTCACAGTGGTCTGCTGGCAAATGTTTAGCAATTGTTTTTCTTTTAAAAAAATATATACGACAAACTCTTAGATTTAACCTGCTTTACAACCTTTTCTCTTATCGTTATTTTAAGTCTAGACAATTAGCAAAACGATAAATTAAGCCCCGTTTTATAGCATTTGCTGATATCCCAGGTTATACTCACACCAGCTCTTGTGATCCAGTTTCATTTGGCTCAAGCACATCCCAATTCACAAAATTATGTCTCATGACGCGCTTGAAATCTGTCATATCTCATCTTCATTCTTCTGGAATCGTGACTCTTCATTGTATTAAACACCATTCTCACAACTTTCAGAGTCTGTTGTGACAGTGCTGTGATTATTAAATGCATTCGTTTCCTAGTTCGGAGCATTTCATTCTCAAAAACAGCTCGTCTTTTATAATAATGATGTGAGAACTGAATGAATCCAGTTCTACTGAATCTACATCAGTTCAGGCAAGTCTTTCTGAGTCTTTGAAATCATCCATTTCCTCATTTTCCTAACAAAATGCCCTTGGCTCCAATCACATTCCTATGCCATTTTCCTCAAAGGATGGGCAACCCTTTATAGTTAGGTTCTGCTACCAGAAAAGATACTGCCATGAATATTTTTGTATGTAAAGGATTTCACACACACACACACACACACACACACACACACACACACACACACACTTTTTCCCCCTCTTTTATACAATTATTTACAGTTCCATGCATTTCTGAGAAGAGACAAGTTGAATGCATTAAGGTAAGTGTTATATGTGTCATATGAACCTAAAGTTAACAGAAACTGTAGTTGAGAGTTTGGAGAGACAAAGGATGTGAGGTGGTATGTGGCTGACATGAATTAAATTTAGTAATATTTATTTTACTGCTGCCTTCTCTATAGATTGAGAAAATGAAGCCTAGGTTCTTTTGTTTCTCTCTTTCTTTGATCACTTTTGTTATAAGTCGATCAGTGGCACCGCTGGGTCATAGATAATACAAAGTTAACTTTTTGTACATAATTACCCATTTCTCTCCAGAATGGTTGCACCTGTTTATAGGTCTAGCAACAAGCAGTATATCAATGTGTCTTTTCCCACAGCCCCTCCCATCATTTGTTATTCCTTTTATAGTGATTTGGAACATTTTTACCATGGCTATGGAAATCCATTGAAATAATCAGAAATGATTATCATTTTTTTTAGTTGATCCTATTTGCAATTAATTGATTTTGTCCTATAACTGCCCAAGTCATGTTACTTTGTCTCAGAACTTAGTTCAGAAGTTCTGTCGGCCTATGAGTTCATTTAATAATCCAGTTCTCTTGTCAATCGTCATACTGTTCTCGTGTCAAGGAAATCTATTATCCTTGGGGGATGCAGGAGCTCACCAGGGGAGTCTAGCATCTTTTTTTTTTTTTATCACCAAACTATCTTTCAAGGATTCCTGGTTTGTTCATCAATGACGTCTGGTCCACTATCTCTAATCTTGCAGTCGAACTCAAACATGAACAGTTTTAGTCACAGACTAAGGGAGAGAAGGGAAATTAGACCTATAGTACAGAAACTTGCCACAAAGACTTTTTTCCTAGCTCATTATTTTCCTTTCAATCTTATATTTTATTTAAAAATTTTGTATCTATTTTCCTTTGGGATGTTGGTCTTATTTTTCTTTTCCACTTTTACTTGTTTCTTTTTATGTATCAAGACTGTATTTATGTCAGAAGAAATTAGCTGTTTTTGCAAACAATATGTGTAATACTAGGATTAGTTGTTCTTTGAATATCGAATTTACTTGTGGGTCCTTCTGGTCCTGAAGCTTTTGTTTTTTTTTTTCTTCCTTTTTTCCTTATGGCTTATTCAGTTTCTTTTTCTGAAATTCAGTTGTATAAAATTTTGTATTTTTTGTTTGGTTCATTTTGGTATTTTATATATTTTTTTCTAAATTAGCAATTTATTTAATTGTTTTTGGTTTGGTTAGCATATTTTGGGCAAAAGTTTTTTCTAGTAATGTTTTTTCTTCATTTGTTGTGAATTCTCCTTTTTTATTTTTTTTTATACTGGGAATTTGGTTTTCTCTTCTTTTATTCAAATTAACTAATAGTTTATCAATTTTATGGGCATTGTCTTCAAAAAACAAACAGCTTCTAGTTTTATTTGTTAATCTAGTGGGTTTTTTCATTTTTCATTTTATTAATTTCTTAAATTTTCAATATGTCTATTTCTTAGCTAGTTGTTTTCTATTCTTTTAAATCACATTTTTTTTGGAATTTTTTATTTCAGGGACAATGGGGTTAAGTGACTTGCCCAAGGTCACACAGCGGGGCAATTATTAAATGTCTGAGGTCACATTTGAACTCAGGTCCTTCTGACTCCAGGGCTGGTGCTTTATCTACTGTGCCACCTAGCTGCCCCTAAATCACATTCTTAATGAATTGATTTGTTTTCTCTCTCTCTCTCTCCTCTTTGCTAATGAACACATACATCTATCTCCCCCCCCCCAAGAACTACTTGGGCTGCTTTCTCAAAATTACAAAATATTGTCTCATTTTCATAATTATCTTTAATGACCCTCTATAATTTCTGTGATCTGTTCTACGAGCTAACAGTTCTTCAGGATTAAGCAATTTAGTCTCCAGTTTTTTTTTCAGTTGATTTTTAATACTTTTTACAGTGGCCCTTTAGTTAACTAGTTTTTATTGTATTGTGATCAGAAAAGAATATGTATAATATTCCTGCTTTTTCAAAAGTTGTTTGGGAGGTTTTTATATTCTAAGACATGATCAGTTTTTGTAAAGGTGCCAGGCACAGCTGAAAAAAATTTTCCTTTCTATTTCCATTCTATTCTATTCCAGAAATCTATCACATCTAATTTTTCTAAAATACTGTTCAAGTCCTTATCTTTTTTTCTAGTATATTTTTAGTTAGATTTATTTAGGGTTGGTAGGAAAAAAATAAAAATTCTCCAATATTGTATTTTATTGTTTATTTCTCTTAATAAGTCATTTAGTAATTTTTCCTTGAAGTCTTTAGAAGCTATTTCATTTTAACACAGCATTACTCTTTCTGTTTCAAGTGTGTTTCATGTAAACAACATACTGTTAGATTTTGCTTTCTAATACATTTTGCTGATTTCTTCTGTTGTGTGGGTGAATTCATCCCATTCACATTCACATTATCTCTTCATACTATTGTCTTATAGTTTTTCTTTCCTATAGTTCTCATTCCTTATTTTTTTTTTTAGGTTTTTGCAAGGCAATGGGGTTAAATGGCTTGCCCAAGGCCACACAGCTAGGCAATTATTAAGTGTCTGAAGTTGGATTTGAACTCAGGTACTCCTGACTCCAGGGCTGATGCTCTATTCACTGCACCACCTAGGCACCTCTCATTCCCTATTTAAAAAAAAAAAAATTTTAATTTATTTAAGGCAATGGGGTTAAGAGTGACTTGCCCTGGGGCGGCTAGGTGCTGCAGTGGATAGAGCACCAGCCCTGGAGTCAGGAGTACCTGAGTTCAAATCTGGCCTGAAATATGTAATGATTACCTAGCTGTGTGGCCTTGGGCAAGCCAATTGACCCCATTGCCTAGCAAGAACTTAAAAAAAAGTGACTTGCCCAAAGTCACACAGCTAGGGAATCATTGTCTGAAGTCAGTCTTCCTGACTCCAGGGCTGGTGCTCTATCCACTGCGCCACCTAGCTGCCTGTCTTATTCTCTATTTATTTATTTCAAGTTAACCTTTCTCTTCTTTTCTCCTTTTAACTCTTTCACTATCCTCTTTCTAAATTTAAGATTTGTTTTACTTAGAACTAATCTTCCTCTTATAATTTTCTGTACCATTCTTCCTGTTCTATGTATTCCTGTTGAACTTAATATATTTCCACACCAAATTCTCTGTGTGTGTGTGTGTGTGTGTGTGTGTGTGTGTGTGTGTGTGTGTGTGTGTGTGTGTGTGTGTGTGTGTGTGTGTCTGCGTCTGTCTGTGTATATGTGTGTGTGTTCTGCCCTCCTTTGGTCAGTTTAGATGAAAGTGAAGTTCAAGGACTGTGTACTCTTTCTACCTCTTCCATGTTTGTACATAGTTCTCCTTGTACAATCTGATTATACTTTTGGGTTTTTTTTTTGGGGGGGGGGTTAAATTTTTTTTTTTTTTGCAAGGCAATGGGGTTAAGTGGCTTGCCCAAGGCCACACAGCTAGGCAATTATTAAGTGTCTGAAGTTGGATTTGAACTCAGGTACTCCAGACTCCAGGGCCTGTGCTCTATCCACTGCGCCACCTAGCTGCCCCTCTGATTATACTTTTCAAACAGAAAAATGAGGAGGTTTGGGTAATTTACCAAGGGTTTTACATCTAGTATGAAACTGGTGTTCAAAATTTCACCTTCCATCTCCCAGCATAAGACTGTTTGATTCTGCTCACCACAGTGCCTCTGAGGCCCTTCCCAACTCTACCATTCTGAAAACTCTAGTACTGGGTGATAATCTCTGAGGTCACTTCCATCCCTAATCTCTGATTTTTGCTCCATTTTAGGCTTATCCTAGGATCAACCAAAATACATCAATTCCAGGATGACAGTAAAGGAAATCAATACAAATTCTCAAGGGTCTGTCTCTTCTCCCCAACTCCCCCCCTTTCCATAGCAAGCTCCCTACTGCAGCTTCCTTTCCTCTTTCATTGTCATTATCACCACAGTCATTAATTAGGAACTTCTCCAGAGGATGGACTGTTTTTGCTTCTTTTTTGCATTTTCAGCACTTAACAGAGTGCCTGGATCATTGTAGGCCCTTAATAAATGTCTATTGATTGACTGACTTATTCTGCCTACTAAGCTTAGTAGAATTTTAAATTTGTTGAAGGGAGGGAAGGAAGGGAGGAGAAGAAGGAAGGAAGGGAGAGAGGAAAGGAAAGGAAGAAGGAAGGATTAAACACTTATATGCCAGTCACTGGTCAAGGACCAGAAAAAGAAAGACAGGACCATTCCCCAAGAAAATTGCATTCTAATAGGGGAAGACCCCATGCAAAGGGAGATGAAAAACTTTGAGGGAGAGGGAATGGGAAGTGCTCCCTAGATCCGTGACAGAGTTTTGAAGTTCAGGGAATAGGGCCAAGAGGCTGAAAACAGGAGGAAGTTAGCAAAGCAAGATAAGCAATGAGGGGCAGCTAGGTGGCACAGTGGATAGAGCACCAGCCCTGGAGTCAGGACTACTTGAATTCAAATCTGGCCTCAGACACTTAATAATTACCTTACTGTGTGGCCTTGGGCAAGCCACTTAACCCCATTGCTTTGCCAAAAAACACCTTAAAAAATAAAAAAAAATTAAAAAAAGATAAGCAATGAATGTAAATAAAACAAGTTGAGTAAGTTGGAAAAAATACAATTTATTACAACTAAGAATAGTGAGAAAAGTGGGAAAAGAAAAAGAGGTTGTGACTGTCAAGTTGTCGAGCCACTGCTGGCTCAATCTAAAAGGATGAAATTCAATTCAATAAATGTAAAAGGTTACCCAACTTTACAAGTATAATATGGGCAGATATTGTTAGATAGCAGTTTTTGTTTTGTTTTGCTTTGAAAAAGCTGAGGACTTTGGTGAACTGCACTTTAAGTTAAAATGAATTAAATATGGATTATTTTATGGTGTGATTCATATTATGATGTGAGGTGTTATGATATGATCCCGACCCACATAGTTCTGCAGTAAAAAGTGAGGCTGGTAACTTAGCCCAGCACCCCCTCACTAAAAATACAATTCATGCGCTTGTCATGGCATCACCTCCCAGAAGTCATGGTCTTCTTCAAAAAACATCATGTTAATAGTAAGCTGTGACAGCCAAGAGAGTTACTCTGGATCTAGGTCTGTATTGGGAGTCATGGCTTCCAGGAATAGGGAGGTGAATATTTCTTTTCACTCTGTGCTCCTCAGCTCTCATGATTTAAGAAAGACGGGAATAAGATAGAACATGTCCTCAAGAGGATAATCAGTAGGGTGAAGGACTTTGAGTCTAGGTCACATGAGGAACAGAGAAGGCCATGCCACATGAGGACTGTTTTCAGGAATGGACTTGTGGAAAGGAAGGATTTGGGTTTTCCTGTTCCACTCTAAAGAGTAGACCTCAGAGCAATAGGAGGATGCTGATTAATAACTGATAATTGTCCCCAAGACAAATGGAAAAGGTGGGGCTCCTCTGACCTTGGAGGTCTTTGAGAAGGGACTGGACAATCACTTATCAAAGATGTTTTAGAGGCAATTAAGGGAAGGGAGAGCAGGAGAAAATGAAAAAGGGTGAGGAGTGAATTGGGTTTGCTTAAGTTATCCACTGAAAGCTCCCTTCCAGCTATAGAAATTCTTGGAGATGTGCTGCTGCCCCCTTTAGCCTTCTCTCACCACAGCTCTTTCTGGTCCTGGAAACTGTCTTACGTTCTCTCTTTCTCTTGCCCTTCCTCAGCCCTAGAATATGGAGAAGAAAGTGCATTAGATCCCTTGTGGCCTGCCACAAGTCCTCTTCTCTCTGGGCTTGGGGGTGGGGGTAGGGATAGAGAGAATGGATGAGAGAGACTCCCAGCTCAGTGATGATCTAAACTCTACCTAAAGATTTCCTAGGACACCCTTTCAATTTGAGTAGAGTTCTGGTTTTTGGAATGTTTTTGCTGAAATTCCACAGAGCATAACCTAGTACTAGTTCCTTCCTTGACTAGTTCCCTTGGCCATATTTCTCCCTTTCCCATGTTCTCCCTTTTCCCATCTCTTTTTCTGTTAAGTGTTCTTCCTGTCCCATCTCTCTTCTACTTCCTCTCTCCTTCTGGGTCTTCTTTCATCCCTCATCTCCCAGGTTGTTTTTACTGGTTGGTTCTGCCTTCTCCTCTTCACCACTATCTCTTTGCTGTATGTCCTCATCACCCCACCCACTGCTTCTTACTCTCTGCTGTTCTGCCTTCTTTCCTTTCTTCATGTGCACTTTTGGACTTTTGGTTCCCCCTTAGTCATTAGCATCTATCTCGGCAGAGTGAAGTCACTGCACCCCATGATCCCAGAGGTCCCTCCCAGCTCTGCCATCCTCATCCTACCTCTTCTCTGTCTTTGTCTCCTTGTAGGCGGTGTTGTGGGTGCAGGTGAAGGATTATGACGGCAAGCTAGAGAAGAAACTTTTCTATCTGTTTGAGTACCTGCCTCCTGTCCAGATCTTGGTGCATGCTGGGGACTACCAGATCCTGATTGCCTACTGCAGCGACTTGGTACTTCGTATCTTTGGAGATCATACTCAGTCAATACGGAGCCTGTGCTCCATGCCCTGCCGCTTCTCCATCAACTGCCTGACCTACGATCCCTTGTCAAAGATGCTGCTCTCTGGTATGGCCGGGGCTGTGGTCATGTGGGCCATTGAGCCCAAGGGGCGAGGCCTCCACTTTGCTCGTGAATTGCTTATGCCTGGCCAGGAGCTGGTGCAGGACATCTCCCTGGCTGGCCCCCAGGGGAGCATGGTGGTGCTCTGTGAAAGTCTGCTGAGAACCTTCAGGCGCCTGGGTTCCAAACGTTTTGAGATCTCCAAGGTCTTCTCCCCCAAGGGCAGCGGCTCCCCTGCCACCTGCTGTTACACTTGCAGTGTCCATGGATACCTCTATGCCGGCAATGAAGCCGGTCAAGTCCAGGCCTGGAGCCTAGACCAGGTCAGTGTTTATCACAGCTTCCAGGCCCACCCCAGTCGGGTGGTGAGCCTCCGCAGCCGGCCCGAGGCCCACACGCTGCTCACGGCAGGTAGAGAAGGCACAGTCAAGGAGTGGAACCTGTCCCTGGGCAGCCTCCTCCAGCAAGTGAACCTGGAGGAAGAGCTGATCGGCCTGCAATTCTTCAGCTCTGAGGCCTTCTTCTCCCACACCAGCACCACCTTCTCGGTGTACCACCTGCCCTGCTTCTACCAGCTCTTCCACCTGTGTGGGTCGACTCCACTGCAGTTGCAATGGGTCTGCCTCAGCAACAATTCCTCCAGGATCTCCTGCTTCACTCAGGATGGCCTCCTGTGCTTCCTGTGCCCTGTAACTGGAAACCTCCTGCTGCTGAGCTGGCCCTTCTCCCTGCTGAACCAAGCCACGGACTGGACCTATGACTGGGAGCGGGAGGAGATCTTCGTGTGTACAGGCAGCACGGACGTCCTGGTGCTGGATGCCAGCCGCTGCCCCTGCACAACCAAGTACTTATTATGCCCCTCGGCCCTCGAAAATGATCGGGTGCAATGCCTGGCCTATGGTCGGCCCCAGCTGAGTCGTGGGCTGGAGGGCCTGGTGTTCTCTGGCCACCTGAGCGGCATGGTGAGGGTGCTGTCTCAGCACCACATCACCCGCATTGAGAAGCACCTACACGCGGGGCCAGTGCTGGCCCTGGCCACCATGAAGGGGGTGCCCTGCAGTGCTCGGGACAGCGCCCTTGTCTGCTCCTACGGCCTGGATGACTACATTCTCGTGTCTGAGGTTGTGCTCCAAGGCACCACGGTGAACTTGGTGACTGTGACTAGCATCTCCTGCAAAAGCAAGCTCACCCACCTCCTCCTGCTACCTAACTCAGTCAGTGGCATAACTGAAGACAATTGTCTGTGCCTCTGGAACTTACAGGCCAAGGTGGGGACCTCAACCAAGGTGGAGGAGAGCTTTTCAGAGACCCAGCCCCTGCAGAAGAGCCCCATCACCTCTTTCGACGTCTGCATGAACTTGGGCATCTTTGTCACTGGGGCTGCTGACGGCACGGTCCACCTCTGGGACCTCCAGGGCTCCCTCTTGAGCCGCTCTGACTCATCACTCCAATTCGGGCCTCTCTGCTTTATCAGTGAGCGGGGCGACCTGCTGGTTACCCTCAACCGGAGCCTTTACCTGGTGTCTTGCTTTATGCTCCTTCCAACCCCTTACTTGAATCGCCTGGTGACCATGAACATACCTGACATCCTGCAGGAAACCCCCAAACCCTGCATACCAGGATTCTTTTTGTCCTTTAAGACCATACTGGTACCCCGCTACCTCTATATAGGCCATGGACAGCAGAAACTGGACAAGCTGCAGACACTGCCCAACTTAAGGGCCCTTGCCTTTGACCATGCGATCCCCTACGTGGTACAGGGAAAAGGAGACCTGACTCACAGAGGAGAGGAAACGTCCTTGGAGAAACATGGACACACCACACTTGATGAAAGAAGGAGGAAGGCTCTGTTCCCTGAGACTTCACAGTCTGGGCCCTTGGTCCCCACTAGCCAGCTGCTGGGTTGGCAAGAAATCCAGAAATTTCCTTTGCTGCAAACATATTTTGGCCAAGGACGAAAATGGATCGTTGCCCCAGATGGCTACATCCCCAACTCGGTGTTGCGGGCTTTCCTCTGGCCAGAGGGTTCTCCTGTCTTTCTGACCTCTGGTGGCTTCATCCTTGAGGGTGGGGTACCAGTGCAGGATCAAAAGCATTCAAGGGTATCCTCCAATATGGAGGAGGAGGATATCTATGCCCCAAAACTATTATTGGGTCGGGACCGCCTCTGCTTGAGAAGGGGCCTGGAGCATCACCAGGAAGGGCCCCTTGTGGACACCTATACCAGGATATCCGAGGGCATGAATGAAATGGCAGTGAGCAACACCATCCAGGAACTGCTCAACTTGATGAATGATGTGGACCCAGAGAACTACATGAAATGCATCAAGGCCCTGGCACAAATCTTTGCCTCCTACCCAGTGATCCCCAGGTTGCGCACCAGCACCGTCAAACAGCTGTTGAACAACACCTTCCACATGGTGGCTGTCTACCGCAAGATGGCCTGGGAGGGGCTAGAGAAGCTGGGCTTCATCAGTCACATGTTTGCCATCCCCTTGGCTTGGGGGCTGTTGGACTCAGACCCTGAAGTGCGGGCCAAAGCCTTGGATAGCATCGTCAATTTGGCCGGCATTAGAAATAAGAGGGATCTCCTCAGCCTACTCTATCGTGATGACATCTTCTCTGAACTGAAGTAAGTAGGATGTTTAAATGTGCTGGATCCCTCCCTTTCACATGCTCCCAAGAGCCTAGGCATCCACATGCTGGAAGGGGTAGGGGATTAGTCTATGGCCTTTCCCATCTCCAGGCTCAGAACTCCTGTGCTAAGGTTCCAAAGTCCCTTCTAGTACTGACCCCTCCTTCCCAGTGATCTGTCCCTTGGCAGAATGTCCCAAGACAGCTGCTGCCCTTGACTGATCTGAATGAGCTGAATAGAAATGTTAGGGCTCCAAAGGCTCTCCACCCTTTGGCGACCCTGACATTCTCTGTTCTAAGATTCCTCCCAGCCCTAGTCTCTTTTCTAATCATCCTCCCAACCCTAAAATTCCTTGTTCTCAAGCATCTCCCAGCCAAGACTTTCCCATTCTGAAGCTCCTCCCAGGTCTGAGATTCTGTACTCTGAGACTACTCCCAGCTCTAATATTTGCTGTTCTGAAATCCCTCCCAACCCTCACATTCCTGCTTTTAAGCCCTTTCCCAAATCCTCTCCCCAGAACCCACTCAGACCTAGGATCTCTGACAATCTCTGTTCTAAGCCTTCCAGTTCTGCCCTGAGAGCCCTGCTAGCCTGGCGTCTCCTGTCTGAGGACCCTCCCTGAAACCTCATGATCTTTGATTTTGCCTCTTGGCTTCCTTAGGCACCACTGGATAGGAGATGAGACTCTGGATAAGATCTTGGGGATGCGGCCAATGGAGCTGAAGATCCTCTCCAGTCAGGTGGAAAGATACCTTGGGGAAAACCTGATTAAGCAAGATAAAGAAGTAGAGTCGATTGTGACCTTAGAAGTCACAGACCTGGAGATGGAGCTGACAGAGGTGAGGAAGGACTCGAAAAAGTCTTTGGAACGTCCTGAGGCTCCCCTGAAGCCTGGCAAGCCTTCCACAATGCACACACTTCAAGCAAGCACAAAATTCATCTGTAAGTATGGCTGAGACCCCCAGGGGCCTACTCCAAGGGGAAAACATAGAAATGACTTTGCTGTGGGGTTAGGAGAGATAGGAGAGCTTTGTAAAGTGCAATCAGAAGATCAGAGTTCGAATCCTATGGTTCTTAGTACCCAAGATCTTGGACAACTGCCTTTCCCACTATGACTCTTGGGATCCTTGACTGCAAAATAAGTAGTTAGTACTGCAATAGTTAGTATTTTTTACTTTAGTTTTTTCAATTACATTTTTTTAGTTAGTGCAAATGCCTTCTCTCCTCCATAGCTCTGTTCCCTCCTTGAGAAAGAAAAGAAGGAAAAAAGTTAGGAAGCAAAAATAATTCTTGCATTGACCATGTCCAAATCCTGTGGCCTCATGAACTGTGCTGTTTTTTTTTTCCTGCACCCTGAGTCCCATGGTTCTTTCTCTGGCAGCAAGAAGCAGGTTCGTCATGAATTTCCTGCAATTGTCGATTAGTTATAAAGTCTTTTTTTAAATACTATTTTTATTTTTCTGCACTAAAATTTTAGTATTAATTTTTACAAGATTTTGAGTTCCAAATTTTCCTCCCTCCTTGTCTCCCTCCCCTTTCTCTTCTGAAGATGGTAGGCAGTTTGATATAGTTATTCACGTGCTATCCTGTAAAACATATTTCCACATTAGTCACAGTTGTGGAAGAAGAAACATTAAAAGGAAGTAATAATAATGAAAAAGGATGAATTAATAAATCTATGCTTCAATAATCAGAGTTCATCAATTCTTTATATGAATGTGGATAACATTTTCCTTCACGAATCTTTTGTACTTTTTCTTGGACCATTTTGTTGATTATCACAGAATATTGCTAATACATTGTTTTCCTGGTTCTGTCCATTTCATTTATGCTGTCTTTGGGATACAGACCCACTAGTGGTATTGCTGGATCAAAAGTTTTGCACAATTTGGTTGCTTTTTTGGTATAGTTCCATATTGTTCTCCAGAATGGTTGGATCGGTTCACAACTCCTCCAACAATGTATTAGGGTCCCAGTTTTCCCACATCTTCTTCAATATTCATCATTTTCCTTTTTTTGTCAGCCAATCTGATAGTTGTGAGGTGGTAGATCAGAGTTGTTTTAATTTGCATTACTCTAATCAAAAGTGATTTGGAAAACTTCTTTATATGTCTATTGATAGCTTTGATGTCTTCATCTGAAAAATGCCTGTTCATATCCTTTGACTATTTTTTCAATTGAGGAATGGCCTGTACTCTTATAAATTTGACCCAGTTCTCTATGTGTTTGAAAAATGAGACACTTCCAATAAAGATTGTTCCCCAGTTTTCTGTATTGCTTTTAATATTGGTTGTCTTGGGACAGCTAGGTGGCACAGTGGATAGGGTACCGGCCCTGGAGTCAGAAGGATCTGAGTTCAAATGTGATCTCAGACATATAATTATTACCAACTGTGTGACCTTGGGCAAGTCACTTAACTCCACTGCCTTGCCAAAAAAAATTGATTGTATTGGTTTTATTTGTACAAAAGTTTTTAATATAATTTTTTTTTTTTAGGTTTTTGCAAGGCAAATGGGGTTAAGTGGCTTGCCCAAGGCCACACAGCTAGGTAATTATTAAGTGTCTGAGACCAGATTTGAACCCAGATACTCCTGACTCCAGGGCCGGTGCTTTATCCACTGCGCCACCTAGCTGCCCCTTAATATAATATTAATAATAAAAAATGATAAAAGTTGAGCCAACACACAGTTGATAACAATGGAGTAGAAAAAGAGTGGACAGCTTTCAGAGATCTGGCGTATAGATCTGTACTTGCTCATCTGGGCCAGAACACTTATAAACATCAAGACTAGTTTGATGAAAATGATGGGGAAAATGCAGAAGGTGCTAAATGAAAAAGGAGAATACCACAGAATTTACCAGCAGGATAGATTATCCATTTCTAAGAAGAAAGCATTTAATTCCATCAAAAGTAAAGTGCAAGCAAAACAAGCAAGATTTGGGGCTCAGTAAGAAGGCAAATGAAACTCAGTTTTATAGATAGAGACAAAGTGCTTTTCTGAGGCTGAAGGCTTATTTGTGGACCAAAGACATAAGGAACATCTCAACTACTCAGTACTGATGGAGCCACGTTGATTGGTGATAGGGACATGATCCTAGGGAGATTGGGCTGAACACTTCCATAGTGTTCTTTTTCTTTTTCTTTTTTAAAGGTTTTTGCAAGGCAAATGGGGTTAAGTGGCTTGCCCAAGGCCACACAGCTAGGTAATTATGGAGTGTCTTGAGACCAGATTTGAACCCAGGTACTCCTGACTCCAAGGCTGGTGCTTTATCCACTAAGCCACCTAGCCGCCCCCATAGTGTTCTTAATAGACCATTACCACTCAATGCAGAAGCCACTGATCATTTCAAGTTGAAGTCAGTCAATCCCTAGCTGAGGTTCCAACTGAAGAAGAGGTTTTGAATGTCATTAGGCTCCTTTCAAATGACAAAGTACCTGGTACTGATTTTATTCCAGCTGAGATCTACGAGATGGAGGGGGGTGGGGCCCATTGTTCATCCAAAAGCTGACTGAAATTTTTCAGGTTATATGGCATGAAGAGGTTATCCACTAGGAATTCAAGGATGTCTCCATAGTCCATCTCTATTATTTATTCCCTTTATTCCTCTTTATTCCCTTTACCTTTGTAAAGGGAATAAATTGTCTTGGGATGATCACAGGGGAAGTGTTTCTCTTTTAATCATTGCTGGTAAGATTATTGCCAGAGTTCTTTGCAACAGACTGATTCTTCACCTGGAAGATGGTTACTTCTTTGAGACCCAATGTGGCTTCAGAAAGGGTTGAGGAACAGTTGATACGATGTCTACTGCCAAAATGCCAAGAGTAAAACAGAGGTCTATATACAACATGTGTCGATCTGACCAAGAGCTTTGCTGTCAGTCATGAGAATTTATGGAAAATTATGTCAAAATTTGGTTGCCCAGAGATAGTACATCAGTTTCATGACAGCATGCTTGCCTGAGTTCTGGATAGTGGATGATGTTCTCATGATTTCCCAGTCACAAATACAGTGAAACAAGGCTGTCTCCTTCCTCCCATGCTTTTTAGCATGATGTTTTCATCCTTGTTATCAAACGCCTTCACTGAGGATAAATATTGCATCAATGCCAGCTACTGCACTGGTGGTAAATTTTTCAACCTGAAAAGGCTCCAAGCCAAGGCCAAAGTGGAGGAGCTGTTGGTGTGTGATCTTCTGTTTGGAGATGATTGTACATTCAATGTAGTCTCTGAAGCTGAAATACAACAAAGTATGGATCAATTCTCTGCTGCTTGTGCTCATTTTGACCTAACAACACCAAGAAACATAAGTGGTCCATCAGCAGTATCACACCTTTCATATGTGGAAACATGAATTACAAATGGAGAAAGTTCTTAATACTGTGGATAAGTTCACTTATCTTGGTAGTGTATTTTCAGGAGGTGGACATTGATAATGATGTTGACACACATATTACCAGAGCCAGCTCTGTATTTAGAAGGCTCTGAAATAAAGTGTGGAAGAGAAAAGGTATTAGACAGACTCCCAAACTGGAGGTCCAGAGACCACTGTACTTACAGCATTGCTGGATGCCTGTGGAACTTGAAAAGTCTACCAGCACCATGCCAGGAAATTGAATAGCTTTCATTTAAGTTGTCTTAGGACAACTCTGAAGATCACCTGGCAGGAGAAGATACCAGATACTGAGGTCCTTTTTTGACCTAAACTACCAAGCATTCAAATGTTAGAGCACAACTATAATGGACTGGGCATATTATTAGAATGCCAAACATATGTTTGCCAAAAGACTATATTATGGAGAATTCACACAGAGCAAGCACTCATTGAGAGGTCAGAAGAAGCGATACAGAGTCACCCTAAAGGTCTCTCTTAAGAACTTTGGAATTGATTATGCAGCATGGGAGACACTGGCACAGGACCACCCAGCGTGGCATGCCTTCATGAGAGAGGGTGCTGTGTTCTATGAGCAAGGCTGAGTTGAAGCAATTCAAAGGAAATGTGAGACACATAAGTTCAGAGTAAACCCCCTCAGGTATTCACGTGGACTATTTGTGAACCCAACCTGTGGTAAAGCATTCTAAGTTCATATTGCTCTAATCATCCACAGTCAGACACACTGTCATTTGTCTTTAATATAATGATGTCATTTTGGTCTTCTCTGACAGCAAAGGACATGAACCAACCAACAGAACCAATAATCATTTATTGTCATGTATTGTAGACCTACTCTATTCCATCAATCTACCATTCTATTTCTTACCTGGTACTAGATAGTTTTGATAATTACCACCTTAGAGTACAGTTTAAGATCTGGTATTGCTAGACCTCTTTACATTTTTTTTTTTATTAATTCCTTCGATATTCTTAACCTTTTTGTTCTTCCAACTTAAATTTTGTTATATTTTTCTTGTTCATTAAAACAACTTTTTGGTAGTTTAATTGGGATGGCAGGGAATAAGATTAGTTAAATACAATTGTCATTTTTATTATATTGGCTTAACCCACCCATGAACAACTAATATTTCTCCAGTTATCTAAATCCGATATTATTTGTATAAACAATGTTTTATAGATATATTCATATAATTTCTGTGGGGTTTCCTCTGATCTTGAAGAATCCTCCAACATTAAAATGTCATAGTCCTCTGATCTTGTATCTGGAGAAAGGCGTAGTGTTGTAATGGCTAGGGTTGGATCTAGAGCCTGAAAGACCTAAGTTCAAGGCCTACATCTGCATAGAGAGAGCTGATGAGATCACAGAGTGAAGTAGTCTAAAGGGAGAAGAGAAGAGAGTCCAGATAAAACCCTGAGGGACACCTACAATTATAGGATATGATCTGGACAAGAACTTACAAAAGAGACAGAAGGAACAGTCAGACAAGTAGGAGAACTGGGAGAGCTGTTGATGTTATTGTCATTGTTCTGTCACGTTTGTCTCTTTGCTTGAATTTTTGCATCCCTGTGGACCAAGATTTGCCAGCCTCTCTTATTCTCCACTATCTCTTGAAGGCTACATTCACATTCATCCATCCTCTGCCATTCCCCTTTTCTTTTTGCTTTCAAACTTTCCTAACATCAGGGCTCTAGGTATCCTGAAAACCTAGAGAGAAGAGAGTGTCAAGAAGAAAAGAGCAATCAATGGTGTTCAAGGCTGCAGAGAGGTCATTGAATTCAGCAAGTTAGAGTCTTGTTAACTTGGAGAGAGCAATTTTGGTAGAATGATGAGTTGGAAGCTGGATTGGAAAGGGTTAAGGGGAGACTAAGAGTAGAGAATGTGGAGGTGCCGACTGCCATCTCAAGGAGTTTAGCCACAAAAGGCAGAAGAGATAAAGGACAATAGGATGGAAGGATCAAGTGAGGCTTTTTTTTTCAGGAGGGAGAGACAGGGGCATATTTGTAGGCAATAGGAAATAAGGCAGTAGACAGAGAAACAGAGACAGAAAAATATGTAAAAGAGTGGGGATGACAGAGAGGAACAACCTGTTGGAGATCTGAAATAGACTGGGATTGTTTGAACCTGAGGAGATGTTTGCCTTAGGAATAAGGCCACCTCATCATGTGAGACAAGCTTGAAAGAGGAGAGGCAGAAGGACCTGAGGGATAGGAGATGAGGAAGAGGGGAGGAGGAATTCACCAAGAATGTCCTTAATTATTTTTCTATAAATATGAGGCAAGGTTCTTAACTGAGAGAGTGGACTGAAGAGAAGCCATGAGAAGTTGAGAACAGATAAGATTTGGGAGCTTCTGTGGAGGGTAGGATTATGAACTGATAAGGGAGAAAGGTAGATAGAGTAAGATTGTCTAGTAGTACTGAGGGTCCAATTGAGGTTGATTAGGATAAATTTGTAGTGGAATGGTTACATGATTTTCTTCATTTTGTTCAGCAGCACTCTCTAATTCAGCACTCTGATCTAGTGACACTGGTTTCCTAGATGGTCTGCAAACAAGACACTATATCTCTTCCCTCTGAGTATTTTCTCTAAGCAAAGGAAGTGGATGTTGGAAATCATCCAAGGCTGAGGTTTAGCAATTTACAATTGATGTTATAAGATGTCCAGCGATTCAAGAGGAGAAATGCAAAGCTGAATTTGTTCACCAAGGGGTCAAGAAGGGGGAAAAGAGGAGGAGTGGTTAGTGTAGGAAAGATAGCCTGGGAGAGAATCAAAGGGTCACTGTGTAGACAAAGAATAGGGTTTGATAAGGGAAGGCAGAGGAAGAGGTAGAAAATCAATAAATTATCATCAGATAAGGAGATTTTAGAATTCTTGAAATGAGGGTATTACATTTGTGGGTGATGGGCAGATGAAGGGTATATATGTGTGTGGTTAAGGTAGGAAAGAAAAATAGCTCCTAAGAAGTGGGTAGGTTGAGGATCTGAGTGGTTAGCATATCTAAGAGAGAGAGAGTCTATGTATGTAAAAGTCCCTTAGGATGAGGGTAGGAGTTGGAAAGCTGAGAAATATTGTTATACAGACATCAAACTCATAGAGGAAGGACGGGGAGTTACCTGGAGGGCTGCAGGCAAACTGCCAAGATTTTGATTGAGTGGGAGATAAGAATAGTATGAACTTCAAAGAAAAAGAGGTTACTGAGTGATGGAGGAAGGGGAAGAAACTGGAAGTGGCAAAAGGGGGATCAAGATGCATTCTGACTCTTCCACCTCAATCAGTGAACTGAGGAGAATGAGAAAAGGTGCAGCCAGTATTAGAAAGGGTGGGCAGGGAAAGTGTGTCAGCAAGGGAAAGCCAAGTTTCAGTAAGAGCTAGTAGTTGATAAAAGTGGGAGAGAAATAGATTTGAGATGAAGTGAAGGTTGTTGCCTATGGAACAGGCATTCCAGAGGGCATAGTGAAAGGGCTGGGCAGAGTTAGGATAAACTTTTGGAGTAGAAGGATCAGGGGAATGGGACTGAGGTATCAGGTGGTGAGAAATGGGAGAATAAGGTTTTGATGATGATTTACAGAGTACAGAATCACTGGGATGTGTAAGGAGTGAGAATGTTCATCACTGAGTAAAAGGTTCCATTCATTTTCCCAATGGAAGCTGAAGATCAGGCTAGAGACAACAGCAAGAGACGGGATGATCAGATCAGAGGTTGGATAATCTTTTGTCATAGTCTTGCTCAGGTGGATTATGTGAAGTACAATGGTACCTGGAAGTTTCCAGCCCATCTTGACCCCCACCTCTCATTTTCAGTTTGGATCTATTCAGATACTTATACATGTGGTGGAAATATGTTCTAGATTATTTCTGACATTCTTCCTTGCACACAGACCTTTTGATTTGGAAAGGGTGAACATGGACCCCATACCCTCAAATGATAGGTCCTCTGACTTCAGAAGGTTTCTGGTGTCTGCTCTTTTGATAAGGCAGTATATTTCATCTCCTAGACAAATTTATGATAAGGGGAAGCATAAAATTATACAGGAGATGAGAATGAGCTATACTGTTTCAAGAATGACTTTGAGGGGCAGGTAGGTGGCACTGTGGATAGATCATTAACCCTGGAGTCAGGAGGACCTGGATTCAAATCCAACCTCAGACACTTGATACTTACTGTGTGACCTTGGACAAGTCCCTTTTTACCCCATTGCCTCACAGCTCCCCTCCCCCAAACTCAAAAATTGCTTAGAGTAAATAAGTCATTGAAAATATCCAAATTAGGGGGTGGCTAGGTGGCACAGTGTATAGAGCACCAGCCCTGAAATCAGGAGTACCTGAGCTCAAATCCAGCCTCAGACACTTAATAATTACCTAGCTGTGCGATCTTGGGCAAGCCACTTAACCCCATTGCCTTGCAAAAACCTAAAAAAAATTAAATTAAATTAAATTAATTATAAAAGACATATGAAGAAAGACACTATGAGCTTCTAGAGATAGAACTGATAAATAGAAATATAGAATAATAGATACACACACACACACACACACATATATGTGGGGGAAGTGTGTGTACTTATTCATGTCTAATGGTAGTCATCTCTAGGGCAGAGGGGAAGGAAGAAAAAAGAAATTTATAGGATAACTTGGTTATCTATGCAAAATCCATAGCAAGTTGTGTATAATAGATTTTCAGTTTCATGTACAATCATCTTTTAAATTATATCATATTATTAAAATACTTGTTTTATTCCACAAATTAAAAAAAGTGACTTCCCTTCATCACACAGAAAGTGTCAAGTGTCTGAGACCGGATTTGAACTCAGGTTTTCCTAACTACAAGACTAGTGTTCTATCCATTCTATTTCAAGAAGAGTTAAGAAGGGGTGGCTAGGTGGCATAGTGGATAAAGCACTGGCCCTGGAGTCACGAGTACCTAAGTTCAAATCTGGTCTCAGACACTTAATAATTAACTAGCTGTGTGCCCTTGGGCAAGCCACTTAACCCCATTTGCCTTGCAAAAACCTTAAAAAAAAAAAAAAAAAGAGTTAAGAAATGCATGAGTCTGCAAACTCTGGTCATTTGATTGTGAGATCTTCTGTTCTGTATGCTCACCCAAAGCTTGAAGGGACAATATAATCAAAGATGGAGTCTATTGAGCCCTGACCAAACTCATTCATTTCCCCTAGATTAAATGCTCATTCATTTGGGCTTCCCTTTTAATACTCTATTTTCTGTTTTCCCCCTGTGTAGCCAAAATATATAAGAAAGCAAGAGAAAAGGAATTCATGAAATTAAAAGAAGCAGAAGAAAAACAAAGAAAAGAAGAGGAAGAATCCATGCAATCAAAAAAAGAAGGTGAAGAATCCATGGAATTATTAAAAGAGGAACATGTGGAATTAAAACAAGAGGGACCCATGGAATTAAAAGAAGAGGGACCCATGGAATTACAAAAAAAGGAACGCATGGAATTAAAAGAAAAGGAACCCATGAAATTGAAAGAAGAGAGGCCCATGAAATTTAAAAAAAAGGGACTCATGAAATTAAAAAAAGAGGAAGCCATGAAATTAAAAGAAGAAAAAGAGGAGCGAAAGAAAGCAAAAAAAGAAAGAGAGGGACAAAAGAAACCAAAAGAAGAAAAAGTGGTACTAAAGAAATTAGAAGAAGCAAAAGAGGGACCCATAGAATCAAGAGAAGAGGAACAAAAGAAATCAAGAGAAGAAAAAGGGAGACTCATGAAATTAAAAGAGAAACAAAAGAAATTTAAAGAAATGAAGAGAAAGAAATTAAAAGAAGAAAGTCCCATGAAATTAAAAGGAAAAAAAGAGGAAGCCATGAAATTAAAAGAAGAAGAGGGACTCCTGGAATTAGAAGAAGAGGAACAAAGGAAATTAAAAGAAGAAAAAGAGGAACAAAAGAAAGCAAAAGAAGAAAAGGAGGCCCTCCTGAAATTAAAAGGAAAAAAAGAGGAAGCCATAAGATTAGAAGAAGAAGAAGAGGGACTCATGGAATTAGAAGATGAGGAACAAAGGAAATTAAAAGAGGAAAAAGAGGAACGAAAGAAAGCAAAAGAAGAAAAGGAGGCCCTCCTGAAATTAAAAGGAAAAAAAGAGGAAGCCATGAGATTAGAAGAAGAAGAAGAAGAAGAAGAAGAAGAGAGACTCATGGAATTAGAAGAAAAGGAACAAAAGAAATTCAAAAAAGAAAAAGAGAAACGAAAGAAAGCAAAAGAAAAAAAGGAGGCCCTCCTGAAATTAAAAGGAAAAAAAGAGGAAGCCATGAGATTAGAAGAAGAAGAAGAAGAAGAAGAAGAAGAAGAAGAAGAAGAAGAAGAAGAAAGACTCATGGAATTAGAAGAAAAGGAACAAAAGAAATTCAAAAAAGAAAAAGAGAAACGAAAGAAAGCAAAAGAAAAAAAGGAGGCCCTCCTGAAATTAAAAGGAAAAAAAGAGGAAGCCATGAGATTAGAAGAAGAAGAAGAAGAAGAAGAAGAGGGATTCATGGAATTAGAAGAAGAGGAACAAAGGAAATTAAAAGAAGAAAAAGAGGAACGAAAGAAAGCAAAAGAAGAAAAGGAGGCCCTCCTGAAATTAAAAGGAAAAAAAGAGAAAGCCATGAGAAAAGGAAAAAAAGAGGAAGCCATGAGATTAGAAGAAGAAGAGGGACTCATGGAATTAGAAGAAGAGGAACAAAAGAAATTAAAAAAAGAAAAAGAGAAACGAAAGAAAGCAAAAGAAAAAAAGGAGGCCCTCCTGAAATTAAAAGGAAAAAAAGAGGAAGCCATGAGATTAGAAGAAGAAGAAGAAGAGGGACTCATGGAATTAGAAGAAGAGGAACAAAGGAAATTAAAAGAAGAAAAAGAGGAACGAAAGAAAGCAAAAGAAGAAAAGGAGGCCCTCCTGAAATTAAAAGGAAAAAAAGAGGAAGCCATGAGATTAGAAGAAGAAGAAGAAGAAGAGGGATTCATGGAATTAGAAGAAGAGGAACAAAGGAAATTAAAAAAAGAAAAAGAGGAACGAAAGAAAGCAAAAGAAAAAGAAGAGACCCTCCTGAAATTAAAAGGAAAAAAAGAGGAAGCCATGAAATTAAAAGAAGAAGAAGATGAAGGAGAAGAAGAAGAAGAAGAAGAAGAAGAAGAAGAAGAAGAAGAAGAGGGACTCATGGAATTAGAAGAAGAGGAACAAAGGAAATTAAAGGAAGAAAAAGAGGAACGAAAGAAAGCAAAAGAAGAAAAGGAGGCCCTCCTGAAATTAAAAGGAAAAAAAGAGGAAGCCATGAGATTAGAAGAAGAAGAAGAAGAGGGACTCATGGAATTAGAAGAAAAGGAACAAAAGAAATTCAAAAAAGAAAAAGAGAAACGAAAGAAAGCAAAAGAAGAAAAGGAGGCCCTCCTGAAATTAAAAGGAAAAAAAGAGGAAGCCATGAGATTAGAAGAAGAAGAAGAGGAGGGACTTATGGAATTAGAAGAAAGGGAACAAAGGAAATTAAAAAAAGAAAAAGAGGAACGAAAGAAAGCAAAAGAAGAAAAGGAGGCCCTCCTGAAATTAAAAGGAAAAAAAGAGGAAGCCATGAGATTAGAAGAAGAAGAGGGACTCATGGAATTAGAAGAAGAGGAACAAAGGAAATTAAAAGAAGAAAAAGAGGAACGAAAGAAAGCAAAAGAAGAAAAGGAGGCCCTCCTGAAATTAAAAGGAAAAAAAGAGGAAGCCATGAGATTAGAAGAAGAAGAGGGACTCATGGAATTAGAAGAAGAGGAACAAAGGAAATTAAAAGAAGAAAAAGAGGAACGAAAGAAAGCAAAAGAAGAAAAGGAGGCCCTCCTGAAATTAAAAGGAAAAAAAGAGGAAGCCATGAGATTAGAAGAAGAGGGACTCATGGAATTAGAAGAAGAGGAACAAAGGAAATTAAAAGAAGAAAAAGAGGAACGAAAGAAAGCAAAAGAAGAAAAGGAGGCCCTCCTGAAATTAAAAGGAAAAAAAGAGGAAGCCATGAGATTAGAAGAAGAACCCATGGAATTAGAAGAAGAATTCATGAAATTAAAAGAAGAGGAACAAAAGAAATTTAAAAAAGAAAAAGAGGAACGAAGGAGAGCAAAAAAAGAAGAGGAACGAAAGAAATCAAGAGAAGAAAAAGAAGAATTCATGATATTAGAAAAAGAGGACCAAGAGAAATCAAAAGAAGAAAAAGAGGTACCCATGAAATTAAAAAAAAAGAGAGAGGAAAGAAAGAAATCAAGAGAAGAAAAAGAGGAAGCCATGAAATTAAAAAAGCAAAAAGAACAAAAGAAATTAAAAGAAAAAGAAGCTATGAAATTAAAAGAAGAAGAAGAAGAAGAAGAAGAAGAAGAAGAAGAGGAGGAGGAAGAAGAGGAGGAACAAAAGAAATCAAAAGAAGAAAGGAAGCCTATCATGCTGCCTCGTGAACACGTGGAGACAAAAGCTCTTGAGAGCATAGTAGTTGAGAAAAGAACTTCTCCACCTTCCTCTGCCCTTTTCTTGGTGACTGCAGATGTGCACAAGGCCCATATTATAGAACCCTCCACCCCTCCACCAGAAGCCCTGTCTGACTCTGTGGAAATAAGCCTGAAGCTAATGAGGAAAACACGCAGCAAAAGAATCAAGAAAATGAAATCTGAAATAAGCAAGAAGGAAAAGGAGATGAAGGAGATGGTCCAGGAAGAAGTTCAAGTCCAGGAAGAAATTCTTGTAGAAGCCTCTGAGTCAGAGAAAAGTCTAAAGGAGGTAGAGAAAGAGGTTTCTTGGCGAGAAGATATTTACCGCCTCATGAGCCTCCGTATTTCAACTTCAGTAGAGACCATGGCCAAGAACTTGAGTGAGGAGCTGGTAACTATGGCCCGGGAGGTACTGGTGGAGCAGCAGCCCAGTTGGGAACTCTTTCAGGAGATCTACCCTGAGGTGAAGGAGCCCATCCTGGAACCAGTCAAAGATGTGGAGAAGATGAAAGAAGAAATGGAAAAAAAGGCAATGGAAGAATTGGCATTCACCCCTCCACCCACTCCAAAAGCCTTATTCCTTAAAGGGCGTGATCTTAACATGGAAGAAATGAAACTGGTCAGGAAGGAAGAGAGACTGACCAAGAGAGAGAGTAGACTTATGAGGAAACAGAACAAGCTGGCCATGGTAGAAGATGAACTAACCCAGAGAGAGGACCATCTGAACAGGATACATGAATTGCTGGCCATGGATCAGAAGGAGCTGCTCAAGGAAAAAGAAAACTTGACCAAAGAAGAGTCACTTTTGATCAAGAGAGAAGAAATCCTGACTCAAGAGGACAAAGACCTGGAAAAAGTCAGGTTGTTCAATGAGGAAATGAAGGAAGCTAAAAATAACATTAGAATGGCCAGGCAGGAGAGGATAAAGGCCAAAGAAGAGAGCATAAATGCCAGGGAAGCAAAGAAAAAAGACAAGGAAGCTCTTCTCAAGGATTTCAAAACAGCCGAAAAGGAGAAGTTGCCATTCATTGAGTATAAGGAACAGGTCAAAGAGAAGAGGGAAGACATCAGGTTGAAATTAGAAAAAGCTCAAGAGGAGAGAATTCAGACTTGGGAGGAACGAATGAAAGCCCATGAAGAAAGAGAACTGGCTCTTTTTGCAAAGTATGGTCATATGGGAAAGGAAGACATGATAATTGTCTTTTCCTCTGATGAGAAGATGATTATGGCAGAAGAGAGGAGACTAACTCTGGAAGAGATGGAAGTGATCAAGGAAGAGAAGAGGCTGATCAATAAAGATATAGCACTGACTCAGCAAGAAATGATGTTGATCCAGAGGACAAAAAAACTGATCCAGGAGCAGCAAAAACTGTTAGAATTGGAGGCAAATCTGCTTAGAGAGGAGCAGAGATGCGCCCTTGAAGAGAGAGCTGCCAAGAAGTTATCTAAAAAACTTCAAAAGAAGACAAAGAAGCTCCTCTTCTCAGAAAAGGAGGTGCCAATCCAAGAAAAAGGTAAAGAGGGTGAGGAAGGAGAGGCTCCACCTGAAAAGAAGAAGCAGCTGCCCAGGGAAGGGGAAAAATTTATTTCCACAAAGGTTTATACTGAAAGAGAAAAGAGACTTCATGATAAGATGAAGATACTACTCCCTGGGGAGAAAGAACTAGTGCAGGAGATGGTGGGTGTAGAGGGAGAAGATGAGGGAAAAGAGGAGAAAGAAGAAAAGCATAAGCTACCCACTAAGGAAGAGACTTTGCTTATGGAAGAGAAGAGAAGGAAGAAAATGGCAGAAGTAGTTGAACTGGAGAAAAAAGAACTGTTGATGGAAGGTCAGGAGCAGCCACGGCAAAGGGAGGAACTGGTAGAATGGGAGCTGCCTTTTGAGAGGCAGAGACTGCTCATTGCAGAGAAGCTCCTGCTCCAAGAAGAACTTGACATAACCAAGAAAGAAAGACAGTTGATCATTGAGATGAAGGAGCTGATCACAAAAGAGAAGCTAGCAGCCCAGGAATTACTGGAAATAAGTGATGAGACAAAGGCTAAGCATCTGAAGGAAATGAAAAAGACTGAGAAAGAAACTGAGAAAATGAAAGATAAGCGGAGATGGCTCAGACTGAAGAGGCAGCAAGTCTCTAAAAGGAAGAAGCTGGACAAGGACACATTGCCTCTGGAAAAAGAAGATATAGGTCAACAGTCCTCAACCAGGGCAAGTCTGCAAAGGGAACAAGAGAGGTTGGTGGCCAGTATGAAGAGGCTGACTGAAGAGGAGCGAGAACTGATCAATGAGCATAAGAAACTGTCCATGGAGGAAAAGGTGCTAATGGAAGAGCAGAATAAACTGACAGAGAGAGAGAAGAACATTGCCAGGAGGGAGCGCAAGTTGGCTCTCTTGGAAAGGAAGTCCTTGGAGGAGAACCTGAAGGGGGTAGAAGGATTCAATATTGAAAAAATAAAAGATACCTTTGAATTAACCCAATGGCAAAGGAAGTATCTGGAGGTCCAGAAAGTTGAAGTTGCACAGGAGATTGAGGTCAAATCCATATTTATAGAGGAGGTAGAGATGGCTGAGTTGAAGGAAGAGGAGGTGGAGGAAAAGGAGGAAGGGAAGAGATCATTGATATCTAGGAAGAAAATGGCTCCCTCTCAGAAGGAGGAGGAGGAGAAAGTAAAGGAAGAGGAAGAGGAAGAAGAGAAATCTGTCTATCAGGAGGGTGCCAAGGAGGAAGAAAAGGAGAAGGAAGAGGAAGAAGAGAAATCTGTCTATCAGGAGGGTGCCAAGGAGGAAGAAAAGGAGAAGGAAGAAGAGAAATCTGTCTATCAGGAGGGTGCCAAGGAGGAAGAAAAGGAGAAGGAAGAAAAGAAATCTGTCTATCAGGAGGGTGCCAAGGAGCAAGAAAAGGAGAAGGAAGAAGAGAAATCTGTCTATCAGGAGGGTGCCAAGGAGGAAGAAAAGGAAAAGGAAGAGGAAGAAGAGAAATCTGTCTATCAGGAGGGTGCCAAGGAGGAAGAAAAGGAGAAGGAAGAGGAAGAAGAGAAATCTGTCTATCAGGAGGGTGCTAAGGAGGAAGAAAAGGAGAAGGAAGAGGAAGAAGAGAAATCTGTCTATCAGGAGGGTGCCATCCAGAAGGAAGATGAAATTGAGAAATACGCTTTTCTGGGAATTGTGGGAAAAACAGTGCATTGGAAAGAGAAACAACAGAAATTGATTCCAGGGTCCAAGGAGGCCCTAATCCTCCCCCAGCTTAGTGAATCCCAGGAAGAGATGCAGAAATTAATGCACCAGCTCAGGGTCAAGCACAAGCCCAAACCCCCACCCCCACGGAAGTATCCACCTAAGGCAAAGGAGGCAGTGGCCCTGGACATCATGGAACCTGCTGCTGCGGCCCCCCTGAAGAAGACAGCCAAAGACCATTGGAAATGGTTTCTGCAGATTCCCCAGACTATTGGGGCCTTCAAGGGTGCAGTGGCCAAACATGATAGAACCCTGGCTGCTATTTATAATGCATTCTTACACAAGAGCAAGACTGGCAAAGGGGAAGGCTGGGACAAATTTCAGGCTGCCCTGAGGAAGATTCGCCAACAAGGTCAGGTTACCAAGGAAAGCCTAAACACCCTTTGCCAGCTACTGGAGGAGACGTCAACCTTGAAACAGATGGACTGGATGCAAATGGCTCATATGGAGGCCATTGCCTCTGACTGGGGGGCCCCAAAACCTCCCCAGCCAGTTCCTGAGCATGCTGCTGACATCCCACCCGCCATGGAAGTCATCCTGCCCCAGGAAGAATACCCTGGAGAGAAACTTCCACCCAGACACCCACTGGTGTCTGAGATTCCCTCTTTCCCCAGGCTACCCATTTACTATGATGCCCTCACCCAGGAGGTTCCCCCAGATAAGCTCACAGACATTCAACCAGAATTCCTTGAACCAATTATGAACAACTTGGCTAAGATTTCTTCCAATTACTCAGGAAAGATCCTTAAGCTCTTGAAACTCCAGAACAGTGTTCAATTTTGGAAAGCCCAGATAAAGGACCATCAGCGGTCCAGGCAGAAGGCAGAGAGAGTACGACTACCCACTGCAGCAAGGCCTGGACCCCCAGGAAGAGCCCTGTCTCCTGAAGTCAAATTGAAGCCCAGTACTCTTCCGCTGTCCACTGTAGCAAGGCCTGGACCCCTAGGAAGACACCTGCACCCTGAAGCCAGATCGGAGCCCAAGACTCTGCCCCTGTCCACCGCAGCAAGATCTGGACCTCCAGGAAGACCCCTGCCCCAAGAAGTCAAAATGGAGCCCAGTACTCCGTCCTCGTCCACTGTAGGAAGGCCTGGGCCCCCAGGAAGACCTCTGGCCCCTGAAGCCATGTGGGAGCCCAAGACTCTGCCGCTGTCCACTGTAGCAAGACCTGGACCCCTAGGAAGACACCTGCACCCTGAAGCCAAATTGGAGCCCAGGACTCTTCCCCTGTCCACTGCAGCAAGGTCTGGACCACCAGGAAGACACCTGACTGCTGATGCTGAATGGGAACCCAGGACTCTGCCCCTGTCCACTGCAACAAGGTCTAGACCCCTAAGAAGAGCCCTGCCCTTTGAAACCAAGTGGGAGCCCAGAACTCCAGCCCTGTCCTCTGCAGCAAGACATAGACCCTCAGGAAGACCCCTGCCCACTGAAGCCAAGGGGGTGTCCAGGACTCTGCCCCTGTCCACTGCAGCAAGACCTGGACCCCTAGAAAGACTCCTTCATCTACCCTTGGCAAAGAAGGGCATGCAATGGGAGACTTTCCTGGCACTCTACCACGTCCTCTTGGCAGTTCAGAAGCAAGAGGATCAACCCACAAGCTCTTCATTGATAGCCCAAGCCTGCCAAATTTTAGAACTCTACCAGAGCAAGACTCCCAAGATGCAGCAACTGCTTCAGCAGCTCTTGGATCGGAAGGCCCGCCCCCTTCAGGAGATCATCTACAAAAAAGCCCTAGAGGTCACAGAGCTGGTTCCCGGAGAGCGAGTCCTCTACTATCTCCTGTGTGACAAGGAATTACCCCCATCAGAGCCAGCCAATTTCAAGCTGGTGGTGCCCCTGCCAGAGAAGAACCGGGTGCACACTGTTCTGCCCTTGGGTAAGACCCGTTATGGTCTCCTGGAACTAGCCTGGAGGAGTCTGCCTCAACCAGACCCCCATCAAGCTGAGATCCTGTCCCGAATCCCCACCACTACTTCCCAGTGATTCTGGTTCTCCTGAGCCCTTTATCCCCACCTCCAGACATTTATCCCTGTGGGCTTTAGGGAAAAGATGCCGGGCAGGCAGGCAATGAGAGATGTCTTCTGGTTGAGCTCCTCCAGTGGCAGGTGGGCTCCCTCAGTTGCCTGTTTTCTGAATCCCTGTTCTCTACCACCATGAAGTCTTCCTCCCCAATGTGCTCAACAAACCCATTTAGCTTATGGTACACTCTGCTGACCATCATTTGGATTCCAAGCCACCAAGGGAGTCAGGAGATGAAGGAAGAAGCTGTTAGTGATTCTTCCTACCCTGCGACAGACTGAGCAGAAGGAAAAAGATCTACTGATGAGGAGAAAAGCTTGGCTGAGCCCTTGCCCCAGAATTCAAGGGGTCCAGGGAGAGAGGATCTGTATAAGCTGTAAACAATTTGGAGCCAGTCTCAATAGAAAAACAAGGGCAAAGAGAAATTCATTCCTTTGCTAGGGGAAGGGGTCAGGAGTTGACTGTCCTAGCCTTCTCCAGCTTCTCACAGCCTCAAGGGAGGAAGGATTGGATTTGGATCTTCTGCCTGTTCCAAATAAAAGTTGCAATATCGTCTTCCTAGTCTGATTTGCAGGGTGGAGGGGAGGTCTGTGGGGGCTGGCTGGATACCAAGAAATACCATATAGGTGGAGTTACTGCTTTAGGAGACATTGGAGTGGTCCTGAGACTCTTCTGGCATCACCCCAACACCATCAATTTCAGAAGATCAAGTGTCCAAAGTTCCCAGCCCCAGGGTCTTTCTCAACCCTCGCTCCTATCCAAGCTCTGGCCTTCACCTCTGCACCATCTGGCCAATAGACCTATTCCTTTTCTAACATGTGGGTTCTTCCTAGGGAAGGCTGTTTTCGAGTCTCCATGCCTGAACTATGACAATAGCTGCTGGGGGAGTCTGCCTGCTTCAGGTCCCACCCCCCTCTCCAGTCTATCCTCCATCCAACAAGTTTTCCTAACACTCAGGTCTCACTATGCCACCCCACTCCTCTCAGTACCAAATATAAATTCCTCTAATGTAAATTTAATAGTAAATTTAATAGAATTTAATAGTTGGAAGGGGGTTGTCAGACAACTAAGCTAAGCCATATTCAAAAGGAATCTTGGTGAGAGTTTTATCTAACCCTAACCCTAACCCCAACCCTAAACCTAAACCCTGGTCATGCAGCCAGTGATGGAAAAGTCACAAGTCAATAATTAAAAAATCAAACCAAAAAAAGTACACGATCAAGGAGAGTTCCTTCCCGGCTGGGAACTTCCTGAACACATTAACACTGAACCATTAACCTCTTTTTGAGTCCCACTATCCAACCAGTTTCAATCATCTTCATTGTGTCATTGCCTACTCACCGGTCACCATGTATCCACAGAACAGAATGAACGTTTCACAAAGCTTTTTAAAATTCCAGGCAAATTGTATGATGTTTCTTCATCTACAGGTTTAGCAATCCTGTCAAAAAATGAGGAAAGTAAGTCTGATGACTTAGCGCAGCCCTGCCCCCGCCTCCGTCCAACTCATATAGTTGTCATGGCCTCATCTCCCTGGTGTCGGCCGTCTTCCAGAATGAAGGACAATCATCATCACCATCCAGAAATGAGGTGTTGCAGTGTAGTTTCCATTTGCTTTAGCTTTCAAGGTTAATCTGCCATACATTTTTTTTGAATGTCTTTTCCCAATGCCACGCAAAGATAATTTCCAACGCTGATCTGTGTAAGATTCGGAGTTCCATGTTTTTCTATCTCCCTTTGCTGCCGGAAACCTGGAGGGGTCCTGCACCCAGAGCTCTGAGATCCCTCATTCGGTGGTGCCGAGAGAATCTCCCTAAGGAGTGCTGGCACAAGGGCTCCAGGGGCCGTTTGTGAAGCTTAGAAAACAGTCAGAAAGATGGATTCACTAACGCTCACCGGGCAGGGCGGGGGCTGCTGTTCGCCACAGCCTCCCAGGTTGGGGCCCCTGGTGCAGGTCCCAAAGTTGGGGTTCAGGGAAGCCCCAGAGGCTGTCCCCCGGCCCCCCTGCCCCAAGGAAGGCAGGTGCCCCGGGCTGGCTCTGTGTTCTTGCAGTGCACCCCGACGGCCCCCGGCCCCCGGGCCAACAGGTTCAGCGTCGCCACGGGAGCCAGGCTGGGAAAGAAGAATCACAGCGAAAACGGGGGGCCTGGCCCCTGGCATAATTCCCGCCGGACACAGAGGAAGCCCTGGGTTCAACCCCCCCATTCTGTGGGGTGCCCCAGGCTTGGCAGTCTGAAACTCCGTGCGGGCACACAGCAGGCGGTTAATAAGGGGCCCAGGCGGAGCACGGGGAGGGGCGCTCCTGAGCATGCGCACCAGCCTCCCCGGCCGGGCCCCGGGCCCGGGAGGAGCCGCGCTCGGGGGAGGGAGGGCCGGAAGTCCCACGAGCCGCACCGGAAGTCGCTGCTTCCGAACGGAGCCGCTCTCCTCCAAGCACTTCCGTGGGCCTCGCCTCCCCGGGCCGCCCCCCCACGAGAAGGCCGAGGTGGGTCCTCCAGGAAGGGCGGGGCCGGGGCGGGCCGGGGCGGGGCGCGCGGAGGGGAGGGGCTGCCTTTTCGCCACGCCCCTCCCCAGCCGACACGCGCAGTGGCCTGCTTCTGGGGGCGGGGCGGAGCTGCCAGCCAATCATCAGGTCTCTAGCTGTGGGAGGCGGGGCTTGAGGCCTGGCCAGGCGGCGGCACGCGACGGGGCTCCACGAGGCCCCGCACCCCAAACCAGCCGTTCTGCCCCCAACTCTTCTTCCTCCTCGTGTTCTTCCCCCGCGTTGTCCTCCTCTTCCTCCTCTCCGCTTCCTGTTCCTCTTCTGCCTCTTCCTCCTCCCCCTCCTCCCCTCCTCTTCCCCCTCCTCCTCTTCCTCCTCCTCTCCCTCCTCCTCCTCTTCCCCCTCCTCCCCTCCTCTCCCTCCTCTCCTCCTCCTCTCCCTCCTCCCCTCCTCTTCCTCCTCCCCTCCTCCTCTTCCCCCTCCTCCCCTCCTCCTCTTCCTCCTACTCTCCCTCCTCCTCCTCTTCCTCCTCCCCTCCTCCTCTTCCTCCCCCTCTCCCTCCTCCTCTTCCTCCTCCTCTCCCTCCTCCCCTCCCTCCTCCTCCCCCTCCTCCTCTCCGCTTCCTGTTCCTCTTCTGCCGCTTCCTCCTCCCCTCCTCTCCCTCCTCTCCTCCTCCTCTCCCTCCTCCCCTCCTCTTCCTCCTCCCCTCCTCCTCTTCCCCCTCCTCTCCCTCCTCCTCTTCCCCCTCCTCCCCTCCTCCTCTTCCTCCTCCCCTCCCTCCTCCTCCCCCTCCTCCTCTCCCTCCTGTTTCCTTCTCTTTTTTTCTTCTCTCCTTTCACTTCCCCTCCCCCTCCTGCTCCAGCTTCTTCCTTTCCTTCCTTTCTCCCTCTTCCTCCATTCCTTCCCCTCCCCTCCTTCCCCCTCAGGTATTGGATCTCCTGCTCTTAATCAGCTCCAAAGTCCCAGTCCCCCCTCTGACAGATGCGCCTCCCCAGTCATCGGTGTCCTAACGTGCAGGGCAGGAGGTGGCCCAGTGGATAGAGAGAGCACTGGCCTTGGAGTCAGGAGGACCTGAGTTCAAATGTGGCCTTAGACAACTGACCCTAACTGTGTGACCTTGGCCAAGTCACTTCACCCTGATGGCCTCAGTTTCGGCATCTGGAGAAGGAAATGACAACTCCCTCCAGGATCCTCTTCTCCCGTATGGGTCCCGAGAGAGCCTGGCCTGAAAGGAGTGGGCCACAAAAAGCCAGTCCCTGCTCTCAGGGAGCTCCCATTCCAGGCGGTGGACAGACGAGCCATGGAAATGCCGATGCAGAAGGGAAGAGGGGTTTTAGTTGGGATCCAAAGGAAGCCAGGGAGGCCAGGAGTCGGAGCAGAGCCTGGGGAGCCCTCCGGGGGATATTCGTGCCATCACTGACCAGGCTTCAGTGTCCAGTAGGGGATTTGTATCTGAGCCTAGAGTTGGTCAGATCAGGTCTGCATTTGAGGAAGGTCTCTGGACGGCCTGAGCCAGGTCGCCGAGGATCTCCACTCAGGCCCTTCTCCGGAACTCTCCCTGGTAGCTTTGCAGATGGCCTCTTCTTGCTGCTTGTCCTTCACTCTGGAGGACATTAGAGACGATCCCAGGACCTGCCAGTGACTTGGATGGAAGCAAGGGGCTGTGCTGGGCCCCAGCCTCACCTCCTCCAGAGCTGTGGGATGCAGTGGGAGACCTTGGCCTTTCTCAGCTAGGGTCTTCCCCGGGGCAACAGCCAAAGGGATCTGGGTAAGAAAGGAAGGTCCAACCAAGCCCCTTCTGCCCTCTCAGTTCCCATAAAAGGTCAGTGACATCTTGGTGATGTCATGCTTCTACCCAAGGAGGAACTCTCCAGGAGGGGCCTCAACAGCCGTCCCATGGCCTGTAGGGGCCTCCCTCCCTTCCCCCTCACTCAAACTCCCCATGCACAGCAAGAGGAGAAGGTCCAGAGAGGTTTGAGGGGATGGGGGCTCAGTTCTCCCCAGCCAAAGGCCACCCCTAGACTCTGTGATTTGATAGCAGCCTTCCTCCACCCCCCCACCTTCCTTTGTCTTTTCTGACATACGTTAGCTCATTTAAGGTCTGTCTTGTGACCTTTCTCTATCTCCCCTTTCTTTGACTCTGACTCTATCTCCCTCAGCCCCCTCTCCCTTGTCTCTCTCTCTCTGTGTCTCCCAGCCCCCTCTCTCTTATTTCTCTGTCTCCCCCACCCCTCACTCCCTTATCTCTCTCTGTCTCCTCCAGCCCCCTCTCCCTTGTCTGTCTGTCTGTCTGTCTGTCTGTCTCTCTCTCTCTCTCCCCCTCCCTCAATGCTCCCACTTACTGGTGCCCCTTAGAATCTTGATCTTCCTTCCAGGCCCACATCCTTCACCTCCTCAGTCCATTTTGGATTTACTTCTGCAGCAGGCTAGAAGCCCCTTGAAGGCAGCTCCCATCTCTCTCTTGGGGCTCACTCTGATCTCGGCCTCAGCAAAGAACTGGGGAGCCAGGGAATATGCTGACAATCTCATACTTTCCTCTTTTTCTCCAGCTTCAGAGGACGGGAGGAGCCAGCAGCACTGTGGAGCGGGCCATGGCCCTTACACTTCTCCCAGGTGTACCTTCACAGGTGAGCAGTGGGGGTACTTCGCTTGGTGGAAATGCCTTCACATGGTAGACACCAATGCCTCTCCTTGCCATGCTACTGTGGCCTGCTCTGCCACCTGGTATCCTGGCTGCTCAACCGTCTCTGCCAATCTGGCAGCATCAGAAGTGCCCCTGCCCCACCAGAATGAAGTCAGGATGGTGCAGGAAGTTTCCAGGGATGCTGGCCAGTTCACCAGACCCAGGAGTGCCCGTTTCCTGTCTTCCCAAGCCTGTGCCCAGAATATGGGAATCTCTCCCACCCTTCACAGGGTAGTAAGTGTCTGAGTCTAAATCTTTATTTTTTCTTTTTTGGTTTTTGCAAAGCCTAGAGAAGGAAGCACAATTTGAGTTTCCCAGCAGGAGTGGAGGCTCTGTCCTGCCCTTAGCAACCCCCCAGGATCCTGGGGTTCAAGATCTCTCCCAGGACCTTGCCATCCCTGGCAGCAACCCAGTAGCCCCCAAGAGCTCATCAGAATGTCCCAAGAAGAGCCTTTGGCAGAGTTTTTAGACAGTCCCAAAATGACGGGGGAGGGGAGAGGAGATGAGCACTAGGGCTGAAGAACAGTGTTGCCCCAAAGTACAGAATTTGTACAAACTCAGCACAAGGCTAGGCCACACCAAGCATATCCCACCTTGGGCCACAAATTGATGCTTGCTTGTCTATGTCTCTGAATCCCTGGGCTCTCAGTGAGCAGCTTGCCCCCCACCACCTTCCTCCTCCTTGGTGGTCCCTGCCCTCACCCAGGGAAGCCTTAGGCTAGGCCAGGTGAGAAGCCTCCTGGCTCTGCCAGCTGCTGAACCATGGCTAAACCGTGGCAGAGGCGTTGACCAGGAGGGAGCACTGGCCACACTGGCCTGCCCTCCAAAGTCCAAGAAAGGATCTGGTGACTCTGCACCCTGGGCCCCAGGAAGCTTCATGAGATGCCCAGCCCAGACGGTGAGGGGGAAGTCTGGCCGGGGGGCACAGAGGGAGGGCCATTGTTCTCTGGGTTGCACCATTCAGGAGGGCAGGCCCAACCAAGAGAAGAGATGTCTGAGTCCTCCAAGGGGGGAGGAGAAGCTGGCCACTGAAGCTCTGAGCTGTCATGGCAAGGGGAGTCTCCCCGTGACCCCGCTTCCCTTCCACAAACAAGCATCTTCCTGGATTACCCATTCTCTGAGTGAGGCACAGGCCATAAGGGTGTGAATGGGTGACCTCAAAGAGAGGACTCCCAAAACCGCATCCTCCTGGAGGGGTGAATAACCTAGTCTGGAGAGCAAAATGCAGACCGACTGGCTGGGAAATCAGGAGAGGGAGAAAAGAAAGGGAAAGTTCTCGGAAAAGAGAACAACAAAATCTTATTGTTAGAGAAGAGACTGGAGAGGATGGGGAGGGGGTGGAGTTCAAACTTGGTGATTAACTGGGTGAAAAGAGAAGGGTCAGAACCTCTGACATTGCCATAAATAGCATAACCATCAAAATCAATCAATTAGAAATAATGAAGAGAATTGAGCATTTTAAGCAAATTCAAGGGATGGGTACATGGGAAGTAGGCCAGGGCCAGGCAGACGAGTCCAGGTTAAAACTTGTGGCAAGATTTCAGTCATAGCCTTCTTCATGGGCCCGATGTCTTGGCCCCACTAACACCAGAGAGATTTGTCATTCCCTTCTTCAGATCATTTTACAGATGAGGAAACTGAGGCATACCAGATTAAGTAACTTGCCCAGAGCATATAGCTAGTAAGTGTCTGAGTCTAAATCTTTATTTTTTCTTTTTTGGTTTTTGCAAAGCAGTAGGGTTAAGTGGCTTGCCCAAGGCCACACAGCTAGGGAATTATGAAGTGTCTGAGGTCGGATTTGAACTCAGCTCCTCCTGACTCCAGGGCTGGTGCTCTATCCACTGCATCACCTAGCCGCCCCTGAGTCCAAATCTGAACTCAGGTCTTCTTGACTTCAGGCACTCCCTGGCACTCTTAATTGTTGATTGTCCTTCATTGTAATAAGACAAGTATATAAAGTCAATGGGTGATAAATGGTAGGAATAAGTGAACTCATCCACTGAAAGGATCATGGCAGGAGGAATCTGTAAAGCAAAAGCTAACCTAGGAAAAATCTGACCCTCAAGGCAGACCACAAAGCCCTGGCAGAGCCTCTCAGAAAGGACCCCCAGGTGAGCCGTGGACCATCAGAAAGGGAAAGGTGTTCGGATTTGCCAAGTGTCCCCTGCTGTGGCCATCGAGTGGGGGCTGTGGATGCAGAGGAAGGAGGCCTGCCCTCAGGAAGCTTCTGCCCTCAGACACAAGTCTCAGGCAGGCTGGACTGTGCCCTCACTTAACTGGGGAAAGCTAGGAGGAAGACCCCTCCCCGAAGGATGGAGCGCCTGCACAGACTGGTGGAGCAGCTGGAGCTGAGGGGTAGCACAACCCCCCACACACATACACAGTCCCTGGACAATGGGAGAACCGAGGCACACGTAGGCAACCAGAAACATTGTGCAGATGCTTTGTAGACTGTAATTCCAAAAGATAAAAACTTAAACAGATCCAGAAAGCATGAGAGAAAAGAGACCCAAGCGGGGCTCCCCAGGAGAAGCCACAACCCTTTGGGCAGTCAGTGGTGGGAAAACCAATCACCAACCCCCATCTCCACTGCTCCCCAGTTTATGCTTTAGGTCTGATCATTTGAATGACTAGAAATGGGGGCAAAGGAGAGGGAGGGAGTAAGCAGTTAAGTTCCTACTCTTTGTACTTTGATCGTCACAACAGTCAGAGGTGGGTACTAGTCTTACCCTCATTTGATGGTTGAGGCAGATAGTGACCCACAGCTAATTCAGTGTCAGGGGTTAGATTTGAGCTCAGCTGTTCCCTGCCCCAGGCCCTTCTCCCTGGGCATTGGGTGCCCCTTTGAGGCCCCATCAAGGAGGAGAGAAAAGGAAGGCTGGGTGGAGAGCTTTAGTTGGGGGCCACAGTTCCCTTCTTACACACATGGTCTTTGTCCTTGTGTTTGATGTCCTGTCACCTCCTAGCATGATCCTCCTTCCCTCCAATGTACCTCCCATGAAACAAATACCCCTGGTGGATCAAAGATTCACCCCTTGCTCAGGGGGACGCAGGGCAAGTCTCTGGGAACTTCCTTCCCCACAACCCTTTTGGGCTGTTTCAGGAACTCGTGACCTTCCAGGATGTGGCCGTGGACTTCACCCAGAAGGAGTGGCGGAGCCTGCAGCCCACCCAGAAAGCCCTGTACCGGGATGTGATGCTGGAGAACTACAGGAACCTGGTGTGCCTGGGTAAGGATGGCTGCCCTGGGACTCAGGATTCAGGGCACAGGGTGTTGGCATGGGGGACATGCAGAACCATTCTGGGCTGTGGTGTCTCCACCTTCAGTCCAGGACCTTCCTTCTCCTGGGCTTGGCCATCTTTCCCCTGCACTTTAAGGCTCCCTTGCATCCCTGACTGGGCCTGCCAAGGTGGAATTCTGAAGGAGGGCCTTTTGCCTTTCCAATGAACAGGCCTCACATTTGCCAAGCCACATGTGATCTGCCAGCTGGAGCAAGGAGACACTCCCTGGGGACCAGAAGGTGATACCCCAAGAATTGATGCAGGTAAGTCAGGAGCCTTGGGGGGTTGGGGGGAGTGGGGACCTTCTCTAGACTGCACCCAGCTCTGAGACCTCCAACTGAGGATGAGCAGAGCCCTTCCTCTTCCTGCCTTCACTTCCCTCCACATCTCTCCAGACTCTCATTTTTCAGAGATTTGCTTCTGACTTGGTATGAAGATTCTTTCATTGTTCTGCCTTACCCAGACTTCAGTTGCTGGTTGCGGGGTTGCTGCCTCCTCTCTGAGTTATTACATGGACTTTCATCAGCTTTCCTAACTATCCCTTGAAGGATAGGACCCCATTCTATGAATGGGCCCCTTGGGAGACAGTCAGAAAAGATGCTGCTTTGAAAATTTTTGTAGAGCTAGCTTCTCACTTCTCTGTTTCCCACCCTGATCTCGGAATAAAGGGCACAGTCCAAATAGGTCACTGTTACAAGTTTTTTGCGGGGGGATGTCAGAGAAGAATGCCAAAAGACACAGAGTTCTTTTATGACTTTTTCTCCCTTATCTGTAGGGTCCAGAGGGAGACCCTAGCAGCAAATCTGGGGTGAGGAGGTGGAGTACCCCAGTCAGAGGACAGTAAGGTTTCTTGTTAGAGACAGTTCTTAGATCCCTGAGTACTAGGGGTTCTAGGAAGGTAGGAGGTGACAGGGGATGAAGGATTTTGAAGTCCAAACTGGATCCTGATGATAGGGATCTGAGGGAGGTTATTGAGAAAGAGACTTGCACCCGGCTGGGTACAGAGGCTCTTCTGAAAACTGGCTGTTTCTATCCCTGGGTCTGTTGCCTATTCTAGAATTTTTCACCATGGTTTCTGTAGACACATGACTGAACTTTAACAACTCTCCAAGGAAATGAGTTAGGGAGAAGTTGGTATGTTGCAGGAAATAATGGATCCTTGATATATGAAATCTCATCTGTCAAATGTCTGCCAGCAACATTTTCTCCAATACTTTTTCCTTTAAAATTTAAAATTTTTCTTTAAAATTGCATAAAGTTTGTATTATGTTGATTTAGTGAGTAGAAGGTTGGCTGAGGTGTCAAGAAGAGGCCATCTCTCCAACATCTTGACTGGCAGACCCTGGGCCTGGAGCCTCAGGGATTCTCAGAGATCCTTTTTAACAGGAGACATGCATTGGTGAAGGTCATTTCCTCTCCTGCAGTTCCCTACACCAGTGACTTCATAAAACCAGGATGGCCTCTCCCCCCCATCCTTGACAGCACCTTCACTGGGAAACATGCCCAAGAACTGGGACAGAATCATAGCCCAGGTGACCTGGTGGCTTTTCCCTCTTTTTCAGATTGGTTTTTTAAATTATGTTTTAGGATTATATTATTAAAGTTGTCTTTTAGACATAGATATGTGCTATATTATTTTAATATGTTGTTGTTTGTCCTTTGTTGTTAGAGAACCATGATAACAGGGAGGTGATATCATGAAAAGCATGTGAATTGGATTTGAGTTGGGGGGGGGAGGCTGTGTTAAGTCACCAGTCTCACTTTCTCCTCTGGAGGCATTCAAGTCCAGTGGCCTGATATGAATCAGGATGACTGGATATGGGCCCAGATGCAGTGAAAAATCATGGCCTTTGAAGCTAAGATCTTTAACAGGTCTCAGTTTGACTAAAGCTAAACACATTCAGTGAGTAAGGATTAGTAAACACTGAGAAAGAGAATGACCTCTTTAACCTAGTCCAAAAAACATTATTTTAATACCAGCAGCATCCTCGAGGCCTTGTTGTGAGGATTCAGTAGGATGATGCTGAGGAAAACACAGAAGTCACCAGAGTGTGTTGGAGAGGATGCTGCTTGTGTCTCTTCCTTGGGTCATTTTTTTGGAACAAGTGGCCTCATGTTTGTGGCTATGCCCAGAGCCTTCTTCATGGAATGGCAAACTATCAGTGGTAAGGGACCTTGGAAGCCATAGACTGGCCCCCTCCTGTAATGATGAGGAACCTCAAGGATTTGTCCATCGCATTGACGGTTGGATTCCAGACCACTTTGCCTCCCTAACTCCATCACTGGTTATATGAATTGTAAGAAATAAAGTTGTTTAGGATACTTCTCTAGAGAAAGGTCTGTGCTCTTTAGAAGAACATTCTTGAATTACAGTAGTTGGTTGGGTTCTTGTCCTTGCTTTTGAAGAAGACCAAAATGACATCTGATAGTGATTACTTGGATCAAGGGTCATTAAGAATCATCACTTATCTGTGTGTTTTCTATAGTATGACAATGGCAGCTTTTTCCATTTGTCCTTTTAAGCTGTCTTTGCTGATTTAAAGGGGATAAAGTGAAGGGTCCATTGTTTTTATTTGAATTTCTCTGATTTGCCAGAAAGTTTGATTATTCTTTCAGGTAGTTATTGAAAAAGAGATTCTTCTTTCTAAGAAATAGTAGTATCTCACCCACAAAGAACCAGTTAAACACTAGATTTTTTTTGTTTTTTATGAAACTCTTACTTTATAGTGTCCTTGGAGATCTGGCTGGGAAAGACTCCTTCTCCATTTTTCTTTATTGAGCCCACATAATATTAACATTATTTTGTCCTTCCTTATAAATCTTGATTATTTGATTTCTACAAAGAAGCTATTGATATTTTGATTGTTTCTGTAAATTTAATAAATTAATTTGGGTAGTATTGTTTAGTATTCCATGTTTGATACCAGAGAATTTGTCATCTTCCCTCTATCAGTTTTGTATTCCCACTGATAAAGGGTCAATCTTTTTAATTATAAGTTTTAGAAAATGCACTACCTGCAAAATCAAAGAGAAAGGTATTAATAAATTATAAATGACTATCTGGACATAACTGATATTGTTATTTGTTCTATATTTTAACATTTGGCAGTCATTTTTCTTGATGGAGCATATAGGAGATACTACAAAACTAAGGGTAATATAAAAGAAAATGAAGATAGTTATACTTTTTTATTTTTTTTTCAGATTGGGAGAGCAGACCAGAAATTAAGCAATCATTTCCTAAGCTTGGCTTATCTGTGGAAGAATCATCCCAGGAGAGACTCACAGTGGATGATCCTTGTGTCTCTAAGTTGAAAGGAGCTTGGAAGTGTAGAACCAGGTTAGAGAGTCAACAGAACAAAGAGGAGAAACCTCATGAATGTAATGAATGTGGGAAAGGTTTTCGGTGGAATACACATCTTGTTCAACATCAACGAGTTCATACTGGAGAAAAACCTTATAAATGTAATGAATGCGAGAAGGCCTTCCGCCAGAAGATACAACTTACCCAACATAAGCGAATTCATACTGGAGAGAAACCTTATGAATGTAATCAATGTGAGAAGGCCTTCCAAAAATACACACATCTTACTGAGCATCAGAGAATTCATACTATAGAGAAACCTTATGAATGTAATGAAAGTGGGAAAACTTTCCATTGGAAGACACAACTTAAAGAACACCGGAGAATTCGCGCTGGAGAGAAAACTTATCCTTGTAATGAATGTGGTAAAGCCTTCCGAAAGAATGCCCAACTTATTCAACATCAAAGAATTCATACAGGAGAGAAACCTTATGAATGTAATGAATGTGGCAGAGCTTTCCGAAAGAACACACATCTTACTGAGCATCAGAGAATCCATACTGGAGAGAAACCTTACAAATGCAGTCAGTGTGGAAAAGCTTTCCGTTGGAGCACACAACTCACCCAACATCAAAGACTTCATACTGGAGAGAAACCTTATGAATGTAATGAATGTGGAAAGGGCTTCTGCCAGAGCAGAGAATTCATTCGACATCAGAGAATTCATACTGGAGAGAAGCCTTATGAATGTAATGAATGTGGAAAGGCCTTTCGCCAGAACACACACCTTACTGAACATCAGAGAATTCATACTGGAGAGAAGCCTTATGAATGTGATGAATGTGGGAAGGCCTTCCGCTGGAACACACAACTTACCCAACACCAGAGAATTCACACTGGTGAGAAACCCTATGAATGTAATGAATGTGGGAAGGCTTTCCGTCAGAATACACAGCTTACTCAACATCAAAGAATTCATACTGGAGAGAAACCTTACGAATGTAATGAATGTGGAAAGGCTTTCCGTCAGAACACACATCTTACTGAACATCAGAGAATACATACTGGTGAGAAACCTTATGAATGTAATCAATGTGGGAAGGCCTTCTGTTGGAGTACACAACTTACTCGACATCAGAGAATTCATACTGAAGATAAACCATACAAATATAAGGAATATGGGAAGACCTCCTGCCAAAGCAGAGCAGTCATTCTGTCCCCTTCCCTTCTCCCTTCTCCAAAGAAACCGCCTCTTGGTTTTGTTCCTCCCCTTCCTTTACCAGAGATTGAGCAGACCAACTCTCCTTGAATCTTTTTGGTCTCTCCCAATACCTCTTCTGCTTTCTCTTTTTTTCCTCTCTCCATCTCTCCATCTTTGTCTCCCTCCTCCCCTACTTTCAGTGCTCCTCCCTCCCCCCCACTTTACTTCCCCATTGTTTCTTGACTTCTCCTTCCTCTACTTCCCTTCTTACTTTCTTCTCTCCTAGGTCAGGTAATGATTGGAAACTACTGCAGACCCCTTTACTACAGGGAGAGGGGAAAAAACCCATCAAACCAATGGAGGTCCTAAATGTTTGGTATTATTGTTAAGGATCCTATTTTAAGCATTGGAGTCATTTTTGATAGATTCATGTTACTGAGCTGAGAATGCCCCTTGGTAGCCTCTGTGCTCATGATTTCCATTAAATAGCTTTCCTAAGAGCAAGTCTATGTAGTTATTTTGTGGTTTCAACTTTGTAGGTATCCTATGACCAAACCTGAATATTCTAATGATCCCCAACAGATTTTGTGGTGTAGCAGACAGGTGGAGGAAGTAGGGAGTTAACTTTTCCTCAACTAGACAGAATGATCCTTCTCAATACTTTTTTTTTTTGCAAGGCAAATGGGCTTAAGTGGCTTACCCAAGGCCACACAGCTAGGGAATTATTAAGAGTCTGAGGCCGGATTTGAACTCGGGTACTCCTGACTCCAGGGCCAGTGCTCTATCTACTGCGCCGCCTAGCCGCCCCCAATACTTTTTTAAAGAAGGAAAATTTTAAAAAAAGAATCATAGGGGTGGCTAGGTGGCACAATGGATAGAGCACTGGCCCTGGAGTCAGGACGACCTGGGTTCAAATCCAGTCTCAGACACTTAATAATTACCTAGCTGTGTGGCCTTGGGCAAGTCACTTAACACTACTGCCTTGCAAAAAAAAAAAGAATCATAAATCCGAACAAGTTCCTAGAAAATGAGCTGTTTCCAAATTCCAACAAGAAGTAATAATGGCCCATAGAAAAAAGGACTATGTTAGTGCACTAGTCCCTAGCTCATGGGGTCATATGAAAGAGAAAAACTTCCAGTTAACTTGTTTAGATGAACAATTAAAAGGTCTTTCTGATTCAGGATAGGCAAACAGTCAGCTCTGGCCTTGTTTCAGAATTTGGCATATTAATTTCATAGTACTAGAACCTTTTCTGAGGTGAGGGTAACCTTACAACTAAAAAAAAAAAAGTCTGCCCTTATTACCACTAGGATCCCAACCTGACATCAGATTCAAAAATTCTTGTAAAAACTGCCTCCACCCAGGATTTCCAGGTTTTTGCCTACTATAAGCTCTATGCCTTATATCCTGGATGCCATTCCAATCACTCCACTGAAACTTTTCTCTCTAGAATCACCAGTGATCTTTGAATCACCATTTCAAAAAAAATTCTCACCATCTTTTACCTCTTTTATATCCATGAAGTTTTAGGAATGACTGCCTCTTCTCTCCTTCTGAATAATACTCTCTTTTCTTCAGAGGGACCATATCAGCTTGCTACTCATCTTGTCTTTCACTCTTTCTTCTCTGTCTCCTTTACTGGCTACCTGAGTTTTGCTTAAGTCCTTAAGGTAGATGTTTCCCAGGGTTCAAAAAAGATTTGGTGGGGAGTGGGGAGGGTATTTCCCCCCCCCCCAGTATAAGTTTTAAGTCCTGCCATGGAACCATGAAAAAAAAGAACTTTTGCAGAGAGTAAAGTCACAATAATTTAACCACCAACAACAATAATAGCTATTTTTATAACCTCTTAGGCTTACAAAATGTGGTGCACAGAGTAGCTCACTTAACATCCCTGTGAGGTAAGTTCGGCAATTATTTCTTCTGTTTTACAAATGGGAAAACAAAGGTTGAAAGGTTAAATACCTTGATCAGAATCATACAGCTAACAAATTTCTGGGGGGGGGGGATTTAAATTCATATCCAAGTATCCAGGTTTCTAACTACTAAATACTGCCTTTGGAATCTGGAAAAAGTTACAGAGAGAAACAAAAAGCTAGATAATTATATGAAAATCTTGCTAGCTTCATCTTTTAAGTTTGATTGATGCCTTAATCATTTCCTGATATGACCCTCACAATCTCCCCTTGTAACAAAGAGAAGTAGTTTTAAAAGGTCAGAGGAATCAACTTTGATATATTGAATATTCTGAACCTCTGGTGTTTCACTTCTATGCCAAGTTGAAGGACAAGATTTCATAATCTGTTTGAAAGGACAGAAACTGATCATCTTCATTTTCATTTTTAGCTACATCTGGCTTTACTGTTAGTGATTGTTAGCTTTTACATATATCTTATCACAAAGAATACAGGAGAAGACAGGATAGGAATCCTTAGTGGTGTCTCAGATCCTCAAACCCTCATAGTGGTGTCTCAGATCCAGCTCACCCAACATCACCAGAAGGTGGACATAGAAGGCCAATTAAGTAGGGTACAAGTCATGGTCATCAGAAGGGGAACCAAGAAACATGAGTAGAAGAATATGGAGGAGATGGGTGTAAATATTCCTTTCTAAGAATTCCACTGTAGGGGCAGCTAGGTGGTGTAGTGGATAAAGCACCGGCCCTGGAGTCAGGAGTACCTGGGTTCAAATCCGGTCTCAGACACTTAATAATTACCTAGCTGTGTGGCCTTGGGCAAGTCACTTAACCCCATTGCCTTGCAAAAACCTTAAAAAAAAAAGAATTCCACTGTAAAATGAAGAGCTATAGGGTCAGAGTTTAAGGGAGTAGCGGAGTCAAGTGAAGGAGAGTGAGGGAGAGTATGTGTCTTATGTGAGTGAGTGTGTGTGAGAGAGTGGGTGATGAATAGGGAGTTCTATACCACAGGATATTAAAAACAGATCTTGGGCTTCCTGAAGAAGAGGAAGCTGGATGCTCTGAAGGATGAAGAAGCTGCTTGTGCTCACCAAAATAATGTAAAGGAATCACAGAAACTATCAGGAGAAAGCTCATCCATTAAGGAACAGAAGAAGATAACATAAGATAACTTTTTTTAAAATTAAAGTAATAGGGGTGGCTAGGTGGCGCAGTGGATAAAGCACTGGCCCTGGAGTCAGGAGTACCTGGGTTCAAATACCTAGCTGTGTGGCCTTGGGCAGTCCACTTAACTCCATTTGCCTTGCAAAACCTTAAAAAAAATAAAGTAATAGTCTTCGGTCTTTGTTCAAATGCCACAGTTCTTTCTCTGGATATAGATGTTATTCTCCATCACAGATAGCCCCAAATTCTGCCAGATTGCACTGATGGAATGGGCAAGTCCATTAAGGTTGATCATCACCCCCATGTTGCTGTTAGGGTGTATGACATTCTTCTGGTTCTGCTTCTCACTCAGCATCAGTTCATGCAAATCCCTCCAGGCTTCCCTGAATTCCCATCCCTCCTGGTTTCTAATAGAACAATAGTGTTCCATGACATACATAGACCACAGTTTGCTAAGCCATTCCCCAATTGAAGGACATTCACTTAATTTCCAATTTTTTGCCACCACAAACAGGGCTGCTAGGAATATTTTTGTACAAGTGATGTTTTTCCCCTTTTTCCTCATCTCTTCAGGGTACAGACCCAGGAGTGGTATTGCTGGATCAAAGGGTATGCTCATTTTTGTTGCCCTTTGGGCAAAAAAATCCTCAAATATTAAGAGAGCAAAATGGATGCATGAAATTACCAACTAAAAACTCAAAGTATTAATGAATAAAGATCATAATGCAAGGAGGTAACTGACCTCATGAATTACTGAGATTTGGTGTGATGAAACCCATGATAGAACTATGGTTCAGAATGGATATACTTTATTTAAAAGAAAGCACCTGGGTAAAAGGAGGTAGGTAGCATTTTATTTTTTTTTTTAAGATTTTACTTTATTTTAATTCTCATTTTGTACAAATGTTTTTTTTTACATTAATAAAATATTCTTGTTTAAGAGTAAACAAAATACCCCTCCCCCATGAATATAGACTTGTTTGGGTGATAAAGTAAAGGGTAGAGAAAAAAATTAAAATTAAAAAAAATAATAGTAATAATTGTAAGTATGGCCAGGTGGCACAATGGACAAAGCACCAGCCCTGGAGCCATGGGCACCCGAGCCCACATCCAGTCCTGTAGACCCAACAATCACCCAGCCATGTGACATGCAAGCCACCCAATCCCCACTGCCCTGCAAAAACCAAAAAGAAGGGAAAAAAAAGACCCAAAATAAAATAAAATAGTAATCATAGTAGGGGTGGCTGGGTGGCAGACAGAGCATTGGCCCTTGAGCCAGGAGCACCTGGGTCTGAATCCGGCCTCAGACACCCAACAATCACCCTGCTATGCAGCTCCAGGCAGGCCACCCAGCCCCACTTGCCCTACACCCTCCCCCTAATAATAATAATAATAATAATAATAATAATAATAGTAATAATAATAAATGTGCTTCAGTCTTTGTTCCAACACCATCAACTCTGTCGTGGGTGGATCACATTCTTTATGGTAAGTCCATCGGAAAAGTTACTTCCATATTTTTCCAACATTGCCATTGCTGATTGCAACTCCCTCCTTTCTTATTTCTCCACTACTATGTACTATATTTTCTCTCTCCTTTCACTCTGACTCCACTGTAGGGTAGCTGAGTGGTGCAGTAGACAGATCCCTGGTCCTGGGGCCAAGAGGCCCTGAGCCCCCCTATCACCCCTTAGGCCCAGAATCCACCTGGTCCTATGGTCCTGGACAGGCCATCCAATCCCAGCCCCTTGCAAGAACTAAAAAAGAAAATGTGTTATATCTGACCACTGTCCCCCCATGGTCCATCCTCTCCTCCTTTATTTGCATCCCCACCCCTTCCCCCTGCTCCCCACTCCTTCTTACTCCAGATGCCTATACCCCATTGAGTATATATGCTGTTTCCTCTCCTAGTCACCTCTGATGAGAGCAAAGGTTCCCTCATTCCCCCCTTGCCTTCCCCCCCTTCCATATCATTGCAATAGCTCATTGTAATAAAAAAAATCTTATTATATGAAATATCTTGGCCTATTCCCCCTCTCCTTTTTCTTTCTCCCGTTACATTTCCCTTTTTTTCTATTGACTCCATTTTTACACCATATTTTATCTTCGATTTCAGCTTTCTCCTGTGCTTCAACTATAAAAGCTCCCTCTACCTGCTCTATTAACTGAGAAGGTTCATATGAGTATTATCAGTGTCATTTTTCTATGCAGGAATACATGCAGTTAATCATCATTAAATCCCTCATATTTTCCCCCTCTCCTCCAATCTCCATGCTTCACCTGAGTCCTGTATCTGAAGATCAAACCTTCTGTTCAGCTCTGGCCATTCCAAAAGGAACATTTGAAATTTCCCTGGTTCATTGAAAGTCCATCTTTTTCACTGGAAGAGGACATTCAGCCTTGCTGGGTAGTTCATTCTTGGCTGCATTCTAAGCTCTTGCCTTCTGGTATATTATATTCCAAGCCCTATGAGTTTCCAATGTAGTTGCTGTCCTGTGTGATCCTGACTGCAGCTCCACGATATTTAAACTGTGTCCTTCTAGCTGCTTGTAATATTTTCTCTTTGACTTGGGAGTTCTGGAACTTGGCTATAATATTCCTAGGGGTTGGTTTTTTGTGATCTCTTTCTCAGGGGGATCAGTGGATTCTCTCCATTTCTATTTTGCCTTTTGCTTCTAGAATATCAGGGCAATTTTCCTGTAGTAATTCTTTGAAAATGTCAAGGCTCTTTTCCTGATCATGACTTTCAGGTATTCCAATAATTTTTAAATTATCTTTCCTAAGTCTGTTTTCCATATCAGTTGTTTTTTCAATGAGATATTTCACATTTTCTTCTAATTTTTCATTTTTTTTGGTTTTGAAGTATTGATTCCTGATTTCTGGTAAATTCATCAATCTCCCTGAATTCTATTCTTTGTCTGAAGGATTTGTCCTCCTCAGAGAGTTTTCTTATCTCTTTTTCCATCTGGCCAATTTTGCTTTTTAAGGCATTCTCCTCCATAACTTTTTGAACTGTTTTATCCATTTGACCTAAGGTTTTTAGCATGCTATTTTCTTCAGCATTTTTTTTTATTTCCTTGACTAAGCTGCTGATTTCATTTTCATGTTTTTCCTGCATCTCTCTCCTTTCTTTTCCCAGTTTTTCTTCCAACTCCCTCATTTGATTTTCAAAGTCTTTTTTGAGCTCTGTCATAGCCTGAGCCCAATTTCTGTTTTTCTTGGAGACTTTAGATGCAGGAGCTTGTGCTTCCTCATCTTCAGACTGAGTATTTTGATCCTTCTTGGGCTCATATGCAAAATATTTCTCAATGGTCTTCCTCTTGTTTCTCTTCATGCTCATTTTCCCAGCCTGGGCCTGTTTTTGGGGGTGCTTCCTAAGCTTTTGGGACACTCCCACAAGGGTCTCAGTGTGTGAGGCTCTGTCCTCCCTCCTGGTCTGTGAGTGACCATAAGCGCCCCACTCTGCCACGGGGCCAAGGTGGGGGGGCCTAGACTGGGATCAGGATCTGAATGTGGTCAGAGCCCCAGAGCCCTGTTCCAGGGGCAAAGGACAGAGCTCAGCAGTCTCTCTCTCTTCACTCCCCTCCCTCAGCTCAATGGGCTCATGCCCTGGGGGCTCCTGCTTACCGGCTCCACCTGCTTCTGTTTCCAGGTCTGGGCTGTGGAAAGACCAAGCTGCTTGCTGTGTGCCCTGAGGGCTGGGTTCTACGTGCTGGCTCTGGCAGAGGTCCCCTGCTGTTCCCCCAATTTGTGCTCGGTGCTCCCCAGGGCTTAGCTCAGGATACTCCCCTGCTGCTGTGAGCCACCGCTCCCAGCTCCCTGGGGCTGCCTCCAGGAGGCTGAAGTTCTTTCGCTCTGGTGGGCCCCTCCTCTGGCAGGCCACCCCTCTGACCCCGGGGAGCAGAGCCTTTCTGCTCTTTTCCAGGTTACTTTGAGTAGAACTGCCTCACTGGGTCCCTTTGTGGGTTCTGCCTCTCAAAAGTTTAGTTAGAGTCCTTAGTTTCAAGTTTTATCAGAGAGCACCTAAAAATCGATCCCTTCTTGTCGCCATCTTGGCTCCACCCCCCCAGTAGCATTTTATTTTAAAAAAAGATATATTCATTGTCATTGGAAGATATTTAACAGACTGTCACCTGGACAGAAAGGAAATGGATAAATTATGTAAAATTCATGAAACTAAAATAGGTATGATACAGTAGTGATGGGGGCCTCAGTTATCCACACATGCTGAAAATCTGCCCAGAGTAGAGCAGTTAATCTCTCCTTGATTTGCTTTAATGATAATTTCACCCTTCAAATGAAACCAGGAAGAAATCGGATTCTGGCTTTGATTCTCATTAACAGGGAGGAACTGGTTACTTGGGCAGAAATGAAGGACAACTTGGGGGAGGGGAAATGTGCCCCTTCAATCATAGACTTTAAGATAGGATCTGGACAGACTTTGACATGTACGCTACGTTTTGGGAAAGCATAGAATGAAAGAATGGAAGATTCCATGGAATAAGATGGTACAGAAATCAGTCGAGGGAGAATGGGAAGTGCTAAAGAAAGAAGTTCTGAAGACACAAGAAGAAACATTGCCAGTGAAGAAAAAAAATGACATTTGGCTGGAGAGAGCTATTTGGAGGCATTAACCAACCAGTTTAGATTTGGTTTTTGTTGGGTTTTTTTTTTTTAGAAACGTACAGGGGATAGAAGCCAGCCCAGGTCATGTGTAAGAACATAACCCAGCTCTTCAGAATTCTTGTCAGAAATGCTAAAGTTCAGTGAAATGATGCTGGCTATGGACCAGGATCTGGGCTAAGCCCTCCCCCAAGTCCAAAGTAAGATAAGAGCTGTCTATGTCCTAAGGATCTCACAGTCTTTGAGTAAATCTGTTGGAAATAATCAAGAGAAGACAATCTTGTGGAGTCAGGCTTCATGGAGACATGGGATTCTATCTGCAACTTGCAGAAGGTCAGGGGAACCCCAGGCAAGAGAGGAAGAAGAGCACTGATTCTTCTCAGAGAAGGAGGCTCTCTCCACTCACTGTACTCCCTTCCCCATTCTCCTGCCTAGGCCTAAAGGAACTACTCCCTCTTACCACCTCCTTTGGCTGCCTATTGAACCTTCCCTTGAGGTTCCCATTGGATTATTCCTTGCTTTCCTTGACCACTCCCAGGCTTCTCATCCTCCACCTCTCAGAAACTTCTATCTACCACTCAGTTCATGTTCTGGTGGCTCAGATCCTCCCCTTTCTTCCCTCAGTCCAGTGCAAAGCTTCTAGTTTTCTTCCTAGTCAGCTCCTGCCCTCACCTTCCTCACCTTAGAGACACTTTGATTTGCATATGATTCTCTTTTAAACTTTTCAGTGCCTCAGCTTGTTCCTTGGCCTTGCCCTGCTTTTTCACCCTGTTGCCCACAGATGCTATATCTCCATGTTCTCAGACTGAAATTCCCTTCTCTGATCATGGTCTGTTATCATTACACCCTTCCCTCTGCCTCTCCAAAACCTGTTCCTTATGCCTCATCCTGACCCCCAAACCCCACACTACGTGGTTCCACTTTACTGTTAGCACAGGAGGTGCTTAATAATCATGAATTGATTAATAGCCTTTAAAATGAGTCTAGATCCTTACCCTTTGCCAAATCCTTCATCCCTTGCTATCTGGTTCCTGTGCAAATCACTATACTGAAGCTGTTGTCCCCCAAAGCACTAGTCACTCAGTTGCCAAATATTTGCTCCTTTTATCAGAGCTCATCCACTTGCTGTTGGTGCCCTCAGCTTTTGGATCCCTTCTCCCTGTGTTCTGAAGCAGCATGCTGGGTTTCTTTCTGTTTTTCTTCTGTTATTTTTCTCCATCCTGTCCTGTAACAGGGACCAGAGTGCGAAAAAGCTGGAATCAGATGGGAGACATAACAACAGAGACGATGCAGGATGTTTTATGGTTTGCCAAGTATGTCTCATGCATAACCTCATTTAACCTCCCAATAGGAGAATGAGGTTCTTCTACATGTTATTCCTCTTTTGCAAAGGGGGAACTAATGCCCTGCATTGCTAGTCCCCATCTCTCTAAGGAGCTGAAAGGAAAGAACCTGGCTCAGGCACCCAAGGTTCAAATTCTGCCTCCAGTGTTTCCTATCAGGAGATAGAACTAATTATGGAGAAGACTCCCTGGGGACTAGAGCAAGAGGTGAGGATGGGAAATGAAGAGAGCTTGTGACATCCTGGCCAAGGCATAGTCCTGTGAGGAAGCATTTCAGACAGCAAGAATACTCCCAGGCTTAAAAAAAAAAGGAGGCTTTTTTCCTTCAGTTGATATTTTATTTTTCCAATTACAAGATATGAAAGTTTTTCAACATTCATCCGCATGCATATGCATATTTTTAAATTACATAATTTCCTTCCACCCTCCCTTTGCACCCACCTCCCCTCAGCAGCGAACCGTCTGGTGAATATGGCACATACACATTTGTGTTTGACATGTTTACAGATTAGTCATTTTCTGTTTGAGAAATTAGGTTTAAAGGGGGAAAAAAAACCATGAATAGGAAGAAATCAGAAGAGAAATTTTTAAAAAGTGAATGTCTTCATTCAGATTCTAAAGGTGTTTGGGGGGTTTTGTTTCGGTTTTGTTTTTCTTCTTCTGGATGGGGATGGCATTGTCCATAAATGGTCTCCTAGGGTTGTCCTAGCTCTCTAAACTGCTGAGAGGAGCTGCTTCCATCAAGATTAACCAACTCATAAAGTTGCTGTTAATTTCTCTTGGTTCTGCTCAAAAAAGATTTCTTGTACCACTAGGAAAGTAGCTCAAGAGTGGGAGGCCAGGACACTGGAACTGAGTAAACTAATGCACCTGTAGAATCATTCCCACGATTCTTTGACACTTTGACTCTTTTTTTTTTAGGGTTTTTTTTTTTTTGCAAGGCAAATGGGGTTAAGTGGCTTGCCCAAGGCCACACAGCTAGGTAATTATTAAGTGTCTGAGACCGGATTTGAACCCAGGTCCTCCTGACTCCAGGGCCAGTGCTCTATCCACTGCACCACCTAGCCACCCAACAGTATTCTTAAGTAAGACAGAGGAGCAGCTAGGTGGTGCAGTGGATAGAGTACTGGCCCTGGAGTCAGAAGGACCTGAGTTCAAATGTGACCTCAGATAATAATTACCTAGCTGTCACTTAACCCTATTGCCTTGAAAAAACCAAAAGAAAGAAAAAAAGAAAGATAGAAATGGTTTATTTAAATTTTATGTCTAAGCCAAAGTTTGTGACTCCAGGTTTTACCTCAGACCAGTGAATCTTCCCAGTCTTTTGGGCTAGAAAAGCTAAGCTATCCATTGCATTTTACAGTAAGGCCAAGCTTCTAGTGCTGAGGTCCATTGGATCCTCAAAGGATTTGAGGGTAAAGTTAAGGGGGTCCATGAACTTGGAAATACTTAGCACTATTTTTACAAACCCGATATTGAACATTTCTTTCAATTTGTGAATGGGCAACCAAACATGGCTCTGAGAGGTGGCCTTTAAAACTAACCAGACTCAGCAAAGGGGCCAATGATACAAAAAAGCCAAGAGTTCCTTTCCTAGAACCTCAAGCAACCTAGAAGAACAACCTTGACTGATTTCTCCAATCTGTTCTTGCTTCTAGAACACAAGCATTGGTCAGTGGAGTTGGAGGAATGTCCTCATAGTGATCAAGAACCACATGGTTGGTCAAGGAGGATGACATCAAGAAGCAGAAGCATTAGCCTCCCCAAAAGGTCTAGTTGGAAGATTCAAAGTCTTAACTAGTTCTGAAATGACCCAATGTCTAGCCCACTCTGGCCCTACTTGGGACACAAATCCCCATAGTTGGAGCTCCCACCCATCAGGTTGGGTCTCTATTGTGTGCCTTAGGCCATAGAGAATGCTGCCTGAAGCCTCTGGAACATAAATCCAGGCACCACTGTGATGACACCACCTTCAGAGATTAAAATCGATCACAAACCCCCCATATCTCCTCTGAGCTTGAATTTCCCTCAACTGCTTATTAATGATGTATAACTCATCGAATCTAAACCAGAGCTCTTCTCTCCCAAATCTAACCTCTCCCAAACTTCCCTCTTTCTGCTGAAGGCTCCACTGTCCTTCCAACATCTGGTATTTATCCTTCTCACTATTCCTTCACCTCACCCATACAAACAAGAGTTGCCAAATCTTGCTCCTTCCCTTACCTCAACTTGTAATCCCTGTTCTCTATTCATAAACTCATCCCCATGAACTAATTCATCACCTCTCTCGCAGATGATCACAATAGCCTTCCCCAATCAAGCTTCTTCCCACTTCAATGAGAAAAACATGGAATCAAGGTCAACTACTGGTAAATTCTTCCACTTGAAAAGATTATAAGCCACGACCAAAGTACATGCCTTTGTTTGCAGAAGATTGTGCACTCAATGCAGCCTCTGAAGCTGAGATACAACAAAGTATGGATTGATTCTGTTACTTGTGTTAATTTTGGCCTAAAAATATCAAGAAAACCAAAGTGTTCCACCAGCCAGCACCACACCATCCCTATGTGGAACCGTCAATTACAGCAAATGGAGCAGATTTGAGTCCTGTGGTCAAGTTCACTTCCCTTGGCAGAGTCCTTTCCAGGAAGGTACACAATGATAATGAGGGACACACACACATTGTCAGGAACTAACTCAGTATTTGGGAGACATAAAAGAAAGCATGGGAGAGAAGAGGGAGTAGACTGACTATCAAACTAAAGGTCTACAGAGCCATGGTACTGACCTCATCGCTATGTGCCTGTGAGGCATGGACAAGCCAGAAAACTCAATTGTTTCCATTTAAACTGTCTGAGGAAGATTCTGAAGAGCAGCTGTAGGATAAGATACCAACCACTAAGGCCCTTTCTCAAGCTAAATTGCCAAGCATTCAAAAGTTACTACAGAGAATACAGCTACAATGGGCAGCCTATCCTGCTCAAATATCATACATATGCTTGTCAGAAAGACTGTTTTTGAAGAACTCATACAGGGCAAGTGCTCATGGAGGGGTCAGAAGTAGTGATACAGGGACACTCTTAAGTGTCTGAAGAATTTTGGAATTAACTGTGCAGTATGGGAGACGCTGGCACCTGGTAGGCCTTCAGCAGTGGGTGCTGTGCTCTATGAGCAAGGCAGAATTGAAGTAGCTCAAAAGGAAACTTGAGATGTGCAAGTTTAGAGAATCCACCCAGTTGTTCGTGTGGGCTATTTGTGTCCGACCTGTGGTAGAGTATTCTGAGCTCATTTTGATCTGATCAGCCACATTGGGACACTGCAAGATTTTAACAGTGACATTTTGGTCCTCTTTGAGAATGAAGGACAAACCACTAGTCTTCACTCTCTACAAAGCTGCCAAAATGATTTTCCTTAAATGCAGTTTACCGTCCTACTCAGTAAACCCAACAATTCACTACTGCCTCGAGGATAAACTGTAAACCACTGTTTTGCTTTTTAAACCCTCCCCAATTTGGCTCCAACCCATCTTTCCAGTCTCCAGGCTTGTTATTCACCCCACCCCCCGCCCCATCACTGTGATCCACATCCATGCTTAGAATACACTTTCTCAAAACCTCTAGCAGCATCTTCTCAAGCCTCCCTCCCGTATCCCTCTCCCTGAGGAGAGTTTCTATGTCCAATGTATTAAACTGTACATAACCTTGGACCCAGTGCAATACCACTGTTAGGTCTATGCTAGAAGAACTGGGAATGTCAAATAGACCTGAACTCACTAGCTGTACAATCTTGAGCAAGTCAATGCCTCACCTCAGCCTGCTCGGTTTCTTCATATATAAAATCAAGCACATAAATAGCTGAAGTTGCTGTGAGAATCAAGTATTTGTTAATACATTTAAGCAGAGTGTTGGATACCCTATTTCCCCAAAAATAAGACTTGGCATTTTTTTCAGGATACTCATAAGCTCTAGCCCCAAAGCCCCAGTTAAGAAAAGTCAGCCAGATAAGACACATTTATTACATCTGTTGCAACACATGATGAACAAATTGAATTGTAAAATATTAATAAATATTATAATAAATTATAATTATTTGTAAATACCCGAGTGTCTTTGAACAAGAGGTAAACACCTATGTAAACAGATGAACTCAAAACATTGCCAAATAGACACAACAGTGCACATTTGATAACTTCTGGAAAGAAAGAAAGTTCTAGCTCTAATCATTACTGTGATCAAGAAAGAGAAGATTGAACATGTGGCCAAAGAAGTCTGCTAGGGGCGGCTACGTGGCACAGTGGATAGAGCACCAGCCCTGGAGTCAAGAGTACCTGGGTTCAAATCCAGTCTCAGACACTTAATAATGACCTAGCTGTGTGGCCTTGGGCAAGTCACTTAACCCCATTTGCCTTGCAAAAAAAAACCTAAAAAAAAGATGTGAAAAAAAAGATGTGAAGAAGTCTGCTAGTCTGGGATTCAGCTAGCACTCGCCAAGCTAAAGACATAAAAACCTTCCTTGCAGAGAGATTAGGTAAAATAATGATTCCCACAGGAATGACTGCCTCAGCCATTCAAGGACCATTTGTGCACAGAAATCAATAATTATATTGAAACTAGAACGGAGAGAAATCAGTGTGGAAACTTTGCGACGTCAAGCCTAGACATCAAGCCTGCAAGAGATTGAGACTTGAAAAAAACAGATTTCTTATCGTCTGATCTTGCTCTTTCTTATACTTTGTTTCTTCCTTAAGGATATGATTTCTCTCTCATCACACTCAATTTGGATTGATGTACAACATGGAAACAAAGACTGACAGATTGCTTTCTGTGAGGGGGGGGGGAAGTAAGATTGAGGGAAAAATTGTAAAACTCAAATAAAATCTTTAATGAGATTGAGACTTGGGCTAAAATCACTGACAGCTGTGTTGCCAAGGCACTATGAGCAGGCTACATGGACAGTAAGTGCTCATTTAAGGAGAGCTCTATTGCTCCACATTAAAATTGAGGCCATTAATTCTGTACGAAATGGTGTCGCAAGAAATTCAGACTGAAATTCAGGATTTCTAAATCCTGAGTTATGTTTTTTCATTAGATGACTGTATTTGAATAAATGTAAATTGTTGTACATAAAAAAATGATATCCACTGAAAATAAGGTCTAATTTGTCTTTTGGAGCAAAAATTAACTTAAGACCTGGTCTTATTTGGGGGGAAATACAGTTAGTAGGCAGTATATAGAAATGCTGTTGATCTCCCAAAACTGCAGTGATCAAAGAAGGGACATACAAAAATACTTTTATTAGCTGTATTGGTAGAGGCAAAGAACTGGGAACTTAAGCAGAGTGCTCACACATTGGGGAATAACTGAACATATGATGCATGCATGGGATAGAATAATCTTATGATCTAAGAAATGAGTAGGGGGAGGGTTTCAAAGAAACCTTGGAAAGATTTGTATGAATGGATGCAGAGTGAAGTGAGAAGAACCAGGGCAATTCAAACAGTGACAACAATACTGTAAACAACTTTGAAAGACAAAGACTCTGTTCAAACCCTCTTCTGGCCAGAGGTGATGGGTTCTAAGGCAAGGTTGGGGCCAGAATTGGTTTGGCTTGACCAGGCAGGTTTGGTACAAAGTTTCTGGTTTTCTTTCTCTTGAATGAGGAAAGAAAAAGTGGGTTTTCATATTATTGTTCAAAAAAATTTTTAAGCACATGGAATTTTGGGGGGACTTCTAACCCCCCCCCCATAGCTTTTTTTCTGCCAAGGACCATCTGGATATCTATAACATCATTTGCAGGCCATACAAAATGATCAACTTTAAAAATGAGCGTGCTATATTTGGTCAAACATTCAATTAACTCATCCCTAAAAACCTCCTAGATTTATTGAATTTCAAATTCTACCTGTGGTTACCATGACAGTGCCAGACCAAGGTGATACTTAATACTTGACTGTGTGAATGGATCCAAACTTTCTGGAGAGCAATTTGTTACTATGCCCAAAAGGCCATCTAACTGTGTATCCCCTTTGATCTAGCAATAGCACTACTAAGTCTGTATCCCAAAGAGATTAAAAAAGGGGGGAAAGAGCCATATGTACAAAATATTTATAGCCGCTCTTTTTGTATGGCAAAGAATTGAAAATGAGGGGATGCCCATCTATGAGGGAATAACTGAACAAGTCATGGAATTTGCCTATTGGGCTCAAAGTAGTAATGGGCAGGTAAATTTCAGAAAAACCTGGAAAAGGTAGTTACCAAGTGAAGGGGCAGCTAAGTGGGGCCATTGTGCACAGAGCACTGGGGCCTGGAGTCAGAAAAACTAATCTTCCTGAGTTCCGATCTAGCCTCGCCCACTTCCTAGCTGTGTGACCCTGGGCAAGTCACTGAATCCTGATGGATTCAGGTTACTCATCTAGAAAATAAGCTGAAGAAGAAAATGGCAAACCAGTCCAGTGTCTCTGCCGGGAAAACCCCACAATGTGGTCACAAAGAGTTGGACACAACTGAAACTGAATGGCAAGTGAACAAATACTGTCAAATAATCAGCTGTGAATGACTTCTTAGTAGCAATACAATGAACCATGACAATGCCAAAGGACTCATGAAAAATGCTACCCACCTCCAGAGAAAGGCCTGCAAGAACTCGGTGCATGTAGATTGAAGCAGACTTTTAAAAAACTTTTAGTTTTGATTTTTCATATTTTCCATAACATGACTAATAGGGAAATGTTTTGCATGTATAACCTATATCAAATCACTTGCCTTCTCAAGGAGGGGGAGAATTTGGAACTTAGTTCCAAATTTTCTCCTCCCTCCTAAGATAGTAAACAATTTGATACAGGTTAGAAATGTGTCATCATGCAAAACATTTCTCTTACACATGATGCGAAAGGGGACAGATCAAAAACAAAAACACACAAAATTTTTAAGTGAAAATAGGGTGTTTCTGTATTCAGACTCCATCAGGAAACTCAAAATTTTGTTAAAATTGTTTTTACATTTAATTGGAAAAATTAGTTTATGTAAAACAAACACTTGCCTATTGGATGGCACTTTCATTTTTCTGGCATGGCCACTGACTTACCACAAAATTTTCCAATTGGAGACCATTTTCTCTTAAATGAGAAAAAGCTGACATGACAATGATCCCCTTTCAAGATCCAAGCAGCCCTTCCTTTCTGTATAAGCCTCCAAACTGCCTATATGTGGGGGGCAGGGATGATGAAATTTTGCTTGGTACCGATGGCCCCTCTTCCGTTGAAGAGTGAACACATACACCCACCGACAACTCCCAGGGAGAGGGCCAGTGGTGGCTTCCCTTTCTGCGATGGTGGCACTGAACTGGGATGGTCATTGGCTTCTTCTCTAGGAGTTGCTGTACAAAAGGTCTGAGGATTGAGCCTTTCTGACTCCTTTGCCTTCTTCCCCAAAAATCTTTTGCTAGATAAAGATAAAAACAGACTGAGGTTCTATGGGGAGGGAAGAATGAGAAGGCCTGGAGGAGCAAGACAAAGCTATGTGAGGCAGAGTTTGCATATGAGCCCTGTTTTCAGTTCCTGTAGCCTCAAAGTAGAGTTCATGAACTCAAGTTCAGGCTGTGGGAAGGCCACAAGATGGTAGCCATGGGAGAGGCACTTGGTCCAAGTGGCCTAAGTTCCAGAACCTGCCTCCTGGATCATCTTCCAGAAAGAGTAGGATGGAAAAATACAATCTTGGAAGCCAGAGGGTAAAAGTCACAACATGGGGGAGCAAAATCTTTCCATGATTTATCCGGGTAGCACAGGTCTGTCCCACATTCACTCAGTTGCTGCAGAGAATTCAAGTGTTTAGGATAATGCCATAAGGCGGAATATGGAATGTGTCTTTGGAATCAATGTGACTCATGAGATTCCCCATCAAACCACTCCAAGTAGGATTTCCTGAAGAATGAATTCACACACTTACTATCTTTGGGACAAAAGGGTTGGTTGCCCTTCTAGGAGGCCCATACTAATTTGCCTTGAGTCGGGGGTGGGGGGGAAGAGTCCAAAAGACAGGGTGCTGTTGACCTTGAAGGATCACCCTTACATGAAGGGCAAATCATCCTGGCTATTTAGAGGTTCCTAATGACTCCTTGACTTTTCTGTAGATGAAATATGGGTTGTCCCTTATCAAAGTACATCATCAGGTTCTTTTATCTCCATTAGAGAAAACCTAGACAAACTACTGTATTCTGAGATTTCTCAGGGGCAGATCTGGGGCCTTCACTCGTGGAGATAGGAGCTCAAGAGGAGAAGAGCGAGTCCTAGGCACAAGCCAGGTCAGGGGAAGCCCAGAGCTTAACAGGTTGGGCCACGGGTTTTCTGCCAATTTTGTATTTACTCTCCAGTGTCTGAGCTTCTCAAGGGCATTTCAGAAACTGTCCTAACCCTATCTTTGGAGCCCAGAAGCTCCCATGGTGCCATCTGACCAGGGATACGCTAATGCCTGGAGGACTGACACCTACCCACTGACTGCCTCCAGTGCCAAGGGCAGGCCCCACAGTCCCCTAACCCCGTGGAGGTGAGAAGGGTATTAGTGTCCTGAAGTCACACATCACAGACTAATGACCAGCTGGCTCCAATGCTGGCCTTGATGATTCTCTCTGAATCCTTGGTCTGACTGGGAGCCCCTGGAGTTCATGTGTGCAGGCCTGTCCAAACTGGACTAGAAGGGCTCACGACCTTTCCAACATTTACTACTACAGACTCATCACAAGCAAACCTAATGCAGAGAAAAAGAATCAGTCTGTATTTGATTCAACCACAAAGGCATCCCAGAGGGAAGAGGGATGTGGGCACCACATGAGCATGGAAAACTGGTGGGAGAGTTGTCATAAGCAGCCGGTGATGTCCAATGGGCGCCGGTCGGGGACTCCCACAGCTGGTCCCACAGACCCCTGCCACAGCCGGTCAGGTCTCTAGCCACCAGGACCAACCATATTCCTCCGAATTGTGACTATACCAGTCGCTGGTGATGACCAGCTGTGGTTTGCTCTCCTCAAGGGCCTTCAGCATCCGCTGGGCATCCTCACTGAATGCCTCCCTCCACAACCTGGGAAATGAGCAAAGAGTGTGTCAGTGCCTTGGAGGTGTGATCTGGGCAAGAAGCATGGATTTAATAGACACTATGTTGAATACTGGGGAGCATCTGTAGCATGGAATGCCCCCCCTGCCTCCTTCTTGGATCCCTGCCTTGCCCCAGGCCTTTCTGTGGGAATTCATTGGGGAGTCCGTTCCTCAATCGAGCCTCAGCTTCCTCCTTTGTAAGGAAGGTATGGGACCCAGTTGACAAGGCTCTGCCCCCCAATTCTAGGCACATGTCATATAGAAGGGGGGGCTCAAGTGAGAGCAGAAGCACCAGGTCCAATGGGAGCAGTGTCTCTGTGGGGCAGTCCTGAAGGACAATGACAGGACTCTTAATTTTTCAGTGGGTCATTCTCACCCAAAGTGCACATGACAACCTAGGCATTCACTGGGCAAGAGGTCTTCTCTGGAGCCCAGCCCAATACTGAGTGCCTTCTGGATCTCCAAGGCTGGCAAGAGCCCCTCCCCTGAAACCAGGCGCCTCCACTACAGTGACCACACTCTGCTATCAGGACAACTGGCAGCAGGCTTCACTACAGGCCCCTCCAAAGGTGCAGATTTTATTTCTTCACAGCCGTGGCCAGTCATCGGCAGGTGGATCAACCTGTTATGACCCATCTCACTAAGTTGTATGGGCCCCTCAGAAGCCACTTTGGATATAGTCTGGAGCCAGTCAGTAGTTCTCTTTCTGCTCATTGGGACCTGCCAGGGACCCTGTCCAGCTGGGGTAGTTCCCAGAACCCAGGGATTGGAGGATGATGTTCCTGGAGAGACCTACCCCCACCAGGATAGAACCAAATCATACTTCCCTGGAGTGCACTTACGCCAGGATCTGTAGTTTGCATTCAGGCTCTTCCAAGGCCTTGCACAGCAGCCTCACTCCTTCGTCCCACAAAGCATTCTGAGCTAGGTTGAGACTCCTCAGCCTCGAATTGCAGAGGAGAACAGAGGAGAGATTCTGACAGCAAGCAGTGTTGAGCTGGCATCTCTCCAGCCTACCAGAGGGAGACAAGCAGAGGAAGTGAAAATGACCCTGGTCCAGAGAGGGGAACTCAGTGGCAGGGAGGCCAGCTCTAGGAAAAGGGGACCCAGAATGTCTGTGCTGGGAGGCCCCACTCAGAATGTATTTGTTCCCCTTGCCACCATCTGTCTGATGACCCTACTAATGAAGTCCATGTCCAAGTCCACGAATACTGTCTTTTGCTCCTTGTTCCCCTTGAGTAGCTCCCTCTCTTCTTTGTGATGTCCTTCTCCCTCCTTCCTCAGGTACTCCTTGTCTTCTCCTCACCATGTCCTTGGCTCTCTTCTCTCTCTACCCACTCTTGGAAGGTTCAATCAATCCTAAGACTTCAACTGTGGCCTCTCCCAAATACAGATCTCAACCATCTGACCCTTCCCTCCAGCCTGGGTCTACTTTAGCCTGCAGGACAGCTCCTTCCAGCTGACAATGAACTCATCTTCCTGCTAACCTTGGGTGGGGCTCCCCATTGCTTCTCCACTTACATTAACTAGGTTGCCCACTTCCCAGTCTTGGGATCTTGGAATCACCTTCGACTTTCCCTCTCTTCCTTACTAGAGACCCAGGGACTTTCTTCCTACTTTCCCTCAAGGGTCCTTCAGTTCTGAGATGCTATTTCTACCTCATCTGTATGTGGATGTATACAGGGAAAGCATCCAGGATGAGCTCTGTTCCCCCCCTCAGCTCAGACATAACCCCACAGAAAGTACCCCTGGCATACCCAAGTCTCTGGAGGTGACAATCAGGGTGTCTCAGGGCCTCGCACAGCAGCTTGACCCCATTGTCTTTGATGGCGTTGTGTCCCAGGTTTAGGCTCTGCAGGTTCTGGTTGAGGATGAGCATGTCTGAGATGGCCTGACAGCAGGCCTCACTGAGGAAGCAGACCAAGGTGCTGTGGAGGAAGTCCGCTTAGGTCAGAGAATCCTGTGGGGTTCACCACCAGCCCCAGTAAAATTCTGCCTCTGGCAAGTCCCTTCTCTTCTGTCTGCTTCAGTTTCCTCAACTATCAAATCACCTCCTGAGGTGCAGTGAGGATTATGGGAGGTAACACTTGGGGAGTACTATGATTATGTTATTGCTGTTATTGTTAAAGTATCACCCACTTGTCCCCATATTCTCTCCCCCTCATTAAATAGCAAGTCTTTTGAAGACATGGAGCACCAGTATGCGTCCCATATCTGTATACCCAAGGTGCTAAATAACTGCAGAAGAGCCAGGACTTACTCCAAAGCTTGCAGGTTACATTGCTGCTGCCCCAAGGCTGCACACAGCAGCTTCATGCCCTCATCTCCAAGGTCATTCTCCCCCAGATCCAGGTGAGTGAGGTTCTTGTTGCTGAGGAGTGCAGCAGAGATATCCTGGCAGCCCACAGAAGTGAGACCACAGCTCCACAACCTGGGGGACACGGATGGAGACACAGACTCATGAATGCATGCACACGCACCCAGGCCTACTTATCCTGGCAGCCCCCTAGCTCAGGTCACCGTGTCTCCCCCCTCCCGAGTCCATCAATGGCAGCCTTGGGAAAGGCCCCCTTTAGGAAGGCTCTGTGGGGGAGGCTGGGGATGGGGCTCGGTGCAGTCAGGTCCCCTGCTGGTTTGCTCTCACTGTCAGGGAGTTTTCTAACCCTTGCCCCCTGGCACCTACCCCCTTTCCACAACCTCAGTTCAAACCTCCTGAGGCCAGACCCACTACAAGGTTTCAGGAAGGGAAAAGGTCAAAACAGCCTCTAGAAAGGTGGGAAAATATAATGGAGTCTGTGAAAGCACTGGGTGCCACAGAAGGGGGCCTTCCCAGAGAGGAACTTCACTCCAGAGAAGCCAAAGACCAAGCCTATATGGCCATTCTGGACTGCAGGTTCCATGTCAACAGAAGGCAATGGACTCCTACCTGAGTCTGTCCTGAGCAGCCAGAGAGACCCTTACAAAAATGATCAAACTTTATGAGCAACAAATAACTGGCAGCAGAATGAGAGAGAGAGAGAAAGTGTATGGGAGTCAGCAAGGGCCCAGGAAACAGGATGCCATCACAGAGGCTGCAGGATTCAGAGAATACAGTTCACTACTGTCAAGCCAAGAGGGCACCTTGCTCTCAACCACACACAGAGAGAGGGGAATCCCAGAGATCACCAGGCTAAGTAGTCCTTGGTTCCCCATTCCCATCTTTGTCCCTCCCCTGGGGCCCTGACTCTTCTACTCCCATTCCTTCCCTCCCTCCTGCTAGTCCCTTTGTCCTCCTGGCCCCAGCCCCAAATTCCACTTTGGTTCCAGCTCATTTGGAGCTGCCTCCCCAGAGCTTAGCACCTGGAACAAGCCATGGGTTAAAAAATTATCTTCCTCATTCATGGACAACCCTGAGGGACCTGCTATGGCCAATGCCATCCATATCCAGAGGGCAAAACCATGGGATCTGAATAGATACTATGATCACATGTTGAAAACTTTTCTTCGGGGTGGCTAGGTGGTGCAGTGGATAAAGCACCAGCCCTGGAGTCAGGAGTACCTGGGTTCAAATCCGGTCTCAGACACTTAATAATTACCTAGCTGTGTGTCCTTGGACAAGCCACTTAACCCCATTTGCCTTGCAAAAAAAACCCCCCAAAACTTTTCTTCTATTTTTCCTTCTTACCTCCTGTTTTTCTTTCTCTTAGTTCTAATTCCTAACACAAATGCACATGTAAAACTTTTACCAGACTGTTGGCCACCATGGGGAGGGAAAGGAGGGTGCTAGAAAAATGTGGGACTCATACATTTGCAAATAGATAAATGGTGAAAAACATTTCATAGTAATTGGAAAAATAAAATTTAAGAAAGAAAAATGTCCCCCTCCCTCCCTGCCCTTCTCTCCTCTCTTTCTCTGCTCCTCAGCATACTCTAGCTTGCCAGGGCAACACTCTACCTCCCATATCACATCACCCCACAATGACATCATGAGGACTGAGAGGTACAAAGCAGTGTGTGTGGTGGGGGGGTAGGGGTTAAGAGGGAAGGAATATGCCCTCCTATTCTCATAGATGAGAACAAACAGCATTTAAGAAAATGATCCTCTGGTCCCCTCCCTGACAAGGTCACCCAAGACCCCCCCCCAGAAGAGAGCCACCATATCAACAAGACCACTGGGGCCTTACGTCAATCTCTGAATAGGGCACTCAGGACATTTCAAAGCCATACTCAGAATCTTCACACCCTCATCCCGAAGGCTGTTGTGGGCCAGGCACAGATGAGTCAAATTCCGGTTGGAGGTAAGAGCAGCAGAGAGATCCTGACAACCATTTTCTGTCAAGCCACATCCTGCCAACCTGCAAGAGACACACAAACAAGAGATGGGAAATAACTCTGGGCATTCTGCTAGGGAAGGGGACAATGAAAAAATGAGAAAAGGTTCCAGGAGAGGGAACACTTCCTAAGTGGACATCCATTATGATGCAAGGTGTAGGGGAGGAGGTGACAGGGAGCCCCCTGCCCCCGCTTCTCATACCAATCTCCTTTGGTTGCTGATATCCACTATTTCATTCCAGTCCCAGGACCTCCCCTATCCCTGTCCTTCTCTGGACTTACTTCAGTTGGGGTTCAAAGAGAAAGACCAGAGACCCTGGATGGCACTCACTGGGTCTCAGTTTCTTCATCTGTAAAATTAAGAGGGTCAGATGCAACCATGAAGGTTTATGAGCCTGTCCATCCAAGCTGCCATGGACTGTGCTATCTAGTGCACTTCTATATCTGATTCACAAGAAGAGCCTGAGATAGCTTATCAAAAGCTTGGCTACAATCCCAGGATCCTCAATGCATAGCCTTCTCTATCTCTGTCAAAAAAGAAAATGAGTGAGTCTGTGGAGCCTGTTCTTGGAGAAGCCAAACCAGCTCCTTGTCAAAACAGCTTCCTAGTCTAGATTTCTGCCAACCAGACTTTGAATGATGTAAGAATTTTCCAGAATCAAAATCAAGATTCACTGATCTACAGGTGATGGCTCTGTTCTCTTCCCTGTTTTCAGAACATTGGCTATTATGTAATCAAGTGGTAACTGTCCTGTTGTCTTCTTTTTTGATTTCTTTTTCAGTCAGCAAAAACTCACCTTTTCTTTGCCCCATCGACTCCTCCCTCTCAAAGACAGTAAGAAAAAGAAAACCCAGAATACGAACATGTGTAATCAAACAAAACAAATTTCCAAATTAGCCATATCCCAAAAAAGTCTCATCATTAGTTTTCTAGAATTGTGGTTGATAATGATACAAATCCTAAAAATTGATTATCTTCACAGTATCGTTATTCTATCAATTGTCTTCTTGGTTCCATCCTCTTCATTATAGCACCAATGTGTTCCATCACACTGAAAAGCTCTAATTTGTTTAGCTATTTCCCAACTGATGGGTAAACCTCTTTTCCAATTCTTTGCCACCAAAAAGAGTTGCTCTAAATCCTTAAGAGTATGTTTTGCGACTTCCAGCCAAGATGGCGGAGAGAAGACAGGCACAGTTCTAAAGTCTCCTGATCTCTTCCCCATCTATCACATGAATGGTAATAGAGCGGAAGAAGGGAGCAGAGGAGAAACACCTGAATCTTCTTCTCATCAGACTTGGCTTAAAGTCAACCTACACATACTCAGTTAACTTATAAAATATCTAACCTTTCAAGTATTAAAAGGGGAAAAGGGGAGGGGGGATGGAGAAAGGGAAGGGGAGAGGGGGAAATAACAAATGGAAGGGAAGGGAAAAGGGAAAAAGGGAAAGGGGAAAGAAAGGGGAGGGTGTGATATAGGAGGGCAAATACACTGAAGGGGGTGGTATTCAGAAACAAAATACTGGGGAATATGGATAAAAGGGGGGAAAGGGGGAAAAATACAAACGGAAGATAGCACAGAGAGCAATAAAGAATTAGTAATCATAACCTTGAATGTGAATGGGATGAACTCTCCCTTAAAACGTAAGTAAATAGCAGAGTGGATTAAAAAACAGAATCCTACAATATGCTGCTTACAAGAAACTCATTTGAAGCAGAGAGATACATATAGAGTAAAGGTAAAAGGTTGGAGCAAAATATATTTTGCTTCAGCTGAAGTAAAAAAAAACAGGGATAGCAATGCTTATCTCAGAGAAAGCAGCAGCAAAAATAGATAGCTTTAAAAGAGATAAGGAAGGAAACTTTATCCTCCTAAAAGGTACCATAGACAATAAACTCATTTCAATATTGAATATATATGCACCCAGTGGGACACAGCACCCAGATTCTTAGAGGAGAAGCTGAAAGAACTACAGGAAGACATAGACAACAAAACTCTACTAGTCGAATCATAAAACAAACAAGAAAGAAATTAGGGAGGTAAATAGATTGTTAGAAAAATTAGATATGGTAGACTTATGGAGGAAATTGAATGGGGATAGAAAGGAATATACCTTTTTCTCTGCAGTACATGGAACTTATACAAAAATTAACCATGTACTGGGACATAAAAACCTAATGATCAACTGCAGAAAGGCAGAAATAGTGAATACATCTTTCTCAGATCACAATGCAAGAAAAGTCATATGCAATACTGGGCCAAGGAGATATAGACCCAGAACAAATTGGAAACTGAATAACCTCGTTTTAAAAAATGAGTGGACCAAAAAACAAATTAAAGAAAGAATTAACCATTTTATCCTAGATAATGATAATAATGAAACAACATACCAAAACCTATGGGATTCATTCAAAGCAACTCTCAGGGGATATATTATAGCTCTAAAATGCTTATATGAATAAATTGGAGAAAGAGGAAATCAATGAACTAAACATGCAACTAAAAAAATTAGAGAAAGAACAAATTAAAAATCCCCAATCAAATACCAAATTAGAAATTCTAAAAATTAAAGGAGAAATTAATAAAATCGAAAGCAAAAAACTATTGAATTAATAAATAAAACCAAAAGTTGGTATTATGAAAAAAAACCAATAAAATTGATAAACCTCTGGTCAATTTGATTAAAAAAGAAAACCAAATTGCTAGTATTATAAATAAAAAAGGTGAACTCACCACCAATGAGGAGGAAATTAAAGTAATAATTTGAAATTATTCTGCCCAACTCTATGCCAATACGTTTGATAATCTAAGTGAAATGGATGAATAGTTACAAAAATATAAGTTGCCCAGGTTAAATGAAGAGATTAAATACCTAAACAACCCTATCTCAGAAAAAGAAATTCAACAAGCTGTTATTGAATTCCCTAAAAAAAAATCTCCAGGGCCTGATGGATTCACAAGTGAATTCTACCAAACATTTAAGGAACAATTGATTCCAATCCTATATAAACTCTTTGGAAAAATAGGGAAAGATGGAACTCTGCCTAACTCTTTCTATGAAACCAATATGGTACTGTTACCTAAACCAGGAAGAGTTAAAACAGAGAAAGACGCAAAAATCCTAAATAAAATCTTAGCAAAACGACTACAACAAGTCATCACTAGGATAATACATTATGATCAAGTAGGATTTATTCCAGGAATGCAGGGTTGGTTCAACATTAGGAAAACTGTTAGTATACTCAATTATATCAACAACAAACCTATCAGAAATCATATGATCATATCAATAGATGCTGAAAAAGCTTTTGACAAAATATAGCATCCATTCCTATTAAAAACACTATAGAGTGTAGGAATAAATGGACTGTTCCTTAAAATAATTAGCAGTATCTATCTGAAACCATCAACAAGCATTACATTCAATGGGGAGAGGCTAGAGGCATTCCCAATAAGATCAGGGGTGAAACAAGGGTGCCCATTATCACTACTATTATTCAATATTGTATTAGAAATGTTAGCATCAGCAATTAGAGAAGAAAAAGAAATTGAAGGAATTAGAATTGGGAAGGAAGAGACAAAACTCTTCACTCTTCGCAGATGACATGATGTTCTACCTAGAGAATCCCAAGAAATCATCTAAAAAAACTACTGAAAACAATTAACAATTTTAGCAAAGTTGCAGGTTATAAAATAAACCCTCATAAATCCTCAACTTTTCTATATATGTCTAGCAAGAAACAGCAGGAAGAGCTAGAAAGAGAAATCCCAAAGTAACCTCAGACAATGTAAAATATTTGGGAGTCTATTTGCCAAGACACACTCACAATCTTTTTGAAAACAATTATAAATCACTTCTCACACACCTAGCCGCCCTTGTAGATTCAGTTTTGTCAGTTAAGTTATTCTTGGTTGTGGGCCCACATCTTTTGCTTTCTGGAATTACATATTCCAAGCTCTCTGCTCCTTTAAAGTGATGACTGAGGGCGGCTAGGTGGCACAGTGGATAAAGTACCAGCCCTGGAGTCAGGAGTACCTGGGTTCAAATCTGGTCTCAGACACTTAATAATTACCTAGCCATGTGGCCTTGGGCAAGCCACTTAACCCCATTAGCCTTGCAAAAAAAAAAAAACCCTAAAAAAAAATAAATAAAATGATGACTGCTTATTCCTGTGTGATCTTTATCTTGGTTACTCAGGACTTGATTTTTTTTTCTTTCTGCTGCTTGCAGTAATTTTTCCTTGATTTTGGAGCTCTGAAATTTGGCCATAATATTCCTGGAAGTTTTCCTTTGGAGGGGTTTCTTTTAGGAGTTGATCAGTTGATTCCATCTAATTGCACTTTGATTTGTGGAAATGGTTCTAAGAAATCTATGCACTTAACTTGTACAATTTCTTGAAACTATGATATCCAATAAAACCAAGAGCTGGTTTTATGAAAAAAAAACTCAATAAAATTGATAAACCTCTGGTCAATTTGATTAAAAAAAATAAGAAAACCGAATTGCTAGTATCATAAATGAAAAAAGGAGAACTCACTACCAATGAGGAGGAAATTAAAGTAATAATTTGGAATTATTTTGCCCAACTCTTTACCAAAAAATTTGATAATCTAAATGAAATGGATGAATAGTTAGAAAAATATAAGCTGCCCAGGTTAAATGAAGAGGAAATTAAATACCTAAATAACTCTAACTCAGAAAAAGAAATTCAACAAGTCATTACTGAACTCCCTAAGAAAAAAATCTCCAGGGCCAGATGGATTCACAAGTGAATTCTATCAAACATTCAAGGAACAATTGGTTCCAAGTCTATATAAACTATTTGGGAAAAAGGTGAAGACAGAACTCTGCCTAACTCTTTCTATGACACCAATATGGTGCTGATACCTAAACCAGTAAGAGTTAAAACAGAGAAAGAAAATTATAGACCTAGCTCCCTGATGAATATAGATGCAAAAATCTTAAATAAAATCTTAGCAAAACAACTACAAGTTATCACTAGGATAATTCATTATGACCAAGTAAGATTTATCCCAGGAATGCAGGGTTGGTTCAATATTAGGAAAACTGTCAGTGTAAATTAATTATATCAATAGCAAACCTATCAGAAATCATGATTATAATCAATACATACTGAAAAATCTTTTGACAAAATACAGCACCCATTCCTGCTAAAAGCACTAGAGAGTGTAGAAATAAATGGACTGTTCCTTAGAATAATAAACAGTATCTATCTGAAACCATCAACAAGCATTATATGCAATGGGGATAGGCTAGAGACATTCCCAATAAGATCAGGGGTGAAACAAGGATGCCCATTATCACCACTACTATTCACTATTGTATTAGAAATGTTAGCTTCAGTAGTAAGAGAAGAAAAAGAAAACGAAGGAATTAGAATAAGGAAGGAAGAGACAAAACTCTCACTCTTTGCAGATGACATGAAAATTCCAAAAAGTCATCTAAAAAACTATTAGAAATAATTAGCAACTTTAGCAAAGTTGCAGGATATAAAATAAACCCTCATAAATCCTCAACATTTCTATATATGCCTAGCAAGATGCAGCAGAAAGGGCTACAAAGAGAAATCCCATTCAAAGTAACTTCAGGGATATAGTTTATTAAGTCATTAAATTTCTTGTGTCCCCCAAAATAAAACCTGAAATTCAAAAGTCCATAGAGGAAACAAACACTAGCCTATTTGACTTGGGAACATTATTGGGTGTCATCTTCAACTTGGAAGGTAACCCTCTCTGGTTTTTGGCTCTGGTAGAATGAAACACAAATAGAGACTTTAAAAATTATTTCTACATTTAGGTGCTGCCAAAAAGTCAAATGTGATTCTGTAAAAACTTTCACATCCTAATTTAAAAGCAGCTCATAGCAAAAAAGTCTGAGAGCTAAGAGATAGTTATTGCTGCTTTGTGGAGTTGTCTTAACCAATGCATTTCCAAACAGACATCAAAAAAATCTGAATTTGTCATCTCATTTGCAGGTCTACCGTACTCTTAGAAGGGGTCACGATTCAATGAAGGAATCTCTTCAAGATCATTATGTGTTCAGAAATTCTTGCTTATAATTATATGCAATCTGCCTCCTTGTAACTTTTACAACTATTACAAAAAAATGTGCTTTGTACTGGTAAACTATTTGCATTTCAAGATTGAATTGATAGTGTTACGTCATAGTTACCACTCAGAAGATGCAAGATGATTGAAAGAAGTCAGCAGCAAAGTCATACAAATGAGGGAAATCACTGAGCAAGGAGGAATAACCTCTCACAATCACATCTTACATGAACAAATGAAGGTCTGGATTCAGCATTTTAAAAACGTGTATAAGGATAGGAACTGGACCTGCAGTTTCTTTGGTACAGGAAACTCCTACCAATTTAAGACTTCACTGCATTTAAGCCTTAGAGAACTGCCTAAGCAGAACACTAGCAAGTCAAGGGACTTATTCAAGTTACATCTTGCTGGCTTTAAGGGCAAATTTATTCCACACTGCCTCAATGTTTTAAGGAGGGGAATTCAAATCACCCTAATATGTTCAAAGGGAGAAGTGACTCAGGAAGCTCTTTTTTCCTCTTTACATTAAACTACCAAAAGGAGTCAAAAAGAGAAACTTAAAAGAGGGCAAGAAAACAGTCACTTGTAATTATAATTCATTGGAAATGACATCTTGAACTAAACACGAAAGATGTCAATGAATCAGGACTTTTAGAAATGCAGAATATTAGAGCTGAGGTCATGAACATCACACAATGACGAAATGGACTCCCAATTCAGTGCTTAAAAAATGACATCTCTACTGAAATACACAGCGAAGCCTAGCTTGATATAGAAATACCTGAATGCTAACTTATGAATCCTTAAGCCTAAATCTCTGCTGTCTTCCAGAGCAACTGAACAGCATTTTTGAAGTTCAATTGAAACAGCTATACTACAGTGTTTACTAAGCTGTGTTGTGTGACCCACTACACTGGCATATTTTTATTCAAATATCATTAGCATTGTCAGTGTTTAAACAAGGAAAGTGACCTTTCATCTTTTTTGAACTGGGGAGGGCAAGACTACTACTGAACTTTTAAAGAAACAGCCCGTGACTATATAGTGGTAAAATTGTATATTTTTCATAAAGTGGGACATGTTTTTGTGTGCTGTTCTATGGAAATCTACTGGAAAGTATATGATTTCTGTATAGCCTGTGATCTGATAGGGCCCCACCTGCCCCATCCTCATTTTCCATAGACTGTGATTTACATGAGAACTGGAACATATATGTTCCTGATGTTTGTGTACAGAGCAAAAAGCCCTTAAGACTTTAGCATGAATTTTTACCTTTATTGAAACCACTTTGATTCTCTTGGGAGGAAAATAGATTTTTGTGGATAATGTGCGGTTAAAAACATTGATTTGAAATATTTTAGTAAAATGAAGTCAAGAGAAAAAAAAAATAACTTCAGGGGCAGCTAGGTGGCACAGTGGATAGAGCACCGGCCCTGGAGTCAGGAGTACCTGAGTTCAAATCCAGCCTCAGACACTTAATAATGACCTAGCTGTGTGGCCCTGGGCAAGCCACTTAACCCTATTGCCTTGCAAAAAAAAATGTCTTATTATGTAATTCTGCTATATCTCATTCTTGATGTTTCTTCCTTAAGGATATGATTTCTCTCTCATCACATTCAACTTAGTTCAATGCATACTATGGGAATGATGTAAAGACTAACAAACTGCCTTCTGTGGGAGGCGGGGGGGAGGGAAGCAAGATTGGGGGAAAATTGTAAAATTCAAAAATAAATAAAACCTTTCTAAAATTAAAAAAATAAATTAAATTTAAAAAACAAAATTATGATATCCAGAGTCCTTTTTTTGGTCATGGTTTTGGTATTCCAATAATTCCTTAATCGTCTGATCTCACAGATCTGTTCCAGATCAGTTGCTTTTCTTATGAGAAACCTCACATTTTTTTTTTAAGGTTTTTGCAAGACAAATGGAGTTAAGTGGCTTGCCCAAGGCCACACAGCTAGGTAATTATTGCCACCTAGTTGCCCCTTTTGAATTTGTTTTAATATTTCTTGTTGCCATATGAAGTCACTGGCCTCCATTTGGTCCATACTAATTTTCAGAGTTTGATACTTGTGCAAGAGTTTTGTATCTCTTGGACTCAACTATCAATTTCCTAATTCTTTCTCCCATAGCTCTGTTTTCTAATTTCTTTTCTGCTAGTGTTCTAATTTATAAACATTTTAAAACTCTTTAAAAAAACACTCCCTCTTCTAGGAATTCTTTTTTTTTTTTTTTTAGATTTTTCAAGGCAATGAATGGGGTTAAGTAGCTTGCCCAAGGCCACACAGCTGGGTCATTATTAAGTGTCTGAGGTCACATTTGAACCCAGGTACTCCTGACTCCAAGGCCAGCCACCCTCCCCCCTTCTAGGAATTCTAACTAAATTCATACCCAATTGTATTACTGTTTTCCTGAGGCTTGGTTTGTAGATAATTTGGTGTTGTTGTCGTCTTCTGGGTTTGCAGTCTTGAGCATCCCCTCTCAACACAATGGCTTTTGCTTGTGAGATTATTTGCTTCTTCTTTCCAGCCTAGATATTGGACTTAATCTAGGACTAAGCTTTGCCACATTCCTAGAGGGAGGATCTGGCCTGACAGATGAATCTTTTTTTTCTGGGATCTCAAAAGACCTGCCAGCTTTCCAGCTTTCCAAATCAGGTCTGATTCAGAGCAAAGTCTGACCTTTGGTCTGACCTCTGCAAATCCTGACTGGGTTTTACCTGAGCAAGCATAGATGCTCCTGGACTTCATCCCTGTCAGTCAGTTGCCAGTTTCCCTTTGGCCTAGGATTCCTACCCTGGTTAGTCAGCCCTGCAGGTTTCAGACTGGGCTAGAAGCTGGAACTGAGACCTTACTCTGCTCCTGGACTTCTGCACTTCCTCCTCTGTCAGTATAAAGCTAGGGAACTTCAATTGTTCCTCACTCTGGAACACTATCCCTGGGTACAGGTCTAGGAAAGTAGAAAAAATTATAAACCAAAACCAATCCCCTACATGTCTTCTTTTCATAGGAATAAAGTAAATAAAATTTCCTTTTCAAATATCTAGAAGTAGAATTGGTATGACTTGCATTTGATGCTAAAATCTAGGACTCAGATGCTAAAATATAAAACTGAAATACATTGATTTAAATGAGAAACTGACAAATCCATGCTCCCTTCCCTTCCTCACTTGGGCTGCCCTGGCTCTGTGGTCAAAGGCTGGGGAAGGACAACAGTACCTGTTTGTCATCCCTACATGAGTTCACACCCCTCTGTGCTGGATCTGAGATCTCCTAGAGCTAGCTAGGGTGCCTCATGCTCCCAACAGATTAGACCAGGGTCTCCTAGAAGCCCTCTAGTGACAGGAGGCTGCCCATGAGCCTCACAGAGTGAGCCAATATCTCTGACAACTGGGGCCAAGGAGAACAAGGTCAGACCTTGTATCAACTGCCTGACCAAAGTTCTCCTTCCTTCCCCCCACTCCAGCCTGATGTCCTCTGTGCTCTGTGTGACCCCAAGGTCCTTCACTGCCCCCAGACACCCTCCTCTGGACACATTCCAGCTTGTTCTCCAATATGGTGCCCAAACAACTGGCCCCTGAGGCAGCAACAGGGCTTTGAGGGGGGATTAGAGAGGACCACAGTCGCACCAAAGAGGTGTCTCAATTTCTGATCTTGAGACTCCAAATCGAGCCCTCATTCCCTGCCCCAAGGACCTGGAAGGGAGATAAGCCTGAAAGAAGCAGCCCTTTCAAGCCTGGCTATGGTACAAAGCCAGCCTACATAAAATTGGGTGGCAATACCAACCAACATTGATGAGAAAAGAAGGGAAAGAAGGGTGGCTACTTACACCAATTTCTGGAGGCGGTTTTCAGGTTGGCCCAAGGCCTTAGACAGCCCCTGTAAGCCAGTATCCAGGAGCTGATTGCCCCCCAGGTTCAATTGGGTCAGGCTCTGGTTGCAGGTGAGGGCAAGGGAGAGATCTGGACAGCAGGCCTCAGTGAGGGCACAGTTCTTCAACCTAGGGGAGGGAGGTAAAGCAGAGAGTGTATACACACCTCAGGGGTTGACTCCATCGGTCCCTCCTCCTTTGCCCCTCCCATCTCTCCCCATCTCCAAGATCCCCTCTCTCCCACCTTCCTTCTCTCTCCTCATCCCCTCCCCATATCCCCAGGTTTCTATTTCTTCCCTGAAAGGAGACAACAGCCCTGTGAGGAGCAAGAAAAGGGAGAAGGAACAGGTTAGCACTGCCAAGATGACTGGGAGGTCCCAATCAGACAGTGGCAGCAAGTACTAATGGAAGTAGTCACTGGAAAGAACTTGGGAAGGCGAATGGGGAGAAGCAGGGAGCACTGAGTAAGGCAAAAGAGCCGGAGCAAGGAGAGGCACCCAGGGGCTGGGCTGAACAGGCTGCCATCCTTTCTATAACTCTGCCCCAGGAGTTCTCTACTCCATTCCTGCTGCAACTTTTGTTGCCAGCTTCCAAAGGTGAGACCACCTCAGACCAAGGGCACCCTAGCCTTGCATCTTCTGTTGGGCACAGAATGTCCCCTGAGGGGAGGCAGCAAGAGACATGAGCAGGGCCCTCATCTTCCATCTGTGCCAGCCTCTTGCTCCAGTCCATCTTCCAACAAGGCAAAGAAAAGCAAGGCTCCCTTGACTCCTGGTCACCCAGCTCCTGCTATGCCTTTCCTCTTGGGGGTAGAGGAATGGGACCCTCCACTCAATGATGACCATTCTCCACCTGATCATACCCCTTCAACATCCCAGTGACCTAAACCTAATCCCACCCTCCCTCCCACTTGTCCCCATGCCCATCCCTCCAACCTTCCCACCTCAAAGTTCCAACCTAACTCCATCCAGTCCTTCCACTATGCCCTCTAGGATGCCTGCACAACAGGTAACAATCTTCATCTTTAATCTATTCTCCCACTCCATCCATTTACTAACTCTTACTGAATCCTAGCTTCCCCTGAAGACCCAGCCTCCTCGGCCACCCTTTCCAGCACTGGCTGAACCTTCCTTCTTTCTCTTTAGGTCAAGGCTCCCATTACTGCTTCCAGATTCCCCACCTCCCTACCTTCCTCCATCACTCAGTAACTCCTTTGAGGTGCATATTATTCATATCTCCCCTCCAATCAAAATCCTGGTTGCTGTTCCTCCAATGAATTTGGAACCTAGCTTATAATTATTTCTCCCCAACTCCTGACCTCATGCTAGGGAACTTTAACATGACTCTCCCTCAAACCTCTTGTCCTTAACTTATTTGTTACATAAAAATGTACACCTCCATGATCAAAATTTCAGAAATCCCCATACCTGACCAGTCTATTGGGTTTTTACTTCTCCCTCTGCCTATCCTACATAACTCTGCTCTTTCATTGTCACTGTGACCCCCCCCAATCCCTTGACCCCTCTTCCTTCTCCCCAAGTCACCTTCCCTACACTAGCCACTCTCTTCTCCCCATTTTGACCCCTTGGCAAACCAATTCAACTCTATACTGTCTTCTCTGGAATTGCTAGTCCCCTTATTTTTTAGTCTATTGTGCCCAAATGTCCATCTTGGCTCACTCCCACCATTAGCTCCTACAGACATGCTACTGAACATCGGTGGAGAGAATCCTGCAACTATTCTGCCTGGCCCTACAAATGTGTTAAAACAACTTCTACTGGGCCCTCACAGTTGCTGCTCAGCAAACCTACTACACCTGCCTTATTAACTTATGTTTTCCACTCTCCACAGAGGTTCTGCCAAACTTTCTCTTCCCTCCTCCACCCTCCCATGGCTCCCCATCAGCTGAAACCCTGCTTCCTATTTGAGAAAATGGAGGCCATTCATCATGGGCTCCCCCTTCATCATCTCCTATCACTCAGGTACCATCTGCCCCTTTCCTCCTTCCCACCTGTCTCACAAGAAGAGTTGGTCTTACTTCTCCATCTGCCCAGGTGCTCCAATCCATCCCATCTTCTCCAAAAGACTGACTCCTCTGTCATTCCTCAATGTTCAATCACTTTGTGTACTAGCTCATGTTAGTGCCTTCCCTTCCAGAATAAACCCTCACTTGACCTTTCCTGTTAACTATCATTTTATATCACCGTCTGCCTTTTGTAGCTAAACACTGTGAAAAGGCATCTACACTAGGTGCCTCCATCTTCTCTCGTCCGTTCTCAACTGCTTAACAATACAGCTTCTGACACTTATCACTCTACCCAAACTGTTCTCTCTAAAACCACCAATGATCTCTTAGTAGCCAAATCCAGTGGCTTTTTCTGTTTTCCTTCCTCAGTCTGAAGCCTTGGGTATTGTGGATCACTCTCTTGAGAGTCTTCTCTCCAGGTTTTTAGGACATTCTCTGGGTTCTCCTCCTTCCTCTTTGACCACTCCTCCCCTGCATTCTTTGCTGGATCCTCCTTCTAGGTCATACCCTCTTAACACACTAGCTGTCCTTCTGGGATTTGTCCTGGGTCTCTTCTCAGTCTACACTACCTTGCTTGGGGATCTCATTGGCTCAAATGACCATCCTGATGCTGAGAATTCTCAAATCTACCTCTCCTGACCCAAAGTCTCTGTTGATCTCCAAACTCCTATCTCCAACTGCCTTTCAGACATCTCAGACTAAATGGTCCAGTAGATGTCTGAAACCAGTATGTCCAAAACAGCAGCCAAACTCATTTTCTTCCCTTTAATTGTAGAGGGCACAACCATCCTCCCAGTCCTTCAGGTTTCCAAGTTAGGAGTCATCCTGGACTCAATGCTCTCTCACCTTCATATCCAATATGGTTGACAAGGGCCACCGATTTCACCTCTGCAACATCGCTCACATTCATCCTCTCTACTCTGGTATTACCCCCATGCTCATGTAGGTCCTAATATCTCACCCCTGGACTATTGCAACATCTTCCACTCAGACACCAAAGTGTTTTTCCTAAAGTGCATGCCCTATCACATCAAAGATATAACCCCCCCAATAAATTCCAGGGACTCCCAATATTGCCTCCAAGATCAAATACAAAATGCTACCTGGCATTCAAAGCCCCTTCCCATCTTTTCAGTCTTCTTACACCTTCCTCCCCAACATGGGGAGTGTTTCCAAGACAGAGACAGCACCCGGCCTCTTGCTATTCCACAAACAAGACCCTCTATTCGTTGGCTCTAGGGCTTCTCTCTGGCTGTCTCCCATATCCAAAATACTTTCCTCTTCTCTTCTGTGACCTCTTACCTCCCCAGCTTCCTTTAAAATCCCACTTCTCCAGGAAGCCTTTCCCCACCACTTTTAATCCCACTATCTTCCCTGTATTTCCTATTAATCCTATAAATCCCTGTCTTTAATGGATTTGTTGGCAAGTTGTCTCCCCCATTAGATTATTCCTGGAAGACAGGAAATGTCTTTTGCCTCTCTTTGTAATCTCTGGGATGACAGTGACCAATGTACATAACACAATACAACAAACATGCTGTTTGTGTTTTCTCATCCATAAAAAGTGTCCAAGACCCAAGGACAAAAGCACTAAATTGATCCAAAAGGAGCAGAATCCCAGTGAAGAGAAGGTGGTGGAAGGGGAATGGAGCTTAAGGGTGGAGGATACATTTTGTGTATGTAAAGCCAAGGACAAAAGCAATCCAGTCCCTTCCCTCAAGGACCCAGACATTCTGTGGGAGCCACAGCCCCCAGCCAGATCAGGAAAAACCACCTGCAATATCCTAGAGTATGTCCATGTTGCACATACATTGATTGTATCATGCATTTTATATCAATTAATCTATATTGTACAGTTTGTTTTTAGATCCCATAATATGCATTACATATACAATAATCTCATATAATATAACAAAAAGTCCTGAAAAATCTTGCAACTGGGGGGAAACAAAGGTCTTCACTCTCAGAACTCCAGGGCTGATGGAGTCACCCCCCCCCCAGGTTTCAATGTGCCCCCTGCCTTTCCCCTACAGTTCATTAAAGGGATGCTTGGTAAAGCAATGACCCCTCAACATCATCCTGACATCACTAAGAAGTCATGGGAGACTTGGCTCCTTTCCTTGTTTCATCCAGCTCCTAGCCTGACAGCTGACACAACCCCTTTCTAGAAGACAAGATGGACAATGGTTTGGGGGAAGATGGTCTGCATAGGTCAATTCAGACCTGGTACAGAAGCCATGAATGGATCACCTACCACTTGGAAATCATCTTGCCCCAAAAGTCTGTGCCTGGTCTGTGGGGCCCATACAGGAGGACAGAGGACGAGAAAACCAGGATCCAAACAGGATCTCAACAGACCAGAATGCAATTTGACTCAATGACTTGGAGCCAAATATTTGACAAACCAACAGACAGGATGTCAGTCACCAAGGGTCTGCTCCTGTATCCCCCTTGCAGACTCCTCTCTGTTTCTTTGCCTCTACACTGGCCCTGGTCCATGCCTCCCAACTCCTAGAATCCATAGCTTTCATGATATTCAAGCCTTACCTCTTCTGGGAAGCCTCTCCTGGCCATTTATGCCATTCCCCCCTGTAAGGCTGCATGTTCTGACTGAGCTTTGCTCCCTCCCCCAATGCCAACCTAGAGGGAAGGGGATGGTTTCTGTTTTGACTAAGAAAAGGCAATAGTAAAGAGTGGGGGGCTCTAGAATAACCGCAGGAGAATGAATTGCCCCTAGTTCCTATTTGTTTGCTTTGAGATCAAAGTCCTTCATTCAGGACAGCCTTCTAGCCTTCCAGGCTCTCCCCCAAAAAGGCTTGGAGGGAGCATACCCAAGGACCTGGGAAGGTCTGAGACAGGCATGGAAGCTGAGTCAGTGGTTCCTGGTTACTCAGGAAAAGTGAGACCAAAGACAGTTTTTTCCAGCACCATGAATGATGCCAAGTCAGCATCAGTTCTAAGACCTTATGATAGTCATGTACTGTGCCACTCATCCTGCACCTCCAGAATGCCTCAAGGGGTAGCAACAGGACTACAGATGGGCAAATGAGCATGAATGGCAGCCACTGTCGGGCTTTGGAACATTCTCTTTTCAACACCAATATTCTTCCATCACTGTAGTCTTACTGTTGGCCAATAATGAACCCTCCCCACATAAACACCCCAAAAAAGTAAGATATGAGAGGAGGAGGAAAGAGAAGGTGGGGAGGGAAAGGCGCTGAGCATCTCACAGAAGACTAACCTCAGAGACTGGAGGTTGCAATGTGGATGTCTCAGGGCCTCACAAAGCAGCTTCATGCCATCGTCCCCAAGCTGAAGGTCCAGGTCAAGGTAGATCAGATGCCGGTGCCCGACAAGAGAAAGCGGGAAATCCCCACAGACAAAGGGGACATAGGCAGTCTGCCTGAGCCTAGAGCAGAGGAAGGTAGCAATTATATTGGTTCCTTCTGGCTTCCACGAAGGCCGTCCCCCGCCAAGAGCGGCCCAGCTCATGCCCCACTGACGCCCCAACACTGCCTGCTCCAAGTCCACAAGGAGTTCCACTCAACTCTGTCAGATCTTCAAAAAGCTGTAGGGAGACCAAGAACAACTAGAAGCAAGAAGAAAGAAGAAGGAAAAAGGAGAGAGGGAAGGGAAGGACAGAGCAGCAGAGCATGCATTTTACAAAGATCATCTTGTTTGATCAACACAAGCAGGCTGGGAAGGGCTGCTATCACAACCCCCCATTTTACAGATGAGGAATTGAGGCAGACAGGTCAGGTGGTTTGGCTCTTTCCAACAGGAGCCCACAGACTCAAATTCTGCACAGATCTCCTGGGAGGAATGGAAAACTCTGCAGAATAAAAGCCTCCTGACACAGCAGGGAGCAATTCCAACAAAGAAAAACACATGTTCCTAAAAGGCTGATGTGGATCCCCAGATTCTGTCACCTCCCTCATCCCCAGCCATTGCTGGTTCAGTCCTTACCTGATATTCATTATACATGTTCTTTCTTTCCTACCCTCCTCCTCCCTCCCCCCCTGCCTTCCCAGCCCCTGGTCCCCAGGTACTCACTCTCCTCTGCCTGGGTGCTCAGCATGTCTAACCCTCCTCGTCTCCCTCCCATCAGGTAACTGACCTTCACCAGGTTCAAGGATCATCATGAAGCAGATGATCTGGTCCCAGCCCCTCTACTCACTCTGGTCCTGCACAGCTACCCACAATACACACACTCAGCTTACACCCAGGCTTGTAGCCTCCCCATATAGTGGTCATTGCCTGGGAGGCCCTGGGGAGCTCACCTCAGGCTCTGTAGGTGGCATTCCCTGTGTTTTAGCTGATCACTCAGGTGCTTCAGACACAGGTCACTCATCAAGGAGAAGCTCAGCTCCAAGTCCCGCAGGATAGCATTGGTGCTCAGCACCGAGTACAGGGCCTTCCAGCGCGAGGCAGCAACATCCGAAACCTGAGACCTGGACAAGAGGAGAAATGAACAGTTTCCACCATCTGGGGCCACAGAGCAGGAGCAGTCCTGGGGCAGGGAGGGCAGTCCTGGCACTTACTCTAGCTCAGCCGGGGAACTGGCCTGCAGCTCCAGGTCATCGGGGTCCTCCTGGAAGACCTCCCTCTGCAGGTGAAGCACCAGTGTCTCCAGTCGGCGGCAGTGAGCTAGGCAGAAGGAAGACACCAGCAGGTCCACCTTGCTCCAGAGGACAAGCTGCAGGTCCCGGAAGTGGTCCATGGCCTCAGTCACAAATTCCTCATCCTGAGTCTCGTACAGGCTGAAGAAGAAGTGATGCAGGGAGAGGGCACGCAGTGATGGGGTGGCGGAGCCACTGAACACAGCGGCCCATAGCAATAGGTCGCGCTGCAGCTGGGGCGACAAATGGCAGCCCAGCTCGGCCCCCAGGAGCCGGGCACACTCGGTGTTCAGGAGGCCAAATAGGAAGTGCACGGCCAGGCTCAGAAAACTCGTGTCCACTCCCGAGTACTTCTCCAGCTCTGTGGTCAGGTCCTGGACCGTGTGGGCCGTGGGGCTCCGGGTCACCTCCATGGCACTATACAAGGCGGCAAAAAACTCCTGCAGAGTCAGGTGGAGGAAGGCATAGCTGGTACCCCGCTGCAGGAGGACATGCGTGGCCAGAAAGGGCTCGAGATGGGCCACGGTCAGTCCGTGTCGGTCCAGGTCACTGCTGTCAAAGCCCGTGGCATGTGCCAGCACCCCATCGGCAGCCAGGTGACACAGGCCCCGCAGCTGGGCATCGGTGGGTGGGGTGCGGCCACGGAAGAGGCTGGTCACGAAGGACACATAGAGGCGCGTGGCGGTGACAGGGCCCAGGCTCAGGTCATCCCCATTGTCCAGTCTCTGCTTCAGGCCCGTACAGATCAGCCAGCAGACCAGTGGTGCACGGCATAGGGTGGCCAGCGTCTCATTGTCCTGAACGGCTGCCAGGGCGGCCCGTGCGCTAGCCCTATCCCCAAAGAACCTGTGGAAGTACTCCTCGCGGTCAGCCTTGGACAGCCCCAGCACCTCGACAAGCTGTGGGCAGCCCAGCCAGCGTGCCAGGCAGGCCCAGCCCGAGGGCCTCAGCACCAGCAGCAGGCAGGCCTCAGGCAGCAGGCTCTTCCGCAGCAGCCCCTGCATCAGGCCAGCCAGCGGCCGTGGCTCTTCCCAATCTCGACACAGCTCGGCTTCGGGCCCGTCCACGAAGGGTCTCAGCTCCTCCAGACCATCCATGACAAAGAGCAGCTTCTTGGGCTGGGACAGGATCTCAGAAATGGGGACTGGCAGGCCGGGCCACTCATCGGTGATCAGCTGGGCCAGGCTCTTCTCAACTGTCCCATCCATTTCTCCAAGATTGAAAAAGAAGACGTAGTGAAACACGTCACGGCAGAGGCGCCCACGGGCCCAGTCCAGCATCAGCTTCCGGGCCAGCAGAGTCTTGCCAATGCCCATGGGACCCTGCAGGACCACGGTGCCAGATCGTTGGTAGGACTTCTCATCCGGCTGGAACAAGGCTGCCAGCTGCTCAGACTGACCAGGGATCTCGCTGAAGGGTGGCCCCTCGCCAGGCGGGAGCTCTGAGCTCTCCCCTCCAATGACCACCCGAACCTTGGCACAGGTGCGGGAGAACAGCAACGTCGTGGGCCCATACAGGAAGTTTTCCGACTCTCCCGGCCAAGAGTCTCCAGACCTCAAGGAACGGAATTTCTCTGCCATCCAGGCTCGGTATCGCCGCCGTTCATCTACACCAAGGAAAGAAGAGAAACACAGGTCACGGGCAGGCGATGTGGGATGGGACCCCACCTCCGAAGTGCCCTGCCCCCTCATGGCCCACTCAAGCCTCTGACCCACAGAGAAGGCAAGAACTGTCCAAGAGGAAGCTGCCAGTTGTGGTGGGTGGCATTAGACAGGGAGCTGAGCCTCAGCTTCCTTGGGTGTCCCATGAAGGGACGTGACACCCACACCACACAGCCAAGGACCACCAGGCTAAGGGGGTAAAGCTGCTGGAGTTTACCTGGGACTGGATTTGAATTCAGGGCTTCCTAACTCCAAGTCCTGTGCTCTGCACTGTCTTGAGGCCAAAGACCCAGTTCAAACTCCATCTCTATCATTTTACTACCTTGGACATTCTTGGTGGTCCCTGTGACTTGTAGCGAAACCCTTCCCCCCTCTTGGCCTCAGTTTCCTCATCTGTAAAGTAATGGATGACATGATTCCTGAGATCCCAACCCTGTCTCCATCCTATGGCCCTAAGTGGTAAAGAGTCCACAACTAAGGGATGATGGGGGAAGACTGGGCCTTCCCCAAGGGGGCAGGTGGCTAGTGTTGCTAGCGGCTAGCAGCAGTGCTAGGTTGTAGACAATTAATAGAGTAGTAAGTAGTAGTCCTAGCGAGTACTAGGCTGCGGTGGTTGGGGTGATGCTAGGGAATGTCACCAGTGGTTATAGTAGATGTAGTAAGAACAGCAGTTAGTAAAAGGTGTAGTGGTGTTACTTGGTGATTGGAGGTTTAACTGGTGAGCAAGAGAAGGAGCAGTAATGCTAGTTAATACTGCTGGAAGATGGTTGCCATGGGCCTCAGCAGTGATGGTGCTAGTACTAGTAATAGTACTAACAGGAGTTTGTTGTGACACTAGCTAAGAATATTGGTGGGCACCGCAATGAGTAGTATTTGCTACAAAATGGTCATAGCAGTGGCAGTGGATCAGAGGTATTTCTAGTGGGCCCCACAGCCTACACAGTCCAGAACCTGACCAAAGAACTCGAGAAGTACTCGGGGATGGACACGAGCTCCTCCATTCTAGTGTCCTCCATTCTCAACAAGACAAGACCACGACATCAGGGAGGTGATGCCATGACATCACATGAATTGGGTTTGGGGGGGGGGGGGGCTAGGCTCTCCTCCAGAGTCCAGGGGCCAGAGAGAAATCAGGATGACTGGAAATGGCCCTGGATGGGAAGCAGTCAGATTTAAGTGACTTCCCCAAGGTCACACAGCTAGTAAGTGTCAGAAGCTGGATTTGAACTCCTATCCTCCTGAATCCTAGGAGAGTGCTCTATCTACTGTGCCACCAAGCTGCCCCTCCTGGTATTCCTAGATTGATGTGGCAGTTAAGAGAGTTAGTAGTAGTCGTGGCAGTCAGTAGTAATTGGTGGTGATGGTTATCACTAACAGTAATAAGTAGAAGTGATGAATAAGAGTAATCTGTCAAAGCAGTGCCAGGAGTTAGCTGTGGTACTAGGTGGCAATTATGGGAACGAGTAGTCAGGAGGAGGTGGGGGGGGTATTACCAGTGATAGTTGAGAGGACTAAGTTAGCATCAGTACTGGGTAGGCAGATGTTAGATGTTAATGGGAGTAAGGGCAGCTATCTGGGGCTGACCGATGGAGCTGACCAGTGGAGACCAGGGTCTGAGGCCCCACCTCCCATCTTTCCTAAGTAGCCCATCAACCTCATGGATAACACGGCCCACATGTCACCTGCTCAGTCACACTCTCTTCCCAATGGACAAGGGGCCTGCCTCCCTCCTCTCCAGTAACTAGTACCAGGATCTCAAAGCCCATGGTAACAAGGAGGATGCATCTGAGAGGGGTCGCTCTATGGCCCAAGGACATCCAAAGTCAGACCCTGTTGGATTCTGGCCCAGGAGATCCTCAGCAATATCAGAGAGGGGACAACCTCAGTCAGCCCAGTGGGCCCTCCAAGCAATAGCTGCTCCCCATGGAGAGTCCTCGGGGAGCATCTCAGGAATGCCGGCTGTAAGTCTGAAAACCTGGGCACCCTATCCTGCCCAAGGGTCCCCACTCACCTGAGTCTTCCTCTGGCTCTCCATTCTTCTCACTCACTCCTACCCAGCCCCGCATCTCAGCAGCCTCTGTGAACCAAAGTAAAGCTAACAATGACCACGAATCTCGCCATGCCTTCCCCAACCTGGACATGCAAGATGGAACCCTATGTAGCCCATTCCAGTCCCATCACAATCGGGGAGGCAGAATAGTGTACAAAGTGGATGGAACATTCAGACCCAAAGCCAGGAGAGACCAGGGTTCAAATCCTACTAACAACTAAGGAGCAAGATCACAGGAAAATAAGCTCCAACTCCCCAAGAGTAAGATGAAACATGGCAGAGATGGGAAATGAAGGAACAGCCAACACTGGAAGGAAGGAGAGGACAGACACACTGGTGCATGAGAGCTGCCCAGGGGTCAGACCTGCGCATGGCCCAGATCATGGAATCACAAGAAGGGCTCAGTGTAAGCGCAAATTGGATGCTTGGGAAATAGGTGGAAGAGCCGAGGAAGTGAGAAACAGGAGAAGGGCTGAATCCACAGGAGAAGGGTTGAATCCAATGAAGCAGAGCCCAAGGTCAGGGGGACAGGCTGGGCAAGACATGTACACAGGGAGTAGGTGGAAAGCTGGTGAGAGGCTAGAGAAGCCCAGGAGAGAAGTCCCTCGAGATGAGAGGAAGGCAATGATGTGCAGAGCCAGGCCCTCCCATCCCCCAGGACAGCACCTGAGCCCAGCATCCCTGAGAAGTCACTCACCGCTCTCAGGGGGCTGCTCCATCTTCTTGCAGACTCTGAGGGTCCCGTTCTCAACTAGATGGTGGTGGGGACCAGGGGCGCCTTGTCACTGCAGCACCACCAAGGTGTAACCCGGTTCATAAAAGGCCAACCTGAGAAGAGGAAGAGGGAGAGTCAGCTGCCTAGCAGCAGAGGAGGGCCTGAGACCCTCAAAGAGGAAAGTCCAGGGCCCAGCTTGGGAACATCCCCTCCCTCTCTGGGTCTCAGATGCCCCTCTGTAGAATGAAAAGGGGAGAAAACAGAAGGAAAGAGGAAAAGGGGGAAAGAGAGAACAAAGGGAGAGGGAAGAGGGGAAAAAAGAGAGGAAGAAGGAAATGGGAGGGAAGGAAAAGGGGGAGACAGGGAGAGGGAGGAAGGGAAAGAAAAGGGGAGAAAGAGGGAGAGAGAAGGGGGGAAGAGGAAAAGGAAGAAGGGGAAAGAGAAAAGGGAAGAGGGCAAGGGAGGGAAGGGAGAGAGGGAGGAGAGGAAAAAAGAGGGAGAGTAAGGGATGGAAGAGAGGAGGAGGAGTGAGAGGAAGGAGGGGAAGAGGAGAAAAAGAAGAGGGGCAGAAAAGAGGGAGGGGAGGAGGAAGAGGAGGGAAAATGGAGAGAAAAAGGGAGAGGGAGCAAGAGAAAGAGAAGGGGGGAGGGAGGGAGGAAAGGGAAAGAGAAAAGGGGGAGGGAAGTGGGGAGGAGGGAAGGGAGAGAAGAGAGGAGGGGAAGAAAAGAGGGAGAGGGTGAGCGATGGAAGAGAGAAAGGGGAGGAGTGAGAGGGAGGAGAGGAAAGGGAAAAGGGAGGAGGGAGATGACAAAAAAGGGTGAAGGAGGGAAGGGAGGAGGAGAGAGGGGAGAGGGGAGCAAGGGAGGGGAGGAAGGAAAGGGAGAGAGGGGAGGAAGGAGAGGAAGGAGGGGAAGAAAAGGGGAGAGAAGGGAGAGGGAGAGGGAGGAGGGCAAAGGGGGGGGCCGGGAAGGCAGGGAGGAGAAGAGGGGGAGAAAAAGGAGGCGTGTGAGGGAGAGAGGCCAAGAGGAGCAAGAGAAAAAGAGAGGGGAGGGGGGAAAGGAGAGGGGAGGAGGGGGGGAGAGAGAAAAGGGGAGGAGGAAAGGAAAAGGAGAAGAGGGACAAGGGGCCGCCGAGGAAGGCAGGGAGGGCAAGGGGAGGGGGAGGAGGAGGAGGAGGAGGAGGAAGGCAGGGAGGGCAAGGGGAGGAGGAGGAGGAGGAGGAGGAAGGCAGGGAGGGCAAGGGGAGAGGAGGAAGGCAGGGAGGGCAAGGGGAGGAGGAGGAGGAGGAAGGCAGGGAGGGCAAGGAGAGGAGGAGGAGGAGGAGGAGGAAGGCAGGGACGGCAAGGAGAGGAGGAGGAGGAGGAGGAGGAGGAGGAAGGCAGGGAGGGCAAGGAGAGGAGGAGGAGGAAGGCAGGGAGGGCAAGGGGAGGAGGAGGAAGGCAGGGAGGGCAAGGGGAGAGGAGGAGGAGGAAGGCAGGGAGGGCAAGGGGAGGAGGAAGAGGAGGAAGGCAGGGAGGGCAAGGAGAGGAGGAGGAGGAAGGCAGGGAGGGCAAGGGGAGGAGGAGGAGGAGGAAGGCAGGGAGGGCAAGGGGAGGAGGAGGAGGAAGGCAGGGAGGGCAAGGGGAGAGGAGGAGGAAGGCAGGGAGGGCAAGGAGAGGAGGAGGAGGAAGGCAGGGAGGGCAAGGAGAGGAGGAGGAGGAGGAGGAAGGCAGGGAGGGCAAGGAGAGGAGGAGGAGGAGGAGGAAGGCAGGGAGGGCAAGGAGAGGAGGAGGAGGAGGGGGAGGGCAAGGGGAGGAGGAGGAGGAGGAAGGCAGGGAGGGCAAGGAGAGGAGGAGGAGGAGGAGGAAGGCAGGGAGGGCAAGGAGAGGAGGAGGAGGAAGGCAGGGAGGGCAAGGAGAGGAGGAGGAGGAGGAGGAAGGCAGGGAGGGCAAGGAGAGGAGGAGGAGGAGGAGGAAGGCAGGGAGGGCAAGGAGAGGAGGAGGAGGAGGAGGAAGGCAGGGAGGGCAAGGAGAGGAGGAGGAGGAAGGCAGGGAGGGCAAGGGGAGGAGGAGGAGGAAGGCAGGGAGGGCAAGGGGAGGAGGAGGAGGAGGAAGGCAGGGAGGGCAAGGGGAGAGGAGGAGGAAGGCAGGGAGGGCAAGGAGAGGAGGAGGAGGAGGAGGAAGGCAGGGAGAGCAAGGAGAGGAGGAGGAGGAGGAGGAAGGCAGGGAGGGCAAGGAGAGGAGGAGGAGGAGGAGGAAGGCAGGGAGGGCAAGGAGAGGAGGAGGAGGAAGGCAGGGAGGGCAAGGAGAGGAGGAGGAGGAGGAGGAGGAAGGCAAGGAGAGGAGGAGGAGGGGGAGGGCAAGGGGAGGAGGAGGAGGAGGAGGAAGGCAGGGAGGGCAAGGAGAGGAGGAGGAGGAGGAGGAAGGCAGGGAGGGCAAGGAGAGGAGGAGGAGGAGGAGGAAGGCAGGGAGGGCAAGGAGAGGAGGAGGAGGAGGAGGAGGAAGGCAGAGAGGGCAAGGAGAGGAGGAGGAGGAGGAGGAAGGCAGGGAGAGCAAGGAGAGGAGGAGGAGGAGGAGGAGGGGCGCCGGCTCCGCACGGGGCGCGCACTGCTTGAGCACCTGCTGGCTACCGGCCCCCCGGGCGGCCTTCCCGCCCGAGGCCTCGAGGCCTCGGCTCCGTCCCCGCAGGCCTCGGGGGCCGGGGCGGGCGGGGCGGGCGGGGCGGGCGGCCAGGCGGGGCCCGGGGCCCAGGGGCGCCCCCGAGGCGGGCCGCCTCCCCGAGGCCGAGGCCGAGGCCGGCCCTCAGCGCGCGCGCAGCCGCACCACCTACTTCTTAGCACTTCGGGCAATCTGGGCTCACGACTCCGCCCCCAAGCACCCGGCGAGCTATTCCATTGGCTGTCCCTCCCGCCCGTCCCTCGGCCCCTCCCCCTGCGCGCGGAGGCCTGCGGGTCGGGCCTTGAGGCCGAACAGCTCCGGGAGACGAGAGCGCATGCGCCGGGAGCCTCTGCAGGAAAACTACATCGCCCGAAGGGCCGCGCGCGCGGCGCCGGCTCGGCCCCCGCCGTGGAGAGAGGGCGCGGCTTGTAGCCGGAGAGGATCACAGCGCGGGCAGCGCGGCGGCGGCTTCCTGGTGAGTGGTTTCAGGGGTTGGCATGATTCCCCTGGCGCCCCCTCCAAGGCCGCTTCCCTACTCCCGCCGCGCGGGCCGCCCTCCCCACCCAGCTCCGGGCCGGCGGCCCGTCACAATGAGGCTGCTGTGTGACGTCGGCGCCGCCCGGCCCCGCCCCCGCCGCCCGGCCCCGCCCCCGCCGCCCGGCCCCGCCCCCGCCGCCCGGCCCCGCCCCGCCAGGAAGCTGGGGCGGCCGGGGGCGGGGCCGGGGCGGGGCTTCCCTGCCCCGCATCCGTCCGTCCCCCCAGAGTACGGGCCGCCCTGAGGAGGACGCTGGCCTGGCTCCACACGAAGACTCAGTGCTTCATGGCATTTGGGAAAGGCCGAAGTTCAGTGTTTGACCCTCTAGAACCTATCTGATAAAAGCATCAAAAACCAGCTCAGGAAAGGAGGCGCCGGTCCCGCTGCCCGCTGACTCTTTAGAGTAGACCTTAAGGATGGATGATAAGAGAATCATAAAATTATGACCCCTGTATGTGTTTAAGTGTAAGCTGATGGGTCGGCTGCCAAAAGTTGGTTATTCTTCGTGTATCTTCTATAAACATGCTTCTCATGTTCGGAGGAGACAACGTTAATGACGTCTTCCATCGGCCAAATCTTTAGGGTAAATCTTAGAGAGTAGACTAATGCGTAACCAAAAATGACTTTTTCTTTTTTTTTTCAGGCTAAAAAAATTAAGTTTCACAGTTTGTGCCATGACTTGGTAGACAAAAGCGACTTGCAAAGAGGTAGACTTCTTTCCTATCAACACCACAAAAAAGACCCAGAGCTAGGATAGGCTTTTTATTGTTTTTTATTAAAGATTTTATTTATTTTGAGTTTTACAATTTTCCCCCCAATCATACTTCCTCCCCCAGAAGGCAATTTGCCAGTCTTTACACTGTTTCCATGGTATATATTGATCCAAATTGAGTGTGATGAGAGAGAAATCATATCCTTAAGGAAAAAACAAAGTATAAGAGATAACAAGATCAGACAATAAGATATGTTTTTTTTCCCTAAAGGGAATAGTCCTTGAACTTTGTTCAAACTCCACACTTCTTTCTCTGGATACAGATGGGATTCTCCATCGCAGACAGCCCCAAATTGTCCCTGGTTGTTGCACTGATGGAATGAGCAAGTCCATCAAGGTTGATCATCGCCCCCATGTTGCTAGAATAGATTTTGAGCCTGGTAAAAGGTTTGTGACCTTGGAAGGGGTGAGTCCATCACTTTTCAACTCAACTGTTCTATTTTTGAACCTTTCTTTTAGTTGGTTGAAACATTCTCTAAGGTTTATATCTATGTTTAAATGGAAATTCTTGCTTCCTTTTGGTAGGAATTTTCTTTATTTGGCATCTGGATATGGATATGGCCTCTGGTACCTCTCTGGTGAGAGAATTTTGTTTGGAGTTTGCTCTGTCTCTGTTATGTGTTTTGTAGCTTTTTTTTGTTTGTTTATGCAAGGCAATGGGGTTAAGTGACTTGTCCAAGGTCATACAGCTAGGTGATTATTAAGTATCTGATGGCAAATTTGAACTCAGGTCCTCTTGACTTCAAGGCCAGTGCTCTATCCACTGTGCCACCTAGCTGCCCTGTTTTGGGGGGGAGGGTTTAATTCTGAATTTTATAATTTTTCCCCTCATCTTACTTCCCTCCCCCCACCCCCCACAAAAGGCAGTCTGTTAGTCTTTCCATTGTTTCCATGGTATATACATTGATCTAAGTTAACGTGATGAAAGAGAAATCATATCCTTAATGAAAAAAATAAGTATAAGAGATAGCAAAATTACATGAAAAGATAATGGGTTTTTTTTTTTAAATTAAAGCTAATAGTCTTTGGTCTTTGTTCAAATTCCTTAATTCTTTCTCTGAATAAAGGTGGTCATAGATACCCCAGAATTGTGCCTGATTGTTGCACTGATGGAATGAGCAAGTCCATTAAGGCTGACCAAAACCCCCATGTTGCTGTTAGAATCTACAATGCTCTGCTTTTGCTCATCTCATGTAGCTGTTTGTTTTAATTGTTCTATGTGGGAAAAGCCAGAAGCAAAATCTCAGCTGTCTTCTGGTGAGTCCGCTTGTTGTCCTTCTCTCCTTGTCCTGATTGGCCAATTCCATTCTCTCTTTTCACTCCCCTCCCCTGTAGGCAAGCATCTCTGTGCCTTAACTCTCCTCTCTCTCACAGGTAGGATATGGGACAAGACAGATTTTCCTTAAAAAAACAAACAAACTCATGATTATGCCACAGGACATCTTTTCCTCAAAGTTGTTATTGCTTTTTAAAACTATTCCTGTTCCTTTTTTTTTTAAAGACTGCTCTGTTGGTCTGTGATACTATTGTCATGATGAGATATTTGTAGGGTTTTTCCTTCCTTTGTGAATGGTTATTTCAACTGTTTTTTTTATATTTCTCTGTGTTCTGATTTGCAAACTTTAGCTTCCTAGTTTTTTTTCCAGGCTCCTGCTCACACCCACTCCTCAGAAACTTGGGGACTCTTCCTTCCACCTTAATCTTGCCATTTCTCTAAGATAAAATTTGTTCCCACAAAGCAACCCAAAGAGAAAAAAGAAGAGAAGTAAGTTTCCTTCTTTTGAAATCTACTACTCCTGCTCAACTAGCATCTTGGGGCTTTTAACTTTCTCACCCAATTCATCTCCTCATTCTCTTTTTCACTCTTGTTGTAAACTTCCTTTTTTCTCCTGCTCCACCCCTTTGGTTGGGAAAAGTGTTTTCCTTCCTCTCTGTAAATCTAAAAGTTGGAAGGAGCACTGGGTGTTCAGCACGAGCCAGCTCCCTATTCTTGTTCAGGAAGCTGTCCTGCTGTATTGTTACTTCATAAAAGTTTTGTGATTGTCTCAGGAAAATCTGTGATTTGTATATAAATTTGTATGAATTTTCACATCTATAAGCTAATTCATTACAATAATGTGATGGTATTGCTTTTAGTTCCCATAGCAAAATTGCTATTTTAAAGTAAAAATTTGCCTGTGCAAAATTGAAACAATTAACATTTTTGATTAATGTTAAACATAGCTAAACTGTGATTTTAATCAAAATTTGTTGCCATTCTATGCCATAAGTAAGAGTTATGTTTCCTGAAGAATCTCATTTTCTTGTTTTTTTGAGAATGATATGAAGTAAATAAACTTGAAAAGCAGATGAGAAACATTTTTATGAGATGAACTTCATCCTTAGTTAAGAAACCTTTATGATGTTTTTGTTTTTGTTCTAAGAAATGAGATTTCAATATGGAGACATGATGTTTATTGAAATGTAATAATTCATATGTTGCCTTATTTTGAAATCTGATTTAGCTTATATTTGTTTCATCTGAAATTATATAAGAAATATGTACAAATTATTTGAGTCACTGAAAAATGTTCTTTATTCAGAAGGATTCTGAAAGTGATGGCTTCTTTATTTGTTTGAACATGGATAATAATTGAACATATTAATAGGAAAAATTGTTTTATAAAATCTTTCTATATATAATTTGGAATTATTTATACATCCCAAATCTTTTGTTTGTTTTGAAGTAAAATCACCTGTGCAACATACATAAAACATTTTTATAATTTTTATAAAATTATAAAGAGTGACTTTTTGAGCTATTCCCCAATTGACAAATGGTCAAAGGATATGCAAAGGTAATTTACAGATGAGGAAATCAAAATGATCCGTAGTCACATAAAAAACTGCTCTAAATCATTACTTATCAGAGAAATGCAAATTAAAACTTCTCTGAGGTACCACCTCACACCTCTCAGACTGGCCAATATGACCAGAAAGGATAATGATTATTGTTGGAAGGGATGTGGGAAATCTGGGACGCTAAAACATTGTTGATGGAGCTGTGAACTCATCCAACCTTTCTGAAGAGAAATTTGAAACTATGCCCAAAGGGCAACAAAAATGTGCATAACCTTTGATCCAGCAATACCATTACTGGGTCTATACCCTGAAGAGATCATGAAAAAGGGTCAAAATATCACTTGCACAAAAATATTCGTAGCAGCCCTGTTTGTGGTGGCAAAGAATTAGAAATCAAGTAAATGTCCTTCATTTGGGGAATGGCTTAGCAAACTGTGGTATATGTATGTCATGGAACACTATTGTTCTATCAGAAACCAGGAGGGATGGAATTTCAAGGAAGCCTGGAGGGATTTGAATGAACTAATGCTGAGTGAGATGAGCAAAACCAGAAAAACACTGTCCACCCTAACAGCAGCATGGGGGCAATGATCAGCCTTGAAGGACTTGCTCATTTCATCAGTGCAGCAATCAGGGACAGTTTGGGGCTGTCTGCGATGGAGAATACCATCTGCATCCAGAGAAAGAACTGTGGAGTTTGAACAAAGACCAAAAACTATTACCTTTAATTTAGAAAAAAAAAAAACCCATGTCTTATTGTCTAATCTTGTTATCTCTTATACTTTGTTTCTTCTTTAAGGATGTGATTTCTCTCTCATCACACTCAATTTGGATCAATGTATACCATGGAAACAATGTAAAGTCTGCCTTCTGTAGGGGGGGGGTGGGGGGAGGGAAGTAAGATTAGGGGAAAAATTGTAAAACTCAAAATAAATAAAATCTTTAAAAAAAAGCACTACAAAAAAAGTGACTTTTTGGCATGCTCTGAGACTGTTGTCTTCTGACTCAGTTTCCCGACATAACAAAATGTTTTACCTATCAGACTTTAAGACTGGCTCAGGGCATTTGGCATCCATATGCCCTCTGCCTGAAAATCAATACCTAATAAGGAAAATTTTCCCGTTATGTTCTAGGTCTTTATAGCAAATTTCTATACATTCATGTCAGGTAGTCAGTATAAAAAATATAATTCAACTTAAAAAAAATTGTGCCAGTTTTGCTTATAGCTATCTAAATTCTAATAACCAGTTAGACTGATGTGTAGCTTTGGCGCCAGTTGTCAGCTATGTGTTCATTATGGTAATTAAGACCCTTTAAAGGTTTTTCAAAATGCTAAGGGGAATAGTTTAACAAAATGATATTTTGTGGCATCAGAATGTGATTTTCTTATAACAGTATCAGTTTCTGTTTTAAGGAAAAGAATGTCAGTCAACTAAGTATAGAAGAAGGATGATGTGTCTATTTTTAAAGTATTTTAAAGAGAAATCCATTTTCAGTTTTGATAGCATAAGGTTAAAATGTTTTATTTGTAAATCACTTACTGGATGCACATTGCTCTAAAATGATTACCAAATGTATATTTGTCAAACTTTAATGAATTCACTTCTGTAATAGAATTCATATCCTCATGGAAGTTATTTTTGTTAGTTGAATCTAAATCCCCCAAATGGGGAATAAATAATGGCAGCTAGAAAACTAGGTTTTTAAGACCAGGTTTGTATAAGACTGGTTAGGTTTTCAAATTTTAAATTTGTAATTTAAGTTCTCTGGGTGACAAATGGAAAATCAAATTGTAATTTCCATGATTGAAGAAGTTTTAGAATTTCATTTAGTAATAATGAAAATAAAAGTTTTAACCTGTTTAAAATGTGTGTTGAGAAGTTCCTTTACTAGAGATAGAGATCTCTACAAGTAACCTAGATTGAAGAAGACCTCTGGAACAACTTCTGAAGCCACAGACCTGTATCAGACAGCCCCAGAATTGGACCTGAATTTTCCTTTGCTGTTTGCGCTTCTTATCTGTATGGTATATATTATTAAAGGGGCCTGACTATTCCCTTTTGATCATTGTAAATGTGTCACCCACCATTATGTACTGTTATGGACCTCCCCTTGCCTGCCATATCTCTTGGCAATGTTCAGTCCCAAAGTTACGTCAATCTCGCTCTGATATACGCACCATCTCATTATATCTTTATTTGATTAATCCACAGTTGATATTATGGTGTCAAATTTTGATCAAAATGAGGGAATGTGAAAATTGAATTTCTAAACTCTTAGATTTCTTTTTTTTAGAAAGATTTTACAATTTTTCCCCCATTCTTGCTTCCCTCCCCCCCACCCCCCACAGAAGGCATTCTGTTAGTCTTTACATTGTTTCCATGGGATACATTGATCTCAGTTGAATGTGATGAGAGAGAAATCATAACCTTAAGAAAGAAAACTCTAAAGTTTAAGAGATAACAAAATTCCATAAGATGATGGGTTTTTTTTTTCTAAATTGCAGGTAATAGTCTTTGATCTTTGTTCAAACTCCACAGTTCTTTCTCTGGTAAATTCTTATATTTCTGATCAAAAATTAGCTTCTCATTAAGGTTTATAATTCTAGATATTAGCCTCTGCCCTTCTCAAGATCTGTGTTCTCCAGTTATAAATCTGAAAGAATACTCTTACAGAAATTATCCTGGTCCCTCTCTAATTGCATCTGCAAGTGGACTTTCACAGTTGTGTCAACAATTTAAATAAAGAACATCCTGAGAAGGCAGGATACTGGTCTGTCTATCTGTGAGAAACTAAATGAATTCTTACACTTAGCACATTTTGGAAAGGTAGAAATTCCAATGTTTTATATGTCTATAACACATCTGATAACCTAAAAGACCAAGTCAGAAAAGGAAACAGTAGGCTTGCTGCTAGTTGAATGAATCTTTGTTAGTTCTGACCTAGAATAGACCTTATAGATGGGTAAGATAACCATAAAATAATAACATCTTAATTCACTAACCTGATTTATTGGCTTCCAAAAGTTTGACTCTTTGTGTGATTTCTATAAATACTCTTCTACCATGATGTTCTAGGTAGACAATCTCTAATGATGCCTATCACCAGTAAATCTTAGTGAATAAATGTCATGGATAACCTAAAATTGGGGGTTTTTTAAACCTAAAAATTTAGGTTTTTACTGAGAAAACTGGGGCAAAGAGAGTAAAGTGATTTGCCCGGGGTCATACACCTGGGAAGTGTCTGAGGGCTGAATTTGAACTCAGGTCCTCCTGATTCTGGGCCTGGGGCTCTTATCTCTTGGTCATCTAGCTGCCCCTGAGTCACTTTGGGAGTCCCAATATGTGATATTGCTGACCAGAACAAGAGCAAAGTGTAGCAACAGGCCTTTTAACTGTTTCATCCAAGAAGCAAATGTCCCCCACCTCATTTTCTAAACTATTCAATCCAGTCTAGGGTCTGGTAGCTAAGCAGTGGCCTTGACTGGATAAAGGCATTGTCTTCTCATCTAATCCCTTTTCTGTCCTATTGGCTCTTTTGCCCAGTTTCCTAACCCAAAGTTTATTAGGCTTCCGAAAAAGGAGGAAAGGTTTTGGTAGAGGGCTCTGGTTTTTTAGGAGTTTGATTTAGTACTAAAAAGATTTCTTTCATTTAGGTGAATGTAAAAAGGACTTTAGACTTAAACAATATTTATTTCCTCATTCCCATTGGGCAAAAAGCAAGCCTTCATATGCTTTGATGGGGCAACTGCAGACATTTTTGGTGCCGTTCTCAATCTAGTGTCCCCACAGTTGTTAGAGACACTCCCTCTTTGGGGACGCTGGCAAGCCAGAAACAGTCTCCTATTCCCGTGAAGTAGAAAAATTCCAGGAGATGCTTTGAACAGAAAGCAAAACTGGGGCATTGAAGCTGCTGGAATGTTTTCGCTGCTTACCAGCTCTGCCTAAGGAGAGGAGGATCTGCTGGCTATTTGTTATTCCTCGAAATCAGCCAAAAGACAGCCAGGGTGTGTATAAAGGAATGGCCTTTGTTGGGACTTTTGCCCATCAAAACCCAGGCCAAACTCAGGAAAAATGGGATTTTTTTTAAAGTTTATTAAAATGTCCAAGTAGTAATATGTTATGGCAATGCCATGTCTCTCTCTAATAACAAATACAATCCTCCCCATGGCATCAACAAGTCACAGGATTGCAATAAAAATAAATAAATAAATAAATATAAATAAATAGACATCCTGGAAGGGGAGGAAGATTCCAGGGCTCTGTGGAGTTGATAAGGCACAGCTAACTTAGAGTCACGAGGGGCATTCTTCCTGCCTTAATAGAACCCTGGACAGCACCTTGTCTCCCCGAACCAGACATGAAGCAGACATTGGGTGGAGGGGCACTTCCCTAATGGAGTTGTGATGAATGCCAAGGCCTCCTGAGACAGTTTGAAGACAGAATATTCTTGTTGGATCCCGCCTTTTGATTTTATAGCCCTTTGTCTAATTACTATAAATAAATATCCCAAAATGTCACTTTGGGGTCCAATTCCTAACCAGACCCCACGCATGCATAACCACAAGCTTAGAAAACTAATAAACACAAATATTAATCTAATTCCATTTGTTCTGAAGACCAAATTCTCCAGGCAAATATGTTAGCCTAATTCCATTTATTCCTTATTAGGAAAACATGTTAAATTCTTTATTAAGGTCAAACTCTATAGTGTTATCAGTTAACATAGATTGCTCAGTCGAGATCAGCAAGGGTTTCAAGACTGAGCCAGCTTTTATTGATAATTTTCAGAATGAGAAAATGCCAACTGGGATAGATTCAAGTCAGCAAAAGGGGCTGGGCATCTCATTTCCACCCCAACTGCCTAGCTAAAGTCTGGATGACTTCTCTCCCAGTACTGATTGACAAGAAGGATTGGGATCAATGAGTTACTGAGTCAGGAGAACTTCATTTTTTTTGGAGACAGTAGGGTTAGATGACTTACCCAGGGTCTTATCAGTAGTGTCTAAGGTTACATTTTTAACTTGAGTCTTCTGAACTCCAAGGCTCTATCTACTGTGCTACCTGACTGTCCCCATAACTTTCAACAGGTATCTGAAGCCTTCTTAGAGGATTTCATATAATTATGACTGGTCATAACTTTTCTGAGATTCATCCTATAATTCTTCCATTGAAAACATGAAGATTACAAGAGACTAAGGTAGCAGCTGGGACTGATATAGAGAAACAAGTTAGAGGTTCAACCTCTCTGTCTAAATATTAGAAATTTCCCTAACTGGGGGCTCTGAGCAATGTAGCATTACAGTGAATTTTTTTTTGATGCATTCTTTTTTGAAAAATTGGACCGGCATTAGGATTTTTTTCTGCCATTAAGCTAACTCAAGTCAAGATCTAGGCATCCAGGGTGATCTGGTAAGAGGGGAAGGATATATAAGTTCTATCAGTCATCAATGCCTTCTCTTCACAGTCTCTGATACAGAGTAAGCGCTCATTAAATGCTTATTAACCTTACTCTGCCTTGCTGCAAGCATGTGGGGGGGGTTGAGAAAGAGGGAGGGAGGGAGGGAGAGAGAGAGAGAGAGAGAGAGAGAGAGAGAGAGAGAGAGAGAGAGAGAGAGAGAGACTAGCTCTACCCAATGGTTCAGAAAGGATGGCTCAATTCATAATTCATGGAAAATCCAAAGTCTGATGGATCACCTCTTTCCATCATCATGCATACTCTCTTCAAGAAAAGACTCAGTAAGAGCTCTGCTTGGCAAGCAAGAGGTAAATTTATCAAACAAATAAACAAAAAAAGATTCCATTTTAACAGAAAACGACAGACTCCCTCAATGTGCGAATTATCTCAGAATCCTCCAAGGAGGGACAGTAGTAAATAAATAAATGAAGACCAATGAGGAAAAGATACAACATGCAGCCAATTCTAATCTATTGAGACAAGTGGAAAAATGGAGATGGAGAAGAATGGGTAACGGGCAGCAAAAAATCACTGCCACCCTGATTGCAGCGGTTCTACACAGAAGTTTAATCAATGCAAATCAATCACTCTTTCTAGCATGAAGCCCAAAAGGAGCCAGAAGACTGGCATTACTTCCCCAGTGACAGAGATGACCCTGACTCAGAACCAAAACTTATCAGTAAATCTTACAAAGATGAATGATTGGGCAATGGACAGACTTTTCTTTAAGCAGAAAAACTCAGTTGAAGGCAAACTTGGCAAGAGGCCCAACAAAAGAAGCTCCTGTGTGGCCTTTTTGGGATGGAGAGGTGGTTAGTCCTGAAAGATGCAAAAATAGAGGAGAAAAGAATATCTGTCAAATTGTTTTTGAATGGCAGAGGAGAGGTAGAGGAAGGTCAGAAGTGGGCAGGAAAGCAAGGTAGTTTTGTCATTAGTTTTGGTAAAGTTCTGGAGGGGCCAGGCTTGGATTGAAGCCATTTCCATGGTGGTGGGCATGGAGGAGCTCCCATTCTGGCACACTCAAAGGCTCCTGTGAAGGGGAGTGGTGGCTGGGTCCAAACTGGGAAGAGACACCCTCCTGAGTGGAGGGTGGGGATCAGCTACCTCTCATCATTTCTTGGAGCCCCAACTATGGGTGGCTCTTACTCATGTTTGTTCATTTTCCAATCATTTTTGACACAGGCTCCCCAATTCCTGCCATCCAAGGGAACAAGGACCAACTACAGGACCAACTACACATCTCTCCAGAAGAGGTTTGAGCTCTATGCTAAGTTCTATAAGCCATCACCACACACTCTCAAATAGAATAACAGAAGATCACAGTCACCTATAAAATCCTTATTTCTCCTCTTTGTATACCATTGTGTTTGTTAACTTCCTAATGAAATGATAATTCATAGTTAAAAATGAAGTTCAACTAAGGAAAGTCAGCCCAAGGGTATTTAAGAATAAAAACAGAAGAATAATACCAGAAGGAAAAAATGGGAAACTCAGCAATAATTTTATCACCATTGACAGCTGAGTCACTATTCTAAGATGCTCACATCATCTGGCTGTGTGTCGAGAAATAGAGATGTCCGTGAAGGGGACCATGAGGAGCAAAGCGGTCCAAAGGGAGTGGAAGCAGAGGTGGAGGCCCCTTGATTGGCCATGGTTAGACACTTTGGGGGTGGGGTCCATGAATATAATGAATATATCCGTGGAGTAAAATATGAATAACATGATGAAAAGAGACTAATGATGCAGAGTAAAGTAAGCAAAGTAAAAAAAAAAACATACATAAAATGTGGAGCGGCTAGGTGGCGCAGTAGATAGATAGAACACCAGCCCTGGGGTCAGGAGCACCTGAGTTCAAATCTGTCCTCAGACACTTAATAATTACCTAGCTGTGAGGCCTTGGGCAAGCCACTTAACCCTACTGCCTTGCCAAAACCTAAAAAAAATAAATAAATAAAAACCATAAAATGACACAATGCAAAGCAAAAAAAACCAAAACCCAAAACCAACCACACACACACACACACACACACACACACAAAAGTGAATGTGGCAAAATTATAGCAAAGTATAGCTCAAAAGAAGAGCTAATAGTAGTTAACACCTAGATAACATTTACAGAATGCCAACCCAACAAATTCCGGGAGGAGATGCTGTTATTATCCTCACTTTACAAAGGAGAAAACTGAGGCAAACAGGCTTGGAAGTGTCTTGCCCAGATGTCCCTCAGCTAGGAAGTGTCTGATTTGAAATCATGTCTCCCTGATTCCAGACCCAGTTCTCTAAATTCTTTTTTTTTTTCAGTTCTCTAAATCTGAGCCACCTAGTTGCCCTACTGAGGATATGTAAAACATCCCCCCCCCCCCCGCTTCATTGAAGAAGTGCTGGTCCATGGAGCACATCAGGTACTATGCTATATTGATGATTTTTCTCTTATTCCTTTTATTTTAAATTGTAAGGGATGGTTCTCTGAGAAGAGAAAAAAAGGAGGATGAAAAGAAGGAATTTAGATTATATAAAAACAAAGTTGTTAAATAAAGGCTTTGAGATACTAATTTATTTGCAAGATATTTAAAGGAGGGAAAGATGCTAAATGCACAGAATAAGTCTTGGGCCTCATTAAAACTGGGGGGGGGGGGTGACTGAGAGAGCATACCAGCAGGATACTTTCTCATCTATGTAGAATCTTTTTAAAAATTTTTTATTTATTTGAGGCAATGGGGTTAAATGGCTTGTCCAAGGCCACACAGCTAGGTAATTATTAAGTGTTTGAGGCCAGATTTGAATTCAGGTCCTCCTGACTCCAGGGCTGGTGCTCTATCCACTGCACCACCTAGCTGCCCCTTATACAGAATCTTTTTTTTTTTTTTGCAAGGCAATGGGGTTAAGTGGCTTGCCCAAGGCCACACAGCTAGGTAATTATTAAGTGTTTGAGACCGGATTTGAACCCAGGTTCCCCTGACTCCAGGGCCAGTGCTTTATCCACTATGCCACCTAGCCGCCTCTCCTTATACAGAATCTTAATGAAAGTGTGTGAGAAGTCCACAAGGGCTCATGACCATGTATATTGGCCCTTATTCTAAGAGACTAAGAAAGTCATCCTTACTTCATGGATCAAGAGGATGAAAATGGCTGGCCCAGCATAAGTAAGGGGTATTGCTGTCATATAATGGTTTACTGGACTGGAAAGGATATAATCATTGGACATAGTTGTTTGCATGTTGTCTTTTGCCTTTGTTTGGGAGCACTAAGCTCCCAAATATTATACCTCTGGTACATCATAGACACTTTAATGTTTCTTGAATCGACTGTTTGCCTGACAGTCAACAGAAAAATTCCCCAGGCCTCTTTCTGTTCCCCCAATGAAGTTTGTTCTTCTCCATCTCCCATTAATTGAGGAAGGGGAGGTCTTGTCTGATCAGAGGAGTAATGGCCCCTCTCCTTGGGATTGGTTTTATCTCCAACAGCTAGATGCTCTCAGTTTGGGGGTCATGTTGACAAAGCATGGTCAAGCATGTGATCAAGATTGTCTCTGTGATTTGAGGTTTGTTTATTTTACCTTATTTCCCTGCTCTCATCTAGTTAAATTCTCATTCTGTCCACCATCTTTAAGGCTCTTAAGGCAAACAGATCTCAATGGGGTTTGTGGCAGGTCTGACCAAAGTCCACCACATTCCACCCCTTGACTGGGGTCATAGGTGGTCACTTCGGCTCTGGGTCAAAACACTATGTATCAGATTAGTAACTGGACACAAGATTCTCTACAATATTGTTGGGAGAAAACAAAGCTTATTGCTAAGATTAATGTACTAGTAAGTTAGTCCCAAGAGAAGCTGTCAACCTAGACCCATGGTTTTTGAGAGAAATGATTGTTAAATGACCAAATATGGGGAGATCATCCAGGATTTTTTTCCCTTTCTCATTTGTACATTAGGTCAAAGTTTAATTCCATGAAGTGTAGGGTAGATGATAAGCTGAATCTTACAAAGATTTTAAGATGAGTCCACTCAATCGAGTCTGAGCAAAGGTAGACCCCCTTATCTCTAGACTGCTTTGGGGGCAGCAGCTGGCTGGTGTAGTGGATAGAGCTCCAGCCCTTGAGTCAGGAGGATCTGGCCTGACACCTGATACCAACTAGTTGTGTGGACATGATGGCCTCACATCCAGGGCCATCTCCAGTCCTCCCGATACAGATGTTTTCAGAGGAGATAGTGAGGCTGGTGACTAAGCACAGCAGCACCCCTCACTCAAATCCCATTCATGTGCTTGTCATGGCTTTACCTCCCTGATGATAGTTCTTCTTTGAGAATGAAGGACAAACATCATCATCATCAGATTGCCTTAGATAGGGGCAGTCTGGATAAGATATATATCTCTTTGTCAAAGACTGAATGTTTAGAGTCATGGTCCCCCAACCCTCTATTAAACTAAGCCCACCTCTCATTTTAATATTCATTTTTTCTCATTAATTAATGAGAGTTGATTGTCAGCCTCAGGAACACCTACTCTTCCAAGGGCATATATTCATTGAGTGGGTTCTTTAAGGGATCTTTAGCATTCCAGAATACCACTGACCCCTTTTATTAATTATTACTAGTATAAATTGCCCAGAAATTATGATTCTTGAACTTTTTATACATCACATTTTCTTATCCTGGGATCTCTTCTCATATGGACTGTGAAAAAGTACCATTTGACTTTTTCCATGATCATCACTCCTTCCTAAAACCACCTAATTAGCAGCTTTATCTTTATAGCATAAGCAAAGTCAGTAGTACCTCTACTACCACAACCACTTCCTATAAACTTAATCTGACCAGAATGAAGCATCCAACAAAGAAAGAAAATTTCAAACTGGGTGATAGTTCATAGGTAATTCATGGTTCGAGTTCCTCTACCTAGGGCATTGCCAAGTGGCCTAAACTTGTATCTTCCAATATGCAACCAGAACAGAAAGAAGAAAAAAAGGATGGCATGGTTTCTTTGGAATTATAGCTAGGTACAATCTTTCCTGTAGCTGAATTATAGCTAGGTACAATCTTTCCTGTAGTATCTCCACTCTTTCATTCTAATGGCCAGTCACCATTCAGAAATCTTTGGATTAGAGATTCCCCAACTTGATGCAGTCATTTATGGTTCCAGGACCATCCATTCAAGCAAAGGACTTCACCCAGATAAAACAATAATCCTTATTCCACTAAATGAAATTCTCTTTTCCAGTCCATGTCCTCTTCTGTTTCATAGTATTCTCCCTTTCAATTGGGTCAAAGGAAAACAGAAGTATCTTGTCATTTGGATGAATTAAAAGATATTCCTACTCTCACTTTGCTCACCAAACTCTGATTAGATCTTTTATTCAAATAAAACCAAGGATTTCCATGTAGACTGTTCCTTGATTAAATCTTCCATTCAAGAGACTCATCAGGTTCCTCATTCAAGTAAAATCTAGGACTTTAGACTAAATGACTCTCAAAATATCGTTTCTTCATCATTCCTAACATAACTGAGCCTGAATGCATGTGCCTTCACCTGGATAAAGAATGAACATAGTGTGCTAACATATTGGATATGCAGGAGATGAGCTGGAGATGAAGGAAGGAAATAAGCATTGCTTCAGTGTCTGTTACATTTCCAGGCATTGCGTTAAATTTCTTACAATGACTCTGGTAGATTCGAGTTATTCTTATCCCCAGTTGATAGTTGAGGAAAATGAAGCAAACAAAGATTGGCAACCTATCCAGGCTAAGAACTGGAGGTCACATTTGAAATTCAGGTCTTTCTGACTCCAGTCACAGTCCTCTATCTAGTGGATCCCCTAGCTCAAGGATGACTTCAAGATGACAAATTAAGATCATTAAGAAGATGGCGATTCTATCAACAGAGTTAGAAAGAGGGGAATGTTTTAAGCAAAATGCATTCTGTTTAGTTCATTTAACTAGAAATGTCTACTAGGCAGGTTACTGAATAGGAGAGAGACTGGGGCCGGGGAGTTAGATTTCTGAATTCTCCATATGGAAATGGGAGATGATCAAAGGTTTGTTGATTGATATTTCTTTATCCACCATGAGTTGCAGGCTCATTTGGCCTACACCTTCTGACCACTGACTTTGAAGAGCCAAGATCAACATGAACACCAAATTAAAAGAAAGAAAGAAAGAATAAAGATGAGAAAATGTTAAGGTGTACAAATAAATTAGCTTCGACTGGATTTTTCAAACAAGCTATCACAATCGATGGGTTTAAGGTCAGCTTTCATGGATAGCTGAGGGGGAGTGATCTCTTTCTTTACTAGTTTACTTTCCTTCTTCATCTTGTGTAGTAAGGGAATCAAGGAGCTATAGGTTTTTTTCCTTTTTTTTTCTTTAAGGCAATGGAGTTAAGTGACTTGCCCAAGGTCTCACAGCTAGGTAATTAATAAGTGTCTGAGGCCAGATTCGAACTCATGTACTCCTGACTCTAGGCCAGTGCTCTATCCACTGCTTCACCTAGTTGCCCCACGGAGCTATAGTTTTGATATTTCCTGATGAATTTCTAAAATTGAACCATGTTTTATATCTGCTAGGTAGTACCATGGTTCATAGAGCCCTGGGCCTAAGTTCAAATTTGACCTCAGACACTAACTAGCTATGTGACCTTGGGCAAGTCACTTCCTTTCAGTTTCCTCATCCGGGGGTTGCTGTGAGCATCAAATGTAAAGTGCTTTAACCTCAGGATCAGGCATATCAGGTGCTTTATAAAAGTGAGCTATTAGTTTTATCAATAAATAAGCTGAGCTTCCCCATTTTATAAAAATTATTACTTGTAAAGAATAAATTAGGGAAGCCTCTTTTCCTTAAGTTTCTGCTCCTCTCTCTTTCTCTATAGCCACTCTCCTAATTTTCAAGCCTTACATAAAAATTAAAGTCACTATGCTACTTAGTAACAGCATACCCAACAATAAAATGCAGATTTTTGGTTAGTTGGGGTAGCTAGGTGACACAGTGGAAAGAATTCTAGATCTAGAGTCAGGAAGACCCTAGTTCAAAGGTGGATTCAGACACTAACTAGCTATGTGACCCTGGACAAGTCACTTTACCCTGTTTGCCTCAGTTTACTCAGCTATAACTAGAGAACTGGAGAAGGAAATGGTGAATCATTCCAGGGTCTTTGCCAAGAAAACCCCAAATGGGATCATGAAGATTCAAAAATGATTGAACAAGAACAACAAAACGTGACTACTTATAATCTATCAATTGTGAGAACAATCACACCCAAAACACCTTTAGTCATGACTATAACTGTTGACTTGTCAGTTCTGGAAATACAGTCCTGCTATTGAGTTATCTCAGGAGACCAATTAAAGCCTAGCCTCAAAAATTAGGCTCATGTTCCCCCCTACCCACAGACACAAAATACTGGTTAATTCAGCTCTCTTAGCTCTTTTGAATTCTCTTCAGTCAACATTTCCAAATTTTAACAAATGCAAGTCATTACCAGAAGGAGGAGGCCAAATAAACCCAGAAATCATCTCACGCAGATAAAGAAAAGTCAGCCAAGAAATATTTATTAAGCATATTGCTAAGTCCTGGGAATACAAAGAAAGGCACAAACCTTGCTCTGCCTTAAGGAGGTCACAATCAAATAGAGGCTGGCAAGATGTAGTTCAGTAGCTGAGACCATAGACAGAGAGTGGAGAGAAGGTTCAGGAGACAGAGCAGGACCAGGAGTCTCCTATACAAGGGATGGTTGATGCAAGTCTTGAATGAAACCAACAATAACCACCATACTATCTAACATTTACAGAACTTTGAGCTTAGCAAAACACATTATTAATATTTTATTATTGATGTTCACTATCTCCCTGTGAGGTGAGGGTCTTACCTTGGAATATTACTAGGAGGAGAGGCAGTGAGGGAAGGAGAGCACACAGGCTAGCCTCCATAGGCTATAGATTTCTTGGAGAGAAGAAGAATAGGGAGAGGCCCGGAAAGGTAAGAAAGGGTTGGGCAATGAGGAACGGTAATGTCAGAGAGGGATCTCAGTAACTTGTGGGCTCCGGGCCCATCTCCCGCCAGGTTGGGTTCCCTCCAATCTTCAAGAGTCAGTGACTAGCACCCCATTTCTACTAACACTGGATTAACTCTCACAAGAGAATATATATGTATATATATATACATATATATGTAAATAGATTTGACAAGAACATATAAACATTTCTCCCAACACCTGGGGGCCAAGTTCTTCCTATACCACCTTGTTTTGGGGGCTTGGGGAGAAGGGATCTGTTGCTACACAATATAGTTCCCACAAAATTGATATCCAAAGGCCATATATCTGTGGGATGGGTCCTGCTGGGCTGGAGAACCGAAGTCTACTTCCTATCATCACTCCTTGCTCCTCCAAACTTCAGTGCTGGGTTGGTGGCCCTCAGTTTGGATAGAGGGAGCCTCCACTCCCTGCATCTAAAGTGGAAAAGGAAAATGAAAAAGAAAAGGGAAACCCAAGGCCTGTTTCTAGGGGGTGGAAGATGGGGGGAGGCCTCCTGACCCTTGTTCTCTCACCAGAAGCCTTGAGTGAAGATATTACCTTGCTCCTCCCAGATGTGGACCATCTGGAATTGATGCTGACAGTTCTGGCTACTGAGGCACTGCAAAACATCCTATCAAATGTGGTGAAGGCCAACGGAAACCAGTTCCAGAATGCCCAAACATGTGTCAGTCTTCAAGGTTCTTCTAGAAGTGGGACTCTACCATCCTTCGCAAGAAGGCACAATCTTAGCAACCCTCCCCTCCTCCATTATATTTCATATTAAGGGTAACTATGTGAATCTTTAGGAAGACCTCCAGTTCAAATCCAACCTCAGATAATTACAAACAGCACCCTGGGCAAGTCACTGTAATCCTGTCTCCTTCCTAAAATGGAAGAACAAGTGATAAAATATTTCTAACGTGCTTTGTTAACTTGAAAGCATTCTCTAAATGTTAACTGTTATGGCTGTTAGAATTGTTATTTGTTCCCGAAGGCAATATGGGATCATGGGAGCACAATATGGTTAGAAAAATCACTGATTGGAGGTCACCCGGAGTAGGGACACTTGAAGCAGTAAGAACAGCTCAAAGGCAAGAGCACCAGTTCAGGAAAGAAGTAATGGGGGGAAGGGCGGCTAGGTGGCATAGTGGATAAAGCACTGGCCTTGGAGTCAGGAGTACCTGGGTTCAAATCCAGTCTCAGACACTTAATAATTACCTAGCTGTGTGGCCTTGGGCAAGCCACTTAACCCCATTGCCTTGCAAAAACCTAAAAAAAAAAAAAAGTAATGGGGAGAAGGCAGTTAGATGGCACAGTGGATAGAGCACTGGCCTTGGAGTCAGGAGGACCTGAGTTCAAATTTGACCTTAGACACTTAATAATTGCCTAGCTTGGCAAGTCACTTAACCTCATTGCCCCTTAAATTAAATAATTTTTTAAAAAGTAATGGGGGTCTGAATGAGGGAGACACAAAGCCTAGAGAGAAGGGGATGCGGATATTTGATGTGCTGAAGGGAGAAATGGCAAGATCTGGCAATTGGCTGGATATATGGACCAAGAGCCAGTGAGGATGGGACTGACATGGAGAGGGGTGGGGAGATGTGGAGTCTTTGACAATAATGGGGAAGCGTGAAAGGAAAGGCTTGGGAGAAAGAGAATTCAGTCTTGAATATGTTGGGTTTGAGATGCCCAATGGACAGCTAGAGATTCAGGATCAGAACTCAGAAGAGAGATTGAGACTGGAGGAGATCAATTAATTATAGGAGCTAGGAGGTCGCCAATGCAGGAAAAAGGAAAAAAGCCCAAGAGAGAGAGCCTGGGGGATACCCAAAGGTATGGGGCAGGACGAAGTCATCCCAGAGAGGAGACAGTGTGCAGTGGGAGAAGAGGTCAGTGGTGTGGTTCCAGAGAGTTCCAGTGTGAGAACATGGTCAATGGTATCAAATGCCCCCAAGAAGTCCCGAAAAATGAGGACTGAGAACTGGACATCAATGAGATTTGGCAATAAAGAGGTTACTGGTAGCTGAGAAGAGACTAGTTTTAGTCAAAGGGCCAAATTACAGAGGGTTTAAAAATATGCTAGAAGAAAGAAAGTGATGTCTAAGCAGAAATGACTTTTTTCAAGAAGTTTGATAGAGACAAGAGAAATATAGGCTAGAAGGTTTGAGAGAGGGTTTTATGAGAATGGGGGAGACTTGGGTATGTTTCTGGGCAGCAAGAAAGGATGGAAGAGAGAGATGGGGAAAGTCTGAAGATTAGAGGGAGAGAATAGGGATGACTGAAGGTGCAATCTGTGAGAGAAGACGGGAGGGGATGGGATCCAAGGGTCATGTGGAGGGGGTGGTCTTGGCTAGAAAGGCCATCTCCAGAGACTGGGGTAGAGGAAGATAAAAGTGGGAACTTGAGATAGGAGAGGTGAGAAATGAGACAAAATCTTCCACTGAGAGGGTGGGTGGAGACTTGAGGAGAAACAAGGTTTGGAATTGCTTCTGGGGTGAGTGAGATAGAAAATCGATGAGAGGGGCAGCTGGGTGGTGCAGTGGATGGAGTCCTGACCCCTGGAGTCAGGAGGACCTGGGTTCAAATCTGACCTCAGACTCTTAATAATTGCCTAGCTGTGAGACCTTGGGCAAGCCACTTAACTCCATTGCCTTAAATAAATAAAAATTTTTTAAAAAGGAAAATGACAGGGTTAGAAGCATTTAAGCCAGATTCAAATTAGATGATATAAATTTGTAGAGAATGGATGATGGGAGGAATCCAGGATTGGGACCTGGCAAGGAGCGATTTGATAAGACAAGGAAAGGAAGCAGAGGTTTTAAAAATAGAAGACAGAAATGGGCAGCTACATGGTATAGTGGATAGAGCAGCAGCCCTGGAGTCAGGAGGACCTGATTTCAAATCTGGCCTCAGACAGTAATTGCCTAGCTGTGTGGCCTTGGGCAAGTCACTTTACCTCATTGCCTTAAATAAATTAAAAAAAAATAAAAATAGAAGACAGAGTTGAGCGATTTATCAAGGGGTCAAGATTCAGAAGGGAGAAGAGCATCACCAGTGTTGGGGTGATGGCTTCAGTAAGCATTGAAGAAGAGGAGGGATTCTAGAAGTCCCTATGAAGATGTAAACTAGGGTGAGGGTTAAAAGATTCAGGGAAGGAAGGGATGATGAAAGATTAGAATCAGAGAATAGAATTTCAGATTTCATGGACATGAAAGAGAAGCATTTGCTGGGAGCAGGTATGATCAAGGGTATGACTTGTGCATGGCTCTGTGGGTCATGAGAAATGGGTCAATTGAGGAACTGAGAAGGGAAGAGTGTTTGAGGAAATGCTTTACCCATGTTTGTTGAAAGTCACTCATATGAGGGCCAGAGGTGGGGTGAAGACTGTAAACCAGGAGCTTAAATCACCGAGGAAGGGAGGGAGGAAATAAAAACTCCTAGAGGATGATAAAAACAGCAGTTGGACTTTAGAACACAGGATAAATTTGGAAAGTGTGAACCTCAAAGCAGGAGAGGGGTTACTAAATAGTGACGAGTGGTAGGAAGTCCTGAAAGTCTTAATGGGGATCAAGAAATATTCAGATTTCTATATCACACCCAATGAGTTGGGAAGCAATGTCATCAAAGTTAAGTCTTCGGGAATGACAGAAGTTGGGAAGAGTCCAAAAAAGATGAAGAGGAAAACGAGGGCAGAGCAGAAAGTGCAGGAAGACCTGGAAGGTTGGGCTGAGCTGGATGGAACCCTCAAAGGAGTGGGGAGCTGGAGGAGACTGGAATATGCAGTTGATTGGACAGTCCAGGCTGTCCATAGATCTTGGGCGACACTGTGCATCCAATACTAGCAGGACCCAGAATTAACCAGGAAAGAGCTTCCTTTGGACAAACATCTAAATAGCAAGAGATCTGTCTTAGAAGTGGCCATTGTAGGATGGCTAGGTGGTGCAATGGATGGAGCACTAGTCCTGGAGTCAGGAGGACCTGAGTTCAAACGTGACCACAGACATTTAATAATGACCTAGCTGTGTGGCCTTGTGACTTAACCGCATTGTCTTGCAAAAATCCACCCCCTCCCCCCCAAAAAGATTCAGGAAATGGCAGTTGTGTGAGGGATGGTTTAGAGAGACCATGGAAAGCAGGAAGACTTTGGAGACAGCCCAGGTTAAAAGCCCAGGGGTCTGGGCAGCTAGGTGGCACAGTGCATAGAGCACCAGCCCTTGGAGTCCGAAGGACCTGAGTTCAAATCCGGCCTCAGACACTTAATAATTGCCTAGCTGTGTGACCTTGGAAGTCACCTAACCTCACTGCCTTAAATGAATTAAAAAAAAAAAGCCAAGGGACCTGGAGCAGAGACTATGCCAGTGGAGAGAAGAGGAGAAACAGGTGAAAGCTTCAGAGGAGAATCAACAAGATTTGATAATTTATTGGCTGTGTAGGGCTGATGCGGAGAAGAAAGTCAAGGATGACCACAATGGTGGGACTAAGAGACTAGGAGAGCAGTGGCTTCAGGAGAAACAGCTGTGTGGAAGAGGGGCAGGCTTGGGAAGAGACGAGGGCCATCTGCAACGGCCAGCTGATCCTAGTCGACTGGCCATGCAGACCTTTGGTCATGTGCAACTGGGGTTCAGGAGTGAGGCTAGGGCCTGCTCCATCCGAGTCAGCCCTCCAACCTATCATGATGAGGTCACTGAGGAAGAAAGTATGGAGAAGCAAAACAGCTTGGGGAACACTTACTCTCAGCCAGTGAGAGCAAGGGGAAAAGGAGTGATCAAAGAGAAGAAACCAAAGAGAATGGTGTCTAGGCAGAAGGAAGAAGGAAGACCCCATTGACAGGCATCACATCCTGCATGAAGGTCAAGGACCTTCTCAAAGAGGATGGAGTAAACACCACTGGAAGGCACTTGGGGAGACAGGGCATTGCTTTCAGTAATTTCAGTAATAGAATGGCAAACATCTTTTTAAGGACCAATTGTGCAAAGAATTGGAAATTAAGTGAATGTCCTTCAATTAGGGAATGGCTTAACAAACTGTGGTCTATGTATGTCATGGAACACTATTGTTCTTCTAGAAACCAGGAGGGATGGGAATTCTGGGAAGCCTGGAGGGATTTGCATGAACTGATGCTGAGTGAGATGAGCAGAACCAGAAAAACACTGTACACCCTAACAGCAACATGGGGGCGATGATCAACCTTGATGGACTCGCTCATTCCATCAGTGCAACAATCAGGGACAATTTGGGGCTGTCTGCCATGGAGACTAGCTAGCATCTGTATCCAGAGAAAGAGCCATGGAGTTTGAACAAAGACCAAGGACTGTTATCTTCAATTTAGGAAAAAAACCTGCTATCTTATTGTCTGATCTTGTTATCTCTTATACTTTTTGTTTCTTCCTTAAGGATATGATTTCTCTCTCATCACACTCAATTGGGATCACTGTATACCATGGAAACAATGGAAAGACTGGCAAACTGCCTTCCATAGGGGTGGGGGGAGGGAAGCAAGATTGAGGGAAAATTGTAACACTCAAAACAAAATCTTTCTTGAAAAATTACTCACAAAATTAAGTGACTTTGTTTTTAAAAATAAATATTTAAAAGTGAATATAAAAAAAATAAAGACCAATTATATCAAGAAAGATTTGTGCCATTGAATTAATAATATCCTAGCAGTGCTGGGGCCAAGAGTCAGAGAAATCTCTGGAGAACCAACATTCTGAGATTCCCAAAGGACAATGGAGCTATGGGAACAATTGGCCGCCGCGGCCTGCTCCCAGAGATGGTTATTTGTCTATGAGGAGCAGGAGAAAAGATGCCCTCAGAGACGGCAGTTGGAGGGAAGTGCATCTAGTGGATCCATTGGAGTCACACTGCATGAAAAAGATGCTATCTGCCCCAATGGAGGGAGTCCTCACTTCAGGAAGGTCACAGTCCTGCTGAGACATTGAAGCTGTATTGGAAATTGTTAGCTGAGGGACCAATGATCAGAGAAGCAGTTTCCCATCTACCTGGGGAAGGTGAGACGAAGGTGTGTATGAGGGGGGGTGGAATACTGTAGACGACAGGTACCAGGTGAGGCGTGGAGAAGACCTCCAGGGTAGCCAGTCTTTGAGCTGACATTGGCAGGAGCGGGGCAGAGCCTCCTGGGCTTGGGGGTCATGTAGAGGAGAGACGGAGGGTCCTGAGCTAAGATGAGCATGGAGGCCCTAGGGCTGGATCATGGATCACGGATACCTATCAGCAAATATGAACCACTGGTTATTTGTCAATAGTCACGGATCATACACAAGTGTGAATTCTCCCCACTTCATACAAGGACACCAGTCCCAGAGCGAGGAAGGAGCTGTCCAGTTTCTTATCCTAAAGATATTTTGGGGTAGAATTTGAACCCAGGTCTTCTTCCTCCTAGACCTTTCTCCACTCTGCACTCAGAGGGAGGGCTGGATGGGGAGCGGAGGGAGCAGTGAAGGGGCTTGAGGGGGGAAGGAAGTCCTCCTGAAGAACCTATTGGGTGCCTGGCACAGTCTAATCCCAACCAGAACGTGGTCTGGGTGCCACTGATTCCAATTGGACAGGGGAAGAAACTGAGGCTGGCAGAGGTGAAGTGACTTGCTCTGAGGTCTGAGGCTAGATTTGAACTCAGGTGTTCCTGACACGCCAGGCATCTGGAATCTGCCTCAGGGAAGAATTGAACACTACCCAAACCGGGGCGACTCCCTGAGATGGGAGCTCCCATTCTATTACTGAAATTATTGAAAGCAATGCCCTGTCTCCCCAAGTGCCTTCCAGTGGTGTTTACTCCACCCTCTTTGAGAAGGTCCTTGACCTTACGTGATGCCCGTCAATGGGGTCTTCCTTCTGCCTAGACATCATTGACTTGGGTGCCCGTGTGCACTTCATCAACTGTTGTACGAGGGCACAGCCACCAGATGGCGCTCCAGCCCAAGGGACTGAGCATGTGTGGCCATCCCGGGCGGGCTCTGCCTTTGACTGGCATATTTGTAGGGGCCACTCCTCCAGCGGGCTGGGGTTAGAACTGCTGAAGGGCCTCACTGCACTGCGTCTCCTGGGGTCCCCACCCTGACCGGAAGCACAGAGGACCCGGATGGATAGGCCAGGCCGGGATGCTATGGGGGGCAGGCTGGGACCCCAGGCCACAGCCACCCTCGGTCACCTTGAGCAACCCTAGCGAACGATCCTTGGGCTCTCTTCCTGACATCTGACCATCTCGGGAAACGGCCCAGGCTACCCCTGCCAAAGTGACCCCAGAATCCTCACGCCCCTCAACAGCTTCCTCAAGAGTCTTCAGTGAGAATGGTGCCTCCCTCACCCCCCCCATTTCACATTGACGCCTAGGTGACCAGTGGACAGAAGGCTGGGGCTGGCATTAGGAAGACCGCAGATGGGGGACCCTGGGAAAGTCACTTCGCCCTGATGGACCTCAGTTTTCCTCTATAAAACGAGCTGGAGAAGGAAATGGCAAACCACTCCAGTCCGCCAAGAAAACCCCCACCGGGGTCCCCAAGGGGCAGACATGGGCAACCGTGGTTAGGAAGCCCTGTTCAGGCTGGGGAATCCCGCGGTGGATGGGGGGCTCCTGGAGCTCAGGCCACCTTGGTGGGAATCCTCCCGGCCGAAACTCCGCATGGCCTGTTGCGGGTTCGGGAGCCTGGCTTTGGTCGGTGGCACGGGCTGGGCCGGAGCCCCAATGACCAATTGGGAAAACTGGGTCAACAGGCTGGGCTGAGGGGCTACGAGGGGTTTCCTTCTTCAACCCCAGCAGCCGCTTTTCCAGTAGCTTCCTCATGAATTGGTTTTAATGGAAGGAAACCCATTATCTCGGTCACCTGGGGAGGCCACCAAGCTCTCCAGAGGGAAAGATGGCAGGGAGCCTGTCGCCATCCCCGAACCCCCCACATCTCTGACGCCACAGGTTTCCTAACCAATCGGTATATTCCCACCTAGGATGGGAACTTAACTTTCGGAGGTTCCTTTCTTTTGGCTTACCAAGGGGCTGTAGACCCCCTTCAAACTGGTATTGCCATTACCTTACCAATAAATTGAACTTATACGTGGAAATCTGTGCCTCGATTTACCTTAATTACAATCACAACTAGGTTTCTGGGTTAGGTTACAATTGGGGGCAGGATTCACACTGGGAGGAAGACCAGGGAAAGAACGATTATAGGGAGGAGTCAAGGATTCCAGCAATGGGGCAGGAGTGGGAATGGGGTGAGGGTCAGTTTTGGAGAAGGGACCTGGCCCCGGACTAACAGTTCAGGGGAGGTTCACGGTCAGTTCGAGGGCTGGGGAGAGGGGAGTTGGGATCAGAATGGCCCGGCCGAGGATGGGGGACACAAAGCGTCTTCCTAAGAGGCTGGGGGGGGGGCAACCTGCATGGGAGGGAATGGGGGCTGAGGGTGGAACTCCCCCAACCAGCCCCAGCCCCACAGAGTGAAGAGATTCACCTGTTCTTTCCAGTCTTAAAAGCAAAGGGAGCTGGGGGGGAGGAGGGATTCCAAAGGGCTGGCAGGAGGGTCGGGGGTCCCATCTTTCCTGCCCCCCTACAAGACCCCAAAGTGTCGTAGTTGCTTGGTGGATCTCCAGGCCCAACCCCTGGACAAAGCTCCAGGCCTCCTGAGGCCACCGTGGGAAGGACTCCTTTGCCCCAGAGATCGACCATCCCCCTGCCCATCCCCCTGCCCAGCCCCCCACAGCCAGTCAGCCTTCTCTCTGCTCAGAGCCCAGGCGGGGAGGCCCCAAAAACTGAGGGGCTCCTTGCCCCGGTCCCTCGGCTCCACTCTGAATCCTGGAGGTGAGTCGTGGTAAAAGCAGATGGGACTCCCCACACCCCCCCCCGGGGCCAGCGGTCCTTCTGAGTCCTGTCACCGTGTCCTCGTGACCCCCTCAGAACTGGAGCCAGGGCTTGGTGGAGGACAGACCCCTCTATCTGGGGTTCACGAGGCAACGCCCGATACTCAAGAAAGGAAAAGGATGAGAGGCCCCTGCTCAGGCTCCAAAGTCCAGCCCTGTCCAAGGGCCCTGAGCATTGGTGGGAGCGGGGTGGGGCCCAGGAGATGAGGTGGCCGCCCAGGAAGGGGCTGAGCTCCTCGACAGAGAACAGCAGAGAACAGAGGGGGCATGAGGGGCACGTGCCCGTCAGAAATGTCATTTATTACAGAGGTCAGAAGAGTGATCACCAGGGACAGTCACTGGGGGGGGGGGGGAGGGGGAGAGATCAGGGCTCCAACGATGATTGGAGGAGAGGGATTCAAGGATGGGGGAAAAATGGGGAGGGGTGCCCAAGTGCCCCAGCCCCATCTAATGCCTCCAGATAGAGGGGTCCCCCCGTCTGCCCAGCCTCCCTTCTGTTTCCAGCTTTAAGAGGGGGCTGGGGAGAGGGTGTAGTGTGACTGGGTCAAGTTGGGGTTGAGGCTGGGGGGGAAGGGGAGAAAGGGCCCCCCCTTTCACATGCACTCACAATACTGATCTCCTGGTGGGTGAGAGGAGGCAGGCACCCCCCTCCCCCCCGCCCGGTTATAGGAGGAAAGGATTAGTGTTAGGGGCTGGGGGTCCTGGGGGCATCATGGGAGGCAGGCCAGGGCCCCCCCCCATGGGTGAGATGAAGGCCGGTGGGGCCCCAGGACCAGGGGGCACAGGACTAAGACGCAGCTGGTTCAGAGTGAGCGTGGCTGGAGGCGGAGGCTGGAAGGGGTTGGTGAGGGACGGGCCAGTGGTCGTGCCAGGGGCTCCTGAGGAGGTCGAGACACGGCAGGGCAGGGCAGTCAGGGAAGGTGCGTAGAGGAAGGCAGATGGGGAGGGAGAGGCCGAAGTCTGGGAGACGAGGCAGAGGGGCAGAGTCAGGCACACTCACTCACCGGTTGGCAGGAAGGGGTTAGAGGCCTTGGGTCCTGGCGGGGCGGGCCCTGGTCGAGTCACCAAAGAGTCCAGGTCCACGAGGGCGGCGTTGGGCCCCAGAAATGACTCCGGCGTCTTTCGTGTTGGCGGCGTGGGGGCGGGTGGTACTGTCGGTGGGGGACTCGCCACGGCCTCCGCCAGAGAGCCCCCCAATCCACTGAGGTCGAATGCCCCGGGGCTCCGTGCCGGGACCTCTCCAGCCAGAAGCTCCAGCTCCCCTGTGGGACGGAAAGGCAGACTCCAGGAGACCTGCGAAGGGTGGTGAGGGTCCTGGCGGGGTGGGGGTGAGGGGAGGAGGGGACGAGAGATGGATAAAGGAGCTGGGTTCAGGGCAGGATCTCACCTGTGCTGCTACCTGAGGTGGGCAGTGCTGTCCGAAGGCGGTCAAAGTCAGAAAATTCATCCGGCTCTGCGTCAAAGCCCCCGGTCACTGCAGGGGACAGAGGGTGAGGCCTCCGCTCCCCTGAGGGCCTTGGGCAGGCCCGGCCCCCACATCCTGTCCCAGACCACCAAATACCTGGGGTGCCGTTGGTGCTGGGCTTTGCTGGGGAGCCTCCCCAGGGGTCTGAGAAGGCCGGCGCTGGTGCCCACGGGTCAGCAGAGGAGGATGGGCCACTGACTGGGGCTCCACCTGGGCCTGAGAAGAAGATCAGGGGAGTGTGCAAGGAGACAGCATGGGGGATGGAGGGCTGGGGGGGCAAGGACACTTCTAGGCCAGACCCCCTCCCCATACCCCCCCCAAGGAAGATCCTATAGTAACCGGGAGAGAAACGATCAGAATTAGAGACCAAGAACGTTAGTACTTACCATCAGCTCCCCCCCAGGGGTCTGGGGTACCCCCCTCTCCAGCAGGGGGAGCAGGAGGGCCCCCCCAGGGATCAGCTGCAGGGCCAGGGGGTGGGGTAGGTCTCCAGGGGTCCCCAGAGGCAGGGGTGGGAGCTGGACCTCCCCAGGGGTCAGCTGAGGGGGGGACAGGGGGTCCTGAGGGTCCCCCCCAGGGGTCAGAGGGTGGGACCGCTGCAAGGACAGGACCACCCCAGGGATCAGAGGAGGGTGGGGGGGCAGGGGCCGTGAAGACATCAGCCAGATCCATGAGAGATGACTGGGGAGAGAGAAGAGATCAAACGTGAGAGAATTGGGGGTGGGGGGAGTACAGAGAGATGGGAGGCAGAGAAAGAGAGGAGACCCCGAGGCCTGAGATGCCAGTCAGAGCAACAGCTGGAGTGTTGGGGAGAGGTATGAGATGTCGCCCCCCTCCACAGAGTCCCCCACTCACCTCCTCCTTGCCCCCCGTCTCTCTCTTGCTTTCCTCGATCGCCATCTGCAGCCTCAGGTCATCTCCACGACGGATCCGCTCCTCCTGGGGGTGAGGGGCACCGGACGGGAGAGAGAAAAGAGATCAGAACTGGGGCGGGGGGAGGCGAGGGGCTCCTGCCTGGCCCCTGAGCAGATTGCTGCCTCCCAACTCCCCAAGAACCTTCTTCCCGTGAGGGTGACCGGCAAATAAACATGAAAGGGGGATGGAATGGGGGGGCAGGGAGGAAGAGGGGAGTCTGAGGCCCGGGGGGGGGGGGCTGGTCCCTCGGGCAGGAGGCGGGGAAAGGACGTGGCTCTGACCTTGTCATGCTCCTCCCGGCTCAAACTAAGGGCCAGCTGGAGCTGGACGTCATCCTCAGGGCCACAGGGTGGGGGCTGGCAGGGTGGGGAGAGAGAACATGAGGGGGGGCCGGGACGGAGAAAGAGCTGCAGAGCCAGGGAGAGCCAGAGAGAGCCAGAGAGACCAAGGGAAGGAGGGAGGGAGGTGAGATGGAGATGAGATGCAGCCAGACCCCAGTGCATTGCCCCACCCCCAACCCGCGGGCCCCTGCCCACTCCGCTACCTGATCAGCCTCTTCCTTGCTCATGGCCAGGGCCAGCTGCAGCTGCAGTTCTTCCTCCCCACTGCTCTGAGGCCAGGCCTGCTCTGCCTCTGGGGGTGCCCCAGAGCCCACGGCTGCCGAGGATGCTGGGGAAACAACCATGGGAAGGGCGGGCAGGACCCAGCTCCAAGGACCCCACCTCCTCCTTGACATCGCAGGGGCCCAGCCCCAAGCCGCCAACATACAAGGGAGCGAGGCTCCCCGGGTTCTCTGCAGGACCCTGGTCCTTGCCGGCTCTCTCACGCTGCCAGTGCCCTCTCTCCCGTGACTTGCCCTCGCCACCCGTGCCCCTCATGATACCTGTGAAGAGCTACCTCCACCCGCTGCCACATGCTGTCTTTACACAGAATGGGGGAGCTACAGGCCTAGGGGGACCAGGGAGCCCTGGGAGCCCCAATACAGTGTTCTGACACAAAGTGGGAGAGTGTTGAAAAATGACTGAGATGGGAAAATGTGGAAAGCAAGTTAGGAAAGGGAGAAAAAAAAGAGAGGCTTGGACCAGGAGGAAAGGAGGCCTGGAAAGAGCAACAGAGGAAGAGAGAAAGGAGACAGGAGAAGAGAGATGGAGAAACAGGGAGGGAGAGAGAGAGGGGGAGAGAGAGAGAGAGAGAGAGAGAGAGAGAGACAGACAGACAGACAGACAGACAGACACACAGACAGACAGACAGACAGACAGACAAACAGGAGCAGTGGAAGAAAGAGAAGAGAAGGAAGGTAGAGCCAAGAAGGCAGGAGCAGAGAGAGAGGGAGGAGGGGCAGGAGGCCTGTGTTTTGGGGGAAGGGAAGAGAGCAAAGGCTCAGAGACCAGGGAGGTCACTAAGGGCCCAGCCCCACCCCAGGGCTCCTAGTCCCCTTTTATCTCCCTTCCAAGGCAGGACCGCACCCCGGGGTGGCTCCAGGGCCAGGGGTGGGGCAGATCTCTCCAGGGGTCCCCAATGGCCCGCACAAATAAAGGAGCAGCAGGCTGAGAGCGCCCGGCTTGGGAGGAATACGGGGTGAGGCCCTCTGAGCCAGGAGTCATCCTGCTGCCCTCCGCAGACCCTAAGGGGCTCCAGCTGCCACCCGGGGGCAGCCCCCAGCCTCGGGCCCAGCGCCCACAACTCCCGCCGGCTCACCTGTAGCCGTCTGGGCCAGTTTCTCCTTGGTCTTGAGGGCGTGGGCCCGCTCTTCGCGCAGGCGGTCCTCGTCCCGCAGCAGGGCCACCAGCTGCTTGGCCTTCTCACGCACGTTGACGCCTTGGTCCTTGCCGTCCCTGTCCACGTACTGGAAGTCCTTCAGGGTCTGCACGGCATACATGTTCTCCTTGCACTGCTGGGACACCCGCTCCGAGCCGGTCTTGATGAGATACTCCATGAGCGTCATGGCCTGGGGGAGGCAGGGCGTGAGCCGCGGGCCGGGCCGGGCAGCCTCGGGCGGGGGTCCCTTCCCAGGCGGCTCGGCCGCCCCCGCCCCCCGCCCCCCGGGCCCCCCGGGCCCCCCGGGGCCAGGCCCTGACCTTGTACACGTGCCTCCAGTTCTTGCCGTGGTCGTTGAGCCGCTTCCAGATCATGCTCATGATCTCCGAGAAGGCCACCACGTTGTAGGTGAGGTCGGCGATCTCGGACATGAGGGAGCTGGAGGGTCCCCAGGGGTCGTTGCTGGTGGCCTCCCGCACCTTGATCTCCGCCTCCGAGTAGTTGTGCACGATGTTCTTCATCTGGCGGCGCAGCGAGGACGTGGACATGGCGGCGGCCGGGCCGGGCCGGGCCCCCCGGGGCCGCGGGAGGCGGGGGGCCAGGGAGGGGGGGACGTCCGCCTCGGGGAGCCAGTCACCGCATCTGGGGGCGATGCAGCGGGGTCACGCGCGGCGTGTCAGCGACCCCCCCCCGCCGGGACCCCGCGGGACCCAGCACGGCGGGACCCGAGACACCCACAGACACCCGGGGACCCGGCCGGGGGGCGGGGCGGGGCGGGGCCCCGGGTGGGCAGGTGGGGGGCCGGGCCCCCGAGCCGGACACACGGGGGAGCCGCGGCGCGGGGGGCCCGGGGAAGGGGAAGCCCGGCCCCGCCCCCCCGCCCCGCTCACCCCGGGGCTCCTGGGGCTCCGGCTCCCGGGAGGGGGCGGGGGGCCGCCGCCGAGCGCAGGGAAGCGGCCGGGAAGAGGACGACCGGAAGCGGAAGTCGCGCCCCGTCCGATTCCGGCCTCGCTCAGCCGGCCGCCCGCGCGTCACTTCCGGTCCGCGCCCTACCACCGAGACGAGGGCCAGAGCGGCGCGGCGGCCGCGGGGGGAGGGGAGAGGCCGGCCCCGCCCCGCCCCCGCCCCCTGGCGCTCCGCCGATGACGCCATCGGCCGGCGCCGCCCGCCCCGCCCCCACACAACACGCAGGCGCCAGCGAGTAAAATACAACAAAATGTTTAATGAGCAAATTCGTCTTTAGCAAATATGAAACTGGCGGGGCGGGGGGGGGGGGGGCGGGGGGGGGCGAGAACAACATCTCTACTACATAAGAAACCATCACGGGCGGGCGGGGTCCCGGGCGGGCGGGGCGGGGGCTGCATGGTCCTGGGCGGGCGGGGCGGGAGAACAAAATTGAAAAAGTTTTGGCCGTAAAATATAAACACGCTATGTTGCTACCGCGAGGGGAGGGGGGGCCCATCCCACCCCCCCACGCCCTCCCCATCCCCATCCCCCCCCGAGAGTGAGAGAGTGTGTGTGTGTGTGTGTGTGTGTGTGTGTGCGTGCATGTGTCTGTGTGTCTGCATGTATGTGTGTGCGTGTGTCCGCTCCCCAGCCCCTCCCCTGCCCAGAGCGTCAGCCCCCCAGCCTTCGGCCTCCGGGGCGCCTCTTCCTCCTCTCCTGGCCGGGGACGAGGGAGGGGGGAAGGGAGGGGGGGTCCCCCCGGCCGGCTCCGGCCCCTGCCCCGGCCCCCTCCCCGGCTGCTTCTACCAGAAGTCCCGGCGGTGGTAGGAGTCGGGGTCGCAGTACTTCGTCACAACCACCCTGTTGGCGAACTTGCGGCCCGTCAGGCCCTGCATCGCCTTCTGACAGTCGAACACCGACGTGAACTCCACGAAGATCTGCGGAGGGGCAGGGGAGGGGGCGTGAGGGGGCGTGAGGGGGCCGGCCGGCTCCGCCCCCCGCCCCCCGCGGCGGGGAGCCACTGACCTTGCCGCAGCCGGGGACCTCCACGCCGTCCACGGGCCGGGGGATCTCGATGGACTTGACCACCCCGTACTTGCTGCACTCGTCGCGGACGTCCTCCACGATCTCCTCGTACTCCTCGTCGTCCAGCAGCTCCTCGGGGAGCACCATGTTCATGAGGCACAGCACCTCCGTGGGGTGGCCGCCCATCTGCACCTGCGAGCTCATCAGGCCCGGGACCTGCAGCGTCACCGGCGTCTGGTTTATCGTGCTCTGTGGGGGCCGCGGAGGCAGGGGGTCAGACGGGGGCCCGGGAGCCTCCGACCCCTGCCCGTGGCACTGCTCTAGCTCAGCTTCCGCCTCGCCCCTCTCCGTTTCTAGACTCCAAGCCCCGGGGGGATGCCCGCCTCCCCCCTCACCCCCCAGGCCGCGGCCCACCCCTCTGCCTGGCCTGCCTGTCCTTTCGGCTCCTCCCGGCCAGATCCCACCCCCCCTGCCGCCCCCCGGGGCCCCCTAGCCAATGGAAGATGACGTGCCGAAGGGCTCACCAGCGTTGCGTTCTTGGCTCCCACACTAGCCCTCTGTACCAGTAGCTTCTTATCCCCCAGTTGCATCCCGTTCAGCCCCGCGATGGCCTGCAGGGGGTGGGGTGGGGGTGGGGCGGGCGTGGGGGAGTGTGGGTCAGGGGCCGAGTTCCCCGACCTCCCTCTACCCCGGACCGTGGGGAGGACTGACCGAGGCGGGGGCAGGGGCCGGTCCCCACCCATCCCGGGGGGACTGACCGACCCTCCCCGACACCCCTGGCCCAAGCGGGCAGGGACCACCTGCAGAGGTCCCCAGGGGAGACTCACCTGGTCCGTGACGTTGATGTCCACGTACTCACAGAAGGCGTAGCCCTTGGAGAGGCCCGTGGCGCTGTCTTTGACCAGGTTAAAGGCTTTCAGAGGCCCAAACGAAGTCAGCAGTTCCTTTACCTGCGGGGGGGAGACGTGGGGGGTGGCGGGGTGGAGGGGGGGATGGAATGGAGGAGAGTCCGACCGGTTGTGAGGGGCCGGGCAGGAGTGGGGGGAAGGGCACGGGTGGTGCTTACCTGATCGTCATTAAGGTAGTTGGGGAGTCCCCCAATGAACAGCTTGTGAGCAGAATCGGGGACCACGGTGGACACGACACCTGCAGGGAGAGACACGGGTATCATCAGGCCTCTGAGGGACCCGAGAGCCACTTCTCTGGGGTCCACACCCCTCTCCTACTGATGTCACCTTCCGCTCTGAGCCAACTGGGGCCAGAGACCCCAGGGACGAGTGGCGACGTATATAAACCACCGACCCAACTAACCTCGGGGAGGTCGAGAGTTTGTGGCAGAGAACCCCCCAAAATGGACACCAAGAGTCCATTTCAAATGCCTCCTTTAACAGAGATGGGCCCAAAGTCAAAGCATCACGTCCCCGAGGCGGGAGGCTCGGCACTGGAGGCCACACGGCCTACCTCTCGGACCGGACCTCAACCGGGGCCGAGGTCCCTGTGAAGATCTACCACGGGCACTCCTGAGTTGAGAGCCTGGCGAGGTGGACGACCTCTGCCCAGCCCAGGAATGGCAGCAGTGACTGCCTTCTGGTGGGCTAAGGAGAGGAGAGGAGCAGCCACAACTCAAGAAGCTGTTTTGAGATCTTGGGGTTTCCTAGATTCTAAGGACAGGGGCTGAGTCTCTGGGCCCAAGGGTCCACTTTTTAAAGACCCTTTTGAGGTGGGGGGGCTCTGATGGGAGAGCTAAGAACTGGGCTCATCCCAGTGCTGAGGCCCAGTGAGGGGCTGGCGGAGCCAGGAAGCTCCAGAGCCCAGGATGCTCCTAGTCCACCAAGACCTGACCTGACTGGCTACCAGGAAGACCTTCTTGGGGACAAAGAGCATTGAGGTTGTCCACAGGGGCATCTGAGGCCAGGCCAACCCATTCTACAACCTCCCGGGTCAGGGCTGGGCTAAAGATCGCTGCTCCCCTGGGGGAGCCCAGAAGACATGGGAGGACTGAGGTCAGCCTCCTTCATGTTCCCACCTGCCCTTCTTGTGATGTCCCATCTCAATGGCCCTCAGATACTCCCCGTAACTGGACCAGACTCTTCTGGAAGTCAAGTGGATGAAGAGGGGTGCGTGCCCTCGGGCACCCCACAGCACCCAACATGTGCCACCTCCCCAAGAAGCCCTAACTGGACAACCATGGCAGTTAGACTAAGCCACAGGTTCCCTCACCTGGCACATAGACAGAGGGGTTTTCAGACATGCCGGGCAGAGGCTGGTAGTCATGGGGCCTTCGGATCTTGAGCGATTGGCCCTGGAAGATGATGCCATCAAAGGCCATGGCCTGGGTCGTCTCGTCCACTGACCGGAACTAAAGAAAACAGACAGAACGGTGGCACCGGAACAGGGAGAGCCAGAAGAGACCCTGCCCAGTCCCTGGGACCTCTGGGTTCCCACTCACCTCTAGGAAGGCAAAGTTCTTATCCTGGTTAATCTGCACGGCCAAGACCGGGTTACCAGGGGCCTGGGTCAGCCCCCCAAGACGCATCTGGGCGTTGAAGAAATCCATCATGGCTTCCTGCAGGGGGAGAGGAGAGAAGGGAGGGGCGGGGGAGGTGGAGAGAGGAGGGGTGGGGTGAGAGAGGGAGACACGGAGTGGGGGGAGAGGGGTGGGGGAGAGGGGAGAATGGGGAAATTGGGAATTTGAAGGGGAAGATAGGAAACCGTAAGAGAAAGATAAGAAGCAAAAAGAGAAATGGGAAAGGATCCCAAAGAAAGGAAGTACTCAGGGCCCCAGAGAGAAGGCGCCAGAGTGTGGAGAAGGTAGGGAGGGAGGGGAAGACAGAAGAGACAGAAGAGACAAAAGGGAAAGAAAAAAGATCGTGGGGGGCATCAAAAGAAAGAAGGGGACCGAAAGCACCAAAGGACCAAGGAGAGATGACACGGTGATGGAGATGGAGGTGGAGGTGGAAGAAATGGAGGAGGAGGAAGAGGAAGAGGAGGAGGAGGAAGAGGGCAGAGCAGGGGCGCCGCCCAGAGATGGCCAAGAGCCGCCCGCCCGAGGTCAGTGGAGGCAGAGCGCAGACGAGGGGTGTGAGCAGGAGGAAGGAGGAAGGGAGGGAGAGGAGGACACAGGGAGAGCCAGAGGCGAGCAGAGAGCAGACAGGGACAGCGAGAGGAGGGAGAGGGCGGGAGGGGGAGGAGAGAAGAGTGATGTGGAGGGGCCTGGCCCTGGATTCCGGGGGCTAGTTTATCAAATGTAGCAAAAAGCGCAGGTTTGAGAAAAGCCAGAATGGCCCTTACTTGCCTTGGACGACGGTAGCAAAATTGCTACGAGGGATCTCAGCCCCACAATTTTCACTTTAAAGAGAAATGGAAACAACTCTTTGATCTGGGGATTCTTGGGGCGGAGGGAAAGGGGGGGGAGAGGGATGCGGGAGGGGGACGGGGCCAAAAAAAACTGCAACGACGGGAGGGAACGCAGGGGAAGAGTCGGCGCCAGAGAACAAGAGAAAAAACGGGGTTGGGGAGACAGCGTGCGTGAGTCTCTGTCCCTCTCTCCAGTAGGTGCACGTGTGTATTCCCTGGGGTGAGGGAGGGGGAGGGGAAGGGGAGGGGAGGAAAGGAGGGCCACCCCCCGGCCCCTGGAACAGCGCCATCATCCGTCTGCAGTGGAAGGGGGCCGGGGGGGCGAGGGTCTGACCCTTGGGGATTGCAGGGAGTGGGGGGGAAAGAAGGGGAGCGGAAAGGAGGGAGGGGCAGTACCTCTGTGATGCCAAAGGGGATGTTGCCAACATAGAGTCGACGGGCCTGCCGGGTCATCTGGCTCCCAACCACGGGCACAGGTGTGGGAGTCACTGCCAGACCATCGGGGGTCATGGTCGGAAGGAGGGCGGTGGCTGGAATTTGACCGGCAGCTGGGACGAGGGAAAAAACCAGGTTTGGGATTTCTGCCAGCAGAGAGCTGACCTAAAATTCCCCCCCGGGGGCCCAAATGGGCAACCTCTGGCTCTTATCCCCCACCCCAGCTCCCATGCCCCAGAGTGGGACTCTCTCTCCCCTCACATATCCTGGCCCCCAAAATGGGGAGGAACCCACCTTGCATTGCTTTGTATTGCATGGGGGTGATGTGCTCGAAGCCAGGTGGTGGGACATCCCAGTATTTACGAATCTTCTTTTTCTTCTCGTGACGAGGAGAACGACTAGGGAGAGGGGAGGCAAGGGCAAAGTGGGGTGGAAAGAAGTGGCATCTCAGTTTAATCCAGGAAGGATACCTACTGCCCATTCCAACCCACTTCTTCCCACTATAAACAACTCAGTTCTCTGCAAGGAGAAAGGAGAAGGCGAGTGATGGGGACCCAATCCAGAGAATGTTTCTACCCAATGTTCGTGGAAATGGGGAACCAGGGGATATCACAGATGAGGGACAAGGAGGGTAGACATTAGGAGAAAGGAAAGAGAAGGAAAAGCTCACATTACTCCACCATGTTCCTCTTTAGCAGCTCTGGTCAAAGGTTTGCTGGGGAGGAAGAGAGAGGGTGTGAGGAGCGGCCAGCTAAGTCTCCACTCTTCTTTGACCCCACTCCCCATATTCCAGAGCCTCCCACCCACCTCCCTTTTTCCCCAAACAGGCAAGTGAGGAATACAGGATTTGGGTAAGAACACTGGGATGAACCCCCTCCCCCCCCCCCCCACTGCACATGCCCCTGGCCTGGAAAAGATAGCTAGGGCAGAAAGAGCAAAAGAAACCATTAGAAGGGAGAACGCTTCAGAGATGAAGAGATCCAGTTACAAAGAAGATTCCTTTACGGAAACGAGCTTCCTCCTCGGCCCAGACACTTGAGACCCCAAAAAAGAGACAGCAAGGGCACAGCCCAAGGGGACCTGGAACCATTCTCCAGTCTCACTCTTTGCCTTTCCTCCCCAAGGCCTCCCACAGAAAGCCTGGGCTACAGTCAGAATTTAACAGATGCTTGCTAACAACTGGTATTCTCCAGGCTGGCCCCTGGGGAATGGCAGCCCTCTGGGGGACTGGGGGCTGTTAGCACTCAAGACCCCTACAAAGCTCAGATCTACGTCTACCTTTCTTCCCATCCCCAAGAAGCTGTGGAGCAGCCTGTCTGCACCTCTGCCCACCCTGGGGGTACAAGTGTTGCTGGCAGTTGTGCCGGACCCAGAGCTGCCTGGTGACTGTTTGGGCCCAAATTCTCTTTGCAACTTTACCCCTTGGGTTCTGCCACTGATGCCACATGACTCCATTTGGGGGTTTCTAGGCAGACACGCTCTGCTGGCTTGCCATCTAAGGACAGGAGCCCAACCAGAAAGGGTGAGAGGCTGGACTTGAACTCAGGAAGAGGAATCATCGACCTGACTTCCTCTAAAGGCATTGGATTTTTGAGGCAGCGAGGCTGGTAAGGTCACCTAGGTCCACAGTCTCATTCCATAGGCCTGGGAGGCAGGCCCTGAACCTGGCCCCACTGCCCAGTTCAGTTGACCCCAGGGTACCCAAATACTGGAAGGAGGTGGCCTGGGAGCTAGGGCCAAAGCTTTACTGCAGCTTAATAAGAACCAGATGGGATCCAGGGGCCATTATCTGGACAAAGCAGGCCTGGGTCCCAAAGGGCAGGATGGGGTGCTTGTGGGCTCAAGTTTCAAAAAGATGACCTTTCAGAGAGGAGACAACTACCCGGGAATCATCCAAGAGGAGCTGAGTCTGCCTTGGTATAACATCTGAGGCTCAAATTAAAGAGAATTTGGGGCTCTCAGCACGGCCCTGAATCACATTCTCCGGGTAACTTATGGAAGTCTATAGCTTCTTCGTGCTGAGTTTGGAGACCTCTAAACCCCCCATCCCTCCTACTCATCCTAGCAAAGCTGAATTGCCAACCTAAATGTCCAACTCAACTCATCTGATCTTTTGAGATGGGCTCTACGGGAATCTCTTTGTGTCCAAGGACAGAGTAACAAACTCCAGACTTGCCCCCCCCCACAGAAAGGACAGAGTCTCCCCCTCAGGAACTAGGGAACCCCGGGTACCTGCGCCGCCTCCGGTCCCGAGAAGCACTGCGCTGGTCACGATTACGGCGATCTCGGCTGCGGCTGCGGCGCTTCCGGTCTCGGCTGCGGCTCCGGCTGTGGCTACGCTTACGATGCCGGTTCTCCTTGTCTCGTTCTGAGAGATGTGAAGAGGATGAGTTAAGAGAAAAGGGGACTGGGGCTGACCTAGTCTCCTCTTCATGAGCTGGCTCCAGGTGGCAAGAGTGCCAAGAGGGCCCATGGGGGGGGGGGCGCAAATTAAAACACACAGTCCTAAGGGACTGAGGGTTAGAAGACAAGAATTGCGGGGAACAAGGAACAAGACTTCACTCTTCCCCACACCCCCTAGGTTCAAGGAAGGATCCAATATCCCTGAGAGGGAGGAACTCAACCTCTGGATCAGTCTCTACCTGAGTGTGAATAATAGAGAAGTTGCCTCTTCTGAGGAGGCTCAGCTTTCCTTGGCCAACCTGCTTTTCTGACTGTGGCTGGAAAGGATCTGACATCCAAACCACCTCCACCTAAGGACTCCTACTTTCTTGGGAAGACTCAGTCCCATGTGGATTCTTCAGAGAAGAGACCCGTGGCTGTCTCCTCCTCTGAGCAATGACTAACAGACTGTCATAACAACAAAGTTCTCAGGGTCTTTCAAACCCCTACCCCACACATATCAGATGGGAGAAGAGGGAGACGTGGAAGAAGATACAACCAGACTAGATACCAAGCTGAAGCCCAGGCTGCCCAATGCCCAGCCCAGGGCCTATCTTCCCCTCTTGCTCTCGGGGAAACCAGGATCCCAACCTCCCTTCCAGATGTCCAGATAGCTTTCTTTCACCCAGGTTCTCTTAATTCTCATCCCTCCCTGGGGGCACTTACTGGGGGACATCTACCCTCACCCTGGCTAAGCAGGTCAACTAGGGACAAGAGATCCTTGCCTCCATCTGAACTAGGACTCAACTATTCCAGTCCATTCCAAGCCCCAAAGCAAGGAGTTCCCATCTTCTGAAATCAGATGGACAGAATGATTAGATGCCGAGTCTGGTTCTGATACCAATTTCAGATCCTGAAAGATGGGGATGCCCTGTGTTCAAGTCCTGGTCCCGCTTAGTTGGGTGACCTTGGCAAGTCCTCAAGTCTCTCTCTCTCTCTACAAAGGTGATATACCTAGCAAGTCTACAAAGTTCCAGTCCTGCAAGCAAAGATCAGAACTGAAGATGCTGGGTAGCTACTTCGTGGCCCTCCTAAAAGAGATGAGAAATAAGGCTCGGAGAGAAGCCAGTGCCAGTCCAAGGTCACACAGCTCTTAAGTGCTAGAACTAGAGCTCAAACCTGAATCTTTCCCCCTTAAGGTCTTGGAGGTGAGATCCTAACTCCAGCCTGGCTACTCTGCCACAATCTGGATAGCAGCTTTCCCACCGCTTTAAAACATGGCTTAATTGGGATTAATCCTCGATCACTGGCTCCAGGATCTAGGAGTAGGTGGCGAAGGGGGTCAGCAAACAGAGCGAGAGGAGATGAGAGACCCCTGAGACATAGAGAGAAAGAGATCCTGGTGCTGCCCGATGCTGGTCCCCGCAACTGGCCTGGCAGAGCCAAGGCACCTCCACCTAAGGACTTTCTTAGGGGGCCTGCAGGGGAGACCGCGGTCTCGGAACATTTCCTCCTCCTGCCCCATGAGCGCTCATTGATTACGCGGACAATTAATCCCTCTGCTTCCTCGTCTCTGGCCTGGCCCCCGGAGCCGGACTCAACTCTCCCGTGTGCCCGGCCCCCAGACCCCAGACGCTCAGTGGCAGGAAGGAAAGCATTCTGGGGGTCACATGCCTCAGGCGGCCTCCGGCTCCCCCGGACGGCTGGGGGGTGCAGGGCAGAGGCCCCGAGGCACAAAGGGGGCACGGGCCTTCCCTAGGTGGGCAGACAGCAGGCCCTGCCCCAGTCCCCCTGGCTGAGCACGTGCTTGCTCGGATGGGGTCGCCTCCCCGGAAGGGGGGCTGGGGGCAATGCGGGGCGGTGAACTTGGCCTTCCCCACGCGCGCCTGCGGGCCCACGCACATGTCCGGAGCCGGGCAGCGGAAGGCGGGTGTCCGGGGACCCCCCCAGGCCGGCCGGAAGCCCCGTGAGAGCCCCCGGAGCTGGAGCGGAGGCGGAGCTGGGGCGGGAGGGGAGAGGGGCCCCGGGCCGGGCCGGGCCCCGAGCAGCGCCTCCACGTGGGGGGGAAAGCCCCCGCCGCGGCCATTTTGGGAACAAAGGGGGCGTGGAGGAGGCGCAGCAGCGGGCCGCCACCGGAAGCGGAAGTGGGCAGCGAGCGGCGAGGAGAGCGCGGGAGGGGGAAGAGAAGGGGGACCGGGTGGGGGGGGGGGGTCCGGGTGCGGGAGCCTGGTCGGTCCGGGCAGCGCCCCAGGCGGCCGCCGCCCCCGGCCCGGGGCCACGACTCACCCCCCCCACCAGCCGCGTGGGCCCGAGGCGGCCGCGCGCCGAGGTCACGTGCGGCGCGGTCACGTGCGGCGGCAGGCGCGCGGGGTCACGTGGGGCGCCGAGGCGGTAGGGGGAGGGGAGCAGCCGCGCGGCCCGAGAGGAGAAGGGACCGGAGGGAGGCGCGGCGGGGGACGGGACGGCCGCCGAGGCCGGGACTCACCTTGCTTGTTCTCGTTGAGCTGCCGCTCGAACTCGTCGAAGTCGGACATGCTGAGGGGCGGCCGGCCGCGGCCCGCGCTCGCGCCTTCTCCCCCGTCCCGTCCCCCCCGCCTGGCCCGGCCTGGCCTGCCTCGCCTGCCCTCGGCGCCGCCTCGCCCACTTCCGGCGCCCGCCTCGCCCGCTTCCGGCCCCGCGCAGGCTCCGCCCCCGGCCCCGCCTCTCGCTCGCTCGAGGAGGGGCCCGAGTCCCTTCGACTTTTTCCGGAAGGCTTCGGCCGCTTCCGGCCCCCGCTCCGCCCGCCCGCTCGCTCGCTCGCCGAGAGCGCGCGGCCTCCGCCTGTGCGCCGCCTGGGTCCGGGCCCGGAGGCGCCCGCTCCCGCACCGGCCCGCGAGGCCGCACGCCGACGGGGGCGCCCTGTCCCCCCGCTCCGCCGGCCCGGGCGGCCGCGCGGCCCCCTCCGCGCTTTCCGGAGGCGCCCCTCCGCCTCCCCGCTCGCTTCCGGCTCGGGCGCGGCTCGCGAGACAAGCCGAGGGCAGCGACTGGTAGGCCGCGGAGCGCCGCGCCGCCGTGGAGCCTGCCCGGGGCGGGGCCTCTGTGCGCCTGTGCGAGCCGCCCCGCGAGGTGGAGCGGCGCCCCGGGAGCCGGGGCTGCGGCGCGGGCGCCAGCCAATGGGGACGCGGGGGGGGCGGGCCGCCCCGCCCCGGGCTCCGCCCCCCGGCAGCGCGCACGCGCACGCCGCCGCCCTGAAGCCGCCCGCCCGGCCCCGGACCAGTAGGACTGTTAGCGCGTTCTCCCGGCCCGCGGCCGTCGCCTTAGAGACGAGGCCCCGAGCGGAGCCGCGCCTGCGCAGTGTGCCGGGCCGGCGCCGGCCGGCCCCCGCCGCGGCCCCCCCCAGCCAGAACCAAGGCCAAGGTTATTCCAAATGTGCTGGTTAACTTTTAATCGAAACTCTTGAATAATTCTCGTCTCTGTCCGTCATTCAGGGAGGGGGAGGGGAGCCCGGGCCCCCCCAGCCCAGGCCGGCTCGAGGTCGCACCTCCCGCCGGCGCCGGCCCGGCCCAAGGGCCCCGGCCCGGAAGGGCTCCAGGGGCCCCGGCGCAGTCCGCCCCCTTACTGTACAAAGGGAAGGGGGAGGGGAAGGCGGGCCTCCCTCCCCGTCTCGGGGGACCCCTGAAGCCGGCCACCGCCACCCTCCAAGTGTCCGGGTTGGGGCGGGGGGCTGCAGGGGCGTCGGGAGCTATGTACACACGCAGAGGCCCCGGGCCGCCCGAACACGTAAACACAGCACTCACATGCTCCCACAGAACACGCGCGGGCCGCTGCGGGGTGGCGCCGGGGGCCGGGGCAGGGCTCCACCCCGGGGCCGCCACTCGGGGACACTGGCTGGGCAGGGGCGATGGGCGGGGACACGGGAGTGGGCCTCCGGAGCAGAGGGGGCGAGCCCACCCCGGGGGGGGGGGTCCTGCTCCGAGGCCTAGAGCCTAGGGGAAGCAGAGGAGAGGGCAGGCCAAGATGGGAGGTGGAGGCCAGCGGGCTCAGCCCGGGGAGGCCAACAGCAGCTGGGGAGGGGGTCTGGGCAGCACAAGCTCATGGGGCGGTGGGATGGCTTCAGGAAGGGGGAGGGGAGGTGCCTGGCCACACCGGCCCGGGCGTCCCGGCCCAGGAACCACGTTAGTGATGGAGGGTGGGAGGGAGAGGAGGCGGGCTACGGGGGATGGGCAGCAGCCAGCTCTGGCAAAATCGGGGGGTGGGCATCGGGATCACCGCTTGAAGCGGTAAGTGATGGGCAGCAGCAGCTTGCTCTTCTTGAGAGCCTGCACCTTCTTCAGCGTCTCGTCGTCCAGCGCCAGGAAGCAGCGGCGGGAGTACTCCAGCAGCCGCTCCTTGGAAGGGTCGAACTCGCCCACCTCGGCCAGCTTCTCGGGCGCCACGATGAGCAGCTCGGCGATAGGCGTGGTCAGGGCCACGGTGTTGCGGTCCACCCGGTGGTGCTCGAAGGCCCTGGACATGCTCTTCAGCTTCTGAAAGGTGCCCAGGATCTTCTTGTAGCGGCACAGCACCCCATCGGCATCCTTCACTGTGGGCCGGGGAAAGGCAGAGCCGCTGTGAACCCTGGATATGGGGGGGGGGTGCAGTCCACTCCCTTGGCATCTCCCCCAGGGGCATAGCTTGGCTCCTGATTCTGGGACTACTGCCCAAATTCGGAGGCCTGAAGCACCAGAACCATGGTCCCACTGCATAACTCTTTCCTTGGCCGCTTCCTTGCTTTCTCTGGGACTCCAAGAGAATGGCACAGCTCTATCATCCCATCAGACCTCTCTTGCCAGGCAGACTGACAAACTGGGAAGGGGGGGCCCTCTTGGCCCCAATCTACAGATGAGAGAAGTGAGCTCACTGAGGCAGGAACCTACAACTTTCTTTTTCTTAAGGATTTTGTAAGGCAAATGGGGTGAAGTGACTTGTCCAAGGCCACACAGCTAGGTCATTACCAAGTGTCTGAGGTGGGATTTAACTCAGGTTCTCCCGACACCTGGGCCAGGACTCTATCCACTGTGCCACCTAGCCGCCCAAGGATCCGAGGCAGGATTTGAACCTCTGAGTCTCCCCCTAAAGTCCCTCAAGAGCCCAAGAAGCTGCAACATGCCGGACATCTTGACTCCCAAACCCGGGGCCTGAGTGCATGATGTAAGGCTGCTTGGGGTCCTGGGGAAGCGTGAGTGCAGGGTCCTGGAAAGATGGGGAACCCCCACGGGTTCAGCAGTCGCCTTGCCCCCTGGGGGACATCCTCGCTGGGGCGGAGCCGCGCAGAGGGTGCTCTGTTCCGGGGTCTTGGACAATTCTGGTGGGGGGGGTGGAGCCAGGGTCCTGCCACCCAGGGGCACCCACAGATGGGCCTGCCCAACCCTACGCTAAACATTTGACAAACAGCCCGATTTATGTCTGCAGTTGAGGAAAGTGAGGCCAACAGGAGTGGAGCGACTTGGCCACGGGCACCCTGCTGAGGTGGGGTCTGAACGGGGGCCTCGCCCGCTCTTAAGCCCCGGGGTGCCGTGCCAGAAGAGGCAGGGCCGGTCGGGGGGCGCTGCCTGCCCCCCAGCTCCCGCACGCACCCCTCTGCCTCTCCCGGGCCTTGGGCTTCCCGAATCTCCTCCGGCCGGCGCCCGCCTTCTGCCTCTGCCGCCTCCTCTCGCCGGAGCCGCCCTCCTCCGAGCCGCCGCTGAGGGTGGAGGCCCCCGACTCGGGGTCCGAGGCCTCGGCCCGGCCGTCGCCCTCCGCCCTGCGCGGGCCCGGCTTGCCCCGGCCGTGGTCGTCTGCGGGCCGGAAGGGGCAGAGGGAGCGCGGGCTGGCGGCGGGGCGGCCCCGGGCCGGGCCCCGGACCCCCGGCGCCCCGGCCCAGCCCCGGCCCCGGCCCCCCGGCCCCGGCCCAGCCCCGGCCCGGCCCCGGCCCCAGACCCGGCCCCCCGGCCCCGGCCCAGCCCGGCCCCGGCCCCAGCCCCGGCCCGGCCCCGGCCCCCGGCCCCCCGGCCCCGGCCCCCGGCCCCGGCCCCCGGCCCCAGCCCGGGCCCCCGGCCCCGGCCCCCCGGCCCCGGCCCCCGGCCCCGGCCCCCGGCCCCGGCCCCGGCCCGGCCCCAGCCCCGGCCCGGCCCGGCCCAGGCCCGGCCCCCGGCCCCCGGCCCCCCGGCCCCCCGGCCCCAGCCCCGGCCCCGGCCCCGGCCCCCGGCCCCCACCTGCGTCCAGGCGCGCGGCCGAGATGAACTTGTCCAGCTGGCAGCGCAGGAAGTCGCGCTCCTCCTCCAGGTCCTCGATGCGCTTCTGCAGCCACGCGTTGCGCTCCAGCGCCAGGTGCAGCTGCGCGCGCGCGCCCTGCAGGGGGGCCGGGGGCGCCGCGGGCTCGGGGGGCTCTGCGGGGGAGGGGGCGTCAGCGCGGCGGGCGGCGGCGCCCCGCCCGGCCCCGCCCCCCGGCCCCCCCCTCACCGTCGGCGCCGCCCTGCGGGGGGCTCAGGCCGTAGAAGAGCGCGGCCTCCGGGGGGGGCTCGTGGGAGGGGGCGGCGGGGTCCGGGCGCTCCTCATCCTTCTTCACTGCAAGGCAAGGGGCGCGAGGTGGGCGGGGCCGGGCGCCCCGAGACCCCCGGCCCGCCCCCGGGCCCCGCCCCCCGCCCGCGCCCCCCGCCGCTCACTTGTCCGGCGCCGGCCGCTCCGCTCGCTCATGGCGCGGCCTGGGGGCCCCGGCGTCCGGCGCCTCAGGGGCCCTGGAGCGAAGGGCGCCCACGGGTGAGGGGGGCCCGGCCCGGCCCCGGGCCCCACGCGGGCCGCTCCGCACGCGCGCGGCCCGCCGGCCCCCATTGTCCGACGGGACGGCGGGCGCCCGCGCATGCGCCGCGGCGGGGGCGGGGGAGGGGCGCGTCCCGCGTGGGGCGCCCCCTCCGCCCCCGCCGGGTCCCCCCACCCCCCCCCCGCCGGCCGCGGGCTCGGGGCCCGGGGGCCGCCGCCTCCCCCCGCCCCCCCGGCCCGGGTCCCGCGCTCACCCACCCGCGCGGCGCCGACTGCAGCCATGCCCGGCTCCGGAGCGTCTGCACAGTGCCACGGCGCGGGGGGCGGAGGCAAGCTCCCCCACCCAGCCCACGCCGAGCGGGCGCGCCCCCGCGCGGGCGGAGCCTGCCCGGCGTGCCCGGGCCCGCGGGGGGCGCCACGCGCGAGGGGGCGCGCGGCCGGGGCCCCGCGCCAAGCCCGGAGCCGGGCCGGGGGGGGGGCCCGGGGGAGACGGGGGGGGGGGGCCGGGCCCGGGGGACCTCGTGGGGGGGCCGGGCCCGGGGGAGACGGGGGGGGGGCCGGGCCCGGGGGACCCCGTGGGGGGGCCGGGCCCGGGGGAGACGGGGGGGGGGCCTGGGGGTCCGGGCCCGGGGGAGACGGGGGGGCCTGGGGGGGCCGAGCCCGGGGGACCCCGGGGGGGGGGCCGGGCCCGGGGGCGGCGCCGGGGGCTCCCCGCCCGCCCGCCCCCTTGTGCACTTGGGGGCCGCGCCTCCCTCTTTATTGGGAGAGGGAAACCGAGGCCCGAGAAGAGAAGGGAAGGGGCGCCCCCGGGACCCCCTTCCTCCAAGCAGCCCCAGGCCCCTGCAGGGCTCAGCGCCCCCCAAGCCGGCCAGCCCCCCCCTCCCCGCGGTCCCCCCAGGAGCTCCCGGGCCAGGAGGCGAGGCCGGGCTGGGGGGGCCGAGGGCGCCCCTCAAACACCAGTCCGGGTCCGGCGGAAAATTCACTTTGCATTTATTCTGCTCATTGGTTTGCAGCCGGGGGGCCCCCCTGCCACCCCCCGCGGAGGGGGCCCCCCACGTCCGGCCCCCCGGGCCCCGCCGCTAGGGGTGCTTCCTGCGCGTGTGTCTCTGCAGCGTGTTGCGCTCCCCGAAGCGGCGCGGGCAGTGCGGGCACTGGAAGGGGCGCTCCCCCGAGTGCACGCGGCCGTGCTGCGCCAGCTCCCCCGCGTCGCGGAAGCGGCGTGGGCACAGCGGGCACGCGTGGGGCCGGCCGCCGCCCGCGCGGTGCGTGGAGCGGTGGCGCGCCAGGTGGCTAGCGCGCTTGAAGGCCTTGCCGCACAGGGCGCAGGCGAAGGGCTTGAGCTCCGAGTGCGAGACGCTGTGGCGCTGCAGGTACGACAGGTACTCGAACACGCGCGAGCACACGGGGCAGCTGTAGCACTTGCGCGCGGCCGGGCCCGCGCCCGCCCCGGGGGGCGCCTCGGCCTCCTCCTCCACCAGCACCGTGTAGGGCACGCCCTGCGTGTCGATGAGCAGGTAGCGGCCCAGCCGGGGCGGCGGCCGGGGCGCCTCGGCCGTGGAGGACGGGCCGGCTTCGGGCGAGGGCGCCGCCCGGGGGGCAGGGGGTTCCATGGCCCGCGCCCACCGGGGTGGCGAGGCCTGGGCCGGGCGGCGGCGGCAGCAGCGACATCCACAGAAGCCGGGAGGGCCTGCGGGGAGAGAAGGGACCCCACGTCAGCCCACGGCGCCCCCTGCACCTTGCGCGTGGGGCGCCCCCAGCCTCAGTCTCTCCGGGGGCAGGTGCCCCCATCTGCGCTGGGCGGGCCTCCGCGGCCCCGCCCCGGCCCCGCCCCCGCCTGGCTCCTCCCCCTCCGGCCCCGCCCCCTCCCGGGCTCCTCCCCCTTCCCAGCCCCCCACCCGGCAGCTTCCCTCCCCCCCCTCGGCCCGAGCCGCCCCGCCCCCCGCGCCCCCGCCCGCCTCCCTCCCTCTCCCGTCCCCCCCCCCCCGCGGGCCCTCCCGACGCCCGGCGCCCTACTCGGTGCAGCGCCTCGAGGCCGGGGTCCGGGGTCCAGGCCTGGCCGCCCCCCGGGTCTGGCGGCGTCGGGGGGGATGGGAGGGGGCGCGAATGGCCGAGGGGGGCGGCGGGAGGGAGAGCGCGAGGGGGCGGGGCGCGGGCCGCCGGAAGAGCTCCGGCCGGAAGCCGCGGCCGCGGAAAAATGGTTCCGAGGCCGATGGAGGGTTCCCCCCGCCCAGCCCCGCGCGCATGCGCGCCCTGGCCCCGCCCACAAGCCCGGGGACTTGGGCCCGGCCTTGCTTCTCGGCGGGCGGCGGGGTCCCCCTAGTTCGGGGATCCCCCCAAAGGAGTCCGCCGGGCCCCGAGATCTCCGGGAAACTGAGGCTCGGGCGAGAGCCCCCCAGCCCGGTGGGACTCGAACCCGGGGCCTCGGCCCCCCGGCCGGGCGAGCCTCGAGCCCCGCGGGCCCTGCAGTGCGGCGCCCGCTCCCTGGCCGGGCGGGACACAGGAGAGGCCGCCGGCACAGCGGGGCGCGGGGGCACAGCGGGGGGCACAGCGGGGCGGGGGGCACATTGGGGCGCGGGGGCACAGCGGGGCGCGGGGGCACAGCGGGGCGCGGGGGGCACAGCGGGGCGCGGGGGCGCGGGGGGCACAGCGGGGCGCGGGGGGCACAGCGGGGCGCGGGGGCACAGCGGGGCGCGGGGGCACAGCGGGGCGCGGGGCGCGGGGGCACAGCGGGGCCGCGGGAGGCACAGCGGGGCGCGGGGGGCACATTGGGGTGCGGGGGCACAGCGGGGCGCGGGGGCACAGCGGGGCGCGGGGGCACAGCGGGGCGTGGGGGGCACAGCGGGGCGCGGGGGCACAGCGGGGCGCGGGGGCGCGGGGGGCACAGCGGGGCGCGGGGGCACAGCGGGGCGCGGGGGCACAGCGGGGCCGCGGGGGCACAGCGGGGGTGCACATTGGGGTGCGGGGGCACAGCGGGGCGCGGGGGTTGGCACAGCAGGGGCGCGGGGGGGCCTGCAGGGGCGCGGGGGGCCCGCGGAAGCCACAGAGAAGGGGCCCAAGCCTCCGTCAGCCGGTCCCGGCCCGCACCCTGCCCCATGCTCCGGGCTTCCCGCCGGAGGGCCTGGGCGCCCCAGTTCCCAGAGGGGGCCCCGCCGCACCTGCCCTGGAGGCCTCCCCCCGCGGGCGGTCAGAGCCAGGAGCGCCCCAGGCCCGCACTGCCCAGGAGGCCGCCCCGGGGCTTCTCCCGCCAGTCTGGCCCTGGGGCTCGGCTTGGCCGCCAGGAACGCCCCGCATTGATCGCGGGGATCTGCCCGACCCCGGGGAGCGCCTCGGGCTTTCCCATCCTGTTGCCCACACTCAGGATCCGTGTGGGAAGATTCAGGAGCTTAGAAACCCGGGGCCTTAGAGCTCCAGGATAGCACTTCCAGATGGGGGTTCTTTCCCTTTGAATTTAAGTTCTTTGCTTTTCTATTTGGATCTCTAGCATACTGTGCACAAGACCGGCTTCATAAAATGCTCCTTTATCCATTCTGCTTCCCGAGTGTGTGGCTGTGCTCACATCATTTCCCTATTCAAAAATACATCATGGGCGGCTAGGTGGCACAGTGGATAGAGCACCGGCCCTGGAGGCAGGAGGACCTGGGTTCAAATCCAGTCTAACACAATAATTGCCTAGTTGTGTGGCCTTGGACAAGCCCCTTAACCCAATTGCCTTACAAAAAAATACAACAGTGGTTCTCCATGACCTATATGGTAAAATACAAACTCCTGCTCCTGGCATTCAAGGCTCCCTAGAGTCTGTAACCAAGTTAGGTCTCAGGCCTTATGTCAGTTTAGCTCTCCTCTCATCTACCACACTCCAGTGAAATGAGACAACTGCCACTTTCTCCCAATGTCCATCATGTCTGGTCTTATGTCCATGTGCCCCTCATGTCACCCCTCAAAATCAATCCATTGGCCACTTATTAACTACCTGTATACTTTGCAGTTTGCTACATGCTGCTATTGGGATATTCAGACAAAAGTAAGAGTCCTTGCTTTCAGGGACCTTGCATTCTGTCCTATGCAGCCAGATGGTGCACTGGACTGAGCACTGGCCTTGGAGTCAGGAGGATGGGAGTTGAAATTCAGCCTCACTCAGACACTTGACACTAGCTGGGTGACACTGGGCAAGTCACTTCACCCTGATTGCCTCACATCCGGGGTCATCTCCAGCCATCCTGACTCAAACCTGGCTACTGGACCCAGATGGTTCTGGAGGAGAAAGTGAGGCTGGGGACTTAGCACAGCCCCCCTTTCACAAAGGCAATTCCCATGGTTGTCATGGCATCACCGTGACGTCATGGTCTTCTTTGAGAATGAAGGACAAACATTAGAATGGACTAGGCAAGGTGCAAAGGGGGAACAGACCCAATTCATCTTGACTTGGTGTCAGAGGAGAGGCATTTGAATTCTGAAATTATTATGTATTATCAATGTCTTCAAGGAAGACTTGTAACCTCTCTGAAACTCTGTTCACCTGTAAAATGAGAGTGCTAGATGAGATGGCCTCTAAAGCCCCTTCGAACTCTACATCCATGATCCTCTGACCCCATGACTCGCCTTCTCCTTCTGTTAAAACCAATCTCTTCCTTCAGAGCTTGGCTCACAGGCCACCTCAGCCAAGAAGTCTTCCCAGATTCCAACAATCTCACAATAGGAACTGAAGCTCAGTGTCTGATCTCTCTTCTCTTTTACATACTCCTTACCCAACTCCTCTGACTTTCCTACAAGTTGCTCCGTGCCCTCCCCCTCAATTCAACAGTGGTTTGAGGGTAAGGAAAGGCTCATCCTGGTGGTCAAATCCTCCAAAGTCTCGCAGTCCCCTCCTAACCCTCTCATCTTCCTTGCCCCATAGTAGGAGAGCCCTAGCACCCCTGTCTAAACTGTAGCCAGGTGCTCTTACCCCTCCTCCATTCTCTCTATGCCCTCCTAGGTGAAGGGAGGAGGGGGTCACTCAACCTCCTCCCCCTTCCCCACCCCCACTTCAACTTTTCCCTGGTCCAACCTGGCTCATACCCAAAGCAGCTTCTTCTGGATCCACTGCTGGAGGGAAAATTGGATAGCAGGACCCTTTGGGACCTTCCCAGTGACCTTGGGCAAGTCACTTAACCCCATTGCCTTGTAAAAAAACAAAAAAAAGTTTTAAATGAGGGCAGCTAGGTGGCATTTCCCTGGCCAATCTTTAAAAAAAAAAAAATCTTACTCTGGGGCCCTCCCAGAAAGCATTCTTTTTGGAAACTGGCCCCTTCAGGAGCCAGATTCTGGGACTTGTTTGGCTTAGAGATCAGGATTTGACCTGCCCTACCCCTCATGCCTCACACTGGATGAAACTGTGATCCATCTCAGCAGAGACTGGGACAAGGATGCTGGGAGTGCCCTCAGAGATCAGTCCAATTTCTTCTCCCTCTTAATTTTACAGATAAGGAAACTAAGGCCCCAACAGACAGGCAGTTCCCAGATGGAATGGACTGCCTCATTTTTATATACCAGGGCCTGATTGATAGTACCATTTAATAAAGGCTTGGGTGATGAATTAATGAATAAATAAACAAATGAATGAATGAACTGATGCCCACAGAAACACAGATAGAAAATGACAGAGCTGAGAATTTATTTTGATTGAGATTTGAGCTTCTCAGAGCTCAAAGGAACCCCTAACCATATCTTGTCAAACCCTTATAGCAGAGATTCTGAAACGATGCTCCCCTAGAATAGACCTCAGAGAGAAGGGTGCACTAAAGCTTCCCATTCCACTTTAGAGCAGCAACTCTCATGGCTTGGTAGTTCTTCACATCTGTTGCTCCTGGTTCTGTCCCATATGACCAGGGAGAACCTTAGAACATCACCATGGAAAATGAGATCGTCAAAGCCCAACTGAGTCTCCTCTACATTGAAACATGGAAAGCCAACACTATTGGCAAAACAGGCTAATTGAAGCAGCAGGGCACCTCAAGGGAGAGATAAAAAGCAGCTTTGCCAAGCAAGTCAACCCACTACTACCACCTTGACCATCATCTTCCCTCAGACCCTAATGGGGTTAACCCAGGTCTCTGAGCCCAAAAGTCTTGGGAAAAGCAATTCCCCAGCTGTCATCCCTGCTTCCAGCAGGAAGGAAACCAACTTCTTCATCACCATAAGCATTGACTATTGGACTACTAGTACCAACAGTCATGTGTTCACAGGAGCCATAGGCATAGTGGTATCCTTTATACCACTGGTCCTCTTTCCAGCTGAGCCCTGACAGCCATCATCTGGGAAAGTAACTTTCATGGAGAAGGGATAAACCGTCTCCACTCTCTGTTAACCAGTTGCCAAATACAAGGCAGTTAAGCCCTGGGCCTGGTCATTCTTCATTGAACAATCTTCTCACAGTGAGAGGACCAACTTTTTTATGGACTACCTACAGTTCTCTGATGCTCAACATATCCTGCCTTCCTTCCCCAATTCTAGCAAGAGACACAAGAGACCACATAGACCTGAGGGGCATTTTGTATTTTTTTTTCCTTCCATTTTAAATGTCATTTAAAACAAATTGTTCCATACCCAGTGACTTGCCTTAGTTAAAGAAATAAGGCACTCTGAAGTAATTAGGCTTAGGAAGTGGCCTATGCCAGGCATGCGAGACTTCAACTACAACCTTGACCACTATCTCCCCTCAGATCACGATTCAAGACTCTGAAACCAAGACCTTTAGGAATGGCAGTGCTTCCAGCCCAGGAGCCTCAGCCATTATCTTGGAGATTATTGCTAGTAAACACCTAGAAAAGAAAGTTCTTATTCCCAAAAGTCCTTGTTCTTGTCCTATGGCTCGATAAATGGATGGGATTTTATCCATGGAAATCACTTTCAAGAATTAACATGACTAGCTGCTTTGCTTTGGCTTCCTAAAGACTGTGAGATGTTTCTATTTATCTTGCATGAGATTTATACATATAAATCTCATTGTCTTTCCACTTCATATGGGAGCTCTTGACAGTGACTGTTTTGTTTTTCAGTTTGCATTTCAGTGTCTAGCCCAGTAAGTTGCACATAGTAAATGCTAAATAAATGCTGCATTCATTAATCCATTTGATCAATCATAGAGTTTAGACAAAGTGCAAAACCACTTGGAACTTCCATTGTTCCACAGGAATCATCTTTGGATTGACTGAAACTTACTCATGCCTTAGGAGTCATTTAAAATAGATCAAGGGGGTGGCTAGGTGACTGCAGTGGATAGAGCACGGTCCTGGAGTCAGGAGGACCTGAGTTCAAATCCGGCCTCAGACACTTAATAATTACCTAGCTGTGTGGCCTTGGGCAAGCCACTTAACCCCATTTGAGAAAAACCTAAAAAAATAAAATAAAATAGATCAAGTTAATTTATAGTTTGGATCAAGTTTAAAGGGAGGGAGAAGAGGCATATCATTGGTCTCAAATTAGGTCTCTTTTCCTCCCCTTTTCGCTGGAGAAGAACCTCATGAGCTTTGAAAGATCTGGGACAACTCTGCATTAGCTAAAGGTGGTACCAACTTGGCAGCCAAGGGCAGATCAGATGCAAGTTCATGATCCCACAAGGAGACCAACAAAGAAGCTACACCATGCCAAAGAGGAAAAACGTTTCAGCCACGGAGAGCTAGGAGTTATCTCTACTTCGTGTGATTTCCAAAGTTGAGCACACTTTCCCTGGACTCTTATGTTCTTGTGAGGAAAGGTGTCATTCATTTTTTGAGGGGAGGGATGTTTTAACAATTTTTTTGAATGTCTTTCTCCAGTCCAGAACCCTTTCTAAACAGGTTTCTAAGGCTAGTTGACTTAATTGTTTCTCAAATGCTAATCTTCAGGGAAAGCACACTAGTGGGGGCTCATTAGCCTTCGAAGTACCATTCCCCCCTACCCTGTCAAAGTTGTCTTCTGAGGACCCAACTCATCGGTGTGAATAGGACTTGAGATAATCACCTTTTATCATACATTGCACCAAAAGATCATGATTCTGCTTAAGAACTCAACCTCTAGGGGCAGCTAGGCGGTGCAGTGGATAGAGCACTGACCCTATAGTCAGGAGGACCCAAGTTCAAATCTGACCTCAGACACTTAATAATTACCTTGCTGTGTGGCCTTGGGCAAGTCACTTAACCCCACTGCCTAGCAAAAACTAATAAAATAAAAAAAAAATAAGAACCTAACATCTAGGGGTAGCTAGGTGCTCATTGGATAGAGCACTGGCCCTGGAGTCGGGAGGACCTGAGGTCAAATCCAGCCTCAGACACTTAATAATCGCCTAGCTGTGTGGCCTTGGGCAAGTCATAACCCCATTGCCTTGACAAAAATAAAAACAAAACCAACAAATGATGCAGAGCTTGCAACGGTATGGATACTCTCTGAAGAACTCAATAGGGCCCTCCAAATTAAATCAACATATTCTGATATACATTTGCTTCACCGAAAAGGTGGGGACAAGTGAGAATGGTGGAAAACATCAGGAATAGTAAATTAGTGAGGACAAAGAATTTTAAACAATAAAGAAGCATCTTGACCGCTTAGCTTGAAAAACGAAAAGAATAAGAAGGCACAATTGCCTCTCATTCTGCCTGCCGTACACTACCAGGGAGAATATAGTTAGAACAGTCCCAGGGAAAGTGAGCTTTGAGATCAGCATGACCCAACCAATCTTTATCTTTATTAGAAGATTAAACGCCAGGAGGTGGTGGTTGTCCTTCATCTTCAAAGAGGAACAAAATGATATGATTATATTGGGATCAAGGTTCAGTGTGTCTGACTGTGGTTCATCAGATCGAGACAAGTTCAGAATGCTTTACCAAAGGTTGGGCACAAATGGTCTTTATGATCAATTGAAAAGGAATTGTCTTTTTACATTTCTTTTGAACTGCTGCAATTCTATTTTGCTCAAAGAGCAGCATCTTCTTTGATGTGCTCACATCATGCTGGGTGATCCAGTACCAGCATCATCCAAGTCTCAAATCATTTCCAAAGTACCTTAGAAAGACTTTGTGTATTTTTATTTGAGAACTGTGAGTTCTCCTTAATAGTCTTTTGGGCAAACCAATGTTTGGCATTCTCTGGGTTAGAGTCTGAATACTTGGCAGTTCAGTTCAGTTCAAGAGATGACCTCAGTGTCTGGCACCTTTTCCTTCCAGGTGATCTTCCTAATATTTCCAATAGAACTGATTTGGTTTCTTGGCATGATGCTGGTGAACTGTCCAGGTTTCACAGGCATACAGCAATAAGGCCAACACAACAGCCAATTGTGGAATTGATTGCAGGATCTGATCTGGTATCCTCAGGGATTTATCTATAACAGTAACAATGAAAAACAATCACAAAAAATGAAGTTGGTTCCATTTTTACAGACATTTCTGATGTGGGATTCAGTCCATACAACTGGACCAACCACTGGTTGATAAGATGATCACTATTAATGTCAAACAAGAAGAATCAAACTGAGGGAAAGACATGGTATGCAATTCAAACAACTCCAAGTTTACTTTTTTTTAATTAGTTATTGCTACTGAAGACAGAGAAGCAAATGGGAGAAAGGACATTAGTCTTTAAAACACCAATTTTTTAAAATTATTTTATTTATTTAAGGCAATGGGGTTAAGTGACTTGCCCAAGATCACACAGCTAGGCGATTGTTAAGTGTCTGAGGCCGGATTTCAACTCAGATCCTTCTGACTCCAGGGCCAGTGCTCCATCTGCTGCCACCCAGCTGCCCCCAAAACACCAATTTCATAGAGAAGCTTAGCTAGTGTAAATCAAATGCAAATCAGTTTCCAAAACAGAGACAAAAAGAGGAGAAAAAGTCACTTAATTATACAATAATTTTTGAATCATCTGGTAAAAAGAGAGATATGAAAGCCAAAGGCAATACTAATACTAATTTAGCCTATAAAATTATTTTTGAAAGCTTACTGGGCAAGTGGGAGTGGGGGGAAAGGGGGGATGACTAGAAGCAGTATTGCTTCACAATGACAGCTAGGTAGTGTAGTGGTTAGATCGCAAGACTCAGCTTTCTGAATTCAAAGCCAGCCTCAGTCACTTACTAGCTGTGTGATCATGTGTGATCCTGGGCAAGTCACTTCACCCTGTTTACAATAGTTTCCTCATCTGTAAAATGGGCCAGAGAAGGAAATGGCAAACCATTCCCATATCTTGGCCAGGAAAACCTCAAATGGGGTCAACAAAGAATCAGACATGATGGCAACAACTAAACAAGCACAACAAATTGCTTTGTAAAAGGGAGGGAAGTTTTTATGGAACTTGGACTGTGTAAGTAGTGACAAATAAGAATGAAAAGATCATCTAGTGCCAAATTGTAAAGGGCCTTTTTTTTTTTTTTTTTTTTTAGTTTTTGCTAGGCAATGGAGTTAAGTGGCTTGCCCAAGGCCACACAGCTAGGTCATTATTAAGTGTCTGAGGCCGGATTTGAACTCAGGTACTCTATCTACTGCACCACCTAGCTGCCCCTTGTAAAGAACTGTTAATGTCAAACTGATGGTTTTATATTTCATCCTAGAAGCCAGAGGGAACCCCTGAAGATTTTTCAGTAGGGGGTAACATGATTAGACTGATGATTTGAAAAAAAAGCTAGACTAGAGATCCAATCAATCAACAGGAATTTTTATTAAACACCTACTATGTGCTAAGCAGTGACAATACTAAGCAACTCCTGCCTATGAGGAGTTCACCTTCTAAGAGAAGGGATAGGGAATTTGGACCTGAATAATATAGACAAAATGGATGCAAGTCTGGGGATGGAGAGCACTAGCAGCTGGATGGGAGTAGGAAAAACTGAATTTGAAAGAAAACCAGACATTCCAAGAAGGCAGAAGGAATACATTCCAAACCTGGGAAGCAATCAAGGTAAGGGCACAAATATAGGAATTGGAGAATCATTTATGATCAACAGCAAAAGTATAGTCATCCCAAGAACATTTAAAACCGAAATTTGGCAGAAGAACAGTGAACAGATGGAAGAGTTAAAAAAAACCAACCACCCTGTAAGTTACTGTCATCATATCAACATCAAGACTCTAATTGGACAGTCTCCTATGGGTTGCTAAAAGATGGGAACATCCCAGAACAAAGATGGGGAAAGCAGCTGGAGGAGACCGAGTGGGAGGAGAGAACTAGATTGAAACAGATGAAGTTGTGAGGAGTGGTGAGAGATCAATTCACAAGGCATCAGAAGAAGGGGAAGACACCAAAGTGGAAAAAAATATAGAGACTTTATTCACAACAGAAGGATAATTAACAACCTCTACACCTACTATCTCATCGAAATGTTTTATGAGGATAGCAAACAGACATCTGAGGAGGTTTGAAAGTAACAGGAAAACTGGGACAAATGGTATTCCCTGGCGGACCACAGCTTCACATGAGACGGGAAGCTAAGGGAGAATGCAACTTGAAGAATCCAAACAACCACTTGACTGCTCCAGCTGAAGGTGCCCCTAAAGGTTCTCCAAGGTTTCCAGGGAGATACAACAGGGAGAAGCTGATCAGAGAAGACCTCTGATCCTCAATATCAGGCCAAACATAAAACGGGGAAAAACAGCTGCTTTTCAAAGATGTTCAACCTACTAATGGAGAAAGACCTGTCCAAGTTGGAAGGGGATTCCTTAGGGATGGCAAAGCTCTACAAATACTCCTGTTGGCAAATGGGATTGTGTGGGTTGCACCTGACCCTGAAATATCAGAGTCTCCTGGGTAACATCCATAAGCTCTAGAGAAGAATTTGGCCCAACCTTCCATCAAGTGAACAATGCCAGTTGGCCAGATTAGATGTACAGTTGGAAGATCGGTCGACAAAGATTTATTATCATTGTTGCTCAGTCTTGTCTCACTCTCTGTGACCCCATTTGGGGTTTTCTTGGCAAAGATACTGGAATGGTTTATCATTGCCTTCTCCAGTTCATTTTATAGGTGAAAAAAACTGAAGCAAACAGTGAAATGACTTGCCCGCAATCACATAGCTGGTGTCTGAGTCCAAATTTGAACTCGGGATGATGAGTGTTCCTGACTCCAGACTTGGAGTCCATTATGACATCACATCACTGCCCATTTATTAAGTACCTACTATGTGTAATGGAGTGGCTAGGTGGTGTGGTGGATAGGGCACTGGCCTTGGAGTCAGGAGGTTGGGTGTTTGGATCCAGCCTCAGACACTTGACACATAACTAGCTGTGGAAACTTGGGCAAGTCCCTTAGCCCTGATAGCCTTACAATCCCAGGCCATTTCCAGTCATCCTGTTTCACATCTGACTACGTGTCCCAGATGACTCTGGAGGAGGAAGTGTTTGTCATGGTATCATTTCCCACGATGTCATGGTCTTCTTGAAGAGTGGACAAAAACAGCACTATGTGCATTAAGTGCTGAGGATATGATACTTGGCCTTCGTTCTTTTTTAAAAATTGTTATTTATTTAAGGCAATGGGCTTAAGTGACTTTCCCAGGGTCACACGGCTAGACAATTATTATATATCTCATATATGTGTGTGAGCTTGGATTTGAATCTAAGTCCTCCTGAAGCTAGAGTTGGTGCACTATCCATTGTGCCACCTAGCTGCCCTGCTTGTCCTTCATTCTTGACTGAGGACCCAAACCTGGGTGATAAAAATGAAAGCAACCATATCTAAGATAAATTGGAGAGACTCTCAGAGGTACCAAAATGAAAGGAGATTGTGAATGGCTTCCAGTAGAAGGCGGAATTTTAGCTGGGACTGGAAGGAGGCAGAGATCAAGTTCATTCCCCGCCCACAAACACATACCCCCCAACTGTAAACCCCACTCTCATGCACAACAAATAGGGGCCAAGCAAGCTGAATGGAGAAGGTTGAATGTCTCTGGGAAATTGCAAAGATCCCTTAATGACCCCAAATTTATCTCTAGAACAAAGGCCCATTTTCTTCCCCCCCCATTATTTCTCTATTTCTCTCTCTCCCCCACCCCACCCCTTCTGATATAGACTCATTCTTTGTTTTGTTTTGGTTTTTTGGTCTTTTTCTTTTTAGGTTTTTTTTTTTTTGCAAGGCAAATGGGGTTAAGTGGCTTGCCCAAGGCCACACAGCTAGGCAATTATTAAGTGTCTGAGACCGGATTTGAACCCAGGTACTCCTGACTCCAGGGCCGGTGCTTTATCCACTACGCCACCTAGCCGCCCCTATAGACTCATTCTTAAAAGAGCAGTATGCCATCATTGTTGTTCTATAATTGGGCATGTCATGAAAAGTCTTTCAAAAAATAAAGATGAGTACCCCATAGAAAGCAATGCTCAGGGCTGCAGTGGATAGAGTACCGGCCCTGGAGTCAGGAGGATCTGAGTTCAAAACATATAATAATTGCCTAGCTTGGGCAAGTCACTTAACCCCATTGCCTTCAATAAATGAAATAAAATGAAAAAGCAATGCTTATGGGACAGGAGTGAGCTGTGGCAAAGACAAGTGAAGGCTATCATGATTTGGGAAGACCATGAGCTTGTCATGTAGCAAGAGGAGATAACCAATAAATTGCCCAGATGTTCCACTCATCTGAGTTGGCAAGAGGAAGTAAAGACAATTTGCCTGGTATATTGGATGGATGCTTGCAATGCTCTATAGGAAGGATGTGGACAAAACAGCAGGCTTAGATTAGGGATAACATAGCTGGAGGAAACAGTCACATGGATGAGGTCACGGATCCCTTGGACATGAGCTGGAGTGGGGAGACTGGAAGACATAGGCCAGGAAGAGGTGATGAGGGCTTGAAGGCTGAGTTGTGAATAGAGAAGGGAACAGGCTCAAGGGATATTGTGCAGTAGATACTGGGGATGAGGGGGGTGAGTTAAGGATGACTCCAAACTTGCAAACCTGGGATACTGGAAGGCTGGTGGTCCACTCAACAGAAAAGAGGAAGTTAGGAAGAGAAAGTGGGTGAGTTGAATAACAGCAACATGTGGGTGATGATCAATCTTTTTTTTTTTTTTGCAAGGCAAATGGGGTTAAGTGGCTTGCCCAAGGCCACACAGCTAGGTCATTATGAAGTGTCTGAGACCGGATTTCTTTCTTTTTCTTTTTTTTTTTTTAGTTTTTTTGGCAAGGCAAATGGGGTTAAGTGGCTTGCCCAAGGCCACACAACTAGGTCATTATTAAGTGTCTGAGACCAGATTTGAGCCCAGGTACTCCTGACTCCAAGGCTGGTACGGTGCTTCATCCACTCCGCCACCTAGCCGCCCCGTGATGATCAATCTTAATGAACTTTCTCATTCCATCAGTGCAACAATCAAGGACAATTTTGGATTCTCTGCAGTGGAGAATTCCATCTGTATTCAGAGAAAGAATTGTGGAGTTTGAACAAAGACCAAGGACTATTCCCTTTAATTTTTAAAAAAGTTATGTAATTTTCTATCTCTATTTCATTTTTTTCTTAGATATATCTCAATACATTCAACTTAGATTAATGTATCAGATTAATTTATTAATTAATATATTAGTTGAATGTATACCATGGAGACAATGTAAAGACTAACAGACTGCCTTCTGTGGGGGGTGGGGGGAAGGAAGCAAGATTAGGGGGAAAATGGTAAAACTCAAAGATAATTAAAAAAAGAAAAACATTTTAAATAAAATAACTCACATTTCCATAGCAAAAAAAGATAAAAATACAAACTGACATTATCTATATTATATCTTTATTTATAAATGAAAATGTTAAACACTTTTTAAAAAGTAGGTGGGTTGAGTGTCACACTCATTGGTGCTTGGCAGAGAATTAGTTGTTTCATAAATCCATGTTGATGGATGGCCCAAGGTCCTCCCTCTCCATGCCTGGACACTGTCCATCCTCTATGCTTGGAATTTGCTACCTCTAGAATCCTTAAAATCCTTGAAGACACAGCTGAAACCTCCTCCCTTCCAGGAAATCCTGGTCCTTTCCTGATTTCCACTCACCATGCCTGTTAATTCCCCCTCTCCACACATGCATACACTCAGTACTGTGTATTTATTCTATAGAAATTATTTATGCAGGCCCTATGCTGATAGTAGGGGAGTTCCTCCAAAGCAGGAGTAGGGTGGGGAGAAGGGAATCCCCATCCCCTTGTTGGGAGCCAGGGTCTCTAAGCTGTTTGACACAGTCACAGCAAGAAGACTCAGGGCAGTCACACTGCCTGATAGAACAACATTTCCTTCTTCAGTATATATAGAGATTCCATGCATACCCATATTTATAGGTCTATTATTGATTGCAAAACTTACTCATCCTAATAATGCAATGACTATAAAGGAAGGATTTAAGAGAAATTCCTTGAATAAAACAGATTGTGAACTCTGTCCAAATTTAACAGGACTGCCTCTCCCTGAGACATACAAAAGGCTTCAACATTATGAAATCTTTGGAAGACACAGCACTGGGAGTTCCAGGGAGATGTCAGAATATATACAGGGAAACCAGATACAAGATGGATCAGATAGAATTCCAGGGAAATTAACAGTTTTGCCCTCCTTATCATACACAGGAATATATGATAAAGATGGTAGGAGAATAGTTAGTATAGGTAACCAATATGTGAATGCTAACAACCTAAGTTTATTGGCAAAGAATAAAAAAGTCATAGAAACCGTAGCGTCTTACCAACAAGGGCTGAAAGGAAAATTAGTTATTGAAGGAGTCAACAGACAGGTGGACAAACAGAACTACCCTCGCTATAGGTTGTCGAGGGAGCGTATCGAAAAACATTACACATGTGGTACAAAAACATAGAAGCATTCCATTAAACAAATTATAGCAAAGATTATTATCAGGAAAGTTCTGTTTAATCAATAACTTTCCTATGCAGCAGCAAACTAGGCAACAGGCAGGTTGAGGTCATCACGGTCTGAGCAGGGACAAGAAAATTAATTACATGATTGATAATCACACTTGTAACCACTACATGATCTAACTTGTAACCATATGAACTATGTGATTAATGATGAAAATTGGACACTCTTGTAACCAAGGAAATGATTTTAGTTTGCTTGTTTCATATGATTTTTGAGACTATAAAAATAAATCCAAGCAGCTGACAGTCAGGCAACCTGCTCCTGCCTTTACCCATTTGTTGACTCAACTCATTTCGCCAACTCTATCCCTCTTGTCAGGTTCCAGGGACCCTGCGGAGGCTGGACCCCTGTATCCCCTAAACGTAGTTAGCGGTTGATGTATTCTGGTTGATCATTCGTTTGAAAGGAAGTCAGGGGGCGGCTAGGTGGCTCAGTGGATAGAGTACCGGCCCTGGAGTCAGGAGGACCTAGGTTCAAATCTGGACTCAGACACTTAATAATGATCTAGCTGTGAGGCCTTGGGCTAGCCAGTTAGGCCCATTTGTCTTGCAAAAAAAACCTAAAAAAAAAAACCCAGAAAGGAAGTCAGGATCAAGGGAAGGTCTTAAAGAATGGGGAGACCTGGGCACGTTTGTAGGCCGACCAAGGGGAGAGGGAATGGCTGGAAGGACAAGGAATCAGAGAGCAGAGGGCAGGGTTGGACTTGCCTCTGCCACAAAGGAGACAAAGCAGTATGATGGAGAGGAATGCAAGGTACAGCAGGAGGAAAAGGAGAGGTTTAGAGACAGCTCTCATGGGGACCGTGAAAGCCCACGGGGGAGAAGGCAAGGCTGCCAGATAGTGGGGAGCCAGCAGATGACATTATACTGGGAACTACCTCCCCGTGGTTAAATGTTTCCTGAACCCTGTACTAGAGGTGGGGATATGGCACAAGGGACATACGTGTGGCTTGAAGAAAGCTTAAAGGCCACATTCAGGACAGAGGATGGATGACGTGGGGGTTGATGGGGTAAGAGGGGAAAGGCAGATGGAGTCATTGTAGCTTCTGGACTGCCACAGGAGGCAAGAACGGGGGGACACTGGAGGAAGCAGGGCCTATGGGCTGGGAGAGCCCAGAACGAGGGGCACCCCAACCACAGGTCCCTCTGCTCCCATGGAGATCATCTAGTGAAAATCAAGTCCTTCCTCTGCTGAAGAGGAAACCAAGGCCGAGGACTTGCTGGATACCCCATGCTCCCTTAGGATTATTGGGTGGAGTTCCTTTATTTTACAGATGGGAAAACCAAGGCCCAAGGCCAAGGGTCAGATTTGGTCAGGCTCTTACTCTGGTAAGACAGCTTGGGGTGCCCGGTCCAGGAAGGAATCAGTCAGTTCAACAAGTCTTTATTTGGCACCTTTAGGGGGCCGGGATACACAGAGACACGAGGCCCCAGTAATGGGTGGTTCTGCCGTGTTACTTTCCCAGGACTGGGGCCCAGACAGGGGGCCTGGCCTCAGGTGCCCCCCTTGTCCAGAAGACCTCAGGACACCCAGGATGAAACACCAGCTTGTCCCGGGTCACAGACTAGACCCGGCACCCCGAGAGGCTGAGGGCTGGGACGGGCCCCGGCCTTAGTGCCCGCGGGCGCTGGGCCAGGTCTGGGTGGGCAGAGGGGCAGGCGTGGGCACGGCCGCCTGGCGCGGTGGGTGAGGCGGTGCTGCCAAAGGCCGGGGCCCCGCGGGCTGGGGCCGGTCCGGGGTCCGGGGCCCCGCGGGCTGGGGCCGGAGGGCCGGGGTCCGGGGCCCCGCGGGCTGGGGCCGGAGGGCCGGGGGCCGGGGGCCGGGGCCCCGCGGGCTGGGGCCGGAGGGCCGGGGGCCGGGGTCCGGGGCCCCGCGGGCTGGGGCCGGTCCGGGGGCCGGGGCCGCGGCGCTTCGGGCACGGGCGGCTCCGCCGGGCAGCGGGGACTGGCCGGGCCCTGCCCGCTGCGCCCCGGCCTCCGGCCCCCGCGGCCGCCCTTCGTCCGGACTCCACACAAACGGGCCCGTTGCGGCCCGTCCGCAGGTGGCGGCCCGGCCTCGGGGCCTCGGGGCCCGGGAGACTTCTCCCCGCGGCCCCCTCCTTCCGAGCCTTCCGCCGGCGCCCCGACACAGCGGCCGCGCCCCCGCCCCACCCCCACGTGCCCGCCCCTCGCCGGGCCCCTCCTTCCTGCCCCCCACGACCCCCCGGCAGCCCCGCGGTCGGGCTGGGGGCTTCAGATCAGCCTGCAGCCCCCCTCGGGGCCGGACCCCACAGCTGGGGAAACTGAGGCGGGCCGCTCTAGCCGGCCTCCGCCTCCTCTCGATGCCCCGCCCCGAGTGCCCCCGGGTGCCCCCCGAGTGCCCCCGAGTGCCCCCCCCGTGCAGCGCGCTCTCCGCTCCGGGCGGGTCCAGCCGGAAACTGCGCCCGGCGTCCGGTCGGGCCCCCGACCTTGGGTCCCCTCCCTGACCTTGGGTCCCCCCCGACCTTGGGTCCCCCCTGACCTTGGGCCCCCCCCGACCTTGGGTCCCCTCCCTGACCTTGGGTCCCCCCCCGACCTTGGGTCCCCCCCGACCTTGGGTTCCCTCCCTGCCCTTGGGTCCCCTCCCTGCCCTCTGGCCTTCCTGCCTCCCCCAGCCCCGATGGGGAGACTGAGGCCCCGGGCAGCTCGGGGGTCTTGGGGCAGGTGCCGCCCCCACTGACCCGGCCTGCCTGCCCTCCTCTCCGTCCGCGGGCCGGGCATCTCCTTGTGGAGGCCTGGGGCAGCCGGTCTAAAGCCCTCAGGCTCGGGGGCCACAGACCAGCCCCCACACGCCCTGCGGGCACCCAGACGGTGTACGGGGCACATGGGAGATGGCAGAGCCCCGGGCAAACTGCTCAGCGTGCCTGCATTTGTAATCGCAATGAAAAGTCCCAATACATAGGTATGAATCCGGCCTGGCCCATCTTATCTACAGCTATCCGTCTACATCAGACCCTGGAGTCCGAGGACCTGAGTCAAGCCCAGACTCAGACATGTACTACCTGTGACACCCTGGGCGCAAGACACACTGGTACAAGGTCTGGATGAGTCCGGCCTTTGGGATGTCTGGCGGCCTCTAGCTGTGGGAGGGAAGGAGAGAAGGGATAAAATGAGAGATCTGAAACCTAGGAGACCTACTCCTGAATCTCCAGGACGCTCCACTGTTCCCTGGGTAGGCACCCACACCAGCAGCTGTTCTCTCCATTCTCCTTCCCTTCCATACCCAACCATCCACCAGGACACCTGTCCCATTTTAGTCTCTAGCCTCCATCGTTTACCGCCCCCCGAGCACCCCAGATCGCCAGCTTGGAACTGGAGGTCCGTGATCGGCTCAGAACGCTCGGGCAATTGGAACAACGTCAAGATGGTATAATGCAGAGATCCCTAGACTCGGGTGGGCATCGCCAACCTCTTCTGGCCCGAGGTTTCTCATCTGTAAAATGAGGACAACAATACCTACATCGGTCGGACCGTCATGACAACAAATGTGAAGTGCTTGGCAAATCACACAACAGAAATGATAGCGACGATGATGAGGATGACTAAATGTTTTCATTAATTAGAAGTATACCCGAAGAATCGTGAAACCATGCCTACCCTTTAACAGGGCAGTGCCACAACTACCTTTGTATTCCAAAAGAGCTAAAAAACAAAAAAGGAAAAGGACCCTTAGGAATAAAAATATTTATAGCAGCCTTTTCTGGTTCCAGGAAATTGGAAATTCATGGGGTGTCCATTAACCGGGGAATGGTTGAACAAACTGTGGTAGGGGAGGGTTGTGTTGGAATATTATTCTTCCATGGGAAATGACGATCAGGATGCTCTCCAAAAAACCTGAAAAGACTTACATGAGCTGATAGAAAGTAAAATGACTGTAAGAGGAGAAGCTGTGAATGACTTAACTATTCTCAGGACTACAATGATTCAAGACAAGTCTGAAAGGATTTATGATGAAAAATGCTGTGCATTCCCAGAGAAAGAACTGATGGTATTTGAACACCAATTGAAATATATATTTTTCACTTTATTTTTTTTTTGAGTGTTTCGGGGAGGGGTCTATATTTTTTCCACAAAATTATGATTTAGGAAATATTTTGCATAATTATACATGTACAGCCTATATTAAATTGCTTACATTCTCTGTGAGAGGCAGTGAAGAAGGAAGAAGGGAGAGAATTTAGAATGTAAAAGTTCTTTTTAAATGAATATTAAAATTGGTTTTAAATATAATTAGGGAAAAATAAAAAAATTAAATGTTTTCATTAGTAAAATGGAAGGAATAAACATATAATACCTACCTTATAAAGAACAAACTCTGGAGTTTGTCTGATCCTGGCAAGTCAAACCAGTGCAGGACAGCAAGATGCCCTCTTACCTACCTAGCTTTGTGGCCTTGGGCAAGCCACTTAACCCCATTTGCCTTACAAAAAAAACCCTAAAAAAAAAGATGCCCTCTTACCATCTCCTTAGCTATCTGGGAATTCAACGTCCTGTTTATCACATTGATTCCAGTCTTCAAAGGAAGAGAAAATCAGAGTTGAGAAATTATTCCTTCTCTCTGCTATCCATTAGGCAGTGAACAACTGGTTCCTTGGGATTTGGATTAAATATAGCCCATCTATATGAATGCTATGGAATACTATTGTTCCATAAGAAAACAAGAATGATTTATCTCGAAAGAAGAATGGAATAAATTACAGGAACTAATGCGGAACGAAGGGAGCAGATCTAAAAGAACATTGTATACATTAACAACAATATTGTGAGATGATCAGCCTTGATGGATGAGCTCCTCTCAGCATTTCAGAGGGCGAGGATATCCCTAGGAGACTGGCTATAGATAATGCTATCCCTATCCAGAGGAAGAAAAAACCAAACGAAAAGGCCGGTGCTTTATCCACTACGCCACCTAGCCGCCCCTACATTTACTTCTTAAAAAAGTTTCTCTTAAGTATTTCTTTCCTATCTCCTGGTTTTCTTCCTTTTCCCTTAATCCTAATTCCTCATACTAAAAATGACTAATCTGTAAACATATTAAAACAAATGTGTATGTACAATGTTCACCAGACTGTTTGCTGCTGAGGAGGTGGGAAGGGTGGAAGGAAATTATATAACTTAAAAATATGCATATGGATGAAGCTTGTAAAACTTCCATAACATGTAATTGGAAAAACTAAAATAAAATACTAATCGAAATAAATAAACAAACAAATAAACAAATAAATACTCAGCCCTGGCCAACAGTTTAATGTGAGCTGCTAAGAATGGCGGCTGGGTGGCGTAGTGGATAAAGCACCGGCCTTGGAGTCAGGAGTACCTGGGTTCAAATCCGGTCTCAGACACTTAATAATTACCTAGCTGTGTGGCCCTGGGCAAGCCACTTAACCCCATTTGCCTTGTAAAAACCCCTAAAAACAAACAAACAAACAAAAAAATAATGTATTGCTGGTAGAATGGCCAATGTAATCAAAATGACTTCAAAGGGAAAAGTCCTGAGGAGGGAAAAATCACCTTTAAAGGGTATCTACAACATGAGATGCAATGGCTATGAAGAAAGAGCCAGCAAATGTTTTTTGCTTTGAACTCATGTTATCTTTTGGCTGGCCTGTGTGTGTGTGGGGGGGAACACATTGGTAGGGGCTTGTGAGCTACGGTTTTGAGTACTGGCTGACCCATAGTTTGCCTTCAAGTTAAGCTAGCTTTTCAGGGGGTCTATCTGTGTGGGTAGTGATTGGAAGGAGTGGAAGAAGAGTGGGCCAGCATTATGGGTTGCATCCAGGATCTCTTTGGCATTATAGGAATCCAATTTGGTTTCTTTCTTCCTATTAAAAATGTATACAGGGGTGGTTAGGTAGCACAGTGAATAGAGCACCGGCCCTGGAGTCAGGAGTAGCTGGGTTCAAATCCGACCTCAGACACTTAATAATTCCCTAGCTGTGTGGCCTTGGGCAAGCCACTTAACCCCATTGCCTTGCAAAAATTTTAAAAAAAGTTGCCTTTCCGGGGTAGCTAGGTGGTTCAGTAGATAAAGCACTGGCCCTGGAGTCAGGAGGACCTGGGTTCAAATTTGACCTCAAGACATTTAATAATTGCCTAGCTGTGGGACCTTGGGCAAGTCACTTAATCCTATTGCCTTAAATAAAAAACATTAAAAAAAAGTTGCCTTTCTCAATTTACATTGTCTGCATGGAAACTTTGGGGCCAACATCCAGTCATGCCTGACCCTGAAAGGATGTTGGGTTTTGGCATGATGTGGCAAACCCTTGGTGATCCTTTGTCCTTTCTGTTTTCCCCAGCAGTTTTTAACTTATTTAAAAGAAGAGACATCTTCTGGCTTAGTCTTTCCTCCTTCACCTCTTCAAGTAGCATCAATGGCTTTGCGACTTCCATCTGCTCTTGGGGAAGAGCAGGTTTGTCTCCAACCAACTGGTTGGTTTCTCTGCCCACATGGCCACTAGATGTTTAAGAGGACTCAACTAGGCAAGCTTGAGTCAGCCTGGGCTTCTAGTTGCTTTTCTCTTTTGATGTTTATTCTTTTTTTTTTTTTTTTGCAAGGCAATGGGGTTAAGTGCCTTGCCCAAGGTCCCACAGCTAGGGAATTATTAAGTGTCTGAGGTCGGATTTGAACCCAGGTTCTCCTGACTCCAGGGCCGGTGTTCTATTCACTGTGCCACCTAGCCGCCCCTTGATGTTTATTCTTTCTGAATCTTTGGTGAACAAATCTCTAACCTGAGATGGCTATGTCCAGAATTGGAGGCCAGCTACTGAAAATAATATTTGTCCTTCATTTTGTGGACAGGACCACAATATCATGGAGGCAATACCATGACAAGCATATGAACTGCATTTGGGTGAGGGGAGTTGTGCTCAGTCCCCAACTTCACTGTCTCCTCCAAAGCCATCTGGATCCAGTGGCTAGATAGGAATCAGGATGACTGGAGATGGCCCTGGATGTGGGGGTGATCAAGGATAAGTGACTTGCCCAAGGTTACACAGTCAGCAAGAGTCAAGTATCTGAGGCTGGATTCAAACTCTGGTCCTCCTTACTGCCAGGCCAGTGCTCCATCCACTGTAGCACTTAGCTGCCCAAGCCAGCTACTGGGTTCAAGGAGGTAAGAGGTTCTGGACTGAGACTGAACAGCAACAGGGCAGATGTCCCCAGCTCTAATCCAGTGCCCTGGGAGACAAAGCCCACCAAAAAGAGGATTGATCTAAGCTTGCCTGGGCTCTTACCAGCAGATACCTACAGGGAATCATTTAGACTCTCAATTCAAATACTGATGAGCAGAGCTAATGTGAAATCATGTGCCTGATTAGCAGTAGTCTGGCACAAAGCTTTATGTCTTCTGATGAGATTTACCTATCAGTCCCCTACTTTTAAAAGTCAACCAAGGGGCAGCTAGGTGGCAGGGGTGGCTAGGTGGCACAGTGGATAGAGCATCAGCCCTGGATTCAGGAGTATCTGAGTTCAAATGCAGCCTCAGACACTTAATAATTATCTAGCTGTGTGGCCCACTTAACCCCATTGCCTTGCAAAAAAAAAAACACTAAAAAAAAAGTCAACCAAAAGATACAACTGGTTAAAGAAAATCATTTGCCGAACAAGTAATGGTATATGAATGTTATGGAATACTACTGATCTATAAGAAATCATGAATGGTCAGACTGGAGAAGCATGAGAAGAATTACAGGAACTGATGCTGAATGAAGGGAGCAGAACAAAGAGAACATTGTACACACTCACAACATGATGAGATGATCAACCAGGATGGATGCAGCTGCTCTCAGCAGTTCAGAGAGCTAGGCCAACCCTGGGAGACCGGCTATGGACAGTGCTATCTACATCCAGAGGAAGAAAAACAAAACAAAACAAAAAACCTACAGAATCTGAATGAATATTACATTCAGTTTTTAAAAATTTCTCTTGTGTTTTTCTTTCTTATCTCATGGTTATCTTTCTTTTCCCTTAATCCTAGTTCTTCATAGTAAAAAATGATTAATCTGTAAACATGTTAATACAAATGTGTATGTACCATATTCACCGGACTGCTCATTCCTGAAGGGAGGGTAGAGGGAAGGGAGGGTGGAAGGAAATTTTGTAACTTAAAAATATGCACATGCATGTGGATGAACATTAAAAACTTTCATAACATGTCATTAGAAAAATAAAATATTAATTAAAACTAAAAGGCCTTTACTGAGCTGGCATAGTTAAACAAAGTCAGTAAAATATTCCCTTGACAAAGCTTTCTACTTTGCATTTTCATGAGTAGACACAGAATCAGTATTAAGAGTGGGAATACTTATATTAAAAAGTCAAACTGCTGAGATAGTCCTACATAGGGAGCACATGTGGCCAAGGCAGCTTATGCCTCTAGCACAGGAAGGCAACAGTGTCCTGTCTGTCCTCAGGGTATCCTCATCTTGTCTCACACATGGGTCTTTGCACTCTCTCCACCCAGATTCCATGTATCCGTCTGTCATGGCATTTGGATTTGGATGAGTCTTCACTTTCTCCTCCACTTTTTTTTAAGGTTTTTGCAAGGCAAAGGGGGTAAGTGGCTTGCCCAAGGCCACACAGCTAGGTCATTAAGTGTCTGAGACGGGATTTGAACCCAGGTACTCCTGACTCCAGGGCGGGTGCTTTATCCACTGCACCACCTAGCCACCCCTCCCCCCAAGTCTTCTTGAGCTTTCTAGGTCTCCACTTTTGATGTCCCTGTTCTCTCCATTTTTCCAGTGGAACAGTCTCTCAGGTCCAAGATCCGATCAAGGCAAAGGTAGGATAAGTTTCGGTCTACTTAAATGAAAGAGCAGGGGAGCCAGCTAGGTGGCGCAGTGGATAGAGCCCCAGCCCTGGAGTCAGGAGTACCTCAGTCCAAATCCAGCCTCAGACACAATAATCACTTTTTTGTGTGACCTTGGACAAGTCACTTAATCCCAATGCCTTGCAAAAATTTTTTTTAATTAAAAAAAAAGAGGTACTGAGGAATGAACTCCAATATGTTTTCCTATTGTAAAGGTTTATGTATGCATGAATGAGTGTGTGTGTCTGTGTGTGTGTGTGCTGACATTGTTGTTTTACCTATGTAGTTTAAGTATGTCCACATGGGTCTGTCTAGAGGTGGCTCACAGGAAGGCAAGAATAGATATCTCAATTGTCTACTCCTTACCCTTCTCCAAGGGAGATTCAGATTCCTGCCAGGATGGGAAGCAAAAAAATGGGACCTGAGGCTGGCTATTCTGCTTTCCTCATGGGGGTGGGGGGGTTACCAGGCTAGAATTATCTCTAGCTTCTCCCTTAAATATTATTTAAGGAAAGTACATTTCAGGTTCAAGTTAGACTCCTAATTGCTGTTTGTTAATGAGAAACGAAAGCCCCAAGTCCTGTATGTAAAGTTTGACCCTCTTTCTACAAATGCTAGTTCCATAAAGAATACAGAGCAAATAATAAAGAGATCCATTTATCCAATGTGAGAGCAAAACAGAAATCAGAGGAAGCATACATATAAACATGTATAGCAGACATTAGAGATGGAATGAGCTCTCAGTTGAACAAAGAGAGACACAGAGACAGAGAGAGGGGGGCTGGGGCTGGGGCTGGCGGAGACAGACACAGAGAGTGTTAAATATAACCCGAGGGAAAATTCTTCAAGGTATAGCAAGGTAAGAATAGAGACATGATCAAAGTTCTCTATATTGGCTTCTTTCCAGTCTTTCTCTCCCCTCAGTGACCTGAAGAAAGGTTGGAAACATGCATCTTCCCCCTTAAAACAGGAAACCTAAAGAGCCCAGGTCTCTCTCCTTCTGAGGAGCTCTGTCCTGCCCCTCCCAGGTATAGAGTGAGAGTCTCTTATAAAAGGCCCTTTAGGTCAGGGCAGCACTGTGAAGAAGGTTCCCAGTATCTCCTGAACGTCCTGTGGCTGGGATTCAGGAAACTTGAGTTCCCCATAGCGCATGCCCCACTCTAAAATCCTTCCTAAGTGAATTGTCTGCTCTTAGGCAATTCCCCATTTTTGTCTGGAACTCAATTTTTCTCATTTTCAAACTGAATCTTTTTATTTCTTTTGTGCTAGACCCTCTCTGTACTAAAGAACAGCAATTGTCCCTCAGGTCAATCTGTCCAGCTTTCCAAATTACCCTGTCTTCTCCAAGCAATGATGTCAGTAGAGATCAATGACAAACTTTACCCTTTATTCTCTAGTTCCCTCTGGTTTCCAGAGTTTGAACAAAAACCAGGGCTGGCCTCACAGTTAGTTGGGGATGAAATGGGGCTATCACACTCTAGGACCAGGACCGTCCAGGGCACAGAACTGTTCACAAATGGCTGCTCCTCTTACATCCGCAACATGGGGCCGATAATTCCTGTCCTTCAGGATGCCCGTCCCCCAGAGATTCACATGATCTGGGGATCACAGTCTCTCTGGGCTATTCGCCTTTAGCTCTAAACTCATGGTTTTATAATTTTAGGAGGAAGACTTCATGTTCCCAATGTGGTGGCAGAACTAGGGCCCTCATTGGTCAGTTCTCCAGTGATGGTGTGTGTGTGTGTGTGTGTGTGTGTGTGTGTGTGTGTGTGTGTGTGTGTGCACGTGCACAAATGTGCACTCTACACGGGATCTTCTGACCTCCAGACCCCACCTGACTTCCTCGCCTAGCATTCTACTGCCATTGAAAGTACTATCCTGAGTCAGGGCGTGAGGAGTATGGTAATGCAATATGGGACACTATCCAGAAGAACCTGACTTGAGGCAGACAGGAATAGAAATCATTCCTAGATGTGGGTTGATTGTAGAAGTCAGGCATCCTTGGGGTCCACATCACCCATCATTTTGGGTCCAGCTAAGAACATCCCCTAACCTCAGAAGATCACAGGTCAGATGGAAGAGTGAAAGAGCAGGAGGTGGGGGAGAGGGATAGATAGGCTGTTTCACAAAGTTTCAACAAAAGTCAAGTTGAACTAATTTGGGAATGAAAGGACGATATCATTCCAGGACCTTTTAGGGTACCTAGACTCCTTACAAGCATGAAAAGGTGAAGAGGCAGAACCCTTAGGCAGCCTATCCCACCCCCACCATTTTAGGCTGGTTGTCCGTAATTTGAATCCATATGTTGAAGGCTAAAGGTATTTTCTCTCTTTCCAAAGCAAGTCTTCAACCTTAGTCCATGAAGTAGAATCCTGTGGCCAATTATGGTAATGAAAAACTCTACTTGGAAACAGAAGACCTGTTTTCAGATTCACCTCTGCAACTACCTGTGTGAACTTGGGCAAATTGCATGACTTCTCTGAGACTACATTTCTTTGTCTCTGGAAGTAAGGTTTTGCCTATATGAGCTCTATGATTCTGCTCAACTCTAACTTTAATAATAATATGACCAGGGGTGGCTAGGTGGCACAGTGGATAGAGCACCGGCCCTGGAGTCAGGAGTATCTGAGCTCAAATCCAACCTCAGACACTTAATAATGACCTAGCTGTGTGGCCTTGGGCAAGCCACTTAACCCCATTTGCCTTGGGGGAAAAAAACTTAATAATGATGATGATGATGATGATGATGATGATGATAATAATAATACCCAAGTCAAGTCTTGGTTCTGAAACTAATTCATGGTTTTGAGAGGGAAAAGAAGAAGCAAAGTTGGGATAGTTGGAGGAAGATAGCATGGCATTGTGGAAAAATCATTATATTTAGAATCAGAGGACCCAGGTTCAAATTCCAGTTCTCTATCTGAGAGACAGAAAATGTTTAAACAAAGACCTAAAAAATAGAGAGATAAAATGAAGACAGGAGACAAAAAGACAGAGGAATATGATTGAGTGATTCACAAAATTTCTTTAGGGATACATGTTGGTTTAACAAGGTCTGGTAAGTTGCAGATCATTCCAAGTTACAGATCCACAGTTTAGTCACATTATCCACACAAGAAAAACCAAGTGGATGAATTTGGCCAGAAATGAATTTGCAATCCATTGAGCCAGAACATTGGTACTTATAAGAATTAGTCTCCACAAGTGAACAAGAGGAGGGAGATCTGGATTGCCTTCAGAAAGTAGTTCACTATTTTCAATGACCAAGGCTTTTCTTTGTTTAAAAATAAAAAAACCCCAGCTTTTAATACTAATATTCTTTTTTTTTTTTTTTAGGTTTTTGCAAGGCAAATGGGGTTAAGTGGCTTGCCCAAGGCCACACAGCTAGGTCATTATTAAGTGTCTGAGGCTGGATTTGAACTCAGGTACTCCTGACTCCAGGGCCGGTGCTCTATCCACTATGTCACCTAGCCGCCCCAATATTAATATTCTTAAAGTGATTCAGTAATCCATGAAATACCACAATTTCTAAAGAATCACAATTATAGGTTACTTGAGAAGAGTAAAAGAAAGTTGCAGGGTAGGTGTTTCAGTATATTCCTCACAACAAATGGCAAGCAAAGAGGTCATCAAAGAGATGAATGAGGAATAAGAGAGCCTAAGAAATTCATGCATTGACAGTGAGGGATAAGCAATGGAAAAGTTATATATGCCAAACCTGGGTAATGGAAGTTTTCCATTTTGTAGGGTGTACTACCTACAATTTATGAAAGGACAAGGGAAAAAATCCACCAGCATAAAGGGACATTAATGGTGATGATCTCCATTACATCTGTGAAATCAGAGCCAGTGGTGAGGATTCTTCTACACAGGGTTGAAGGATGAGGCAGAAGGCTGTTAACTGTCTGAAGAAGACCTCCAACTTCTTCCCCCAAACCACAACAAACTGAGACAAGAATAAAGAATCAAGATTAGGAGTTGATAGGGAATTTAGAATCAGTTCACCAAGCTCCAACCATACTTTTCACTAAAAAAAAAGTCTTATCTTTTAAAAAGTTTCATTTTAAGGGACAGCTAGGTTGCACAGTGGATAGAGCACCTGCCCTGGGGGTCAGGAGTACCTGAGTTCAAATCCAACCTCAGTCACTTAATAATGACCTAGCTGTGTGGCCTTGGGCAAGCCACTTAACCCCATTTGCCTTGCAAAAAAAAAAAGTTTCATTTTAAAAAGAGTTAAGCAAAATAAAATTAGTATATCTGTCAGAGCTAATGCTCCACATTCTAGTTAGGGCCCACAAGATTTTGAGATGGAGGATCTGATCCAAATCTCTCATCTCACAAATAAAAATCTCCCACATGACTTTTTCCATCCAGTAAAAAAATAACAGGATTGAGTGACTTACAAATATGGGGTAAGTTCAGAGGCAGGTAAGTGATGTAGTAAAAAGAAAACCAGCCATGGAGTCAGCCATGAGTTCAAATTTAAGTTCAGAAACTAAATTGCTATGTGAACTTAAAATGTTCATGATAAAACTTTCACTAAAGTTCTCTTATTATGCCTCTTACAGTATTGAGGTGAGCCCAGGTTCTCTGAAATTTTATCAGCATAGCAAAAGTTCTTATAGATTCTACCCAAATTGATAATGATTGATATTTATCCTTAGTTCTGGAAGACCATGACATCAGGGAGGTGAAGCCACAACAAGCAAGTGAATTGTAATTGAATGAGGGGGTGCTGGCTAAGTCACCAGCTTCATTTCTCCTCTCAGCCATTGGGGTCCAGTGGCCAGATATGAATCAGGATGATGGGAGATGGCCCTGAATTCCGGGCAATCAGGGTTAAATGACTTGCTCATGGTCACACAGTTAGTTAGGGTCAAGTGTCTGAAGTTGGATTTGAACTCCCATCTTCCTGACTTCAAGGCCAGTGCTCTATCCATTAGATAAAAAGAAGTGGTCAAAGTATCTGTTATGGTGGGAGGCACCTGGGTAAGTTTGGAGAGATTCATCACCAGAAAGTTGGTGAGCAGGTAATAAAGAGAAATGAGAATAGCCTTGGATATATCAAACATTCGTGAAGAATCAGTGAAGATGGAAAAATAGTGAAATAGGCTGAAGGAAAAGTTAGTGCATAGTTGAAAGAACAACTGGGAGGAGACAGTGTTCAGCATCAGAGGTTCCAGTGAAGTTAAGGATAAGGATTGTGAGGATATTAGATCAGGTAATTAGGAGATCCTTGTAACTCTGGAGGGAACAGTTTCTATAGGTGCTAAGGTTTCAAGCCAAACTATAGAGGTTTAGAAATGAGTGGGAGGAGAGATAGCAAGTGTAGACAGCTTTTTCCAGAAGTCGGGCTGTGAAGTGTATGGGGAAGGGAGGTTTACACAAGCTATGATTGTAGCTATGTATAGTGGGAGTTTTCTCAGAATTTAGGAGATTTTTGACACGTCTATGGACAACTGGGAAGGAATTTATAGGGAGAGACTGAAAATTAAAGAGGGGAGATGATAGGGGCCAACTTGATAGAAAAGAGAGGGCATGAAATGGTGAAAAGGACCACCTCCTCATCAAAATCATGGGAAGGAAAACAGCAGAGGATATATGATGAGCAGGGGAAAAGAAGATCTCAATGTATGGTCTAGTGTTTTTTTTCCCCAGTAAATTACAAGGCAAGATTCTCAGCTGAGAAAGTGGAAGGAAAGGGGTTCTGTGGAAGTCTGAGGAAAGTAGAGGTTTAGGTTAGCAATTGTGGGGAAGGGGATAAAAAAAGCAATTGGGGAGATTTCCTGATTCTAAGACCAGTGCTCTATCCACTGCGCCACCTAGCTGCCCTGAATGAAAAATACACTTAAGAGGAACAAGACACAGAGAGGGATGGAAGGACGGGAGATAGTGATCAGATAAAATAATTTAAGTCCTTCATCCTAAAAATGGAATATTAGTGAGTGATGAAATCAGAATGTGTATGTGTAGCTGAGGTGGAATGGAGCATTAGGAAGTGAGACATGAGTGGATCAAGAGTTTAGGTATCAATAATCATGAAGTCTCCTATTTTAAGGATAAGGGATGGATTAGAAAGGGAGATTTTTAAGCCAGACATTAGATTTATTGAGAAAGTAAGGAAAATACCCAAGGGGAGATTCTAGATAATGGCCTTCAGGATTTGAATTGGGTGATGAATTTGGAGAGAATGAGTATCAGAGGAGGAGTGACTGCTGAGTCATGGTGGTAAAGAGAGAGGATGGAATTAGTAAAAGGACTGAATGACTGACTTCCTCGTGTGGTCGACTACCACAACATAGGCTCTTATAATCTCTCACCTGGACCATTGAAACAATCTTCTAATAATTTCCTCATTTCATCTCTCCCCTTCATTCTCAATCATCTCTCCAAATACAAAATCTCTTGGTGTTCAAAACTTTGCCTCACCCAGCCCTCTTCTACACCTTTCTGCCTTCTACATGCTCTCATCCAGTAACGCTGGCTTCCTTGCTATCCCCCATGACTCCTCATCTCCACTTGACTTTCAAGTCCCAACTAAACTCCTATGTTTTATAGGAGATCTTTCTCAATCCCTTTTAATTCTAGAGCCTTCCTTCTCTTAATTCCATTCCCCGCCACACACAGGTAGCTTGCTTGTAGTCTGCCCCATTAGACTGTGAGCTGTCCAAGGGCAGGGACTCATTTGCCTTTTTTGTATGCCTGGCACCTGAACATAGAAGGTACTTAATACAAGTTTCTTGACTACTGACTATCAAAGTAATATTTCTTAAACTATAAGTTATGGCTTTGTCATTGCCTCTTGCTCAAGTGGCTCCCTAGTGCCTTCCTATTTTGACATTCAAAGTCCTTCACAGAGGTTCCATGGCTCAGTCAAGTTAGCCTATTCATTGTTGAGAACAATATTCTACCTCCCACTTAGGAGCTTTTGGATATTCACTATACCTACAGTATGCTTCTGCTTCACTTATGACGCTTAGAATCACTGATCTAGATTTGGAAGGGACCTCAGAGATCTAGCCTCAAGCATTCATTTTGAAAATGAGGAAACTGAGACCTATTGATATTAAATGACTGTGTTCAGTCACATGGGTAAGTGCTGGATATCTGAACTCAGATCCTAGGACTGTCTACCCTATACTGTTTTCTTTGAAATTCAGCTCAAATGCCACCAGAGGCCTTTCCTGACTAACCCCTCCCAAGATATTTTGCCTCTCTTCTTGCAAAAATGACCTTGTGTGCTTGCTTATATTTACTTGCCAAGTCCATGAATGTCTCTGTTGAAAATGGCAAAGCCCTTTAGTATCCCAATGGACAGCATGGGGGAGCTATTGGCCCCAGGGAACAGTCAGATGCCACCTAACAACATACATGTACGTCTGCACTCAGACACCCATACTGCTTCTTCTGATAAACAGTTCCATAAGCATAAGAAATGTTTCACTTTTGTCTTCCTATTTCTAGTATCCAGCAGGAAGCCTAGCATAGAGCTCAATAAATGCTATTTCTCATATGTTGTTTGAACAAATGAGGACAAGGACCTGTGAAGGAATTGGGCTGTGACAAACAGAAAAGGACTTGAGGATCAATGATCTTGATTTATAGGATCTCAGAAGTCATTTAGTTGGCTGTCCTAGGTTCTCAGAAAGGAAGTGACCTTTCTTATGTCAGACCAGTAACTAGGGAGATTTAGGATGGGAGTTTGATGAGAAGGCATGGTCAGGTGAAATTTTTTCAGGATGGGAAAGATGAAACCATCTTTGGAGGCAGCAAGGAGGAAGCCAATGGGTAAAAAAGATTAATGATGAAAAAATTCTCAGAGAAAGTAGGGGGAGCGAGATGAAGGACACAGGTAAAGTGGTTAGCTTTAGCAAAAAGACTATATCCTCTCTAGAGACTTCAGCAAAGAAGATAATGGGAAACAATGTAAAGAAGGCTCTCTGGGGTGTGAAGTAAGGAGCTCAGGGTGGTCTGTATTTCTTAGTATAAAGTATAAGGGAAGAGCCTTTGATGGGGTGAGGAGTGGAGGAAGTAGAGGCATGGGACCCTTGAGGAGGGAAAAGATTTTGAATAGTCACTCTGAGAATAGAACTCAGTTAGGGAAGAAGCAAAGTGCTGCCAGCAACATCAAAGATCAAGCCAAGAAAACATAACATCAATTGGCAATGGACCCATCCAAGACAGCTGTGAGATTCTTCTAAAAGTGTCCAAAAGTCAGTAGGTAGAAGAAAGGGAAAAGGCCCATGGTGGGAAATAACTTGTCTTGAGATCTGCTATGAGCAGTGATAGGATATGGGATTCAAAACCAGATAACATTAAAAATTGTCTATCATGGTCACAGGATCATAGTCTCTCTGGTTTGAGCCCACTGCACATGTAGGGAAAAATTCCCTTTAAGTCCTAGCTTATTAAGGGATCATCATCAGCTTATTCTTGAAGACCTTTAGAAAGGAGGTCACTGCCTTCTCTTTAGTTAGCATTTGGGGAGATAAAGTCAATATCACCTCTGTCCTCAAAGACCAGACAGTTAAGAGATTTAATTTTGGGCTTGGTGAGTTGAAAAGGCAACTCGAGATCTTCCAGTTCAATTCCATCATTGTCTAGAGGAAGGAATTTGGATTCCAAAAGATGAAGGCAAGGCTTGGCCTACGGTCACATACCTGGCAGCAAAGCTTTCCCACGCTGATGACAAAACATCTTCAGGAACACCTTCTGAACAGGAAACACAGAATAGGAAGCTTTGCCCTCAGACCTTCCCTTTGGGAACTGATGTGTGTGAACGTGTGCGTGTGTGTGTGTGCACGTGTGGCTGGAAATGTAAGGCAAAGGTAGAAATCACTCAGAAACGTAAGCATAAAATATACACAAAGCAAGGAAAAAAATTTTGGTGAAAGAAAAGCAGTAGCAACTAAACGACATAAGAGAAGCCAGCTTGGCCCAAGACTTGACATCGGAGTTGAGCTCTTAATGGGACAAGGGAGTCAACGAAACAAAGCATGCTGAGCATAATAAATGGCATAGAGCCAGGAAGAAAATGGCAGATTTCATGAAGATGAAAGGCAGAGAGATGAGGGCTAGAGCATAGTATGTGAAGAGCCCACAGGTAGGCTGGAAAGTAGACTGTGTGAGTGGCAGCCATGGGGGGAAAAAATCGAAAGGCAGAGGACTCGATGCTTTCTCCTAGATGCAATACAACTGGGAAGGTGTGAGTCAGAGCTGAGCTTCTGGGACACCAATTTTGGCATCATATGGGATGTCAAAGGGAGACAAGGAGAGGCAGATGAATAGTCTGGGTAAGAGAGGAGGGCCCATGAGCTAATAGTGACCATAAAAGGAAAGGACCACCTAAGAGATGTCAGCAGCAGCAACAACCGCCTTCCCAACATCACAAAGTGAGGCAGGGTCAGAGCTGGGATTAAAACCTACCGTCATGAAGAAACCCCAAGGTGCCCTGATGTCAAGGCAAAGCAGGCCTAGTTGGGGGGGGGGCGGTTCTCCCCATCACTGGTTTCCCCAAAAGCTGGCAAGGCAAGAGTTGAGATTGGCTTATGGTGGTTCACAGGTTTAACAAGAGAACCCTCTCAGGGAACTGCTCCTGGCTGTATGGGAAGCTGTGGAAGATGAAGCATGACGCCAAAAGTCCCCACATGCATTTCTTAGGGGATGTCCATGGTGGGCTTTTTTTTTTAAATCTTGAGGACTGGAGCATAGAGAAGAAGTTATTAGAAAAGGGGTATCCCGGGACAAGAGAGAAGCCAAAAAGTTCTTAGGTCCCTGACCCCAAACTAACCCCTCCCCTCAAGTGCCTTGGGTCTCTTAGGGAGGGCAAAGGATGGAGTCGTGCCACAAGGATAATATTTATTCCCAACTTTGTCTGTACAAACTGCGTCTTCTCCCCACCCCCATCCCATGCCCTCCCCACACATCCAAATGGCAATCAGCCCCCCCACCCCAAGTCTCTCCCAACCCACCTCCCCCTCCCCTATTCCAGCCAGATTCCAAGATGGTGGTGGTGGTGGTGGTAGGGATCAGGGTGGGTGGGAATGAGCCTCATTTCCTACAGGTTCAGGCATGGGTAGGAGGAGTGGGAGGAGGGGGTGTTATAAAGGGGTAGATGGAGAGGGAGTCTGGTGTTAGGGGGATTCCTAGCGTTCCCAGGATGTGGGGGAGGCAGGGGAGAGAGAGGAGAAGGATGAAATCCATCCCTCTGATGGGAGTGGCCAGATCCCCATGGAGTGAAGTCCCCTGCCTAGGCTTTGGGAGAAGTGGGGAGGTGGTTGGCAGGTGGAGAATCCCCCTGCAAGCTCCTTGGTGATGCTCGGGAACAGAAGGAGGCAGGGTGCTGTTTCCCTCAGGCCTCCTTGGCCCCAGCAGTGGCGGCCCCCAGCCTCTCGGCCTTATGGATCAAACGGTGCTTCTTAAGGCCGTATGTGTTGGAGAAACCCTCGCCACATGCTGAGCAGCGGAAGGGCCGGCCGCCTTGGTGGGCAGCCAGGTGCTTGCGGAAGTAGCCAGGGTCCTTGAAGACCTTGAGGCAGGCTGGGCAGCGCAGCTCAGGCCTTGCAGGCTCGTGGGCTCGCTGGTGCCGGAGCACCGAGCTCAGATAGAAGAAGGCCTTGCCGCAGTGCTCACAACGGTACGCACGCTCCCCCAGATGCAGCCGCTGGTGTTCCAGCAGGTTGGAGCGGTAGCGGAAGGTCTTGCCACAGGCGCCACAGCGCTGGGGTCGGGCCACGGCATGCAAGCGGCGGTGCTCAGCCAGACTAGAGGACTGGGCAAAGCGCTTGGCGCACACGGCACACTTAAAGGCGCGCTCGCCTGTGTGCACTACCCGGTGCTGTCGCAGGTACCAGGAGCGTAGGAAGCCCCGACCACAAACGCCACAGCGGTAAGGCCGCTGCTCGGTGTGGCAGCGCTGGTGGCGCATCAGCAGCGCTGCTTCCCAGAAGCGTTTGCCACACACGGGGCAACGGAAGCCACGTTTCTGGCGATGGCTACGGCGGTGCAGGAGTAGGTCGTAGGCCCCAGCGAAGCTCTGGCCGCACAGGCCGCAGCCCAGCGTCCGCCGCACCAGGTGTACGTATTTGTGGGTCACCAGCCCCAGGAAGTGCTTGAAGCTCTGGCCGCAGGTGGCACAGCTGAAGCGCTCAGGGCCCCCGGGGCCAGGCCCTGCTCCCGCCCCAGCCCCTGTGCCTGCCTCGTCCCCCGTGGCCCCTGCAGCCAAGGCAGCTACAGCTGCTCCCACCTCCCCAGCCAGCCCGTTGTCCAAGCCAGCAGCTGTGGCGTCCGGGCCGGGCCCATCGGGGGCCGGGGGTGGCAGGAGACGCTCAGGGGCTGCCTGGTGGACCAACTTGTGCCACATGAGGTTCTCGATGAAGCCAAACGCCTTGCCGCAGGCATCGCAGCCATAAGGCTTCTCGGCCATGTGGGCCTCCTTGTGGCTCATGACGTGGAAGAGGTCAGGGAAGTGCTCGCCACAGTCTGAACAAGCGTAGCTGAGGCCCTCAGGTGGGGCAGCTCCGCCAGGGGCTGAGCCCGGATTGGAGGGACCGGTCCCCGGTGCGAGGCCGGTGGGTGCCGCCAGGGCACAGGGCAGCTGGAGCCGGTGCACCTGGCGATGGCGCGTGAGGCTCTGCGGGTAGCCGAAAACTTTGCCACAGAGCTCACACTTGTAGGGCCGTTCCCGCGTGTGCACCACGTGGTGCTTGCTCAGGTGGAAGGACTCCCGAAAGCGCTTCCCACATACGGGACATTGGTGGGGCTTCTCTCCAGTGTGGATCCGCTCATGGCGCTTCAGTGTCTCCCGTCGCCCGAAGCCCCGCCCGCAGATCCCACAGCAGAAGGTCTTTCCTGGAGCAGGGGCCCCTGGCCCCACGGTCCCACTGCCCCCGCCTCCTGTGGGGCCTCCCGCACCTCCCAGCAGCAGTGGGTGGGCGCCCAGCAGCGGGACCGAGACAGCCCCGTAGACCACGGCTGCTGCTGCAGCTGCTGCCGCCTTCTCTCCACTATCACCTGGTGGGTCCGGGGGCAGGAGGTAGGGCCCGGTGGGAAAGGTGGGTGGTGGGGCTGGAGCTGCTCCATCCTTGGGCACCTCAGGGGCTGCAGCTGTGGGGCCATGGGCCGCCTTGTGGCGCAGCAGGCTCTGTGGGGCGGAGTAGGACTTGCCACACAGATCACAGGGGTACTCTGGGCGTGGCGCTGGGGCCCCAGCAGCCGCGTGGGCTGCCTGGTGCTTGAGGAGGTAGGCCGCATCCCGGAAAGCCTTCCCGCACACGCCACAGGGGAGCCGCAGCAGATCGGCCGAGTGGGTCTTCACATGGCGCTTGAGGCTCTCCCGGCGGTTAAAACTCTTATTGCACACGGTGCAGGAGAAAGGCTTCTCCCCTGTGTGAATGATCTGGTGCTGGTGAAGGTGACTAGGCTTCTTGAACACTTTCCAGCAGAGGGGGCAGGTGAAAGGGCCCTCCCCCCCAGGGCCTGGGGCCACTGGGGCCACCCCAGGGGGAGGAGGCCCACCCTCCACCCCAGCAGAAGAAGCGGGGGTCAGAGGGGGCAGCGCTGGGGGCGGTGGGGCCTGTGGGGCTCCAGGCAGCGGAGGCGCATCCTTGTGGCAGCGGCGGTGGCGGATGAGGCTGGAGACGTGATTGTAGGTGCGCCCACAGACCCCACACTCATAGGGTCGTTCCCCGGAGTGCACTAGCATGTGCTGGACCAGGTGCGAGGACTGCTTGAAGGACTTCTGGCAGACCCCACAGGGGAAGCGCCGCTCCATCAGGTACTTCAGTCGGCGGAAGTAGCCCTTGTCATCCTTGGCAGCGGCGCCCAGGTCACCGGGCCCAGGAGTCCCTGGTGGCCCGGGGCTGGGGCTGGGCAAGGGTCCTGGCGTGGTTGGGCCGGCCCCAGGTCCGCTTGCTGTCCCAGGGCGCTTGAGGTTCCCGAAAAGGTGCTGGTGCCCCGAGAGGTCCACGATCCCCCATTGCGGAGTAGGGAAGGCGGCATCAAAAAGGGGCGGAGGCGGGGGCGGAGGGGCCCCAAAGCCCGGGGGCAGAGCCGGCTCAGGCTTCTTAGCCTGAGATGTGGAGGAGGATGATGAAGATGAAGAAGAAGAAGAAGAGGACGAAGAAGAGGAGGAGGACGAAGACGATGACGAGGAAGGCGTCTCGGCTTTGGGCTTGAAGGCCGGTGGCGGTGGTGGGTAGTCATACTGGGGGGGTGGGGGCTGTGGTGGGGCCTGGGGAGGGGGCCCTGGGGGGCAGGGCAGGGCTGCCATGGCCTTGGCGTGCTCACCATATAGCTCCATGGGCTCAAAGCGTTGATGGTTGAGGAACTCCAGAAAGTCAAAGGGATAACTCTGGAAATGGACGCCGTCCTCGCCCCCCACGCCACTCCCACCCCCGCCGCCACCACCGCCGGGGTTCGCCTCCATTGCGGGCAGCGGGGAGAGCAGTCCTCTCTGTGATGGGGAGAAGGGAGTCCAGTGAGGATGGGGAACCCCTGGAGCCCAGGCACCCATTCAGTCCCTCCTCACTCGCTCACCTCCAGGGTCCCTCCCCACCCCCAGAGGTTCCCCTTTGGCCTTACCCTCAGCCTCCTGTTCAATCTCCCTTCCTGGGTCTTACCCTCTCAGTCTCACCCCAAGTCTGCTCCATTCCCCGCTCAGGCCCTCCCCGAGTCTCTTCTCAGATTCTCCCCTTATCTGCCATTGCTGGGTGGCAGCGAGGGGGGGGGGCTCTCCCTGGAAGGGACATAGAGAAGCTAAGTAAAGACTCCTCCCTGATCCCACCAATCTGTGGGTCCTCCAGGCCTCCCAGACCCCTTCAGCCCCTGTCAGATTCCCCCTCCCTCCCCAGCCACAATCTCTGCTGGGTCTCCTTCCTTCAGGCTCACCAGGGCAGGAATAAAGTGAAGGCAGCAAAAGGCCCCTGCTGCAGGCAAGGGGTAAACTGAGGAAACCAATCCCTGGAACCCTCCCCCAGACTGTCCCCTTTCTCCTCATCCCCCTCCCTACCTTCCCCTCTCAGCCATCTACTTGGAGAAATCCCACCAAACCTTCCCCAGGGCATCAGAGAGGTTGGGTTGGGGCTGCCTCTTAAGACCCCACCTGGGTCAGTCTGCCCAGGAAGGCTTTAGGCTCCACTTCATCCCCTTGTGGGTGGGCCAGCCCTGCCTCCACCTTCCTGTCTGTAGAATGGGATGAAGGGAAGGCAGGGGGGGAGGCGCAGGTAGGGGCAGGTTTTAGAGCAATCCCTACCAGAGCAGGATCTCCAAGCACTGCCCCTGCCCCTGTCCTCCTCCCTGCTCTGCCCCCATGTCTGCCCTTGTCCTGGCCCCTGTTCCTGCCTCTGCCCCTGCCCCCGCCTCCGCCTATGCCCCTGCCCTGGCCTTGTCCCTGTTCTGCCCCCACCTCTTCCCCTGCCTCTGCCCCTAACTCTGCCCCTGCCCTGGCCCCTGTCCTTGTCCCTGCTCCGCCCCTGGCCCTGCCTCTGCCCCCGCCTCTGCCCCTGGCCCTAACTCTGCCCCCGCCTGTGCCCCTGCCCGTGCCCCTGCCCCTGTCCTTGTCCCTGCTCTGCCCCTGCCCCTGCCTCGCCCCCGCCTCTGCCCCTGGCCCTAACTCTGCCCCCGCCTGTGCCCCTGCCCGTGCCCCTGCCCCTGTCCTTGTCCCTGCTCTGCCCCTGCCTCTGCCCCCACCTCTGCCCCTGCCCCTGTCCTTGTCCCTGCTCTGCCCCTGCCTCTGCCCCCACCTCTACCCCTGCCCGTGCCCCTGGCCCAGCGCTCAGGCCGCGGTCGCTGGGGGGGCTCTCCAGCTGCCCCGGGGGAGGATGGAGGTGCCGCCCCCCCACTTCAGGAGGGGTCACGGGGGGCGGGTCCCCCAGCCCCGCTAACTCGGACCTCTGACCCCCCCCCCGGGTGCCTCCTCCCGGGCCCGGGGTGGGGGTGGGAGGAAGATCCACCTCCTTCCGCCGGCCCCCGGCCCTGGGGGGGCACCTCCAGGCGCCGGGGCCGAGCCCCGAGCGCCCCCTGCCCGAGCCCCCTCGGACCCCGGCCCAGGAGGGGGGGCTCGGAGCGCGCCCCCGCTGGCGGGAGGGTCCCCGAGCCCTCTTCCGGCCGGGGGAGCCGCGGGAGCCGGGCCGGGCGGGGGGCCGCTCCCGGGCGCCCCCGGGCCTCGCGTGTCACTCACCTGGGCCGGGGCCGGGGGCAGAGCGGGGGGGCGGGCGGGCGGAGGAGGCGCCGCGGCTCCGGGGAGACCCGAAGGCCCGACCGGAAGTGCCGCCCCCCGCCCCGCGGCCCCCGCCCCCCTCCCGCGTCGATCGCCGGGCCGGCCACCGGAAGCGGAAGTAACGTAAGGCTCCGGCTGGGAGCGGGGGGAGGAGGTCGCTGGCGTGGAGAGAGGAGGGAGGGCGAAGAGCGGAGGAGACCGAGACTGAGCCTGCGCACTGCGAGCGGGGCGAGGGGCCGTGCGCATACCGCTGGGGCGGGGGGGAGCGGAAGAGACTGCGCCTGCGCGAGGCCTGCCGGGGGCGGGAGAGCAGCGGCGTCCTCGCCGGCCTCCGCCTGCGCCTGCGCCCTAGCGTCAGCTTCTGCCCTTTCACGGGCCTGCCCGCAAGCCCCTCCCCGGGCCACGCCCACCCGCCTCCTCGCTTCCTCCTCTAAGCTCCTCCCTCCTGCAGCCACTCCCCGGCCCCGCCCCGCCCCCGCCTGGGCCCGCCCCCTCTCTCCCCTCCCCCTCCGCCCGGCCCCTCCAGGGGGCGCCACAAAGCCTCGAGCTTTCGGGGGGCCTGAGCTGCCTGCCTCAGTTTCCTCATCCGTCAAATGAGCCGGAAGGGGAACGGGCACCCCCCTCTCTGCCAAGATGTCTTCCAGAAGGCATCACGGGAAGTCGGGCCGGAGGGCACAGCGAGAAGGCGCCACGCAGACGCTGGCATCTCCACGGGATGCCCCAGAGAACGGCCCCTCCCCCCACTAAGAAGGAAGCTTTCTCGGCCAGCACACAGGTAAATTCTTAGGGGCACCGACTCTGGGGGCCAGAAAACGAGGCAGCAGACAGTCCCTGCCCTCAAGGAGTCCCCCCCATGGAGGAAAGGAGCAATTTGGCCAGGCCCCCCCAAATGCAGGGCGGACAGAAGCGGAGGGATGGAGGGAAGGTCTTGGGCCCAGTGGGGAGACTGCCAGTGAGAGGGGGGTCTGTGGTCAGAGCGGAGGAAGGAGCCCATGCCAGGCCTGAGGAGGGCATGGCCAGAGACCCTGCCCAGAGCTGGGGAAGGGGAGCGGGGGTCTTCACGGGGTCCACGTCACTGGATCAAGGAGCACATAGGAGAGAAGGGATTCCAGGGGGCAGCTGGGCGGTGTAGGGGATGGAGCACCGGCCCTGGAGTCAGGAGGACCTGAGTTCAGATCCAGCCTCGGACACTCTGTGACTTTGGGCAAGTCACTTAACCCGTTGCCTTGCAAAAACCAAAAAAGAAGAAGAAGGGATTGGAGGATGTGAGGAGCTCTGAATGCCAAACAAAGCTGTTTGGGTTTTTTGAATCTTGGAGGTGATAGGGAGTCACTGCGGTTTATGGAGTAGGGGGCACGATCGGACCTGTCTGTACTTAGTCACTTCACTGGCTCACTGATGGATGGACTGGAGTGGAGAGAGACTTGGGGAGGGCAGGCTCCCCAGCGACATTCTATTCTAGGAATCTGGAGGGCGGTTGGAGATTCAAGATTGTGAGTCACCCGAGTTGGAGGCAGGAGCATAGAGATGATACTTAAATTCAGGGGAACGGATGAGATCTCCAAGGTAGGAATCAGAGAAGAGGGTCCAGGACTGAGCCCTGAGCATCACCTAGGGTTAAGAGGCTGGGATCTGCAGGAGGATGCAGCAAAGGACATGGAGGAGTGGTCAGGGAAGGAGGCAGAGAACTGGGAGAGTGTCCTCAAAATCTAAAGAGAATATTAGGGGAGAAAGACTGATCCACAGGGTCAAAGGATGAGTCGAGGAGAATGAGAACTGAAGAAAAACATTGGATTTGGCATCTGAGCCGTTTGGGTGGAATGATAAGGATGGAAGCCAGATGATAAGGGGTAAAGAAGAGAGTGAGAGGAGAGGAAATGGAGACCCTCATTGTAGGTGCCTTTTTGAGGAGTTTAGCTACAAAGAGTGATAGATAAAGGGTGATAGGTAGCAGGGAGGAAAGATCAGGGGAAGATTTTGTCAGTATGGCAGAGACATGGGCATGTTGAGGGAATAAGGCAGTAGAGAGGGTGAGATTGAAGCTAAGTAAAAGAGGTGGAATGACAGAGATTGGCTGGAAGGGGATCCCTTGTGTTAGAGGTTTTAGTCCTGGGAAGGAGTAAGGACACTTGGATGTGTGACACAGGGAAGGCAGGAGCAGGTAGTGGCAGAGGGCACCTGAGGCATAGGAGATAAGGAAAAGGGGAGGAGCACGTGGAGAATGGCCTCAATTTTTTTCAGTAAAATGGCAGGTAGTTGAGAGGTTGGGGGAAAGGGAATCCATGAGAGATCTCAGGAGAAATGAGAAGGATTGGGAGAGCCAAACGTGGGATAAGAAACAAAGGATTTCAGGAAAATGTAACAGAGAAGGGACTACTAGGTGGCACAGTGGCTAGAGCACCGGCCTTGGAGTCAGGAGTCCCTGAGATCAAATCTAGCCTCACACACTTAATAATTAACTAGCTGTGTGACCTTGGGCAAGCCACTTAACCCCATTTGTCTTGCAAAAAAAAAAAGAAAAAAGAAAAAAATTGTAACAGAGAAGAGAAAGGGGCATACTTCCCCCCTGGGGGCAACACAGAAGGCTTCCTGAAGGGGGCATCTCTTGAGCTGAACCTAGAAAAGTGCCCTCTATGTGGAGGAAAATCAGAAGCATAACACTTGAGGATGGAGACAGTAGGATAAACAGGGAGGGGAATAGGAAGGGAGGAAATACCTAGTAATCATAACTGTGAAAAAATTTTACAAGTTTCTCTAATACTTTTCTCAAATATATATAGAAACAATGAAATTTATAGAAATAAGACCCATTCCTCAATTGATAAATGGTCAAAGGACATGAACAGTTTTCAGAAGTAATCAAAATGATATATAGTTAGAAAAAATGCTCTAAATCACGATTGATTAGAGAAATGCAAGTTAAAATATCTCTGAGGTACTACCTCATATCTATCTGATTTACTAATATGACAGAAAGGAAAATGACAAGTGTTGATGGGGATGTGGGAAAACTGAGACACTAATGTACTATTGGTGAAGCAGTATCAGGATTCCACTGTTCTGGAGAGCAATTTAGGATTATGCCCAAAGCCTATACAACCATACATCCCCTTTGACCTCTGCTAGGTCCCTAACATAAAGAGATTTTTTTTTTTTTTAGGTTTTTGCAAGGCCCAAAGCCACACAGCTAGGTAATTTTTAAGTGTCTGATGTCAGATTTGAACTCAGGTCCTCCTGACTCCAGGGCCGGTGCTCTATCCACTGCGCCACCTAGCTACCCCTTATAGATTTTTTAAAACATAAAAGGGAGAAGCAGCTGGTGGCACTTAATAATTGCCTAGCTGTGTGACCTTAGGCAAGTCACTTAACTCCATTACCTTAACAAAAAAAAATAAAAAAAAGGAAAGGGATCTTTTCATGGTGGCAAAGAATTGGAAATTGAGGAGCTGTCCATCAATTGGGAAGTGGCTGAAAAAGTCTTGTTATATAATTCTGATGGAATATTATTGTGCCGTAGGAAATGACAAGCAGGATGCTCTCAGAAAAACCTAGAAAGACCTACATACATTGATGCAAAGGGAAATGAGCAGGATCAGAAGAATATTGTACACCGCCGTCACAGCGGCATTGTAACAAGGATCAACTTTGAATGACTTAGCTATTCTCAACAATATCCAAGACAATTCCAAAGGAATTTTGGTACAAAGTGCGCTGAACCTCCACAGAAAGAACTGATGGAACCTGAATGCAGAGTGAACATTTTTTTTCTTTATTTTTCTTTGTGTGTGTATATGTGTGTGTGTTTCAACAACATGACTAATATGGAAATATGTGTTGCATGATTGGATGTGTATAATTTCTCTCAAATTGTCTTCTCAATGAGGCAGGGAGGGGAGAGAGGGGAAAGAGAATTTGGAATTGGAAAGATTTTTGAAAAACCAATATTAAAAATTGTTTTTAATGTGTAATTGAGGAAAAATAAAATATCATTTTTTTAAAAGAGAGAATGAAAATTGGGGGCAGCTGGGCAGTGCAGTGTTTAGAACACCAGTCCTGGAGGACCTGAGTCCAAATCCAGCCTCAGACACTTAATAATTATCTCACTGTGTGACCTTGGGCAAGTCACTTAACCCCCATTTCCTTGCCAAAAAAAGAAAGTAAATTTCCCTCTAGTTCTTTCAAGGTCCTCACTGGTGCCCAAGCCCCCATCTCCTCTCCCTGGACCACATAACACCTCTTCACTTGTCCTTTCTTATCCGTGTCTAGATCTGTTCTGAGATCCAGTCTCCATGGCCTGAGATGAATTCCACACAGATGCTTAGACATTCATATGTGGACTGTCTTCTGTCACCTCTCCAGTCTTGGAGCCCCCTGCCCTCCCTCACACTGGTTCCGTCCAATCTTTTGGGTCCTCATTCTTTCCTGCCCTCTACCTCCTCCATCTGTCTTCTCTACTGTTTATCTTTTTCCAGAGTCTGAGCCTCCAGGCAGCCTATCTTCCTACTCATGCTCTGATTTCAATACCCTCGGCCCTCTTCCTTTGTGCTGGTCATTCCCCTTCCGAACTCCATTAAATAATGAGATCTTTGAGGGTAGAGTCAACTCGACTTGACCTTTGGGTCCTAGGGTACTAGAAATAGGGATGAGTCAGGGGAGCTGGGTTCAAATTCAGTTCTACCACTCTGTGTCTGTCCCCACATCTCTAAAATGAGAGATTTGGATTAAATGACTTCCAAATGACTTCTCAGACCCTAGGATCCTCAGGGCAGAGCCAAAATGAAATGGGAGTGTGTCAAAGCCAAGTCAACGTGGCATGTGCCAGGCCCGGAATAAACAAAAAAATGGCAGAACCAAAACCTTAGGTCTGGTTGGCAAGTCGGGCAAGTGAAGGAACATAGTGAGAACCAGGGCTAGGAAGGGAGGCTGGAGGCCAGCTTGGAGGGCTTTGAACCCCATGGCTATAGTCTGGCTTGGATATAGGCCAGAGGAAGCCACCTAAGTTCTGAGAGGGGTGTACACATAAGATGGCCTGGGTGGCAGTGAAGAATAGGCAAGAATGCAGAGACTTTAATTAGACAGGTCCTTCTGAAGTACCTGAGAGGGTCTCACTAGGCATCCCCCAAGGGTTCCAAAAGAGGCTCCTCCTTCTGTCCACCCACTTGAATGTTCATACGAAGCGGGAGGGCTCTTCCCACTGTCGACCCCTCAGTGCCTGCCTCTGAGTTCCGCACCCTCACCATCTCCTACTCCCTTCTCAGCCCACTAGTCTGGTCTCTTGCCTCATCATTTAAATGAAGCTCCTCTCCTTCAAGATATCAAGGATCTCCTACTTGCTCAACCCAATGGAGTCCGTCCTCAGCCTCCTTGACCTCTCTGCAGCCTCTGATGCTGCTGCTCCCTGCTTCCTCTGAATTTTCCACTTGCCACCTGTCTGACAGCCCCTTTTCTGTCTGCTTGACTGGGCCCTCATCCAGAGCCCACCTCATCCTCTGTCCTTCCTCTCAGTGATCCCAGGATATCCCTTGGGTTTCACACGTGGCTGTTGACTCTCAGAGCTCCACTCTGTTGGCATCTCAAATTCTACATGTCCAAGATGTGACCTCGACCCTCTCTCCTTGTCTTGTCCTTCCCCCCACAAGATAAGGATCACTGACTTCCTTCACAATGCCCCCCACCTCTTCCCGGACCTGGTACCACCCTGCTCAGGCTCTGGTGATCTCTCCTAGGATCTCTCTGCAGCTAGCCCTTGCCCCCCCCCATCACCAAGTCTTTTTTCCATTCACCTGCCAAAACCTAGGCCTGACTGTGGCCTTGTCCAAGGTTAGAGGTGCCCTCAGGTCTCCCTGTCCAGACTCCATCCAGCTCTTCAAATCCTTGATCCCGGCTGCATTTTCCAGGCATATTTTTCTCTTCTAAGCAAATTTGGCTTGCTCACATTCTTTCCCACGGAGGAGCTTGGACATTCACTTGACCTTTGGCTTCCCTAACCCCGGGGGTCCCAGACTTTCCTGGCCACCCATACTCTGCCCGCCTTCTTCTGGGGCTGAGCCCAAGTCACTGCATCCTCCCAACTCTGCTGCCCTGCCCCTCGGCACCCCCTGAGTGAGTGGACACTGACAGCCGGCAGACAGACACATTTATTTCCTTGGCCCCGTATCCACCCCTAGTTCAGTTCTGAGAAAGGAATCTCCCTTCTCCTCTGAGAGCCAGCCCCACTCCCACCCCCCTCCCTGCCCAGACACCTGGGCTCCCATTCAATCCAGGCCCTGGACCAGCTAGAACCTCTTCGGTCCTGGACCCTTGGCCTCCTTGGGATGCTCCTCTCAGCTGGGGAGGCACCTCAGCCTCGGAGGGGAGACCGCCCAGGGTAAATCCAGCCTGGGGGAGTATTTTGGGTCTCCTTGGGAATGGTCCAGCCTGGTTTGCTCCTGATCTCCCACAGGCTCCCACTTGGAATATCTCCTTTGGTCTCCTGCAGGCCCAACCTTGGGGTCCTGCTGGCTTCTAGGCAGGGACCCCAAGGGGGATTTTCTGCAAGGGTACACGTGGGGAAGGTCTGGGCCGGGACCATCATTCCGGCTTCTCTTCCAGATATTCTGGGGCTGCATCTGGCCTGGGGGATTGCCCAGGCTCCTCCTCCAGGGCTTCAGGAACAGGGTCCAGGCTGGGGGACTTCTCTAGATCTTCCTCAGGGCCCAACAGGGGAGGCTCTGGGCTGGGGGACAGCTCCGGGGCCATCTCCTCAAGCCAGGGAGGGTCCATGCCGGGGGCTGCCAGGGAGCTAGGAGAATCTGGGGGTGGTGGATGCTTGCGACGGGCGTGTCGCCGTAGGGTGTTGCCCTCAGTGAAGCGAAGCCTGCAGATGGGGCATTGGTAAGGACGCTCGCCTGAGTGTACACGGCCATGGTGGGCCAGCTCCCCGGCTTCCCGGAAACGCCGTGGGCAGAGGGCGCAGTGGAAAGGCCGCAGGCCGGCATGGATGTTCCGGTGCCTCCGCAGGTGGCTAGCCCGCTTGAAGGCTTTGCCGCAGGCTGGGCAGGTGTGTGGCTTGAGTTCTGAGTGAGAGATGCGGTGCCGTTCCAGGTCTGAGAGGTAGGGAAAGGCACGAAGGCAGACAGGGCAGAAATGTGGGGCCCGCCGGGCCCGGGACCCCCCGCCCTCCTCACCTGCCTGGGGCACGGTGTACGGGACACCCTGGGCATCAATCAACAGGACGCCACCTCCATCCTCTGCCTCAGCCCCATCGGGTGGCCCAGGGGCCTCAGGGGGTTCCCCCGGCGTAGAGCCTCGGGGCCCGCCCCGTTTGCGGGTGGCTGGGGCAAATGTCTGGCTGGAGGAGGAGTCGCCAGAGGAGCCGGTTCGCCCTGCAGGGGGGCGGCGGCGGCGGCGACGGAGGCGCACGCCAGGGGTATCGGGTGGCGGACTGGAGGGCTCTGCCTCCTTGGCTGCTGGCTCTGGGCTGGCAGGGTCCATCGGGTGCTGGGGATTGGGGGCCCGTCCACAGGACCTAGGCTGGTGAAGGGAAAAAGGAGGCAGTAGTCAGAGTCAGATGCAGGGCATCAGAGAGAGACTTTTGGGGAGAGGGGTTGCAGAATGGGGAGGCTGGGGGTCTGGGCCCCGGTGCTGGCCCCAACTAGCCGAGAGGCTTCAGACAAATCCTTGTCCTCCTCAGCTGCTGTTTCTTAATCTGTAGCTAATGGAGCAGGCTTCTACATTCTCACCAGGTCCATATAATCCCCAAAGGCTTCACACTCATAGGGAGGCTCTACAGATAAGGACACTGAGTCATACAGGAGCTAAGTGATGTGTGTGCTCACCAAGAGGATCAAAAAACCTGGGAAAGAACCACTCCCAGTGAGCAGTCAATGGGAGAGAAGGCTCCAGAGAGCATGAGGACCAGAGGATGAGACCCGGAGATGGGGCCAAGGGATCACACTGGGAGAGACGGGGAGGGGAGGGGATGACAGGAAGCTGAAGGGCTCAGCTGGAGGAAAAGCTCAGCCTGAGAGAGAATGACCCAACTGGAGAATGGATGGAAGATAAAGAGAAAGGAAGGGGCAACTGGGGGGGGGGGGGGGCTAGAGTGTATAAAGGACCAGCCCTGGAGGTCAAATAGGGTGATCAAATCGGACTAGCTGGGTGACTTTGGGCAAGTCATTTCACCCCAAGTGCCCACCCCCTCAAAAAAAGAGGGAACAAGATTAGAGGAGGAAGGATGCTAGAGGGTGAAGAAGGAGGAGGGAACCAGTTTGGGGAAGAAAAAAACAGATTAAAAACCAGTGCCGGAGTCTAGGTGAGGAAAAAACCAAACATTTTGGGGAGAAAGAGCCACAGGGTAGGGAGAAGGGGTTGGATCAGAGTGGGAAAGAGGTTAGACTAAGGGGGAATTATTTTTTTATTGACAGGAACTTACCCACATGATGCTATCTGAAGAAGCCCCAGAAGCAGCTAGCCAAGACTACTGTCTTTGACAAGGAACTGAAGACCACCAGGAAATGGGGGGGCTGGTCCTTGCTACTATCCACAGATTGCAAGGGGAACAGAAGGGAAGAGCAGATCCGTGTACTCAAAAAGCTAATTGAGAAGCCGTGTTTTAGATTTCTGGACCATGGCTTGGAGAGAGACATGACAGGCTCCTCAGCAGGTGGGGGTGAAGAAAAGATAAGCGTTGGTCTAAATGTGCTCATTTGTACTGAGACTTAAGAAATCAATTCAAGACAGCCCCCCCACCCCAACCCCTGGATTCACCACCCTTGCGGCAGCCAGTTGGGGACCCAGAGAACCAGCACCCCAGAAGGCAGCCCAGGTCCAAAGCCTTCAGATGTCTCTGTCAGAGTACTGGCAACATCGAATGTGGGCATCAAATTTGTCTTCTAGGGACCCAGGAGACTTGGTGGGAGGAAAGCCAGAGCTAGATTATGGCTCTGCATGGCTACACTTCATTCAAAGGCAAATAAAGCAGGCAGAGAAAAGAGAGGCATATTAAGAAGATAGAGAGTTGGGTCTGGAGTCAGGAAGACTTGAATTCAAGTCTGGCTTCCACACGTCCTAGCTATAGGACCTGAGTGAGTCACTGGAACACTGCCTGCCTCAGGTGCCTCACCTGTAAATGGACATCATAATAGCATCTCCCTCCCAAAGTGAAAAGGATCAAGTGAGATGTTTGTAAGGTGCCTAGCAAAGTACCGTTTGAGCACTGGGGGGACCTGATAAATGTTAATCCAATGTTCCCTTAAGAGAACAGACTCAGGTGAGGCAAGAGTCCAAAAGGGATGCCTGGGGAGACGAGGTGTGAAGATCCACGGAGTGGGAGAAAGAGATCTCTGAGGACAGGATGGCTCTCTCGCATCCTCTCTGCTAAAGGGAGATGAGCTCCAAACTTTCCTCAGTGATCATTTCCTTTTTCAAAAGGTAGGAGAACCAAGGAAGAAAGAGTTGTTGGAAGAGACTGGGGTGATGCACAGGGGGACTCAGCAATGAAAGTGGATTTTAACTAGACCCTTTGGAAGGTAACCCAGGATGAAAACAAAAGCGTGAAAGAAAACCAATAAAACATTTTAAGAAAACTCTGTGATTGCCTTATATTTAATAGATACTTAAAAAGAGCTGTACACATCAGGCTTATATAGGGTCTTTTTTTTTCAAATCCTATCTATATTGATCTCTTATTTGATGATTTAAAACTTCCTAATGAAAAATGTGATCTCATTGACTTATGTCAGGATGCTAATATGCAAATTCAGATGGCAAAGAAAACTAAGGACAACAAAAACTTTTGCTTTGAGGGTTGTTTTGTTTTTTTAACTAATTTTGAATAAAAGAGGATTGAGACAAGACAGAAGCCTTCTCTGGCCGGATGGGATGGATGATAACTTTTGACCAATTTTGCTTCTTTTCTCTACCAAGGAAAACGGCCTTGGCCCTGGGAAGGATGGCGTAGAGACGGCAAATTGGGAGTGGACACTGGAACCCAGCTCCTGGCTTTCCAGGCCCCGTCACAAATGAAGCCACCTGGACCACCCGACCAAGGCACCCGGGCCTGGAGAGGGGGCGGTGTCACCCCCTGGCCGGCTGACTTTGGGTCCCCGGGAACGGAAGACCACGGGCAAAGGGATGGTCTAGAAAGGGAGGCGGCGAGCCGGAGCATCAGCACGGTCTGAGGAGCAGGCTGTGCCAGCTGTCCGCCGGGCACGAGGACCCAAGGAGAGCCCGGCGGAGCCGTGACCCCGCCGGGGCCGTGCCCCCCGCCGGGGCCGTGCCCGCCGCCGGGGCCGTGCCCCCCGCCGGGGCCGTGCTCGCCGCCGGGGCCGTGCCCCCCGCCGGCGCCGTGCCCCCCGCCGGGGCCGTGCCCCCCCGCCGGCGCCGTGACCCCGCCGGGGCCGTGCCCCCCGCCGGGGCCGTGCCCCCCTCCGGCTAGGCTTTAAGGAGCCCCGCAGTCTCGCTCTATCCCCGTGGCTAAGGGGAGAGGGCCGGAGGATGGGTCGGGGCTCCTTCATGGGGAGGGTCCCGGGTCCCAGGGGCTGCCCGGCCAGGGCTGGACCCCCGGGGCCCTGACCACTAACCCCACCAGCTAACAAAAGGCGGGGTGGGAGGGCTAGGGCCGGGGACCCCCAAAGCCCCGGAGAAGTGGCTCAGCGCCCGGCTCGGGACCTGGGGGGGGGGGAGAAGGGCCCCTGAGATAAGGGGTGGGGGCGCGGCCCCGACCCTGCCCGGGACGCTCAGCCCCCAGAGCACCGCGGGGACCCTGGGGGGGGCGTGACCCTGAGCAGGTTCCCACTGGGGAGGGGGCGCCTCGGCAGGGCAGCCCCTCCCGGCGGGGCAGGGGGGAGGGGCGGGGGAGCGCGCACGGGTAATTCCTTTCCGCGGGACAGGGGCGGGGCGCCGGAGTGCGCACGCGCAGCAGGGCCCCGCGGGCCGCAGGGAGGGCGAGTTCGGAGGCGGGCACGCGCGCGCTGGGGCGGAAGGGGCGGGGCTCGGGGACGCCAGCCAATGACCTCCGCGGGGCTGCCGGGCACGGCGGGGGAGCGGCGGGGGCGCGCGGGCGGGGGAGGGGGCCCGCGGGGCGCGCGCGGGCGGCTGCCGGGGGCGGGGGGCGCGTGCGGCGGGCGACCGAGCCCTTCCTCCCTCCTCCGCCCTCCCCCTCCTCCGCTCCCTCCCCACGGCTCCCCTCCCCGCCCGCCGTCCCCTCCCCGCCCGGGTACCTCATTTGCATGTCGCTTAGGGGCGCGCGCGGGGGGCGGCGGGGAGGGCGGGAGGGCGGGCGCGTGGGCCAGGGCCCGGGGAGGGCGGGGCGGGGGCCGGGGAGGGGGGCGGGGGCGGAGGCGGCCGCGTGACGCCGGCGGCCCCGCCCCTCCCCCCTCCCCACGCGCTCGGGCCACAAAGGCGGCGGGAGGCGCCGGCGCTGCCCGCGGGGTCTTAGCGCGCGCCGCTCCCGAGGGCCCGCGCCGCGCCTGCGCGCTGGCTTCGCGCCCCCCCCCCCCCCCGCGCTGCGGCGCCACGTGACCTCCGGAGCGCGGCGGCCCCGGCCCCACGTCACGGCGGAGGGCCCACAGGGGCCCCTCCTGCCGCCCGGAGCTTCCCGCGATCACTGGGGGTGGGGGTGGGGGGCGCTGCCAGCCCGCCACATGAGCCCGGGGGGGCACGGCCTGAGGCTGGGCGCTCGGGAGCGGCGGCCTCCCCGGGCCGCGCAGGCGCAGTCCAACGTTGGCCCTGGGGGGGAGGAAAGTGCTCGCAGACCCTCCGCAGCCGCCGCCCCCCCCCACGGAGGGGCAAGGGACCGGGGGGGGCGGGGCTGGACGGCCGGGCGCCTGCGCAGGGGGGGCTCGCGGATTGGCCGGAGCCCAGAGAGGGCGAGGCCCCTGCCCAAGGTCACACAGCACGCTGGGGCGCTCGCCCTCCCGCCCGCGGCGCCTGACGTCATCGCCGCCCGGGCCCCGGGGGCCGCTGGGAAGCGATGGCACGCGGCCCGGCTTCTGGCCGCCCCAAGATGGCGCCCGCGCCGGCGTCACGGCCCACAGCCATGATGGCGGCGCCGGCCGGCGCCTAGCTTTCCGGGCCCCGCGCGGCCGCGAGGCGGGAGAAGCCGGAAGGCTCGGCCCTCAGCTAAGATGGCGCCGAGGCCCTGCCCGCGGGGCCCGCCCCTGCCCTTCTCAAAGATGGCTCCCGAGGCCCCCCACGCTTCCGTGCAGGCGCGTCTGAGCAGGGGAGGGGAAGCGCGGGGGAGGGGCAGGGAAGGAAGGGGGACCCGGAAGTGGAGGGGCCCCCCCGGGTGGAAGTGACGCCACCCCCGCGGCCCAAAATGTCGGCGCCCAGAGGGAGGTGTAAGTAATTAAAGGAGAGAGGGGCACGGCGCGGTCCGAGCCCCCCCTGGAGCCCGCCTGCCCCGGGCCTCCGGCCGCTCCCGCGCCCCCCGCCCCCAGGAGCCGGATGGATGGCGCCGGGCCGGGCCGGCCGGGCCGCCGGGCCCCGGGGCCGCGGGGCTGCGCGGAGGAGACCATTCAGGCCCGGCCGCGGGGGGGGCGCGGAGGGGCCCGAGAGGGACACAAAGGACGCGGGGGGGGGGCGTGGGGAGGGGGGGCCGCGGCCTGCGGGGGGGCCGCGAGGGGCGGGGCTCGGCGGGAGGGGGCTCCTGGGCCGCGGGGGGGGGGGGGGGGGGGGGGGTGGGGGAGGGGAGAGAAGGCGCCGGCCCAGGGGGAGGGGCGGCGGGGGCGGGGCTGGGTGGGGGCGGGGTGGGCCCTAGAGAGGAGGGGCGGGGCTTCCACGCGTGCTGGGAGGTTTCGGGTGGGGGGCCGGGGCAGCGCGGCCTGGCAGCAACCCCTCCCCCTCCCGCTCTCCCCGCAGAGATGCCCCGGGCAGGGCGCGTGCGGACCCTCAGCCATGGAGGACAGCGGCGTGGACGGTCCCCTGCCCGCGGCCGGCCCGGCCCCGGCCCCCGCCGCCCCGGTGGCGCCACGCGTGCCCTTCCACTGCAGCGAGTGCGGGAAGAGCTTCCGCTACCGCTCGGACCTGCGGCGCCACTTCGCGCGGCACACGGCGCTCAAGCCCCACGCGTGTCCGCGCTGCGGCAAGGGCTTCAAGCACAGCTTCAACCTGGCCAACCACCTGCGCTCGCACACCGGCGAGCGGCCCTACCGCTGCTCCGCCTGCCCCAAGGGCTTCCGCGACTCCACGGGCCTGCTGCACCACCAGGTGGGCCCCGGGAGCCGCCCGCCCCGAGGGGCCCGTGGCCCGCCGGCCCGGCCTGAATCCCCCTCTCTCCCCTCTGCCCCGCAGGTGGTCCACACCGGGGAGAAGCCCTACTGCTGCCTCATCTGTGAGCTCCGCTTCTCCTCGCGCTCCAGCCTGGGCCGCCACCTGAAGCGCCAGCACCGGGGCATGGCCCCGCCGACCCCCGCCGGCCTGGGCCCCTCCGGCCTGGTCCCTGGCCTGCTGCCCACCCTGGGGCCTCCCGGGGGTCTGTCGGTCCCGGGCCCGTCCTGCAGCGCCTGTTCCGACGAGGGCCCGTGCGTGGCCTGTGGGGGGGCCCCGGAGCCCCCCGGGCCCGGGCCGGGGCCCTGGGTCAGCACCTGGGGGACCGGCGGCTCGGGCCCCTTCGTCTGCGGGGCCTGCGGCCGCTGCTTCCTGGCCGGGGCCGAGCTGGCGGCCCACTGGGCGGCCCACACCGACGTGAAGCCCTTCAAGTGCCCCCGATGCGAGCGCGACTTTAACGCCCCTGCCCTGCTGGAGCGCCACAAGCTCACTCATGATCTCCAAGGGTCCTGGCCCGGGCCCGAGGGCAGGGAGGGTGGGCTGGAGGCACCCGAGGAGCCCCAAGAGTTCCCAGAAGAGGGGCCCCAAGAGTTCCCCTCAGAGGAGCTCCAGGAGTTCCCCGAGGAGGAACCCCAGGAGTTCCCCGAGGAACCCCAGGAGTTCCCCGAGGGGCCCCAGGAGTTCTCCGAGGAGCCCCAGGAGTTCTCCGAGGGGCCCCAGGAGTTCTCCGAGGGGCCCCAGGAGTTCTCCGAGGGGCCCCAGGAGTTCCCCGAGGAGGATCTCGATGAGTTCCACCCCGAGGGGGCTCAGGAGTTTCCTCTGGAGGTACCCCCAGAGGAATCCCAGGAGGCTCCTGTGGAGATACCCGAGGAAGTGTCCCAGGAGATAGCCGGGGAGGAGTCCCGGGAGGGCCCTTCCGATCCCGACCTGGAGGCCACGTTCCCGGTGGCGGCGGAGCTGGGAGAGGCCTCGGAGGAGACCCTGTACCAGTGCGACTGCGGGACCTTCTTTGCCTCTGCCGCGGCCCTGGCCGCCCACTTGGATGCCCACTCGGGCCCCGCTTCCTGCGTCTGTGGGGTGTGCGGGGCGGTCTATGGGGCGGTGGCGGCTCTGGAGGAGCACCACCATGGGAGTCACGGGGCGGGGCCTTCTCCCGGGGGCCCCCCGGCCGGGTCCGGTCGCACCCCGGCCGCTCTGGCTGCGGCGGCCGCCGGCAAGAAAGTGTTCAGCTGCTCCGAGTGCGAGAAGCTCTTCCGTTCCCCGAGAGACCTGGAGAGGCACGTGCTGGTCCACACCGGGGAGAAGCCCTTCCCGTGCTTGGAGTGCGGCAAGTTCTTCCGGCACGAGTGCTACCTCAAGCGGCACCGGCTGCTGCACGGCCCCGAGCGGCCCTTCCCCTGCCACGTCTGCGGCAAGGGCTTCATCACGCTTAGCAACCTGTCCCGTCACCTGAAGCTCCACCGGGGGATGGACTGAGCGGCCCTGGCCCGGGGAGCCCAAGGGCGACTTGGAATTGGAGGGGAAGAGGGCTCCTGGTCTGGGGGGGACCCCTGAGGATGGAGGCTGGGCCCCCCGAGACCCCGGAGCATTGGGCCAGGGCCATTGCAGAGCTGGAGAAGGCCCCAAGGCTCCTGGCCCCATCCAGTGGCTCAGGGACCCTGCCTCCTTCACTTCACTCTCCAGGCCAGGCCGATCCTCAAAGGAGGGAGGCTGGGCCAGGGACCCCCCCCCCCCCAAGCAGGGCCCCACTCTCAGCTGCTGCGGGCTGTGCTCTCTGATCCCCCTCCCTCCCCATGCAAGGTGGACTGCTCTGAATGAACAGAACCAATCCGGATAAGGCTTTCACCTCATTCCCCCCCACCCCACCCCAGACCAGTCTAGTCTGTCTCCCTCACCCCTTTAGAATGAATTAACCGAGTTTGTCCTTGATGTAGAATGTGGGCTGGTTCACAACCCTGGGACCCTCCCCCCTCCCCACCCCCATTCTTCCCACAAGGATTCTCCCCTGCCTCCTCTGTGGGTTTTGGGTCTCTCTCTCTGTCTCTCCCGCCTGTGTCTGTCTCTGTGTCCCCACCCAGGCTGGTCCCCGAGGACAGGGGCAACTCATCTGGAGGTCCTCATGTGTGAGCATCTGCTTGCCTCCTCTCCTTCCCCATGTCCTCAGGACCCTTAATAAACTGGCCTGACACTCACTCTGGCTTGCCTCTTTTCTGTTGGGAAGGACATTTGGGGAGGGGGCCTTCCTGGGAGAGACAGGAGCTTGCCCTGGGTCAAGCTCATCTGGAACACTGGCGGTTCTAGGAGAGCCAAGATTTGATCCTAGGTCTGGGCTGGCTTCAAGGCCTAAAATGAAGCCCGGGGTCAGGAGGACAGCATGTAGTATAGAGACCAGACTTTTCCTTTGGGAGCTGCAGGGCCTAGCCCAAGGGAGTTCAGGGTTAAGGGAAAGTCTCCTGCCCTTTGAAAGTGGAATCTAAAGACAAAGCTTCGCAAGAGTCTTGAGTCTCTCCTTGCCCACAAGGAGCTTTTACTCTGGTGAGGCCAGTGCTGAAGAAATAGAAACCAGACTGAGAAACATTGCGTGCTTATAGAGAAGGGATTATCAAATATTCTTCCGTCCAATGTCCCCTGCTTCAGCAGCGGGGAAAGTGTTGGCCTTGGAGACTGCCTTGGCTTCTTTTCTGCCCCCCTGTGGCCTCAGTTTCCTCCTCTGTAAGGAGTTGATGGACCTAGTGAGCTATGGAAATGTAGGGGAAAGAGCCCTTCCTCTCTGGTTGGGATGGGGGGCCCAGCGAATAGCTACCTGTGTGACTTCTGGTCTCAGTTTCCATGTCTGTAGATGCTTCTGGACAAGAGCACCCTGACTCTTGGAGCCTTCTTCCACTTATTGAGAGATTGCCCTAGAGATCAGGCCAGGAGGAAGCCCCTAGCCTTCCTACGGAGTCTGGCCCAAAGAGGACTGAGCTGCCCGCTGGGCAGAGAACAAGCGCCCCTTGAGTCTAGTGAATAAACAGCTATTAGATAATGGGGATGCAAAGAAAGATAAGCTGACAATCTGGTGGGAGATGCCAGCTCATCACCAGGAAAGGTGTGCCCCCCCCATGGAGAGATCGGGAAAGACTTCTTGTGGAAGGGGGACCCATGGGACAGTTCAGAGAGTGCTTGGGGAAGGGCTGTGACCGGTAAAAAGACTGGCCGAAGAGATGAAATACAGGAAGAAAAGAACCTCGATGGATAGGGATATTTATAGCAGCTTTCTTCTCATGGCGGGGAGCTGGAGATTGAGGAGATGCCCATCCCCGAAGGCTGGGGAACGGCTGAACAAAAGGTGATGTGGGATTCCGATGAAGAAATGATAGTGGTTAGAGCCCCAGCCAGCAGTCAGGATGACCTGAGTTCAAATTCACTTAATAATGATCTAGCTGTGTGACCTTGGTCAAGTCACAACCCCTTTTGCCTTGCAAATACAAAAAAACAAATGATGAACAGGATGTTCTCGGTAAAAACTTATATGGGCAGATCTATGGAAAATGTATATAGTCACATTAACATCACAGCAATGCTGTAGGATGATCTAGGAATGACCTAGCTCTTCTCAGCGATGCTGTGACCCAAGACAATTCCGAAGAACCGGGCTAAAGACTATCGACCCAAAGAGGAGAGCTGACGGGGTCTGAATAGAGTAAAGTGTACTTTTTTTCACTTTATTTTTCTTGAGGTTTCTCCTTTTTGGGGAGAGATTATGTTTATTTTTACAACATGCCTATTGTGGTAATGTTTCAAAAAAAAAGATTGGCAAAGCGGGAGGGTGCCAAGTTGTCAAAGGGTGGGCATGCCGAACAAAGGGCCGGCTGTTTCTTCTCGGGGGCCGTGGGGGCCATTAGTTTGTGACGTGGGGGGAGGGAGGCAGCTCGAGCCTGCCTCACTTAGGGAAGGTGGATCGGGGTGCAGGGGGTGAGGCCCGCCGCGGGCCGCTGGAGGACGGCCGGGTGGGGGTGAGCTGGGCCGGGTGGGCCTTGGCGCCACGCCGCGTTTGGGGGTGGGAGCCGGGGAGGAGCCCCAGTGGGATGAGGTGAGGGCCCCCACCCTAAGAGGGACCTTTGGCAGGAGGAAGGTTGGGGTGTCTGAGTCAGCAACAGAGGTTGGGAAGAGAGACTTGAGAATGCTCCCCGTTCCGTGCACGGCCACCCAGGAAGCCGGGCCAGAGCCCGAGGGACCCCCAGTATTAACAGGTCCCACCGTGCGGGGTTTGAGAAAGGGGAAGGGGGGCAACAGCAACAACTGCCTACGAGTCGGGGTCTTCAGGGTGAGCCTTGGAGGCCCCCCGAGGGAGGGGGCGTTGGCAGCGCCCGGGGGAGCTCTGGGTATGGGGGCTCCCGCGAGCTGGGGGCGCAGCCTGGGGCCCCCAGGCCGGGTGCCGGGGTGCTGGGGGCACCCACCGCGGGGGGGGCAGGAGGTAGTGAGCCGCCCGTCCTCGAGCGTCCCCCAAAAGCCGCGGGCTGGCTCGGGGCGCCCCTTCAGGTCAGGGGCGGCCTCTCCCAGGGCCTGCTCTCGGCCCGGCCCCTCCCCCCGCGGCCCCGCCCCCGAGACCAGCCCCGCCCCGGGGGCCGCCATCTTCTTAGAGCCCGAGCTCTCCGCTTAGCGACAGGCCCCGCCCCCTAGCGACGAGCCCGCCCCGGGAAGCCATCTTCTTAAAGCCCTAGTCTTCCGCCCAGCGATAGGCCCCGCCTCCTGGCGTGCGGCCCCGCCCCTTAGAGGCGGGCCCCGCCCCCTGAGGGTGAAGCCATCTTCTTACTTCGAGGCTCCGAGAGAGGCCCGGGCCCCCGCTTAGCGACAGGCTCCGCCCCCGGGCCTGCGCGCAGGCGCTCTCGAGCCCCTCTCCGGGGTGTGGCCCGGCCGGGCGCCGGCCCCGAGCCCCCCCTCCCGCTCATCTCCGCTCGCTCTCCCCCCCGCCCGCACGCCGGGGGCGGGGCCGCGCTCGCATCCGGGGAGCCGAAGGAGAGCGGCGCCCCTCCCCCGCCCCACCCTCCCCCCCGCCGCCCCCCGGCCGTCTGTCCGTCCGTGCGCGCGCCCGCTGGTCCGCGCGCCAGGGAGGAGGCCCCGAGGCCCGAGGGAGCCGGAGGAGGTGAGCCTGCGCGGGGGGGCTCTGCGGCGCCGCGGGCGGGGCCCCCCGTGTTTCCCTCTGGCTCGGGGTCCGTCTGCCGCCCCCTCCCCCGGCTCTGTCTGTCTGTCTGTCTGTCTGTCCCCCGCCCCGCGGCCCCCCACCCCCGCTTCTTTCTTTTCTCTGGATCGACTCCGCCCCCGCCCCAGCCGGGGTGCCCCGAGTTCAGGTCCCGCCGCGGGCGCCTCCGGGGGGCCGCCCCGGCTCGGCCCCTCCTGGGGTGCCAAGGCTCCCCGATCTGTCAAGTGAGGCCGAGGCTGCCCCCCCCCCGCGGCGCTCCAGGGCTGGGGGGCTCAGGGGCCCCCCCTCCCCTTCCCTTCTCCATCTCTCATCCCTCCATCTCTCATCCCTCCCCATCTCTCGCATCTCTCCCCCTCCATCTCCCCCATCTGTCTCTCCCTCCCCATCTCTTCTATCCCTCCCCATCTCTCGCATCTCTCCCCCTCCATCTCCCCCATCTGTCTCTCCCTCCCCATCTCTTCTATCCCTCCCCATCTCTCGCATCTCTCCCCCCATCTGTTTCTCCCTCCCCATCTCTTCTATCTCTCCCCATCTCTCGCATCTCGCCCCCTCCATCTCCCCCATCTGTCTCTCCCCTCCATCTCTCGCATCTCTCCCCTCCATCTCTCTCTCCCCCTCCATCTCTCATCTCTCGCATCTCTCCCCTCCATCTCCCCCCATCTTTCCCTTTCTGCCCCTCTTCCCTTCCTCGCCCACCTCCCCTCCTTCCCCCCATCTCTTTTTCTGTGGATCCCATTGGCTCCCATCCATCTCTGGACCACCCGCTTCTCAGCCACCCTGCGTGTACCTCATGCCTCTTTCTCTTTTTTCCTGCAGGTATGGACCCCCAGCCACCTCCACCAGCCCCAGGTGCCTCTCCTCGGGGCCGGGGCCGGGGCCGGGGCCGGGGTCGGGGCCGCGGCCGGGGTCGGGGCGGCGGAGCCGCTCCCAGGGCCCCCCTGCCCTGCCCCACTTGCGGCCGTCTCTTCCGCTTCCCCTACTACCTGTCCCGTCATCAGCTTAGCCACTCGGGCCTGCGCCCCCACACTTGCCCCCTGTGTCCCAAGGCCTTCCGCCGGCCGGCCCACCTGGCCCGGCACCTGCGGGGCCACGGCCCTCAGCCGCCCCTGCGGTGCGCGGCCTGCCCGCGCACCTTCCCCGAGCCGGCCCAGCTGCAGCTGCACCTGGCCCAGGAGCACGGTGGCGGCGGGGAGCCGGTGGGGGTCGAGGCTCCGGGGAGCCAGGAGCCCGAGTCGGAGCCGGCCCCGGTCCCGGGGCCTCCCGAGGACGCCCGGGAGGAGGCGGCGGAGCTGGCCCGGGCGGCGGCCGGCCGAGGGGAGGAGAAGGAGGTCCTGCTCCAGGCCGACTGGACCCTGCTGTGCCTGCGCTGCCGAGAGGCCTTCCCCACGAAGGGGGAGCTGAAGGCCCACCCCTGTCTGCGCGGCTCTGGGGGCCGGGCGGGCCCCGACGGGGAGCCGGGGCCCCCTCCGCGACCCAAGCGACACCAGTGCCCCGTCTGCCTCAAAGCCTTCGCCAGGCCCTGGTCGCTGTCCCGACACAGGCTCGTCCACTCTCCGGACCGACCGTTCGCCTGCCCGGACTGCGACCTGGCCTTTCGTCTGGCCTCCTACCTCCGGCAGCACCGCCGGGTCCATGGCGCCCTGAGCCTGCTGGCGCCGACCCCGGCCCCTTCTCGCTCTGACAAGGAGGAGAGAGGGGTAGATGGCGCCTCCAAGGGATGGAACTTTGCCAAAGGGGCAGAATCCCAGGGGCGGAATGGAGAAGACGGGGGAAGCCTGGAGGGCGAGCGGGCCTCCGGCCCTGGGTCTGGGGAGGAACCCCCCCCACCCCCCCCACCGCCCGTGGAGCCCCGCTTCCGCTGCCCAGAGTGTGGCAAAGGCTTCCGGCGGCGTGCCCACCTCCGCCAACACGGCGTCACCCACTCGGGGGCCCGGCCCTTCCAGTGCGTCCGCTGCCAGCGGGAGTTCAAGCGACTGGCAGACCTGGCCCGGCACGCCCAGGTGCACGCGGGGGGCCCCGCCCCACACCCCTGCCCTCGCTGCCCCCGCCGCTTCTCCAGGGCCTACAGCCTCTTGCGGCACCAGCGGTGCCACCGGGCGGAGCTGGAAGGGGCCATGAGCAGGGCCGCGGCCCCCGTGGAGGATGCGGCCCCGGCCCCAGAGGAGACAGTCGAAGACCCCCCTTCTCCACCCTCTCCCTCTCGGACCCCTCCGCCAGCCCCCGCGTACCTCAGCGCCTCCTGTTTTGACAGTCAGGACCACTCAGCCTTTGACCTGGAAGAAGAGGAAGACGGGGGTCTGGGAGGATCAGGAAGGGTGCCCTCCTGACGCTCAGAACCCCAAACCTGTTTTATGGCCACCCGATCCCCTCTGCCCCCTCTCTGAAATGGAACCCTCCCTTTAGGTGCCAACCGTGGAAGAACAAGATTGAAGTGGGGGTGTCCCCTGGGAAGATTGCAGTCTTAATTCTTCCCCTCCTTGCAGGATAGCTCTCCCCACCCCACACTGACCGGGACTTCCACCCTCTTGCCACCACTGGGTACTCTCCAGCTGAGGTGAATTAGGGGGAACTGCAGATTCTCTGGTCCCGGGGGGCCGACCTGTTCCCCTGCTCTCTTCCTTGCCCCTCTGCCCACACCCAGGCCTTCCAGGTTTCTTGTCTGCAGCAGCTACTGTACAGGGGAAGAGTAGAGTGATGGGGGTCCTAGAGTGTGGGGCCGGGGGGGGGCGGGCATGTGTCTGTTCCCTGTTCCTTATGTCTGTCTGAATAAACTCAACTGTGGAGCCCAGAGGAGCCAGGCCGTGGGGCTGTCTGCGCCTGGGAGGGCCGGGAGGTCCAGGGAGGACTCGGGGCTTTCTCCCAGACCCCTGCCACTGGCTGCCCCCCTTCCCCTCATTCCTCAGAGGCACTGATTAAACACCTCCCACCGGCTAGACCCTCTCATCCGTCAGTGATGAGACCACCAACATGTGGAATGATTCAGAATGCTGAGAATTTACCAGCGATTTCTTTGGGAGATGGAGCCTCCAGCCCCCTTCAGATCCCCCTTCATTCAGCCCATGCCAAAGGACAGGCCCCTAAAGATGGACTTGATGGAGGGGGGCAGCGCATGCCACTGCCTGGTCTCTTGGCACTCGCCATGGACCTAGATGGGCAGTGGCAGATTAAATAACCCCTTTGTCCAGGGCAGGGTCGAAGCAGCCTGGAGAGGGCTGGCTTTGGCCAAGGTCAAGCAGGGCCCACATGGGGAATGAGGCCCTGGGGGCTCCCGGGAGACAGCTTGCTTATCCTGGGCCCCAAAAAGGCTTGGCATTCAGGCTGGAGGTCAGAGCTGAGGGGGTGACCCTAGGGAGCCCGTGTGGCTAAAAGAGGAGGTGAAAAGCCCGCCCTGGATCCCAGCGTCTTCCTGGCAGAGGCGAGGCAGGGGGCCAGGGCTGCCCGATGCGGCTGCCACCCAGGTGTTGGGCACCCCGAAGCCATGAGTTTTCAGGGCCTGTCAACAGCTTCCCACATCTCAATCTCCCCGTCTGGGGGGGGGGCTGTGGCCTCAGTTCAGCACCAGGCCCTGTCCCAGAGCAGCTCTTCCCCCTTCTAGGCCCTTCCACCAGGAAGCCTTCCAGGTTGCCTCCCCGAGGCTTTGGGAGTAGAGAGGCCTGGGGAAGCAGGGGCCAGAGAGCCAGGACCCCGAGTGGGGGGAGGCCTCAGCTTCCTCCCATGTCCTGGCCCCCAGGGGTTCACAATACGTTTTGTCCTGTCTCAATCCTGTCCTGGGCTGGGAGCCCGGGGCCTGGGCCAAGCTAAGTTTGGAAGGGGGAGGGGGGGCCGAGGGTCAGGGGGGGTAAGGAAGGGGGCGGGGGCCACACGTCTCTGTCACCAACTTGGCCCCATACACACCCCCTGGACAGTCAGCGGGAGGGGAAACAAAGAAGAGACGAGACCCAAAGTGATAAGGGACTGGACTGGGCAGAGAAGCACAGAGGAAGCCAGAGAAGAAGGTGCAGCGGAGGAGACACCCAAAGAGACAGCAAGGGCCAGGGGTGGGGACCCCTTCAAAGAGGGACGGGGCAGGCCAGGCTCCAGCCTCAGGAGGCAGAGAGGAGGCCCGAGACCCCTACTAGGAGAAACCACCAGGAGAGGAGGCAGAGGCAGGTCCTCCTCTCTCTGTGTCTGTCTGTCTGTGTCCTCTCTCTCCCCCCATCCCTTCTCCCTCTTTTCTTCTTTCCTTCCCTTTTTTCCTGTCTCTTATCTCTCTCATCTTTCTCTGTCATCTCCTTTTTCATCCCTTTTCTCCCTTCCTTCCTTCCTTCCTTCCTTCCTTCCTTCCTTCCTTCCTTCCTTCCTTCCTTCCTTCCTTCCTTCCTTCCTTCCTTTGTCTCTGTCTCTCTCTCTGTCTCTGTCTCTGTCTCTGTCTCTCTGTGTGTCTCTGTCTCTGTCTCTCTGAAACAGAGAGAGAAAACTGACAGAGCAAGGAAAGAACCTAAAAAAGAGGAGAATTGGAGAGAGTCGTAGCAAAGGGCCTGAGAGAGGAGCACTAGGAGTTTCTGCAGAAGACAACCTAGAGAGGAGAGCCCTCCAAAGGGCAGGGGGAGCAAAACTGGAGGAGGGCTCAGAGAGGGAGCGAGTGTGAGACAGCCAAGGAACCAGCAAAAGCAGTGCTGGTGGGGAGGGGAGCCCCCGGAGGGCCAGGCAGTCCAGAGGGAGGGGCTTCCAAGGGACAACATACAAGCCCTGAGATGGAGACCAGGGAGCAAGAGCCCCTCAAAGATGGGGACCTGGAGGTGAGCAATGTTGGGGTGTAAAGGGGAGGCAGAGGCCAAACAAATCAAAGTGGCAAAGTTGAGAGAAAAATACGAGGTGTCCCCAGAAACATGGTAAAGAAAAGAGAGAACAAGGAATAAAAATAGAAATTTGTAGACCCTGAAGCAGAAAAGAGGACTAGACAAAGAAGCCCCAGGGGGGCAGGATTGGGGGGAGGGTTGCTCCAAGGCTGCCCCTGGAGGGGTTGTTGGGGAGGGCCGTGAACCGGTGCCTGTTCTCCAAAGCACAGGGACAGGTGGGCCAGCGCCTCAGGATGACTCACCATGAGTCACGCACCCCACCCTGGCATGGTGAGCCAACTGTTGACCCTGGTTCCCCCGAGAGTAGCCCCTGACCCCCAGCTCTTGCTTGGGGGCTCTAAGAACACTTCCCAACTCAGATTTCAGCAGGGTCCCCAAGAGGTAATGAGTTCTCCCTAACAGGAAGATTCAAACAGGGATCGGATGACCTCTGCTGCTCTGTATTGGGGGCTCGTGAAATGAACTTGATTTCCTCCCTCTGAACCCCACCCCGCCTCCTGCCTCCACCCCCTGCCAACTGTCCCCCATTGGATCTGCTAGTTCGAGATCTACCAGGACATAGATCTTGCGAGTCTTCGAAGTAAAAAGAAAGCTTAGAGATCATCCAAGCTACCCCAAATTTTACATATTTGGAAACTGAGGCTCAGAGAGTTCAAGTGACCTGCCCAAAGTCACCAGAGAGTCAGGCACACTAGACATTCTAGGTCCCTCCACCCGCCTCTGTTGGTCAGTCTGTGACTGTGTCTGTGTCTCTCTACCCTCTCGGCCCCTAGGAGGACCCAGCCTTGGCCCTTCAGCGCCTCGTTGACCTCACGGCCAGTATGGTGACTCCCATTCGGACCCTGAGATCCCGCTACCGACTGGTCCAGGAGTTGGGTGCGGGCACCTATGGCCGTGTCCTCCTGGCTCGGCCCCGGCGAGGGGGTGAGCTGGGCTTCATGGTGTGGGGGATCCTCCCTAAGCCCAGAATTCTCAGGAGCCCATGGTGTGGGAACACAAGAGATGGAGACCATGGTTCTGGGGAGCCGCAGACACTCAGGATATTGGAGCCCCAAGAATTCTACTTAGCAATGGGAAATTCCAACTTTCTCATTTCCCACCAAAGAAGCTAGGGCCAGGGCAGAGATGAAGTCCCATCAAGTCAGGCCTAGACCCGGGAGTGGGTGCAGGCCCAGGGGTTCATCCCCGACACCCCCTCCGGATGTCCCTCTTTCTCAAGGTCCCCCCGTTGCCCTGAAGCTTCTCCCTCGGGCCTCTGCATCCTGGACTACTTTTCTTCGGGAGTTCTGCGTGGGTCGCTGCGTCTCCTCACACCCCGGCCTGCTCCGCACCCTGGCTCCACCCCTGCAGAGCCCCTGCCACTATGCCTTTGCCCAGGAGTACGCACCCTGTGGAGATCTCAGTGGGATGTTGGAGGACAGGGTGAGACTTGGAGAAAGCATCCAAGGTGGAAGAGGGGGCTCAGGGAGCTGGGGGTCGGAGTGGGACACAAACTTGGAGCTGAGATTTCAGAAGAACAGGTATAGGCTTAGTTAGGTCTCAGCTAAGAATGGGCTCTGGGATGGAGACGGAATGAGAGATAAGAATCAGAAATGGGATTGGTGCCAGACTTGGCAATGAAAGCCAGCCCTGACTTGGGGTGGCAAGTCTGGTCACTCTTGAGAATGGGGTTCAGATGTAGAAGGTTGGTTTGGAGATTAAGTTGGGGGGGACCAAATTTGGAATCTGATTGGTTGCCAGCCCAGACTTGGGAGTGGCTTGTTCCTGGAAGAGGGACTTGGAGCCAGGGCCAGGGTCTGGGTTCAGATTGATATCGAGATGGTGGAGCATTGGGTTGGGGACATTAAAGTGGATGATAACGGTGGGCCATTCTGAGGCCCTTTGAGCTCGGTACTCTACGACAAAGTAGGCGGCCGAGGTCACCAGATCTCAAGACTCAAGGTCATGGTTGGTGTCTAAAGTGGGATTCAAACCCAGGTCTTCAAGATTTCACCTCTTATACTCAATCACTATGGAAGAGGGCTGAGGAGACAGAGAGAGGGAAAAGATGGATGGGGTCAGGGTTGGGGGAGATCTACCCCTGGAAGCTAGGGCTGGCCCAGGCAGGAATTAGCCTTGGGATCCCCATTCAGATCCCAGGACCATGGCTTGGGGTCCTAGAGAAGTTGGAGGGCTTCTACACTGCACTATTCCCGAAGACTGGGTTTCCAACAAGGACCCTCAGAGCAGCCTGGCTCTGAGGTACCTCCATATTCTAGACTCGAGAAAGGGGAGAGGAAAGGGGGAAATTGGTTTTGGAGAGGGATCTTGGAGAGTCCATACACTGTGCCCCCCACCTATTCCCTTGTAGGGCCTCCCAGAGCTCCAGTTGAAGCGAGTGGGGGTCCAGCTGGCCAGGGCCCTGGACTTCCTGCACTCCCGAGGCCTGGTCCATGCCGACGTCAAACCTGACAATGTCCTCGTCTTTGACAAAGCCTGCCACCGGGTGGCCCTGGGGGACTTTGGGCTGACCCGGCCAGAGGGCTGCCCGGCCCCAGCCCCTCCTGGCCCCCTGCCCTCCGCCCCTCCTGAGCTCTGCCTGCTCCAGCCTCCTGATACCCTGGTCCTCCGGCCAGAGCTAGACTCCTGGGGCCTGGGGGTCCTCCTCTTCTGTGCTGCTACTGCTGGCTTTCCCTGGTCTGTGGCCTTGGCTCCAGACCCTGGGTTTGAGACATTTGCTGTTTGGATGACAGCTCGTCCCCAGCCAGCCCTGCCACCCCACCCCTGGGACCAGTTCTCTGTGGCTGCCCAGACCCTCCTCCGGGGGCTGCTCGCCCTGGAGCCGGAGACGAGGAGCCAGCCCACAGCTGTCCTGGACTGGGCTGGCGAGGCCTGGATGGTGGGGGGGGCTGAGGCCTCAGAGGAGGTGGAGGAGGAAGAGGAGGAAGAGGAAGAGGAAGGCACAGGGGGAGGAGGAAAGGAGGACAGCACTGGTGGGGAAGAGGAGGCCAGCTTGGATGAGGGGTCAGAGGAAGAGGAGGGAGCTCCGCTGGGGACAGGGCCATAGGGCCAACCCAGGGAACACCCTGACCAGGTGGTGAGGCAGGTGGTCTGGGCCGGGGCCAGGATTCCCCCCCCCCACGCCCCACCCATGACAGGGGCCACCTGGACTGAACTGTGGAGACAGCTGGTGTGGGGAGAGGGGGAGGGGCTGAGATGAAAGGTGACCTTTCCCACCTCCTCTGAGGCCTGGACCCAGGTGCTTGGCTCCCTGTCCCAGCCGCCTTCCAGGGACCCAGGTGGATGGTCCCTGGTCCCTGACTCCCTGGGCTTCCGCTGACTCCCTGGTTCCCAGGCCGGGATCGGAGACACCTGGAGGATATCCTCCACCCCTTCCCCTTCTGTTTCCCTCCAGTGATTAGTGATGGGGGTCAGCCGCCTCCATACTTCAACATTTTTTCCACAGCCTTCATCCCCAGTATAATTCAGGGGAAATGACTGCCTCAGGGTCACACACATAGGAAAGGGCAGGACTGGAATGGCTCTCCAGGCCTTTGACCAAGGTGGACGGTATTTGTGGGTGTGTGAAGGAGACCAACCACATTTGTGAAATAAATGTTGTCTGGCCCACCTGTGTCCTTTGTCTTGGAGAAGTGGAGGTGGGGAGGGAGGACAAGGTTCCCGGGGTCAGCCTGCTTCCCTATTCCTGCCCTCCCTGGGGGCCTGCTGGATGCCCTGCCCCCTCCCCACAGCAGAGCTGGCTAGGGGCTTGGCTGGGGCCTGGGGCCTGGGGCCTGGTACAAGAGAGGGCAGCTGGAAGCTGATGAGGTCACTTTGCAGATGTTTCCAGAAAACCCCCCTTGCTCTCTGCCCGCGTAGGGCCCTCCACTAAAATCCAGTGCTATGGACTGCCCCCCTCGACCTCTAGGCATCCAGGCCCCCCAACTTCTGGTCTCTCAGGCACCCAAGTGTCGGGGTTCACGTGTCCCCTCCTCCCTTGAGGCCTCAGACCTGGCTTTTCTAAGGAATCAAGACCCCTCTGAGCCCCAGGTCTGGTCGATGACAGGATTCTGCTGCCCTTCCCCCACTCCCCCAATCAATGCTCCTTTGATGGACCAGAGACAAGTGGGAGGGGGGGGGTTCTGAATCCTATTGTGGAGAGGGAAAAGTGGGGGGGGTGGCAGGCTAAGAGATGAGGCAACTGGATTCCAGACCAATGTGGTGGGCTATGATCTCAGAGCACCAAGCAAAGAAAAGAGGCGGGTACATGAGCAACTGGGAGGGGGGGCAAGGGTCCAGAACCCAGGGTCTTGAAGGGACTGGCTTGGGGCTGGAGGTTCGCTCACCAGGTCCTCTGAAGCATCAGGATGTAGGATTAGGATTAGGATTCCCGAGGGCCTGAGGGGAATGGGGAATCTGGACACCTGGGTCTCACTCTGAGGATGATCTGGGGCCCCTGATTATCTGGCCCCTTGCCTACCACCTCTGGCCTATTGCCCACCCACGGGCAGTTACTCAAGGGTCCACACGGTGTCGCTCTAGCCCTGGGGGGAGGGACCAGGGTAAGGGGGTGTGGCCGAGGCCCCCCCACAGGGCAGGGGGGCAAGGGGGGCGGGGTCTCTGGGCCTATGGCCCAGCTTGGGGTTGGCAGCCACCCAAATCAACCAGGGCACTGACCAGAGGAGGTAGTGAGAGAGACCCGGAGCCCTTGGGGGAGGTGAGACTCAAGAGCATTGGGGTTGGGGGGGCTAGGGGCAGGATGCCTGGCTTCTTAAAGGGGTGGGATTTGGGGGACCTGATTCTTGTGTTTCTGACAAGCTGAGGGCTGCTAGTCCAGTCACCATTACTACTCACAGAGTGGTTGGCAAGAATCTGAACTTGGGTGTTCTTCGGGGCCCCAAACGTTGTGGCCTTGGAAACTTGACTCTGTAATAGATTCAGAACTGGGGGGTCCAAATAGCTGTGGGGGTTGAGGTCCTAATGGAGGAAGGGGCTGACTTCCTAGGCTTCTGGAAGAGATAGGAGCTGGGATTCCCTAAAAGAACTGGGGATACAGATACGTGGGTCCCTGGAGGGGGCGTTATGAGAGTTGAGGATCTGAACAATTGGGTTCCTGAAACAGTAAGGGTTCTGAGTCTAAATTCCTGGGACTTTGGGAAGCATTGGGGGCCAAAGGCATGACACAATAGCTTGAGAAAGGTTTAGGGGCTGGAGGCTTGGATGCTGAGAAATGAGACTCAGAGGAAAATGGTGGTTGGGTCTCTAACAGCGAAAAGAGTTGAGGCCTGAATCCTGTCTTACGGCCTTGGAGCCTGGGTCTCTGGGGGAAGACTGGGGCCTGGATGCTACTTTTCTAATAGAATTGAGGGCCATGTCCTTAAGGGGAGCAGGGACCCCAAGATCTGATGGAGACCCGGGCTATGGCCAAGACTTCACTGGTGCCAAAGCCCTGTCTCCATCTTGTCTGCCCCCACCCCCACCCTGCTTCAGCTTCCTTAACCCTGCCCCTGGGGGTGAGGAGCACCTGTCTTCTCTTGAAATGAAGAGTCTGATTCCCCCCCTCCCCAAGTTTGTTTGCTTTGGAAACAGTGGGGGCTGGCTTCTCCTCCCTGGTTCATCTTTCCTCCCACTGGAGGCCCAGTTTGGGGGGAGGGGGAGGATTAGAGAAGGCGGGTCTAAAGAGGAGGGGACCATCTATGACCACAAAAATCACTCGCCCTACCCCGAGGGGTACAACTATCCTGGCCTCCAGCCCCTTGCCTGAGGGACCAGGTTCCTTAAGTTTCGTCTCTCTCAAAACCCAGACAACCCCATTCCTAGCTGCTCCTTTGGTGTCCAAGAGCAGGTATCCCTGGGGTATTCCAGAGGTTTAGACCCCTTGGGGTGGGAGCAGGGGCTGAAAGCCTGGATCCTGGCTTCTCTGGTGCCCCAATACCCTCCTCCCACTAGGGTCCAAGGCTACACTTGGGGTCATTTGTCCGGTTTGACTTTTTCAGAGTTGGCCATGACAGGAGAGAAGGGAGAGGAGGATGGGGAGGATGTGAGCTGGGACCTAGAAGATCTCACGATGGAGGAGTTGAGTGAGGGGCAGGCGGCTGCCCGGACCCTGGAGGACATGCTGACTCTGAGCTCCCAGGCGCTGGTTCAGGCTGAGGTTGAGGACCTCTATGATGAGGTCCGCCAGCTGGGCCAAGGCCGCTTTGGCCGAGTCATGCTGGTCACCCACCGACAAAGAGGTAGCTAGAAGGACCAGGGGGGCCGTCAAGGGGCTGGCAGGGTCTGGAGGTCCCGAGGGGAAGATGAAAAGGCCAAATGAAAGACGGCGGCGAGCTACCCAAAGAAGGGGTAGACCCATGCCTGTCCAAATATGGCCTTGTCTCTTGTCCTCAGCATCACGTGGTAGGGTGAAGTGAACTTGAGTTCATGTCCTAGATCTGAACCATGCTCAGGGTCCTGACTGTGGGGTCCCAGGACTGGGTGGGCCCCAGGGGTGAAAGCCAGGGATTCAGGCGTCAGGGCCTCAAGACCCTGGCCCAACTGAGACCCAGGTATCCAATTTCCCTCAACCCCCAAGGGTTCCAAGTTCATGTTATGGACATGTAAGTCCTTCCTTCTCTCTGGGCCTCAGTTTCCCCATGTGTAAAGTGGGGGTATTCAGGCTGTTAACCAGCTCAATCACAACCTCTCGGATCCAGTCCCACACTGATGGTCTAGGGTCTTGTGTTGTCCTACCATTTTTCCCACGGTTCCTACTCCAACCCCTCCTCCTCCTTCCTTCTTCACTTTCCTCCTTTGGGAATCACCCAGGGACTCCCATGGCCCTTAAGCTTCTCTCCAAGGCCTCGACAACTCGCCAAGGGTTCCTCTACGAGTTCTGCGTGGGGCTGACCCTTGGCTCTCACCCCTGCATTGTGGCCACCTACGGCATTGGGCTGGAGACTCAGGCCTGCTATGGCTTCCTCTCGGAACCTGCCCTGCACGGGGACCTCATCGCCTTGATCTTGCCCAAGGTAGGTTGGCAGCCTGGAGACCTTGCCTTTGGAGAGAGAGATTCTCCAGAGGGGAGAGCCAGGGTGGGGTCCCAAGCTGGAAGGACCCTCTGACCCTGGGTCTTCTTCTTCTTGGGCCCTGAGCTCTTGTGGGGATCTGGAAATATCCTCCAGAGTAGCATGGGGAAGCCTGAGGAAGTGGAATGGGGTTTAGGGGTATCAGGGAAGTTGGGGGGTGATGAGTCTCAGCTCTTTTGTTCTAGGTACAAGGCCTGAGGTCAGCCTTGGGCTCCAGTGAATTGGTCAGAGGGCAGCTGAGTCAATATGTTTCCAGGAAGGGCTCAGAGAGGGAACCGGTCATTCCCCAGGTCTGGCCAGGGGGTCACAGGATTTCAGAGTTAGAAGTGGCAGTGGGGATCCAGTCATTTCGCCTTTGACCTAGGGCAGGGAGAGTGTTCATCTGGGTGGGGGGAGGTGGGTGAGAAGCTTCCTGGGCTGTTCATCCATGAGGTGGCCCCCTGGGACCTGGGTGCTGCCTTCCAGGGGCTGGGGCTGCCCAGTTCTGCTCAGCAGCACCCCCTGCACCCACAGAGGGGCCTTCCGGAGACTGCGGCCCAGCTCTGCGTCCAGCAGCTCGCCTCTGCCTTGGAACACATCCACTCCAGGGGCCTTGTTTATCGAGACCTGAAGCCTGAGAATGTGCTGGTCTTTGAGCCGGGCTGCCGTAGGGTCAAGCTGACTGACTTTGGCCACACTAGGCCCCGGGGGACCCTGCTGCGCCTGGCTGGGCCCCCAATTCCCTACACTGCCCCTGAGCTTTGCAGCTCAGCCCGCCTGCCCCAGGGGTTGCCCATCCAGCCCTCGCTGGATGCCTGGGCCCTGGGTGTACTCCTCTTCTGCCTCCTCACTGGCTACTTCCCCTGGGACCAGCCCCTGCCCGACCAGGACCCCTTCTACCAGGATTTCCTGGACTGGAGAGCTTCTGGGAAGGCCTGTGACCGCCCTGCCCCCTGGGTCGGTTTGACCCCTGTGGCTGACCGGCTGCTGGCAATGCTGCTTGACCCCCGGCCCCGGCAGAGGGGCCCTGTGGGCTCGGTGCGGGCCTTCCTGGGCCAGTCCTGGCAGGAGACGGCTGGGGGCCCCGAGCGGGCCAGGGATGAGGGTGAGGGTCCTCAGTGAGAGGATGAAGGTCCCAAGGGACCAAGCCTCCAGGGAGGCTCCTGGGTCTCTAGATGGTGAGGGTGGGAGGAGGCTGGGCCAGGAGGGAGATCACCCTTAACTCTTCCCTATATCTGAGTCTCTGCCTCAGTTTCTCTTTGTCTCTCCCTGTCCTGTCCTTTCTACCTCAATTTCTGTCCCAACCTCCTCCTGTATGTCTCCTTGTCTTTCTCTCCCAGACTCCTCCAACTCTACTCTCCAATAAAGCCTCAAGATACTTCTGTTTGTTCTTCTGCCCAAGGGGGTGGGCACTGAGACTGCTAGGGGGAAGGGGTGGTTGGGGACATTTCTGTGAAGGGTTGTGTTTGTGTTTGTGTGTGTGTGTGTGTGTGTGTGTGTGTGTGAGTGTGAGAGAGTATGAATGTGTGTGTTTGTATGAGTGTATGTGTGTGAGTGTGAGAGTATGAATGTGTGTGTGTGTGTGTGTGCATGAGTGTGAAAGAGTAAGTGAGTGTGCCAGCAGGGCAGGCCCCTGGGGGGGGGTGCCTGTCACCACCTGGGGCCCTGGCTCCCTCCCAGTTGCCCTGAACGCAAACACTCCCTCTTCCTCTCCTGCTGCCATGTCTGGCACCCTGCCCGGCAGGGCCTGGCATCTTTGCCCTCACAGAGGCCAATTTCCCGATCTGTGAGAATGGGCTCTGCTGAACCCCAGGGCCCGGCAGTGGGGCCCGGCGGTGGCCCCCGCCTCCCATGGCAGGGGGCTCAGGATGGTGGACAGGCAGGCAGAGCGGGCAGGAGGAGGGGGGCCTTTGTGCCACCTCCGGCTCTCACCAGAGCCTGAAATAGCCAAGCGATTAGGTGGGGAATGCCTCCCACTGAAGTGAAGAAGTGGGGGTGGCGCTGGGCAACAGCAAGAGACACTTGGGGGGGCCCGGGGCCCTCACAGAGGCGTTAATTGCTGCCAGGTGCCAGAGATTAACAGGAGGCGATAATGAGCCTGGGTGGAGGCAGCTGCCAGGGGGAGCCTGGAGCCGCCTCCCAGGGGTCTCTGGGAGCCTTGCCAAGAAAGGGCTCAGCTTGGGGCCTGGGCAGCTGCTGACTAGGGCCCGGGGCCCTGGGGCCAAGAAGTCCCGAGGGAGCTTGTGGCCGCCCATCCAAGAGGGCAGCTGGCAGAGGCACCTCAGAGCGGCCCCCGTCTGACCAAGAGGAATCCACTCACCCAAGGTCACCCTGTGGTGGAGGTCAGCCTCCAACAGAGACCCCAGTAGCAGAGGCTGAGCAGCCACCTTTCTGCTGGGTGCCTGCTGTCCCAGTGGGGAGAGTGGGGGGCCGTGCCAGGGCCCCACACAGAGAGGAAGGGGTTGTGACCTTGGAGGGAGCGATTTTCTCAGCTCTCAGCCTCAATTTCCCCTTTTGGCTCGGGTGGGGGGAGCTTCTGCATTCCTGCTGCCTCTGACCTTCCTGGGACTCTATTCAAGGTCTCAGATCCTGCTAGGGTCCTTCCTCTGCCCCTCCATATATGCCCCCCAGTCCTAGCCATGGCACCAGTGGAGGACACTGGGTCTTGGGGTGCTGCTCCCTAGAGTGGGTGGGGGGCAGGGGAAGATAGCTCTGAGGCTGGAGGCCTGCCCTTGAATGCTCCTTGGGGGGCTCCCTGAGCAAGGCCTGCCATGTGTCAGCAGGGGGGTTGGCACTGGCTACCCCAACCCTGCCCCTGGCTCCAGGCCCCTGGGCCAGATGTTCCAGCTTAAAGGCCAGCTGGGATAGGATAACTGGGTAATTAAGCACACTTGGGGGCCGGGGAGGAGGCAAGCGTCCCTGAGAGGTGTGGGTGTCCTTTGACCCAGAGACCTGCCCACAGCTCAGGGAGGGGGCAAGGGTCCCTGGCCCCCCCAGGCCTGCCCATGGCTCCAGGAGGGGGGCAAGTCCCTACCCCTCCATGCCTGTCTGGTGGGGTGCCCTATAATTCATATAACTCATATGATTCTGGGGCTCCTGGGAGGGGGTATGGGAGACAGGCTGACCCCTGCCCTTGGAGATCTCAGAGAGGGGTCGAGCTCAGAGAGCAGGAGCAGCCCAGAAGTGAGGGTGGAGGCTGCCAAGACCCAGGTGTCCTGTCCCCCAGCCGCCCCTACCCTGGTAGGGTGGGCACCTCGCCCCAGGCGGCCACTCCCAGGGGCCCAGTCAGAAGTTATTTCCGTCGCCCGGCTTACTGGGAGAGGGGAAGTTGAGATTCCCGACGTGCTCAGAGCTCCCAAGCAGTTGGCCCAGACCCGTCAGTCCGCCAGGACCCCCGGACCCTCCCACCTAGTCCGGCTCCCCCCCCCACCCCCAGTAACTGGACCCTCCTGGCCTTTCCCTCCCCAGGCTTAGGGGGTGGTGAGAAGGGCTGACCTTCCCTGGCCTCTACTGCCCCGCCAGGAACGCTTTGTCCCTTTCACCGCCCAGAGGGAGGAAACTCAAGGCTGCCTAAAGGCTGAAGGGGGCGCTCAGAGATCCTCAAGGCGGATCCCCCCCATCTGGGGGTGGCCCAGAGAGGGGAGCCCTTTGCCCAAGGTCACACAGTGAGAGGGTGAAGCAGAGGGAGGCCCCAGGAAGGTCAGCTTGGGGAGGGAGGAGCCCCAAGGATCTGCCGCCCTAAAGAGATGGAAGCCCTGGGCCCCAAAGCCCCTTGTCCCCTTTGGGAGGCTCAAGGGGAAATAAGGCACTTCTCCAAGGGAGATTTGGCTAGGCTCTGTTCCCCCAAAGAGGTGTGGGGGCAACAAGGCAGGAAGAGGGGCAGCAATGAGCTCTGCTAGGCCCCCTGCTCAGAAGGGTCTCGGAGGCCCCCCCTCTGCCCCCCATAATGAGGTGAGGGGACAGCAGGGTGGGGGGACAGCAGTGAGCTCTGCCAGGACCCCAGCTCAGAAAGGTCTTGGAGGCCCCCCCTGTAATGAAGTGTGGGGGTAGCAGGTAGGAGGGGGGCAGCAGGGAACTCTGCCAGGCCCCCTGCTCAGAAGGGTCCCTGAGGCCACGTGGTCCCTCCAGGCCCAGGGTCCTGGTCTCCTCCCCTGCTCTCTGCTATATGCTTGAGGCAAGCCAGGTGACAGTGGGGACTCAGAAGACGCTTCGATTAAACCACCAGAGGCACTGGGACTTGGCTCATCTTTGTTCACTTGGGGACAGGGCAGGAGGGCAGTTCTGCCCTTTGTCAGTCTCTGGAGGGCTCACACATCCCCTCTTCGGGGCCTCTCCTCCTCCTCCTCCTCCTCCTCTTCCTCTGGGAGCCTGGGGGTCGGGGGAGTCCTCGAGACCTCCACCAGCCCTTTCAGTGCTTGGCCCAGATCGCCCAGGCCCCGTATGGCCTCCACCAGCTGGCCCAGCTCCAGGCTCGTGGCCCTCCTCTCATCTCGGGTCTGCAGGACCGCCTGGGTCAGACTGTGCAGCTGTTTGCCCACATCCCTCACTGCCCCCACCAGCTCCTGCAGAGCTGGGGGCTCACAGGCCATAACCCGGAGGACAGTCGGGGTGGTGGGAGAGGCTGCTACACACTGGCCGGTCTCCACAGAGCTGGCTGGTGGAGAATGCTTGGGGTGGGTCTGGTTGGCTCTCTGCTCCGGAGTTGGGGCAAGGTTGGGACTAATGGTGGGTGATGAGGCCACAGGGATGCTGGGCTCCTGAGCCCCACTCTGCCTAGAGAGAGAATCTGGGACCTTGGGAGGGTCAGGACTCAGGGACGTAGTCTCCGGAGGCTCTGAGGTGGGGCTCGGGGTAGGGCTGATATCTCTGGCTGTTTCTGAGGATGTTGGAGAGGGGCCAGTTGGACTTTTTCCTAGGGCTGGGGGGGGCCATGAGCTGCTAGGAAGCTCAGCCTGGGGTCCTGAGGGAGGTTGTGTGGATGGTATGTACTCTGAGGGCATCCCTGGGTTAGCAGAGGGCACTGCAGTCTGCTGGGAGGTGGAACTGAGCTCCGGTGATAATTCTATTGAAAAGGGCAAGTCTTGGGTCAGTCCCGGGGCCCTGGGGGAGGTAGTGGTCACCTTTGGGCTTGGAGAAGCCTCTGGCATCAACTGTTTAGTTTGGGCAGGACTAGAGGTAGGGGTCACCTGTGAGTTTACAGGGGGCTTAGTGGTCAACTCTGGGGTGGAAATGGAGTTGGAAGGCATCTGCAGGGATGGGTCAGTGGTCACGGATGAGATAGAATCAGGGGTGAGCTGTGGGCTAGGGTCAGAGGTCGGGTCCAGGGCAGACTTAGTGGTCAGCTGTGGGCTAGGGTCAAAGGTCAGTTGTGAGGGGGTCTCAATGGTCAGTTGTTGGTTGGTATCAGATGTCCACTGTGGGGCAATAACAGTCATTGGCTGTGGGGTGGAGGAAGGGGTGAGCTGTGGGCCAGAATCGGTAATTAATTGTAGGTCAGGGTTAAGCATGACCATAGACACTGGGGAACGGTCAGAGGTCAGCTGAGGCGTAGAATCTGGGGTCGGCTGTGGGCTGGGGTCAGAGGCCAGCTCTAAGACAACATCTGAAGTCTGTTTTTGACTGATATCAGAGATCAGTTGTGGCTTGGGGTCAAGGGTCAGTAGTTGGCCAGGGTCAGTGGTTAGCTGCGGGCTGGGGTCAGGAGTTGGCTGTTGGTATGGGTCAGGGGTCAGATGAGGGCTGGGGTCAGTGGTCAGAGCCAGTCTGAGATCAGAGGTCAACTGTGTGTTCAATTCGGTGGTCAGCTCTGCACTGGGGAGAGTGGTCATCTGGAGATCTGGAAGGGAAGTCTCCTTGGGGGTGGCTGTGTGTGGGACAGGCTGAGACCCACTGTGGAAATCTGGGGAGAGAAAGAAGAGGGGGAAGGGTGGATCTGAAGGGGGCCAATAGGACAATGTTGGCCTCATACATCGGCCGGCCGACTTGAGTCTTCCATTAGGAACCACACAATGGGAAGGCCTCGGGATGCCCCCTGGTGCCCAACCATCCCCATTGTTCTTCAGAGGGCCCTGGGAGTCCTCAGGGGTTCCCAGTGAGGGATCCCTTCCTTGGGAGGAGGGGGGTGGGGATAGGCATGAAAGGGACACATGGAAACAGGAGGAAGGACAGGTAGGTGGAGGGAGCAGGAGACTAGGGGACAGAGGAGCAGAGATGGGGGAGGGACACCCAGCCACCCTGCCACCCCCAGTCTCCTGGGCACCCTCACAGTCTCCTCCACCTTCCCTGACTCCTCCTTCCTCTCCCCATCTCAGCCAGGGACCTCGCCTCTATTTTACTGAAAAAATCTCATTGAAGTTCACTCTTCTCTCCTTCCTCCTCCTCTCCCCTCACCCAGGTGCCTTCTGCCCCTCTTCTCCTTTCCCCATTTCCTGGGGAAATGTGGCCTTGCCCTTTCCCACAGGAATACGTCCTCCTGCTTAAGAGACCCCATTCCATTGTGTCTTCTCCAGCAGGTCTCCCCCGTCTCCCCCTTTGTCACTCCCACCTTTATCCTCAGTCTGTCTATTGGCTGCTTCCCAGTTGTCTACAAACCTCTTCCCCCATCCCCACCTGAGCCATCCATCACCACTGGCTCTTGCCCCAAATCTCTCTCCCCTTTGGTGGCTAATGATAAGGGGTTTTTTTGGTCCGTTCTCAAAGAAGACCATGACACTGGGGAGATGATGCTATGCCACGCACATGAATTAGATTTTGAATGAGGGGCTGTTGTGGCTAACCCTTTCGGAAGGTCATCTCCAAGAGGTTCCTCCACTTCCTTTCTTGGGACTCTTCTTAAAGATCCCCATCATTCCACCCTTGTTACCAATGGTCTCTCTGCTGCCAACCCCAATGGCCTTTTCTCCATCTTCATCCTCAACCTCTCTGCAGCCTTGGGCACAGTTGGCCACTCTCTCCTCCTGGATACTCTCTTCTCTCCAGGGTTTTGATCCCCCCCCCGGTTTTTCTACCTGTCTGTCAGTTCCTTCTTTCCCTTTCTTTCGGGTCACCCCTCTGATCTGGCCCCTCTTCTCTTCGCCCTGGAGATGACTTTATTTGATGAGCTCATCAGCTCTGGAAGATTTAATTGTGATCTATGATGATTCTCAGCCCCCACCTCTCTGAGGACCTCCAGTCTTCATCTTCAATTGGCTATTGGCCCCCTCAAACCAGCTGTCCTGAGAGAAAGAGATCCTCAGCATCTCATTGTCTTGCCTCTGGAACCTTCCCTCCTCCTTCCAAGCTCAGGCTCCCAACCTCAGTCTTCTTGGACTTCTCTCTTCCTTTCACCTCCCATATCCAAGCTGTGGCCAAGGTCCAATGAGCTAGCTCACTGCTGTGCCATCTCTTCTCTGACTCTCCTCACACTCACAGACCCGTGCCCCATCATGTTTGGACCACTGCAATACTGGGGGGTGGGGGTCTTCCAGACTCCAGTCTCTCCCCACTCCAGTCCATCCTCCCTTCAATCTCCTTAAAGGGCAGTTCTGACCATGTCACTCCCCTACTCAAAAAACACCAGTGCTTCCCTATTGCCCCCAGGATCCAATAGAAAATCCTTATGGGTTCAAAGCTGGCCCTTACTTTCCAGTCTTCTTACCCTTACCTCCCCCCCCCCCCGCCACCAAACACAGAGACAGGGAGATGGGGCAAAAGGGAAAGAGTCCCAAGACTTAAAGATGTCAGGAAGGGGGATTGCATTTCCACCATGGCCCCAGCTGCCTGGGGCATGGGCTCACAGGCCAGGTGAGAGAACTGGAGGGGGACCCTTGGAAAGCCAGAGACCATGGAGCTGAGGTCAGGAAAGGGGCCTTGGGGAAGTGGGGACCCCACAGAGACACGAGTACCAGAGGCAGAGAGGGAGAAAGGAGCCCAGAGAGAGATGGAAGGAGGGACAGGGATAGAGGTCAGAGGAGAGGACCAGGAAGGATGGAGACCTGGAGATGGAGGAGAAACAGTGGAGGAGGGAAGAAGTCTGAGAGGTGGGGAGGGGCCAAGGGAGAGGGGAGATTGGGAAAAGGGGGGGGGTGAGTGTGAGTGTGTATGTGTGAGTATGAGAGTGTGTGTGTGTGCATGCGTGTGTGTGTGTGTGTGTGACAGAGACTCCAGGGAGAGTCAGAGGGGAGGAGGAGGGGAGAAGGCCCCTCGCCCCCCCCCCCCAGGCAGATGGTCTGGGAGAGAGATCTCCATACTCGGGGGTGAGCCTGGGAGGGACGAGGAGGAGCTGAATCAGAGCTTCTGGCCTAGGGAGGGCCAGCCCCATGGAGGGAGCGCTCCCTAGGGAACACGGTGTGGGGGAGGCCAGGGGAAACAGCTGCAGCCTGGTAAGGGGTTGTGCTGCCCGGTTCCCCTGGGCTTTGCTGGGATGGGAGCCATGAGGAGCTGGGGGTGGGGGAGGAGGGTTATTACTGGATCCCTGCCTCTCTGGGCTTCCCAGGGGCCATCCAGGAGGTCTGGCCTCAGTGTCCCTGAGGTTCCCCGGCCACATTACTGTGAGGTCTCTGGGCTCCCCCCAGTTGTGGGGTCTCTGGATTCACTTTGGTTTGGATCACTTGGAGGATCTCTAGGACCCCGGTTGGGATGGGGGATGAAGTGTCTGAGCTTAGACAGCCCAGGGTCTCGATGGGGTTTGGGGGGCTCTTCCTGGGAGTGTCCTTGTGAGCTTGTGGGGGCCCAGCCAGTCTCCCCAGGCCCATCTCTGGGATTACCCTTGCTCCTCACCTGCATCTCTGTGGTCCCAAGGGGTCTGGGGGGCCAGGGTCTGGTTGGGGGCAGTCGTGGCTCCAGGAACCCCTGTTGTGAGGCTTCCCTGGGTCCTGTCCCCTGAAGAACTAGTGTCCCAGGCCCAGGGGAAATCACTGTCATCCTCCATGTCCCCTGTGGGGAGAGATGGGGAAGATTCTGGAGACTCCCAGCTCCCCATCCCTCTGACTAGATTCCGACGAAGCCAGTGTCCCGCTGGCCCCTCCTAATGCTCCCCATCTACATCATACATACTGTAGCCTCTTCTTGGCTCCCCAGCTCCCTTTATGCCCCCTTCCCTGGCATTGCCTCTTTCCTGGAATTGCCCCATAGACTAGTCTAGGCTGGTCCCTTTGGATCATGGGATGTGAGTATGGGGTCTCCCAGGGTCATAGCATCCTGTGCCCCACTTTTCCAGCCCACCCATACCTCCCTAGACCCTGATCCTCAGGCTTCTTGTCATACCTGTGCAGGTGAGCCCCACATCTTCCTGGTGGTCACAGTTGTGGCTCCCCCAGCGTGAGGCTGGACAGTCCGCTAGGGAGGCCTCAATGCCCACACAACCCACGTCGTCCAACCAGATTGGGCCTGTCCCGGATCCATAGTAGGTCTTGCCCACCCGGGGCCGGATCCCACCGCAGCCCAGCTCCCGGCAGGCCACAGCAGCATCTCGGGGATCCCAGCCATCATCACACACGGTTCCCCAGAGGCCACCACGCCGCACTTCCAGCCGCCCGGCACATCGATCGGGTCCATCCGAGAGACGCAGCCGGAAGAGACCTGGCAATGATGTGGGGACTGGGGGTCAGTCCCCCTATGAGCCTCCCTCCCTGGCCTCCTTCCCTCCCTCTGCCTGCTCTGGTCTTACCTGCCTCTCCGGAGCCCGGCCAGGCCTGGGGAGAGGACGTGGCTTTGACTGTGCTTGGGGGTCCCTGGCTGCTCTCAGCCCCTGGTGTGGAAGAGCCTGCATCTTGGGAGGTTTCTGTTGGGGTCACTTCCTTAGGGACTTGAGTACTCAACTCAGGGGGGACCTGAGAAGATTGTCTTTGGGAGGACTGAGTGGTCAACTGGGGGCTACTCAAAGATGGCAGTGGTATGTTGGGCAGCGAGGTCTGAGTGGTCAGAAGTGGTGAGTTCTGGGAGGTCTGGGCATGGACAGCCTGGGTGACCAGATTGGGGGAAGCCTGGGAAGTCTGGCCCCTGGGACCCTGTGTGGTTATTTTAGAGGATGTCAAAGGGGGCTGGCCTCGGGGAGCCTGGGTGCTCAGTTTGGGGGGGGCCTGGGAAGTTTGGCCTCTGGGACCCTGTGTGGTCATTTTAGAGGAGGCCGAGGGGGCCTGACCTCGGGGAGCCTGAGTAGTCAGTTTGGAGGAGGCCCGGGGGTTCTGGCCTTGGGGAGCCTGTGTGGTCAGTTTGGAGGAGGCCTGGGGGGTCTGGCCTCGGGGAGCCTGCGTGGTCAGTTGAGGAGTGGCCTGGCTGTGCGGAAGCCGAGTGGCCTGCCTCCTTGGGACCTTTGTGGGGGTTTGTCCAGGGGGTCGCCCGGTTGGTTTCCGTGGTTTCTTCACAGCCCACTTTTTGGGGCCATGTGGGGTCCTCCCTGGCTTGGCCACTGTTGTAGTTGGGCTTCTAGTGGTCAGTTGGGTGGCCATGGCCTCGGGATTCTCTGTGGTCCACTTCCTGACAGGCCAGCCTTGTCCATCCCCATGGGGTTCTGGAGCCCAGCTCCAGCTGAAGGGGTCTGGGACTGAGTCTGACCCAAGACTCCCTAGGTAGAGAACAGAGAAGGGGACATGGGGAAGGCGGGGTACTAGGGTGGCCCCCTTGGATCGGTCAGCCCTTGCTTCACCCATCTCATTCCCCCCTCCAGGAAGCCTTCCTGCCTTTGTTCCCCCAGGGTTTCTCGTAGATTTGGCTAGTCCATTCACCTCTCTCTCTCTCTCTCTCCCTTCTGGGGGACTCCTTGCCTCTTCCAAGAATCAGTAAACCCTCCCAGGTTTGAGGGAACGGAGCCCTCCCTTTCTTAGAAGTCCTCCCTCGTTCCAGAAGGGAGGCCTCTCCAGAACCCTTCCTAGCCAAGGGTCTAGAGGGGTGGCCCTGGGGAGGGGACAAATATCCCTTCTCCCCCCCCCCCCCACCTGTCCCATGAATCTCTCCCAGAATAATGGTTGGGAGGGGTAGCCCTGGGGAGGGGACCCCTCACCTGTGCAAGTGACCCCCACATCCTCATTATGAGCACAGTTGTGTTTCCCCCAGGGGGCTGCAGGGCAGTTGGCCAGCTGGGCCTCGGCCCCAGTGCAAGCCACATCATCCAGCCAGATGGGGCCTTCCCCCCAGCCAAAGCGGCCAGCGGCAGGGCCTGGCTCCCGGGGGATCCCACAGCCCAGTTCTCGGCAGACCACCGCAGCGTCTCGCACATCCCAGCTGTCATCACACACAGTTCCCCAGTGACCTCCATACCACACCTCTAGCCTCCCAGCACACCGGCCTGGCCCAGAAACTAGGCGAAGGTGGGGGGTCCCTGTGAGGGAGAGCAGAAGTCATAAGCAGCCTGGAGGGGCAGGGCCCAATGATAAGAGCCACCCCAGTGATCTGTTTCCCTCTCAGGACAATGGGGATGAGACTTGGAAGGCACCTTGGATATTATCGAAGTGAATCCTCCCTTTTACAGATGGGGAAACTGAGTCCTAGAGAAAGGAAGGAAGGGTCTAGGCCTTGATGCATCAACATTTGATCTGCAGGTCCAGGCCTGGTTTGATTTCCCCCTCCCGGGACAAGGAGGATAATCTCATATGTGGTGTGTGTGTATGTGTGTGTGTGTGTGTGTGTGTGTGTGTGTGTGTGTGTGTGTGTGTGTGACCCTAGAAAAGTTCCTGCTTCTCTGGGCCTCAACTTCTTCACATGTGACATGATGATCGAGGGCAAGCCCCTTCCCCTTTCCAGACTACAATTTCCCCCTCTGGAAAAATGGTCAGTTTGACCTAGACACAGTTCCAACACTAATGTGGGGCAGAAAGGCAGAAGACCCTCAATTGTCAAGGTCTGCAGGCTCCTGGTGACCCCTTGAATCCAATAGCCAGACAGTTAAGTTCTCCCCCCACTGAAAATCAGGGGCCCCAGGGGCCAGATTGGCTTCTTTCACTCACCGTCCTCAGGGCCTGGGTCCAGCAGGGTGGTGGGAGAGGCAGGAGATGGCCCACTAGTGGGGCTCTGAGTCTCTAGGGTCCCATTGCTGCTGCTGCTGCCCAGGTTTGGGGTAGGCAAACCCAGAGGCAGACCTGTATTGGGGGGAGGAAGGGGGAACAGTAAAGAAGCCAGTGTCCAAGGCCTGTGCAGAGAAGAGGGAAAGGAGTTCTAGGAAGGACCCTCTGGTGGAGTGGGGGGGCAAGGAGAAGGGTCTATAAGGAGAGAACTGGGCCAGGGAGGAAGAGGAGAAGAGAGGAGGAGGCTGGGGGAAGTGATGAAGGTAGACAAGTTGGGTCGGGGGAGAAGAGTTGGGGGGAGAGACAGGGCCAGAGAGAAGGGTCAGTGGGAGAGGAGCCCCATTCCAATTATTGGCCCAGGTCCCGCCGGACCAGCAGAAGAATGCGGGTAGCTTCCCTCCGCTCTGGTTAAGCATTCCACCCACCATCTCTCCTGGTCCTGCAGGCTCACTGGCCCGGGCATCGCCCTCAGTAGAGAGTGCCACTCTACAGTCACCTCGCCCTATGGGGAAACTGCAATCAGATCAGTTCAGGGCTAGCTGAAGGGTCAGACTCAGATAACCACCAGTTTGGATGTCAGCTTGGCTGGAGGCAGCCAGCCGAGGGTCCCAGGGGTCCAGGCCAACTCCTCTAATTGGAGATGACAGTAAATTTCTCTCTCTGTCTCTGTTTGTCTTTGTCTCTCTGTGTCTGTCTCTTTCTCTCTGTCTCTCTCTCTGTGTCTGTCTCTCTCTGGGCCTCTGTCTCTCCTTTCCCTGAAAGTCAGGGTTTAGAGGCTGACCAGTTCAAACAATGAGACGAAAATGTGGAAGGTGAACCTTAAGGGAAGTAATTGCAATTTTATGCTTGAGTTCCAAAGATCAAGTTTCCCAAGTAAAAAAGTGGAAAGGCCCCGCCATGCTCCAATTCATCTGGATAAGATCCAGGGGCCATAGAGGACCAGAAGTTTACAGCAGGAACTAATAAAGCTCCACTGGACTTTTATTCCTATGAGTCAGGATGAAAATTGTATGAAAGGTAGCCTAAGGGCAGCTGTGTGGTTCAGCCCTCCTCACCTCCTGCCTGACCAGGGCAGTGGCCTGGGGTGGGGGTGGGGGGCTGCCTGGTTCCAACCCCTCCCCCTCTGATCTGCCTTCCATTCAGCCACTACAGTGATTTTCCTTAAAGGGCAGTGTCCATGTCACTGCCCTCCTCAATAGACTCCAGTGACTCCCTATTGCATCCAGGAACAAAAGCCAAATCTTTTGCTTGGCACTCATAATCCAGACCTCCTCCCCACTGTTCCCATCCTTTCCCCAGTGACCCGGCCTCGTGACTTCCCACCACCAAGATCCTTCCTAGCTTGGCTCTGGGCGCCCCCTGTGTCTGGAGCCCTCCCTGTCTCTGGCTCCTGCTTTCCCGAAGTCTACAGGATGACTTTGCCCCTCCCTGGGTCCCTGTAGCTTCTCCTTTGTGGGGCCTCCTCTGCATCCCTTTTCTCATTTGTTGGTTGGCGTGGTGAGGGCGAGGACTGTCTGCCCTTCTGTGGCTGGGCCACTTACTGAAGGTCCCCTGGCCTAACTTTGAATATTTGAAGGGCTGTCACATGGCAGGTGGGTTGGGTCAACAGGGTAAAACCAGGAGCAGGGGGGAAGCTGAGGCCAAGAGGCAGATTAGGGTGGAAGTCCATTGGGAGGTCCAGCAGGTGAAAGCCTGCTCTGCCTAGGGTAGTGGGAGGGTGCCTCCTCAGATATGCTGGGGTGGGCACTGGGCTCAGGATGGGCTCCCATCTCTGGGGGCAGTGGGGGGGGGGGAGCAGAGGATGATAACCCCCCTCAGAGGGACACTGAAGAACTGGGGGCCCTGGGATGGTGGGAGGGGAGGGGGGGCCTCACCATCACACACAGCCCCTGCATCCTCTCGGTGGTGACAGTCATGTTGGCCCCAGGGACGGGCTGGGCAGAACCCCAGGGAGGTCTCATTTCCCTTGCACCGGAGGTCATCCAGCAGGATGGGTCCAGCCCCCTCCCCAAAGAAGGCTCCTCCAGGGGCAGCAAGGGCCCCGCCACAGCCCAGTTCTCTGCAGGCTACAGCGGCATCCCGTAGGTCCCAGCCATCATCACACACCGTCCCCCAACGGCCCCCGTGCCACACCTCCAACCGTCCAGCACAGCCGTTGGGACCCCCAGCCAGGCGCAAGCGGGGGGCTGGGCCTAGGGTAGGGGGAAAGGCAGCAAGGGTCAGTCTGCAAGGGTCCCCTGGGTCCCCAGCTCATTCTCCCACTGCTCTGAGTCCCCCAGCTTACCTTCTCTTGTCCACTCTCCAACCCACCATCCTGTTCCCTCTCTGCCCCACCCCACCCCAAACACCTTGTTTCCCTCATCCATCACAGTATGTTGGTGTGGAGGGAGGGGGGGACTATGAGGAGATCTTCAAAGGTCAAGGACTGGGGATCCCCTGATGTCCTTGCTTCCACCCCCAAATTCTCCCTCATCTCCCTGTTCACTGTTTTTGGTTTTTGTCCTTTGTTCTCAAAGACCACGGCATCAGGGAGGTGATGCCAAGACAAGTACATTGGATTTGAGTGAGGGGGGCTGTGCCAGTTCCCAGGCTCACTCTCTCCACAGTCATCTGGGTCCAGTGGCCAGATAGGAATCAGGCTGACTGGAGATGGCCCTGGATGCGAGGCAGTCAGGGTTGAGTGACTTGCCCAAGGTCACACAGCTAGTAAGCATTAAGTGTCTGAAGTTGGATTTGAACTCCCATCCTCCAGAATCCAAGAACAGTGCTCTATCCACTGCACCACCTCCCTGCTCATCAGGAAGGATGAGGGTGATGTATGGGTGGAAAGCATCCAGGGCAGGGTCTGAGGTCATGCTTGGGTGAGGGGTCTGGTGAGTCCTCTGAGGTTGAAGAGAGATTCAAGAAATGACAGAAGGGTCACCCATGAACCCCAGGCCTTAGGCACTAGAATGTCAGCTTGGGAAAGATTTATTCCTGTTAGAATATAATCTATGAAAACATATAGCAGTGACAATTAAAAAAAAAAAAGATCCATTCAACACTGTCTGGTCTAGTCAGTTCATTTTACAGATAGGGAAACTGAGGCCCATATCAGGGAAAGGACTCATCTAAGACCCTCCCACCCCCCATCCAGGCAGTGGCAGGGCCAAGGGGCAAGCAAAAGGGCAGACCTTTTTCTGCTAAGAGGGCCTCACCTTCACAGACCAATCCGGCATCCTCCGTGTGGTCACAGTTGCTGCGTCCCCAAGGGCTCCGGGGACAGTCCTGGAGGGCCTGCTCCCCACCCCCGCAGCCCACATCATCCATCCAAACGGGTCCCGACCCTTCCCCAAAGCGGGCCCCTCCAGGGGCAGCCAGGGCCCCCCCGCAGCCCAGCTCCCTACAGGCCACGGCAGCATCCCGAAGGTCCCAGCCGTCGTCACACACCGTCCCCCACTGGCCCCCGTGCCACACCTCCAGCCGTCCAGAACAGCTGTGCGGACCCCCAGTCAGGCGCAGTCGTTCTGCCAAGGAGGGACCCAGTGAGGCAGGCCTTCCCCTAAGCCCTACTGGCATCAGGGTCCTAGGGGTTAGGGGCCCAGAGACAGAGGCTTGATCCCTGGGGAGAATGGACACTGGGGGCTGGCAGGCCTGGGCTTGGCTGCATGGGTCTGGGAGTCAAGGGGCAGTGGGCTTCGCCTGACTCTGCAGGGGACACCCGGGGCCCTGAGTATGACAGGGATTGAGGAGGCAGATCCCCAGATCTCTGAGCTAGGCAGGGGGCAAGGAGCAGGCACCTGGATCCCTGAGGGGTGGGGGCTGGCAAAGAGAATAATAACAGGTCAAGTATGCGGCCACTGACGGACGGCCAAGTGGTTCCAGAGCCAGATAACAGGCGACCTCTAGGTCTTTGCAGTCACAGAGAAGGACATATGGGCCCTGGGGGGAGGGGCAAGGGCTGGGGAGTTGGACGTGGGGGTCTCTGGGGCAATTGGACATTGGGGCAGGAAGAGTGAAGGCAGGTAAGAAGCCAAAGTGTGTACCCCATTGACCCCAAGATCTTTCTGAATGAGTACCCCGGTCTTGGCTGAGGACTGAAGAGGTAATGGGGGTGAAGGGAGGGACACATGAGGACCGGGTGGGGGTCACTCACCCTGTCGGGAAGCACTGGAGGTCAGTAGAGGAGCCCGGGTAGACTTTGGCAGTTTGGGGGGCCGATGGGCCTTCTGGGGGCTGCTTGTCGGGTTCCCAGCTAGGGGAGGGGCTGCCGAGGGGAGGGGAGGGGAGAGGTAAGTCCCAGGATCTATGGATTCTGCAGGGGGAGATGTGGGGGCCTCACCTGGGGAGGTCGGGGAGGCCTCCGACCCCAGCTCTGGGTCCAGGGGCTCTGTGGAATCCGGCCTCGAGTTGGTTGCCCGCTGACCTGTAGGGAATGGGCAGATTGGGGGCCTGGGGCTCCTGAGGGAGGTGGGCCTGGCTTTGGGGGGACGGGGTGAGGCCCTCACCTACACAGACGAGGCCAGCGTCCTCCTCGTGGGAGCAGATGTGGGCCTTCCAGCCTCGGTGGTGACAGAGGCCCAGCCGGCTCTCAGACCCTCGACAGGCCAGCTCGCTCAGCCAGACGGGGCCGGTGCCCTCTCCAAAGAAGGCCCCCGCCGGGGCGGCCAAAGCTCCCCCGCAGCCCAGCTCCCTACAGGCCACGGCCGCATCCCGCAGGTCCCAGCCGTCGTCACACACTGTCCCCCAGCGCCCCCCATGCCGCACCTCCAACCGCCCAGCGCAGCCGTGGGGGCCCCCGGCCAGGCGCAGCCGCTCTGCCGAGGGGGGTCCAATGAGGACGCAGGATCCCTAGGCTTTGGAGGGGGCCTGGGGTACTAAATACTTGGGCTGCCTAAGCAAGGGGGTTGGGGGCTGGGATGCCAGCCCCCCAGATGCTTGAGAAGAGTCGAGGCTTAGAGACCAGATCCCCCCAAAGTCCCTGACAAAAGTGAGGTCTCTGAGGGAAATACAAAGGGTTGGAGGACTGGCTGCTGGGGAAGCTAGAGCCTGGGTCTCTGCCCAGAGAAGGGCTTGTAGATCCCGGGGGGCTAGCCCTGAGCTCCTGGGAAACACACAGCCCAGGGAAGGGCTGGCTGGACCCTGGGGACCTGGGTGGGGAGGGGGCCCCTGCGATCCCACACTCCCAACTTTGTGATGGGCAGGGTTGGGGCTGCAGGGGGGGGGGATCCCTGGGAGCTACCCTCCCCCCACCTGGATGCTGTATCCCCAGGGAGGGCAGGGGAGAATCCTGAGCTCAGGGAGACACTCCAAGTGGGGAGAAGGGGACTCAGAAAAGACTCACCCACAGCTTGAATCCCCATCAGAACAGCTGGAAGAGAAATTAGGGAAGAAAAGATGGGGGGGCGAGTCCTTAGGCCTGGCACCCTCTCAGAGGAGAAATGAAGGGATCTGGGGCAGCTTGGAGCCTTGTCAGGGCCAAGGATTTGCAAAGCATTGGGGGGGGGGGTCCTGGATTTCTGACCAGAGGAAATGGAGCCCCAACCTCTGCAGAGGGTGGTTCAGTAAGAGTGCCAGGAGACTCTGGGCCCCCTGAAGGCCATGGGCCCTGGACACTGGAAGGAAACAGAGGTCAGTGAGTGCTGGGCTCCAGAGGAGGGGGGAGGGAGCAGGGGAGCCTGCAGAGGCTGGGGGTCCAAATGCCTGGACCTCTCTTGGGGGAGGGGAGCAGGCTGATGAATCCCTGAGGTTCAGGGTGGGGGGGCAGAGTGAGAGGACTCCCAGATGCCCAGAAGGAGCTGGGGCAGAGGAGCCAAGGGCTGGGGGCCCAGATGCCTGGCTCCTGGAGGAGGCAAGGGCTGGGGGCAGGGACCCCTGGGTCTCTGTGGTCACTCACCAAGGAGGCAGGCCAGGACCCTCATCTCTGCAGAGTGAGCCCTTAGGAGCCGGGCTGGGGGGGCTGGGGGGGCCGGGGGGAGAGCAGATGAGGACGACGACGAGGAGGAGGCAAAAGCTAAAGGGAAATGCCGGCAGCGCCCTGGACTGAGGAGGGGCGGGCAGGCGGGCGGGGGCTGGGGACACGCCGGCACCAGGAAGACAGGAAAAACAGTGAAGAAGGCAGCAGGGGACCGGGAGGGGGCTGAGGAGGAGGAGGAGGAGGCGGGGGGGAATGGGGGGGTCAGATCTGTAAACACCCACTGGAGGCTGGCCCCAGACACTGCAGACCTGCTGAAGGGGGTGATGGCTGGGGCTGCTGCGGCGGCCTCTGCCTCAGTGTGCCTCTCTCTCCTCTCTGGGGGCTCTAGGCTCTGCCTCAGTGGACCTCTTTTTCCTCTTGGGGTCCCCAGTCTGCCTCAATCTCTTTCTCTGGGGTCCCTGGATTCTACCTCAATTTTACCTCTGGGGTGCCTGGGCTCTGCCTCTGGACGCCTCTATTCTGCAGGTTGGCCTCAGTGTGCCTCTCTCTTCTCTCTGGGTTCCCAAGTTCTGTATCAATGCGCCTCTTTTTCTGTCAGGGTCCTTGGATTCTGCCTCAATATACCTCTTTTTCTGTCAGGGTCCCTGGGCTCTGCCTCAGTGTGCCTCTGTTTTCTCCAGATTCTGCCTCAGTGCACCTCCCTTTTCTCTCAGGGTCCTCAGGCTCTGCCTCAGTGTCCCACTCTCTTTCTCTGGGGGGGGGGGGTCTCTTCCCCAGAGGTCTCTGCCTGTGTCCTCAGCCTCTCTGGGTCTTTAGCACTGTTTCTTCCAGCAGTCCGGCCGGCCGCCCCGTCCTCGCCCACCAGTCACTGCCTTTGGGGGAGAGGGGGCCGTCTGGAAGTCCGGCTCACCGGCCAAACCACGGGGCTGAGATTCAGCCAAGAGTCATCTGTTGGACTGGAGAGGATGGGAGGGTGGGTGCCCGGACCCCAGCTGCAGGGCCCGGTCCGGAGGCAGGGGAAGGTCAGGCTGACCTGAGATAGCCCCAGGACCCAAGGGGGGAGGGGGGGTAGCTTGGTCCAGCTGGGGGCTGGAGAGGGAGGGCAGGGGAGTGGGGCGGGGGCAGACACTTGGCCCCCAAGCCCAGCAAGCAGATGTGGGGCGGAAAAAATGTGCTAATGGGGAGCATGAGTCATCAAGGTTGGCAGGGGATGGCCTGGCCGTCTGAGCTCATCTCCAACTGCCGGGGGCCTGGGGAGCCAGGGGCAGCTAGTCGTGGCTCAGACCTCCCTTCCTCCCTCCTGCCTCCACCTCCCCCATATGCACGTGGGATCCAGGGCCAGACAGGCCTTGGAAAGGCGACTGGAGGGCCTGGAAAAGGCATCAGGGGGGTGGGTGGGGGAGGGAGGCAGGAGGCAGGCGGCAGGCGTTTCAGAGTTTATTATCAATGGGTATAAAAACAGATGTGAGGGGAAAGGAGGGCTGAGAGGGAAGAGAAAGACTGAAGCAGAGAAGGAGGGTCATGGTGGGGGGCGCCACAGAAGATGGGGGCAGTTCCTCTGTGGGGCCTCAAAGCAGAGAGGAGCTGTCCAGGCAACCAGGGAGAAGGGAGTCAAAGCTCATGGGAAGGTCCCCTGGATAGGGGAAGATCCTTGGGAAAGGACCCTGGGAGGAGAGGCTCTGAGGAGAGGGTAGCCCATGGGGCTGAAGGTCAGCTGAGAGGGGAGAGGGCAGGAGATCCCAGGCCTGCAGCCTTCAGTGAGTCTGGGGTGGGGCTGTTGGAGAGGACATCTGAGAATGGACTTCAGAGAAGAAAGGTGATGGGCAGGTCTTGGCAGGGCCCAGGAAAGGTAAAGAGGCCTAGTCCGGGCCAGCCGGAGGGCAGTGGGATAGGAGGGCCAAGGCCTGAGGTTCTGGGAGGGGGAGGCATGGGGACCCTGACGGCGGGCAAGGGGGCAGCATCCCAGAGTCCCTGGTCTAAAAAAGGAGCCACCGGCAATTCCCCATATTTAATCGGTGAGGCTGCCTCATTTCCAGAAGGCAGAAGGGCCGGGGAAAGCAGGCAGGTGTCCCGAATGGCAGTCCGACCCTCACTGCCCCGCATTTGGGGGGGGGGGGTGTCAGAATTCTTTGGTGAATTCCCGCACAAATGTGTGTCCCATCCAGCCCCAGCCCCCCTCGGGCTGGTAGCCTCTTCCCTCCAGGAGGGCAGTGACCCCCCGGGCTCCCACAGGAGCTGGGACCACAAGCTTGGCGGGAGAGCCCCCGGCCTGGCGGGCCCAGGCCCGGGCTCGGGCCTCAGCGAAGGCCAGCAGCTTCGTGCCCACACCCCGGCGACGGTGCCAGCGGGCCACAGCCAGGCGGGCCACGGCCAGGCTGCCCCCGCTGGGGCCAGGACTCAGGGCCAGGACCCCGCACACGTCGTCGCTTCCCCACACGGCCACCCAGGGGCCTCCGAGGCCAGAGGGGGAGGGGAGGGAAGCCCACCGCATTCGCACCATCAGCTTGAGGGCGGCCACAGCCAGTGCGACGGGCAAGAGCAGGGCCAGGGCGAAGGAAGCCAAGATGAAGCGGAGCCCACTGCTGGCGGCAGCCAGGAGCAGGAGGGCCGGGGGCCGTGTCAGGGCATGAAGGGCCACGCGGTTCTCTGTGTCCTTCACCCCATCCTGAGGATAAAGGGGCAGAAGTCAGAGGGGGGCACTGGCTGGCGGGTGGAGGCTGGGGAGAGCATGCCCCGAGGGAGCCTCTGCAGGAGGGCCACTGAGGCAGTTGGGATGGGGGAATTCTCAGGGGCGGCTCAGCCAGGCCTCCAGCTTTAATGAGTCAACTCCTGGGGGTCAACTACTGGGCTAACTGCTGAGGAAGCTTCTGGAAGGAGGAATTTGGGAGGGACCTTGAGAAGAAGGGCATGGTGAGAGCACCCAACAGAGAATCCTGAAAGCAGAAAGATCCGGAGGAAGGGGAATGGGAGAAGATGAGGGAGAGGGGGGGAGAGGGAGGGGCTCCCAAGGTGCTGGGAAGGCTGGAGCATGAGGGCTGATGGGAAGCCAGATGGGGCAGAAGTTCTGGAGGGATCCTGAGTAGAATGTGGGTGGGGGAACTTTGAGAGAAGAGGGAAGATTGAAAGGAGAGACTGAAGCAAGATCTGAGGGAGATGATGAGGAAGGAGGTGAAGGGGCCCCAATGGGAATACTGGGGAGAAAATGGTGGGAAATGGGAGGGAGGGGCTCCTGGGTGCCCTGGATGGGGGAAGGCCCAGATGGTTGGGATGCTAGGGAGAAGGGGCTACAGGAGGAACTTGGTGCAGAGAGACCTAGGGCTAGATCACTGGGTTCCTCTTTCCTCCCAAGTTGTGCATGAATCGGCATTCCTGGATCTCTTCCTACCTGTCTGCCCTTCCTCAGCTGCTTCTCCTGGGAGTCCTAGAACCCTCCCGTGGGGTACCCACCTCACAGCTCTATCCATACCCCCCTTCCTTCCTTATCACCTCCAAGGTCAACATCATTCCTAAGCCAGTGACCCCCAAGACTCCAGTCTAACCTTGTTCTCTCCCAATCATCAATCCCAATGGCCAACTCTAGCTTGGGCATCAAATTAAATGGTCCAAAGTAAAACTCCTCTTCTCCACTCTATCACCTCACTCACTGATCTCATCCGCTCCCATGGATCCAATGAGCAGGAGAGATGCTTGTGATTCCCCGATCTGATCCAGCCCAAACTTCTCTCTTGAACTTCTGTCTCCCATCTCCAAGTGGCTAGCAAACATCTCAACTGGAAGCCATCTTAACTCAACAAGCCCAGACCAAAGTCATATTTTCCTCCTAAACCTCACCCCTTCCTGTTACTAACCTCATCCCCATGGCTGCTCTGGTTTGAAAACTAGGTATCATTCATGCCTCCCCAATACTTCTCACTCCTCATATCCAAGTCCTTGCCAAGATCTATCTATTTTAACTCTACAGCATTTCTCAATATGGCCCCTCTCTCCTCTAACACTATCATTCTCCTGGTGCAGGCCCTCAACCCCTCAAGCCTAGACTATGACAATAGCTGCTGGGGGGGGGGGGGTCTGCCTGCCTCCTATGTCTCCCTAAACTCCCCAGTCTAACCTCCCTTCTACCATTAAAGGAATCTTCCAAAAGTGCAGGTTTCATCTTATTACTCTTCTCCTCAAGAAACTCCAGTGGCTCCCTATCGCCTCCAAGATCACATTGAGAATGCTGTTTGGTTTTTTTTTAGATTTTTTTTTTCAAGGCAATGGGGTTAAGTGGCTTGGCCAAGGCCACACAGCTAGGTAATTATTAAGTGTCTGAGGTTGCATTTGAACCCAGGTACTCCTGACTCCAAGGCCAGTGCTCTACCCACTGCACCACCTAGCCACCCTTTCTATTTGGTTTTTAAAGTCCAATCCCCTAGCTTTCCAGGCTTCTTATACTATGTAGAGGCAGCGAGGTGGCTCAGTGGACCTGGAGGCACAAAGATCTGAGTTCAAATCAGGCTTCAGATACTTATTAGTTGGGAGATCCTGGGGATGTTTTCCTGTTTGCCTCAGTTTCCCCAACTGTAAACTGGGACTAGTAAGGATCAAATGAGATTTTTGTAAAGTGCTTAGCCTAGCACCCTATAAATACTTATCACTGCCTCTGCTGTTCCTTGAATAGGTCATCTCTCTACTCTGGCCACCCCCCCATCCCCCCAGGTCTAGAGCTCTCTCCATTTTTATGGTCTTCATCACTGCTTGCTGGTTCTCCTCCACACTGTGCCTTCTCTCTGGGGTTATCTCCAGGCTTCTGTTTGTATTCCTTGTTTACACCTCTTCTCTTCCATCAGACGGTGAGCTCTTAGAGGACAAGGAACGAGTTTTTTCCTCTCCTTATATACCAAGAACTTAGCAGAGTGCCTTAATAAAAACAAATGGACGTGGTGACTTTCCCCACAAATCTACCCCCTTCCAAACTGGCACCGCCATCCCCCTGGGTGTGCCACCCTGAACCCCTCACTCTGTCAGCCCTTAGAGTCCCTAAGTCGCCATGACGAGCTTATTCTTCCTCAGACTGCTCTAAGAGAGTGATGTAAATAAGAGTAATTGCAGGGATCACACAAGGGAACACATTTATTCTCCTTCCTATCCCTGGGACTCTGGGTAGCGAAAGAAAGCCATACCTAGGTTAGGACTGGATGAGGACTGGTTGAGGGTAAGTCCTCCAAAAGAAACAGGCTGGGTCAAGGGGCTACACTGGGGAGGCATTTCCTCTGACTTCTGGTGAACAAACTTAATGGTCATTAAATAGACACGCTTTAACATTTAAGAATGAGAGTGAGATAAGAAACTGTGAACTTGTGTTATTGCAGTTTCTTTATCTAAGAAGATATGAGATGGCCCTGGAAGTTAAAAAGCTATCTTTAAGTAGATCAGAGTGGGGAAGGATGATGGAGTGCTTGGGTGAAAAACGGATGATCATTGTACCACAGAGCACTTGGACAGAAGGAGAAGTTAGATGAATGGTTTGGGAAATAGGTCAGCAGCCATGCCCCAAGGAAGATATAGGAGTGATGAGGGATTTCCAAAATTCAAACCTTCTAAAGCACTCCTTCTTCTCTCTTTCTCTGTTTCCTTGCTCTCCTCTCTCTCCCTGCTCTCTCCTCTCTTTCTCCTCTCCTCTTTCCCCCTCTTTTCTCTCTCTGCTTCCTCTCTCTCTCCTCTGTCTTCCCCCTTGCTCTCTTCTCTTCCCCCCTCCTCTTTCTTTCTTCTTTCCCGCCCTCCTTTCTCTGTCTCCTCCCTCTCCCTTCTTCCTCCCTCCTCTTTTCCTCTCCTTTCTCTCTCTTTCTCCCCTCTCTTTTTTCTCTCCTCACCCCTCTCTTTACCAAAAGGCTAAACGGGGCTGCTAAGTTCTTGACTTGCCCTAATGATAATTTGATCCTTTTCAAATGCAGAATAAGCAAAGGGAAAAGACTATTCTGAATATGATTCTCACCAATAGGGAGAAACTAGTAGTTGCAGAGGAAATGACGGAAATCCGGACAAAGTAACAATTCTAGCTTTACTTTTTTTTTGCAGCGTCTGGAGTTAAGTGACTTGTCCAAGATCACACAGCTAGGACCATTCCACCTTTTTTTTTTTTAAAGGTTTTTGCAAACCAATGGTGTTAAGTGGCTTGTCTAAGGCAGGTCTTTCTGACTCCAGTGACAGTGTTCTATCCACTGCGCCACCTAGCTGCCCCTAGAACCATTCTATCTTAAAGCCTGTGACTGAGGAGAGGAAATCAGATAGACTGGAATGAATGCCTAGATATCAGGAAAGCAGATTCAAAATGGTTCAAAAGTGGGGCAGCTAGGTGGCACAGTGGATAGAGCACTGGCCCTGGAGTCAGGAGGACCTGGGTTCAAATCCGTCCTCAGACACTTAATAATGACCTAGCTGTGTAACCTTGGGCAAGCCACTTAATCCCATTGCCTTGCAAACCCCCCCCCTCCAAAAAGAAAAAAAAATGATGGAAATGGGAGGCATTGCAAGACCAGAAGGGGCAAACGTTGTCACGATTTTCTAAAAAGGCCAGAGAACAGAATCTGAAAACAAAAAGCCAGAAATTTGACTATGATTCCTAAGAAAACTTCTAGAACAGTCAACTAAAGGGATATGGTCATCTGAAAAGGGGAATAATGGAAAGCTGATTCCTTCCTTTTTCCTTTCCCTCTAAGGATGTGAAAAGGAAGAAATCCAAGTTATCGGCAGATCTATGGCCCAAATGTTCCAAATCACTCTTAATTAGAGAAATGCAAATGAGAACAACTGTGACATTCTACTTCACCCCATCAGATTGGCAAAGATGATCAAAGGGGAAAGCAAAAATGAAACAGACACTGGGTGAATTGGGGCTTGGAGCTGGAAATGGGTCTGGCCATTCTGGGAAGTGAGTTGAACTATGTCCCCCTAAAGTCATTAAACTGTGTCTACCCTCGGATCCACACATACCACCACTGGACCCCAAACAAGAACAACAAAAGAGGAAAAGGATCCACAGGGACAAAAATATTTCCTTGCTCTTTTTGTTGTAGTAAAGACCTGGAAATGAAAGGGACCCTCATCAATTGAGGAATGATTGAAAAAACTATTATATCTGAATGCATTGGAATATCAATGTGGCATTAGAAATGCCTAAAAGAATGGTTTTAGAGAAACCTGGGAAGACTCACATGAACTGATACAGAACAAAGTGAGCAGAAACTGGAGAGCAATTTCTATGAAAACAACAATTTTGTAAATATCATAAACTCTGGAAGACTTCAGAATTCTGATCAATGCAATGACCAGTCATGATTCCAGAAAATTGATGAGGAAGCTTAAAATGGACCTCTTCTCAGAGAGGGGCAGGACTCCAGGTGTGGAACATGATGGACATTTTCAGTCATAGCCAAATGGATGGATTTTGTTTGACTCCGTGATTAAAAGTGGGGCAGAGGGCAGCTAGGTGGTGCAGGGGATTAAGCACTGGCCATGGAGTCAGGAGAACCTGAGTTCAAATATGGCATCAAAAACTTCATAATTACCTAGCTGTGTGACCTTGGGCAAGCCACTTAACTCCTTTGCCTCAAATAAATAAAGAAATTTTAAAAAAGTGGGGCAGAGGGAGCATGGGAGAGGGGCAGGCTAGTGAGAGAGTTACCAAAATTTTAAAAAGGAAAGAAAATGGTCATTTCAGATTAACCTTATTTCCTTTTGGATAAAATGACTAAAATGGTAGGTGGGGAGAATGCTGGGAATCTAGCTTATGGAGTCTTTGGCAAAACAGCTCATTTTTTGCAGCAATGATGGAGAGCAGAGGAGACTACAGTTAGATGAATTCAGACCTGTGAGGATGATCAGACTCAAGAAGTGGTTTGTTTGTAAAGTCTGTGGAGGAGTGCTCCAGGGATCTGTTTTAGGTTTCAGGCCATTGCATCTTTTACTTGGATAAAGAGGATACCAACTTTTCAAACTTAGAGACAGCACAGAAGAGGAAGGATGGATGATGCTGGGGATCCAGAAGACTCTGACGGGCTCAAAACTCAAGCTAAGACACTGAAATTCAATAGTTACAATCAAAGTCACGAGGATTAGATAGAAGGGGCCATGGTTCGATGGCAGTTTGTCAGAAAATGATCCAGAGTCCTTAGTGAACCATAAACCCAATGGAAGTCAATGGAAGGAGGGGCTGGCCAAAACCCTTCTGGGCTTCATGAGGAGAGTCAGGGACGAGAAAGAAAGGGATAACCCCATGTACTGTGTTCATCTGGACAAGGCTTGATCTGTAGTATTCTGCTCCATTCCAGAGTCCCATTTAAGAAGACTGGAGTAGAGCAGCAGAACACCGAGGACGGTGATGTGCACCAGGTCACGCTATAGGAAGATTAGCTCTACGACTGGGGGACATTTGACTTGGAAAAGGAAAGACTCAAGGGGGATAGGGAGTCGTCAAGACTGGGCAAGAGGATGCTCCGATCCTACCGGCTTCTTCAGATCCTATCTGCTTGTGCCTCTCAGATCTTCCCTTCTTCCCCTCCCCTCTCCAATCCATCCTTTGCCCTGCTATGGACACATGGGTTTTCCTAAAGCACAGTTCTGACCAATTGGCCCCTGATGGAATCTCCGGGCCATCCCCAGGGACTCAGGAATAAAATCTAGATTTTAAAGGTTCGGTACTTAAAGCCCTTGGCAAGGTGGCATCGGCCTAATGTAGCTGAGTTCCTGCCTCCTTCCCCTTAGCCAGGCTGTTCTACCCGCCCGCGATGCCCTCCTACTTCCCCTGGGACTCAGCTCTAGCCCGCCAAGGTTACATTGCATTCCCACCTGTGTTACTTTGTGGCTCCTTTGAGCTACTTTGTAGCTCTCTGTCTGAGTCTAGGAAGTAAGAGGGGCGGGGGCGGGGCAGAGAGTGTGTGTCGGGTTGTGTGTGTGTGCGTTTGTTTGTGCGTGCATGTGCGCGTGTGTGTGTCGTGTGTGTGCATGTGTGTGTGCGCGCGCGTGCGTAGGGGGGCAGTTTATGCTTGGGATTTGTGGGTCTTCTGGGGAGGGGCTGGGGAGGAGGGGGCAGGGCTGATCTCGCCTCAGTCACCTGGGAGGGAGGGCTGCTTTGCTCACCGGGGCTGGTAGGAACTGGGAACGGTATGGGGAGGGGGGGGGGGCTGAGGGTCATTTTGTGGAGCAGCCCCGAGGGGGGCCCAAGGAAGGGCCTTTCTGGGGGGGCTGCCTAGCCCATTCCCCTCCCCCTCTCCTTCCCCTCCCCCCCCATAGACCTTCAGCAGCTCCACGACGAGGGCTTTCTCCTCCTCCCGCATCTGCCTCACGGACAGGTGATCGGGGCCCATGTCACCCCTGCGGGCGCCCCCACGGTCCGGGGAGCTGAAGGTCCGTCTACCTGCAGGAGAACGGGAGGGAGGGCCCCCCCACGGACCCCATGGACTCGGTAATGGTTCCCTCCTCGGCTGGCCTCCCCCTCCCCTTAGAGGCAATAGTACCTCCCTGGGCGGCCTCCGCCTGTGCAACACGCGACCCCCACCTCCAACAATGGGACTGCCCAGGCGCTCACGTCCCCTTCGCCCCGGAGAGCAATGGTCTCTCCCTCTCTTCCTCCTCAAGAATGGCCCCGCCCGGCTCAGGCCCCGCCCCTTTCCTCCAGTCTTAGGAGCCGACGGAACATTCCATTCCGAACATGGGGGGGAACTGCCTTGGTCAGGAGGAGAAAGGGGGATGGGAAGGTCAGGTGCGGGGTGGGGACGAAGCTGAACCGGTGCTTGGACATCAATTTAGCCTGCCCTCGCACCCTCCATGCCATTGTACAGACGGGGAAACTGTGGCCCATGGGGGCACAGCTGGCAGCTCCCCCCCCCCCGTGGGAGACCTCCCTTGTATGGCCATAAGTGACTAGCCCAAGGTCTCAGGGGCCAGCTCCTGAAGGGGGCCGATGGGCCAGGGAAGCAGCACTCACCTGCCTGACGAGCCTCAGGGGACACATCCTCTCCATTCCCTTCTCGTTCAGGGATTGGGGTTGCTAGGCAACTCTCCAAGGGAGCTCATTGGTCCAGACCTCCAGAGCAGAGAGAGTGAGATGGGAGGATGGGCAGCACCCTAAGTCTCACATTCCCCCCCCAACTTGGGTGACCACGCTGGTCAGTTCCCCCATCTGCAAAGTGGCAGGGCGCCAGAGATCCCACCATGGCCCACCCTAAACCCCTCGGAATGACAGGATCGCAGGCCTTAGACATTTAGCTCTTTATTTTACAGAGTGGGAAATGGAGGCCCAGCAGGGGAAGAGCTTGGCCAGGGTGACCCAGCACCCCAGAAGAGGGAAAGCATAGCAGATGCAAGCTCTCTCAGGGCATGGCATTAATAAAGGCTGGTGAGACTGGCTGCATCTGTGGGTACTGTCTGGGCCCCAGGGCCCTCAACCGTTCTTAAGGAAGAAGACGAGGGGAGAGGGGAAGAGGAGCTCTTGGTTCTCTATTGTACCTGGGCCACCCTCAGAAGGTGTGCACCAGCTGTACCGCGGGCAGGGCCTGGACTATGTGAATAGAAGGCAAAGGGGGCTGGCCGGCCCCACCCGTGGGGCCCCCGGCTGCCCCGGGTACAACCTGTACCATCTGTGAGCCGGGTCCGGAAGAAGGCCCGGACGCCACAGGGGCTGGGCTGGGTGGCGGAGCCAAGAGCTGCAGGGGGGTCCCGGACCCACTCTCTATGAGGTCCGAAGTCCCCGCTGGGGCGCTGCGGATGATGAGGAGTTTCTGACCCTGTGGGCCAGGGGTGGGAGACTCGGCCAGGCCCGGAGGGAGGGTCTCCACCCCCTGCACGCAGAGCCGGGTCTGCTCGCCGTCTGCGCCACTCAACACCAGGACGCTCTGCAGGCCCTCCGCGGTCTGTAAGGTCTCAAAATGGACATCCTGCACCACGGTTCCGCCGTTGCCGTCCCCATCACCAGAGCCCACATCCCCACCAGGCCCTGGGGCAGTCAGCAGCTCCTCAGCCGCCCCCCCCTGCACCACAAGCAGGTTGGGAGGCTCCGTTGACCCAGCGGGCCCCCCGGGGCTGGCCACTGGTCGGAGCTGCAGGGAAACATCTGGGGTGGGGGGCAGCGACTGGAGCTGGACAGCGGTCACTTCCTGCGCGGGCTGAAGGGGCTGCAACTGGACGGTGGTCACTTCCTGCGTGGGCTGCAGGGGCTGCAACTGGACGGCGGTCACTTCCTGCGTGGGCTGCAGGGGCTGCAACTGGACGGTGGTCACTTCCTGCGTGGGCTGCAGAGGCTGCAACTGCACCGTGGTGACCTCCTGGGTGGGCTGGAGGGGCTGCAGTTGGACTGTGGTGACTTCCTGCGCAGGCTGGAGCTGGACCGCGGTGACTTCCTGTGTGGGCTGGAGAGGCCGCAGCTGGACCGCGGTGACCTCCTGGGCGGGCTGGAGCTGGACGGCGGTCAGTTCCCGAGCCGGCTGGAGAGACTGTAGCCGAAGGCCCCCGGTCTCCTGGGGCCCGACCTCTCCCCCGGCCACGCTCTGGAGGACGATGAGGCTCTGCCCCCCGCCCCCACCTCCTCCTTGTCCCCCAAGTGCTCCGGGGCCCGGGAGCCAGACCATCCCAGGCCCCTGGCCCTCCCTCCCGCCATTCTTTGGGCCCTTTCGGGTCCTGGGCCCGGAGGCCGGCAGCAGGATGACCTTGGGGGGGGTCGGAGGCGGCGGAGGCGGCGTGGGTCTGGGGGGCTGGACGCTGCTGGGGATGAGCTGGAGGCCCTGGGCCGTCTGGACCAGGAGGAAGGTCTGGGAGTTGGCGGGGCCGGGCGCGGCCTCTAGGGACAGCGTGGCCTGAAGGTGGGGGACCACGTGGACGTCCTGGGTGGCCGCGGCGGCCGGGGCCGCGGGGGCCGGGGCCGGGGCCGGGGCGTGGGTCCGCAGGTGGCGCTGCAGGTAGGCGGCCATGACGAAGCCCCGGCCGCAGACGGAGCAGGCGAAGGGCCGCTCGGCCGAGTGCGTGCGCTGGTGCAGCAGCAGGTTGGACGAGTGCGTGAAGGTCTTGGGGCAGAGCGGGCAGCGGAAGGGCCGCTCGCCCGTGTGCACGCGCTGGTGCTGCCGCAGGTTGGAGGTCTGCGCGAAGCTCTTGCCGCACACGCCGCACGCGTGGGGCCGCTCGCCCGTGTGCACGTGGCGGTGGCGCCGCAGGCAGGACGTGTTGCGGAAGGCCTTGCCGCAGTCGGCGCACGGGTAGGGCCGCTCGCCCGAGTGCAGGCGCAGGTGGTACTGGTAGTGCGAGGACCACTTGAAGGTGAGGCCGCACTGCGCGCAGGTGAAGGCGCGCAGGCCCGTGTGCACGCGCTGGTGGATGGCCAGCAGCGACGAGCGCTTGAAGGCCTTGCCGCACTCCCCGCACGGGTAGGGCCGCTCGCCCGTGTGGTCCCGCATGTGGTAGCGCAGGCCGGACGAGCCCTTGAAGGCCTTGCCGCACTCGGCGCACTTGTAGGGCCGCTCGCCGGCCGCGGCGGGCCCGGGGGCCGCGGCCTCCTGCGGGCAGGTGACCTCGGCCGCCTCGGCCTGCGGCAGCGGGCGCCCGGCCGCCGCCTCCTCGGCGTGGGCCCGCTGGTGGGCCAGCAGGCTGGCCAGCTGCGGGAAGGCCCGGTCGCAGCCGCCGCAGCGGTAGGCCGGCGCCCCGGCGGGCCCGTGGCTCTGCTGGTGCCGCGAGAGGCCGGCCGCCGTCTTGAAGGCCTTGCCGCAGGGCGCGCAGCTGAAGGCGGCGGCGGCCTCGGGCCCGGGCCCCGGCCCCGCGCAGGGCTGGTGCTCCAGGAGCAGGCCCTCGCTGGCGAAGGCCAGCTCGCAGCCGCCGCAGCGGTACACCAGCTCCACCGTGGTCTCGGCGGCCGCCAGGAAGAGCTCGGGCACCGCGGGCGGCAGCGGCGGCGGCGGCGCGGGCGCGGGGCCCGGCTCGGCCGCGTGCGTCTGCAGGTGACGCTGCAGGTAGGCCTCGGAGGCGAACACCTTGCCGCAGGGCTGGCAGCGCGGCGCCGCGGGGCCGGCGGGGCCCGGGCCGTGCGTGCGCTGGTGCAGCAGCAGGTTGGACGAGTGCGTGAAGGTCTTGGGGCAGAGCGGGCAGCGGAAGGGCCGCTCGCCCGTGTGCACGCGCTGGTGCTGCCGCAGGTTGGTGCTCTGCGTGAAGCTCTTGCCGCACACGCCGCACGGGTAGGGCCGCTCGCCCGTGTGCACGTGGCGGTGGCGCCGCAGGCTGGACGAGTTCTTGAAGGCCTTGGGGCAGTCGGGGCACGGGTAGGGCCGCTCGCCCGTGTGCTGGCGCAGGTGGTACTGGTAGTGCGAGGACCACTTGAAGGCCAGGCCGCACTGCGCGCAGGTGAAGGCGCGCAGGCCCGTGTGCACGCTGCGGTGGATCTGCAGCAGCGACGAGCGCTTGAAGGCCTTGCCGCAGTCCGGGCACGGGTAGGGCCGCTCGCCCGTGTGGCCGCGCTGGTGGTACAGCAGGGCCGACGAGCCCTTGAAGGCCTTGGGGCAGTCGGGGCACTTGTAGGGCCGCTCGCCGGTGTGCGTGCGCTGGTGGTGCAGCAGCCGCGACGACCACTTGAAGGACTTGCCGCACTCCCCGCACTCATACTGCGCCGCGGCCGGGGGGCCGCCCGGGGGCGCCGCCGGCTCCCCGGGCCCCTCGGCCGGCGGCGGGGCCGCGTCCAGGTGGGAGCCCACCATGGCACCTGCGGGGTCAGAGGGGCCACGAGCGGCCGTGAGGGCCCCGCGCCGGCTCGGGGCGCCGGGGCGGGGGACACGGAGGCCCGGGGGGCGGGGAGCCCCGCACCGGGCCTCGAGGGCACTGACCACCCATTAACCCGCTGGCCCTTTAAGGCTCCGACGGGCACCTTTAAGAAGCCACATTATATTCCCGCCGACCTTACAGAGACCAGCGGGGAGAGACTCCCCTTTAAGATGGGACGGCAGGCGGCCGCCTTAGTCCCGCCCCTTCCGGTCACGAGGCCACGCCCTCCCAGGGCCCCTTCCTCCCTCCCCTCCACCCCCACCCCCCCCCCTCTCCGCTATCGGTTTTCTTCCTTCCTTAGTTTCTCACCTGAGGCCTCGGGGGAAGGGGAAACGGAGGGTCCTGAAGCGGGGAATGCCGGGAAGGTGGGAGTTCCGGGAAGGCCTGGGAGGGAGGAGAGCCTCCCCAAGGCCCCGGCGCGAGGCAGCCAAGCTTGATCGGCGGCGGCCGCACACACAAACTGTCTCCCTCATGCGTAACGGCGCATGCGCGGATGTGATTGGCCGTCCCGAGGGCTTCTGGGGCCGGTAGTCCCAGCGGCTCTCAGAGGGCTGCAGTGCGCACGCGTGATTCCCAGATTCCCCGGGTCAAGACCGCCTAAATTGTCAGGCTCCGCCCCCCGCGGGGTGGCATCGCCGCGCACGCTCAGTCTCCAGCTGGCCGCCGCCGCGGCGCCTTCGGAGACTCGTTCCGCCTCGGGCCGTCCCTTGCGTCAACGCGCGTGCTCCCTGGCGAGTTATTGTCCCCGGCTCGGGTCGCGAGTCTCGGGCCCCTGCGGCGCATGCTCGGCCTGGGACGGGAGGCGCCCCGAGCCGGGCGCCACTGCGCACGCGCCCCTTCGCCCTGTGCACTCTGGGACTCGTAGTTCTTGCCAAGGGCCGGCGGCTCCGCCGGGTCCCTCCAGCCCGCGGCCAGGCTGGCGCGCCCCCGGCCCCCGGGCCCCCGGCCCCCGGGCCCCCGGGGCTCCTGGAATTGCTCTGGGTTCGAATGCCCGGGGAAACCATCTGGGCTCTAGATCGCCGCCCCCCAACACACCCCGGCTCTCCGCAGACCCCACCCCCACCCCCACCCCGAAGAGCCTTTTTCTGTTCTTGCTGTAGAAAACGAGCACGTTTGGAGGAGAAGCCCCCGGGGGTGCCCAGGGCGCGTGGGGGAGGGGCGCAGGTTCCCTTTCCGGGGCGACCTGATCCATCAGAATGGGCCTGGGGCTCCTCCCACCCACCCCCGATAAGCTATGCCCTCGCTTTGGGGGCACCCCTGGCACAGGGCCGTCTGCCGGTAGACGGGACCCCTCACCCACTGAGCCTTCTCTGGGCCTCAGGGCAGAGCTGTCCATCAGCTTCCAGGTCCCCCCCTCTCACCCCATCCCCCCCCCCATAGCGCACCGAACCCAGGAAGACCCGCAGCCCCAAAACTGAAAGAGCCGGGCCTTCGCAGGATTGCCCCCACATTGCCAAAGACCGGCTGGACACAGCCCTCCCGAATAATATTGTGGGGGTGGGAGATGGGAATTATTGCTGCCCTCCTTCAGGTGGGCTGTGCCAACGTCTGTTTCTGGGGTGCAGTCGCCAAGCTCCACGTGTTCCCTACTCTCTAAATTAGAAGCAGAGAAAGCCTGTTGTAATGGCTATAATGGTGACAGTGAGGTGGTGCATTGGGTAGAGCATCCAGTCTGAAGTCAGGAACCTCAGACGCTGCTAGCTGCACAACCCTGGGCAGCCTGTGTGTTTCCTCATCTCGAAAAGGAGCCGGAGAAGGAAAGCAAACCACACGTTTCTTTGCCAAGAAAACCTCATGGGATCATGAAGAGACTGAACAACAATAGATATAATCAGGGGACTTCCTCCCCCCACCCCCAACATAATCCTGGCTAGATTACACCCCTTGGAACCGGCCCTAAACTGGACCCTTCCAGTGCCACATTTGCATGGGCCTTTTCTTGACCCCTTCACAAAGGACTTGAGCATGTAGAGGTTTCTGGTTGGGTTCCATCTGTCACCCCCAGTGCGGGTAAGCTTCATCAGAAAGGGCGGGAAGATTTGTCAGCTCAATAGACATTAGGAGGAGGGAGTTGATCCTCTGGTGTTCTCTCCTGAAAATCTAGCCTGGTTTGGACCTTTCCCATGGGCGGTCCAAGAAACTTGTCCTTCCTCACCAGTAGGGGTTGCCTATATGAGTCTACACTTCAATCTCCTGACTGCTCAGACAGTGAGCCCGATGCGGCCACTCCTGGGTCCCTCCTTAGATAGCTATTGTGAACCCTAGAAACTATAGGGTTAAAATAAAATATCAGAAAGATATGGTAGACACAAAGTTTTATTCTCTGGGATTTACCATCTAAACTTAAGGTGGAGGCCATTATGATAATGACCATCTTTTCAACTGGGAAAAGTTCATTTTTATACAGAAATGGAGAAAAGGGAAAATCATTCATCTTCTTTGTGGCCTAACCATGAAAGTTGCCCAATATCTCTTCCCATAACTGCTCCTCAAATACTGTCATCCCTGTACAATGCCATCGGATCTCTTGTCTCTTCCTGGCAGGACCAGCCACCCAGCATCCTGATCATTGTCCTCCTGAGATTATAATTCCCATAGGGAGAAGCTACCTTGGACTCTTAATTTCTCACTTACTGATATGTGAAAACCGAGTACTCTCTAAGATGATTTTTTTATCAGGATTATAGTTTTGGGAAATTATTATAATTTGACACCCCTAAAGCTACTATGATGGCCCCAAGTCCAGGCCAGGCTTGTTAGAAGGCCAGAAGCTGCAAGTAGCTGCCCAGACTGAGGAAAAAGGAAACAGCTCCTTCACCAGCTCCTTGGGTTTTCATGTTTTAGGTCTCCATTGGTCTTGCATGAAATTACTGCCCCATGGTGAAGTCTTTGTGTGTTCATCAATCTTCTCCATGCTTTCCCATACCTGGTCTTGGAGACCTTCTATGTCACTCTTTGGGGAGACCTAGACATGAGCCAAACTTGACTTCCCTGGGGGGGGGGCTGGGATGGGGGTGTGAAAAAGCCAGGAAGTGGGAGAAAAGGTTCCTGGGCCCTCTCTTCAGAGTCCAGCCTCCTGCGACTGAATCTGATTTGATCAAATGGTTCAGACCTGACAGCCCCTTTGCATCCTCTGAACCCCAATACCCTGGCCCAGCAGTGACACACCTGCCACCTCCCCTAAAAGAAGCAAACACCCGGAGGGCAGAGACCATTTCACCTCTGTCATCTTATACAGAACCTAAATCATAAATCCTGAGGTATGGTGAGGATGAATGTCCATGAAGTGCTGTGTCGATGGATACTGTTATTATTAACATCAAGATCCTCATCCCAAAAAGGGGACTTCAGGAGGGGGAAGGGAACAAGGATATATTAAGTGCCTGTGTCTTAGGCCTTGTGCAAATATTATTTAATGCTACAACAACCCTGGACAGAGGGTACTATTATGCCCATTTTACAATTGTGGAAACTAAGACAGAGGCTAAGTGACTTGCCTAAGGTCACACCATCAGAAAGTGTCTGAGGATGAATTTGAACTGAGTTCTTCCTGATTTCAAGCCTGACACTCTGTTTCTCCACATGACTGCCTTGAGAATGAGGGGCAACAGTGGGGACAGAACTTAAAAATCACCTTGATGGATGGAAAGACTGAGTCCAAAGGTTAAGACAACAGTGAGAGTTGATGAATTGGAAAGCCAGTCTCTCAGAGTTGGGGTGAGGGGGTGGAGGCCGGAGTAGAAGGAGGAAGCTGAAGTCAGGGACTGAAACAGAGAAAAGAAGACAGAGGAACTGCCCAAGTGGGCCTTTTCCTTTAGGGCCTCAGTTTACTATTCTGTAAAATGAGGGGGCTGGTCTCTTCCAGGTCTAGATTCTTCAGTAGCCCTTACTGGTAGACTGTCTGCCATGACTATCAGCTGACACAGGTATAAAGGGATGTTCAGGAAAGACTAGCAACTCTAGTGGGAGGGCTGCTCACTCATTTTCCACCCAGCCCTCAACTTGTGTCTCCAAGAACTTGTAACATTGGTTGGCACACTCTCTCTGGGCTTGCCACCTGCTTGTGTCTCCAATTCTGAGGCCTTCTGACCCCTCTTCTCCTCAGCTCTACTACCCCTCAAGGAACCCATTCTTCCTTGCAAAACCCTCTTCAAGCACCTCCACCTTCCAGAGCCCTCTCCCCATGCCCCCTTCCTCAGCAGCTTTTCCCCACCCCTGTAACTTGTAATGATCTGGTGCATCTTGTATATTTAAATTTCAGCATATACTTGCTCTTCTGAGTATGATGTAACCTCCTTGAGGACAGAGCGTGTTCTTGTTTTTGCCTGATTCATAGGGAGGACAGAATCATTACTAACTGAATGGAGAGTTGAGTTGAACTTAGTCAAGATTGTCCCCATTCACTCAGGGGGTCTGAGTCCTCACCCCCAGAAGTTACCTCAGCAACTTTAGGAGAGGGCTGCAAGCATTGACCATTCAGATCTATTGAATGGGGCCTGGCAACTCATGCTCCTCAAATGACATCCAACCTCTGACCTCTGACACAGCAGATCCACCCACAGAGTCTTCAGGGTCCCCAGTTCCCTCTCCACCCCCCACCCCCCAAATCAGACTCAGCTGCTTTCTCCACAGAGCAAGGACCATCTGGACTTTTTTGGGGGGGGGGGTTCTGCATTATACTTAAATATTTAAGCACATTATTATGCTTTTTTGCTTAAAACATTTTGGAAGTTGATAGTTTTAAGTCATTTTTATTTCCAAATATTTCTCTCCCCATTGCATCCCTTGTCTTTTTATGGTACACAAGTATCCTATTACATTTCTCTACCTCATCTTGCTTAGCTGTTCCCTACCAGATGGGTATCTAATTTGTTGCCAGTTCTTTGCCACTACAAAGAGGGCTGTTTTTTGCTGACTGTGGGATCTTTTTTCCTGACATTGCCTTCCCTGAGGCATATTCTTTTGCCATGGAATCCATGGATTAGAGGACATGGATATTTTAGCCAATTTTTTTTTTTTAGCGTATTTTCACATTTCTTTCCAGAATGATTAAACCCACCCCTACTCCACCAACGGATGCAAGTCTGCCTATTCCACAAGTTCTCCAGGATTGACTCCCATCATCTTTCATCATCTTTGTCCATTTTCTGGATGTGAGATGAATCCTCAAAGCGATTTTGATTGTTAGTTCTCTTTCTATGGCTAATTTAGAGCCATCCTTCTTGGGGTTGTTGAGTAGTTACACAGAATCACAGAAGTGGAGGCTTGGAAGGGACTCCAGTGGGGGTCTTGCCTAACCCATAAGCGAATGGAATCCCTGCAGTAATACATCTGACAAGTGGACTGATAAGTCTTTTGGGTTTTTTTTTTAATTAGTTTCTGCAAGTCAATGGAGTTAAGTGACCTGTCCAAGGTCACACAGTCTTTGCTTGAAGTCAACCAGTGATGGGATTCAAATAATTAGCAACTGTTTCTCTGCCCTGGTGACTGTTTCAAGTATACAAAAAGATGTCCTGAAAGGTGCTTTAATATTTCATGTCTTTAATACTCAAATAAGAACAATGAAAAGAGGTACACAGAACTAAATTATGTTATATTACTCATAGTAAACAAACATATCCTTATGGAGCAAAAGCAGCCACATGATCACAGTAGAACTAAAACTCATTCTACCTGTTCTCATTTTTTTCTTCTACTTCCATGGCTTCCAAAATTGGCAATAAAATAACCCTTAAAATCTATATTTATTTCTATTGGTTCATTATATTCCAGTTTCCTATGGAACACAAGTGCACTCATAATATCTGGGGGGGGGGGGTGGATTTTAGGTGTAACACAAAACAGAAATAAATGACAACTTATCATCCCATGGCTGTTTGACAATTTTCCTCATTATGTTCTATGTTTGTTTACTGAAATAACAAAAATGAGAGAATTAAAATGTAATATATCATCAAAGGTATAATGAGTTTTAAGAAATGAATAAATATGACAAGCAGAGTTCTATCAATCTTTTTCCACGTATGGATGGAATGACCATTACTATGGTACCTAGGAAATGCTGTTGTGCAGATGAATGTTAAAAAAGAATAAGTGGGGTGGCTAGGTGGCACAGTGGATAGAGCACCAGCCCTGGAGTCAGGAGGACCTGAGTTCAAATCCAGCCTCAGACACTTAATAATGATGTAGCTGTGTGGTCTTAGGCAAGCCACTTAACCCCATTGCCTTGCAAAAACTAAAAAAAAAAAATAAGGAATGTAAATTTGTGATTTTTCACATTGGGTGGATACCCAGGTGCCCACCTTAGAGAGAACCCTGATTACAAGTGTCATTTTAACAACCAGTTCACCAAACAACATGAAATTAAGTATCTGTTCTGCTGAACTGGTGCGAATTGTCTGAATCCCATTACTAAAGTCAACCCAGGGAGGACGCCCTCCAAGTTTAAGTTTTGGATAATTCCAGTTCTTTGAAAGTTCTTCCCAAATCTGCCTTTTGTGACTTTGATCCTTCTCTGCCCTCTGGGGTCAAAGATAAGCCTAGTCACTTCCCCACATGACAGCCCTTCAAATATACAAAGCCCCCATCAGATCTCCCTGCCGGCTTCTCTTGTGCACATTAAATGTTCTCAGTTCTTTCAACCAGTCCTCCATGGGACATGGACTCCAAGTTTTCACCATGCTGGTTGCCCTTCACTATCTTTTCAATATCTTTTCTTCTTCTTTCTCCTCCTCCTCCTCCTTCTTCTTCTCATCCTCCTCCTCCTCCTCCTCCTCTTCCTCCTCCTCCTCCTCCTCCTCCTCCTCCTCCTCCTCCTTCTTTTTTCTTCTTCAAGGCATTGGGGTTAAGAGGTCACACAGCTGGGTAATTATTAAGTGTCTGAGGTCAGATTTGAACTCAGGTAGTCCTGACTCCAGGGATGGTGCTCTATCCACTGAGTCGCCTAGCCACCCCCCTTCAATATCTTTCTTAATCTGTAATATCCAGAACTGAAGGGAGTTGTCCATTCTGCAGATGGGATCTGCCAAAGACAGAAGACAGTGGGACAATTGGCTTGCCTATTTCTAGAAGCCATGTTTCTATTTGCAGCCCAAGTTACATTTGATTTTTTTTTCCTGCTACAACTCATTGCAGACTTAATTTAAGCTTGTGTTCCACTAAAGCCCCCAGATCTTCTTCAGATAAATTACTATCTAACCTCTTTTTCAAACTGGAAGGTGATTTTTTTTCCTACCCAAGTATAAGACAATACACTGATTCCTATTGAATTTCATCTGATTAGATTCAGCTCTGTCCTCTAGCCAAAATCTTTTAAAATCCTGGCCCCCTCATCAAATGTTAGTTTTCCTTGCCAGCTTTGTGTCATGAGCAAATGTGATAACCATGCCATCTATGCCTTTATTCAAATTATTGCCTAAAATATTCAACCACAGAGGCTCAACTAAAGATCCTTGGGGTGCTCCAATAGAGACCTTCCTGCTACATTGACCCTGAATCACCAATAGCCAATCTTTTTAAGTCCAGCTGTCTGAATCAATCTAATCATATTTTCTATCCTCTAGTCTAAATTGTTCCATCTTCTCTACAAGAAGAATATGGGATACATTATCAAATGCTTCATAAAAATTTAGGGAAACTATCCATAGTATTCTCTCACCTTAGGTGGCACAGTGGATAGAGTACTGAGCCCTGTGTCAGGAATTCATCTTTCTGAGTTCAAATCTGGTCTTGGACCCTTACTATCTATGTAACCTCAGACAAGTCACTTACTCCTGTTTGCCTCAGTTTCCTCATCTGTGAAATGAGTTGGAAAAGGACACAGCAAATTGCTCCAGTATCTTTGCCAAGAAAAGTCCAAATGGGATCATGGAGAATCAGAAACAAATAAAAAATGACTCGGGGACAGCAACTAGCTTAGTAATCTTGTCAAAAAGGGAAATGAGGTTGGTCTGATATAATCTGTGCTTGATGAAAACAGGTTGGCTCTTTCAAGTTGCCATTTCACTTTCTAGATCAAGCTTCATTGATCTGTTCTAGAAATTTCCCAAGAATTGAAGTAAAGCTTTCTGACTCATAGTTTACAAACTACTCTCTTCTCTTTTTTGAAAATCAGGGCAATATTGCTTTGCGTCATCTTTCAAATATTACTGACATGGGTCAGCAAGCACATTTGCTGATTCTTTCAGGACCCAGAACTATATCCATCTGGACAGGATGAGTAGAACTCATGGGCAAGTCAGGTGATAGAGAACTAGGCCTAGAGTCGGGAAGACCTGAATTCAAATTCAACAATTCACATAACCTCTATCTGCCTCTATTTCTTTACAAAATGGGGATAATAACACCTTCTTGCAGGGTTTCTATGAGGATCAAATGAGATAATATTTGCGAAGTGCTTTGTCGGTCTTAAAATGCATTGTAAATGCATGCTGTTATGCTATTATCATGGGGAGAAAATCTCTATTAGTCATGGTTATTCTGCCACTTCCAGGGTAAAGGTCAGGCTCCTTTTAGACTAAACAGAAACAGATGATTTTTGGAATCTTCCTAAGACAATTTATTTATTTTTTAGGTTTTTGCAAGGCAAACGGGGTTAAGTGGCTTGCCCAAGGCCACACAGCTAGGTAATTATTAAGTGTCTGATACCGGATTTGAACCCAGGTACTCCTGACTCCAGGGCCGGTGCTTTATCCACTATGCCACCTAGCTGCCCCCCTAAGACAATTTAAATGGAAGCAATTTAGTTTCCTGACATGGCGCTGGTAGACAGTTCAAGTTTCCCAGGCATAAGGCAAGGAGGTCAGCACAAATGGCTCTGTAACCCTTCAGTCTGGTAGTCAGCCTAATACCTCTCTCCCATGCTTTCCCAAACACATTATTATCTGGCAATGCATGTGTCAACCTTCTTATCAATGTGTACTTCTCTGGAAAGGATACCACCAAAGTAAGTGAATTTATTCCCTATTTGGTCTAATCCATGATTTCACATATGGTTGCTGTGGTGCTGGCTGATGGAGCATCAATGTTTTCTTGGGATTAATTGTTAGGTCAAAATGAGCCCAAGCAGCAGAGAATTGATCCATACTTTGTGACATCTCAGCTTCAGAGACTGCATTGAGGGCACCATCATCTGCAAACAGGAGGTCACGTACCAACACTCCTTCTACTTTGGCCTTGAACTTTTCAAGTTGAAGAATTTTCCATCTGTGTAGTTGTGTGTTCATCTTCAGTGAAGGTGTCTGATAACATGACTGGAAACATTATACTAAAAAAACCTGGGAGCAAGGACACAGCCTCCATTGGTGACTGTGAAATTATGAGAGCATCGTCCACTATCCAGAATCTGGGAAAGCATGGTATCATGGAACTGATGAACAATACCGATGAATTTCTTTGGGCAACCAATTTTGACATAGTTTTCCATAAACCCTCACAACTGATGATATCAAAGGCTTTGGTCAGATCTACAAATGTATACAGACCTCTGTTCTATTCCTGACATTTTTCTTGGAGTTGTCGAGCAGGAAACACCATCTTGACTGTTCCTCGACCCTTTCTGAAGCCATGCTGGCTCTCAGGGAGGTGACCATCTTCCATCAGTCCATCTCTCCAGGATCATGAATCCATCATTAATTAATTCCATTCTCACTGAGTAGTTGAGAAACACCATAAATAGCCTTCAAGGTATCACAAAAGCACTTTGGATTGTTGCTAGTTGCATAAAATGGAATTTCAACTGCCTTTTTGCATCTCTAAGCATTACTTGTATTTTATTTTTGGTGGAATTTAATGTTGCCTCCTTAAAAATGGATGAACTATCTTGCTAGTAAACTCTATAGAGTTCTCATTTTTCATTTAGCACCTTCTGCATTTTTTCCATCATTTTTATCAGACCAGTCTTGATGTTGATGAGCATTCTGACCAGATGAGCAAATGCAGAGCTATATACACCAGATCTCTGAAAGCTGTCCACTCCCTTCACAGAGCTCCTCTTCACTGTGGTTACTCCAGAAACGTGTATACAACTCCTACTTCAGTAACCTGGCCTTCATTTGCCAGCCTCATTTTCACTCAGGGCTGCTATTTGGATATGATACTTGCTGAGGTCTTTTGCAAAAAAGAGCTGTTCGTCTTTCAGGTCTATTGGATCTTGTGTTGCCTATGAGTGTGCACTGATGGTGAGTGGAATCTTCTTTGAAGAAGTTTTTGTACATTTTTTTTGTTTCGACCATATTCTTACCAGCAGATAGTAAGAAAGAGTAAGAGGATATGCTTGTTTTTGAGACTTCACCTGTGGTCCACAAAGGACAAGTCAGAGACAAAGAGTATGTGTGTGGAAAGAAATTTGCCCCCCCCCCCCGCCACTGTTAGCTTCATGCTTTCCTGGGTTCTATGTCAACTGCCATACCCTGATCCACAACATCTCTTCTCATCCTCGTCCCAACTTTTGCTCCTAGCCTAATTATTTTGGCAGCACTAACACCAGGAAGTTATAGCAGGTGCAGCAGCCACAACTGGGTAAGTCGTATCACCAGACAGGCTAAATCAGACTATAGAGGACATTCAGGCTTCAAATCTGTTAGAAGAAGGTCTACTCCATGTGAAGGCTTTGCCTGGTGGAATGAGCAGATTAGAACAATTTGTTCCAACTGCAATGAAGGCATCTGGAGCAGATACTGTGAAACATTTAGAACTCAGTCAGATATCAGAGATGCCAAGGTCATCCACTACATCCAAGGCCATCAACAGTTGTCTTGACTTTGGACTTCAATGATTCAGGGAGAGAGTAAGGCTGATGATTTTGTGCAACTCTGCCTCACTTAAATCCACTTCATAAAGACTTCACCTGTGATGTCACTGTCCTCTTGGAAATTGAGGGACAAACTACGGTCTTGGTATTGGTTTCTCCCTTGCCTCTGGTCCTTGTCATTAGAAATAGGGAGAGGTTGGAGACATGCCATGACATCAGGGAGGTGATGCCATGATAAGCACATGAGTTGGATTTGAGTGAGGGGGAGGGGCTGTGCTCAGTCACACACTTTACTTTCTCCTCTGGAGCCATCTGAGTCCAGTGGTCAGATATGAATCAGGATGACTGGAAATGGCCCTGGATGCAAGGCAATCAAGATTAAGTTACTTGTCCAAGGTCACACATGGGAATACTGTAATACCTTGGCCAAGAAAATCCCCAAATGGAGACACGAAGAGTCTCGTACATGAATGAACAACAAATGCCTTTTTGTATACTTGCACAGTGGAATAGAGTATCTGAGGAGGTACTGAGGGCTCCATTCTTGGAAGTCTTCCAGCAGAGTCTATGAAAGCTTGTCATAGGGGGCTTCCTATTCAGATACATATCCCCTAAGGCCTCTCCCAACTCTGAGATTCTGGATGAGCACAGAGACAAAAAGGCCAGAGCCAGCTCTTAGCATCTTCCTGTTTGTCTGTAACCTTCATTTTTTTCAGGTCTGCACCTGCTAGAGGTCATGAGAAGGTAGAAGAGTCCATGGGAAGGGGACCCACTAGGAGTGAGGGGTACAGAGACTGGAGTGGGAGTGATCAAAGGGGCAGGGGGATCCCAGAGCTTGAGGATCCTGGGACCTACTGCTGAGCCTTCCCAGCACTGGATGCAGTTCCCTGTGGCCCTCACTTTCTGGGAAGGCTTCAACTATGAGAAAGGGTCCACCCAACTCAGGACCAGGTTCCAGCAGGAACCTGAAGAGTCTCAAATCATCTCTCAGCAAGGGAGACAGAGGCAGCAATGACTGAGTCAGAGATAGGAACTAAAACAAGAGATTTTAAAGAGATCAAGAGATTGAGTAAGAGTATGGAATCTGAGAGATACTGAGGTAGAGAAATTCATAGAAATTTGGACAATTAGTCTACAGCATCCCACACCAAGTCTAAGGTACACTCTCTAACAAATACATACAAATTTTAGGGGAAAGGAAATTTGAAATCAGAGAGCTCTGGTAACAGATGGCAAGTGGTATAAGTTACAAGTAGGCGGATGAAAATCTTTTTCTCCCTTTTCAGAGACTACATGAAATTCCCTTTGGAGGCATGTATTCCTACCTGATAACAATTCTGTAGTTTTTCCAGTCTTGTCCGACTATGACCCCCACTTAGGGTTTTCTTGGCCAAGATATCAGAGTAGTTGGCCATTTCCTTCTCTGCTCATTTGACAGATGAAGAAACTGAGACAAAGAGGATGAAGTGACTTGCCCAGGGTCACACAGCTAAGAAGTATCTGAAACCAGATTTGACTTTAGAGAGTCTTCTTGACTTCAGTCTCAGTACATTATCCATTGCACATTCCCTGCTCCTACCTGATAAAGGCCTCTTGTTAACAGATTAATTAGTATTTCAACATAGTGTCTACCCCTTATATATATATATATATATATATATATATATATATATATGTAAGTTGTTTTGGAACCCTTCAAGTGCTCTCTCAAAGTCAGTTTATTGGTATGTAGGGGACGTGACAGTCCCCCAGAAGAGAGTTAGCTCTGGAAAATTGCTGAGGAATCACTCATTTCCAGCTGTGGAGGGACTACAGCCTTTCCCAAAGCATCTTCCTGAGTCTGGAGTTCCCCTACTCTTGGTTAAAACATAGAGTCTTCTCTTGAATGTTTCTAGCTCCTCTCAGTTTAGTCTTGATTTGCCTTCTTGAACTGAGTTTCCTTTGCCCCCTTCTACACACTGACCTGCTTCTTGTTCTCTAAGCACATCCCCCAATCTCCCATCCCTACACCTTTGCACATGCTATTATTGTCTGTCCTTCATTCTGGATGAGGCCCAAGGACATCACAGGATGATGCCTTGACTTGCCTTTGAGTTGGGTTTAAGTGAGGTAGAGTTGTGCAAAGTTGTCAACCTCACTCTCTCTTTCAGAGTCATCAAAGTCCAGTGGCAAGCCAAAAGTCAGGATAGCTGGCAATGACCCAGGATGCAGGGGATGACCTTGGCATCTTCCATGTCTGACTAAGCTCTAAGTACTTGCTTCAGCCTCCTGAACAAAGTCATGGTCACTGAGCAATTGTTCTCATTTGCTTGTCTCATCTTCAAAGGTTTGGGGTAGACACACCATTAACTAGCTCACTGATGGGTTTGAAGTCTGTTGGTTACTCTCAACCCAGTTTAACCTGTCTGCCGAGACAGTTAACCGGGGGGTGACCACTGCACATCCTACAGCTTCTTGGAGCTACAGGTGAAAGTTGGGTGAGAGATGGACCCAAAAAGTAGATGAGCAGCCCTGAAAAGGGCTCAGCAGCCCTCAAATTAGAGGTGCTGGTTCTCTTTGAAAACCCCTTACATCTCAGATTTCAGCACATGTGAAACTGATGCCAGATTTCTCTGTTCTTACCAACAACTCTCAGAATTTAGAGTCTCTCAAGACTCAACTTAAAAGCTACATGCTATGGGGCAGCTTAGGTGGTGCAGTGGATAGAGCACTGAAGTCGGGAGGATGAGTTCAAATGTGGCCTCAGACAATAATTACCTAACTGTGGGCAAGTCACCTGGGCAAGTCACTTAACCCCACTGCTTTGCAAAAACCAAAAATAAATAAAAGCTACATGTTGCCTTTCCTAATCCCACCCTCAAATGACTTGCTATCGATATTTGTATACATAGCTTTTTACATACTGGCCTTTTGATATTTCCCTATACGAGAAAAAACCCAGCCATTCCCATTCCCATCACCATGGTCCATGAGGGCAAGATGATTAGCATAGTATCTGGCCCTTAAAAAATGTCTAATGATTGTTTAAAGGAGACACGTCATCATTTCAGCAGATAGAGATGGGGGGGAGCCAAGCCCATTCACGAGCTGGGGAACAGAGTGAGAAAAATCTGTAAGTGGGAAGGATCAAAGTGAGGACAGTGGCTGAGAGTGTGGCTAGAACATAGAATGTTGGAGGAGCAGTGTGACATAATATGGGAAAGCAGATGGAAGGCAGATTGTGGGAGGGCCTTCAATGGCAGGATAATCCTAGGATTTCACACTTTTCTTTATAAGTGATGAGGACCAACAGGACTCTAGGCTTTGACTAGAGAAGTGACATGATCAAAGGAATGTTAAGGAAACCTAGCCCAGAATCATTGGGGAGGAGCAATCGGGAGACTGGAGGCAGGGAAATCAGTTAGGCAGCTATTACAATAGCTTATTCAGAAAAATGAGGAGGGCCAGAACTTAAGGAGGGACTGTAGGAGTGGACAGCAAGGGCCCCAAGCTGTATCCTGGCAACTGAAACAACAAGCACTGGCAAAGAGCTACATGGAGAGGATGGACAGAGAAATGTCGATAAAAACCCAAGGTTATTGGGAAGATCACCGGAGACACTCTGTCCCCATTCCTCCTCCTCCTCCCTTTCTGTCACTATTTACCTCTATTTTTGTCCCTCCTTCCCTTAATCTCTCCTCCTGCTCTGCATCCCTTCCTTGTTCCCTTCTCATTATCCCTTTCTGTCCCCATCCCTCTTTCTGTTTCTCTGCTTTCCTGGCTTCATCTTTATACTTGTCTGTCTTCTTTCCTCTGTCTCCATCTCTCCACACCATACCTTGAGCTACTATCTCATCTTCTCCAATACTTCTCCATCTCATCACCTCTCCATTTTCGTTATGTATCACTTTACCTCCTCATCTTCCTCTTTTACCGAGCTTTAGCTCTGCATCTTTTCATGACTTGGATTGCCTTTTTCTGTCTCTGATGGTCCCTTTCTCCTTCCCCCATCTCTCTCTCTCTCTCTCTCTCCATTCTCATTTCTCTTCTCTACATCTCTGCTGCTCTCTCAGTATTTCTCCATCCCTTTCTCCATATCTCCATTTCGAGCTCCATCCCTTTGAAGCCTTTGGCTCTCCATGCCCCTTTCATGGGCTCTGGCCAACCCTGGCTCTCTTCATCTCTGTCTACATTAGCTCTCTGTGTTCCTCTCCCATGGTTAACCTGGAGAAGAGAGGACTTGGGGAGAAATGACAGCTATCCTCCAGTATGCGACACCATACCAGCTGGAGGGGGATTAGAGGTGGAAGAGTAAGTGGCAGTTATAGAGAGGCACAATGGGGGAGGGGGATATTAGAGGGAAAGTGTAAGAAGTTCTCTAGCAAGAATTGTCCCGAAGTGGCGTGCATTGCCTTGGGGGCATGGGAGGGTTCTTTAAGCAGGAGAGGGCTAAGGGATCATTTTCTGGGTATGTTGTAGGTGGTGGGCATTTTTATTTTGCCCACTTTTGAGGTCCCTTCTAACTCCGAGTTTCTAGGATCTCTGCCTTTCAGCCTCCGACTCTCCTGCTCTGTTTCCCACCGCTTTCTTTGCATCTGTCTCTGCCTCTTTCTCTTTCCATGCCTGTGTCCTTCAGCTCTCTCTTTTCATCCCCCTTTCTGGGTCTCTCCATCCCCTTCCCTTCATTCCTCTTTGCCTGCTTTCTCTGCATCCTATTTCCCCAGCTCCTCCAACCCTGTCTCCATCTTGGCGCCCTTCTCTCTGCTTTTTCTGGCCTTTCTCCAGGGGCTCTCGACTCCTCTCCCTCTCGCTTCATTCGTCTCTCCTGGCTGCCCTGGCCCTTCATCTCTACGTCCCTATGTCCACCCCTCTCGTTGCACCCCCCATCTCTCTCCACTCTCCTCACTGTCCCATTCCGCCCATCCTTTTCTGGCTCTCTCCATCTGTCCTTCCTACCCCTCTATTCCTGCCTCTGCAGCTCTTTCTCCCTCCACCTCCCCGCCCCCACCCCAACGCTTCCAAGGTGGTCTCCCTCGGCTCCCCCCATCCCCCGCCCCCCCCGAAAGGGTTAACTTTGGGGAAGGGCCCGGGAGTCCCCGGATGGTGATGTCAGCGGGCGAGAGAGAAAGGACGCGGTGGTGGCGGGGGGAGGCGGAGAGGAGGAGGAGGAGGAGGAGGAGGAGGAGGAGGAGGAGGAGGTGGAGGAGGAGGAGGAGGAGGAGGAGGAGGAGGAGGAGAGAGGGCGCAGGGGGGGGAGGGGGGGGGCCGTCGCCTGCAGCATCAGTCGCCCGGCACCTCAGACCCCCCCAGGCGGGGGAGGCCCAAGGGGGGGGGCGGGCGGGGACGGGCTGGGGAGGGGGGGGGCCCCATGGCCCCTCCTGGGGCCTGATCCCCCCGGGACAGCCCCCCCTCCCCCGGCTCCGCGGGCCCGGCCCCCTGGGGAGCCCCGGGGCGCAGGCGGGGGGTCGGGGGGCCCCGCCCGCCGCCGCCACCGGCCCCCGCCGCAGGGACAGGGACGGGGCATCAGGCCGGTCCCGAGGGGGAGGCGGCGGCGGGCGGGGGGCCGGGAGCAAGGCCGCCGCAGGGATGTCGGGGCCCAAGGAGACCGGCGGAGGCGGGGGGCCATCCTACCACCTCCCGCACCCTCACCCCCCGCAGCACGCCCAGTATGTGGGGCCCTACCGGCTGGAGAAGACGCTGGGCAAGGGACAGACAGGTGAGCGGGCCGGAGGCCGGCCTCCCCTGGGGCTGGACAGGGGTGGGGTGCTGACGGCCCCAGCAGCCCCGGCTCCCCAAATGAGCCAGAGGCTGGGGCCCGATCTGCTGCCCGCTAGGGCTGGCCATCGGCCTAGGCCCCCCCCGGCCCAGGGTGGGGCAGGGGCTGGGGGAGGACTGGGGGGGACCAACCGCCTGGGCTCCCCGAAGGTCACTGACGCAAGGCTGGGGCCCGGAGTCTGAAGGGGGGGGGGTGGGCAGCCCCTTCCATGTCTCCGCTGCCTGCTCCGGAGCCAGACCTGAAGGAGGGGACCCACCCAGAGCATCTGTTTGCCCCTTCCCCCCTCCCCAAAGATTCCCACGTCTGCTGTAGCCCCAGTCTAGGTTCCTGGCCCCTGGCCCCCCTCCACAACCATCCATGGGACTCCTTCCTGCACCTGCTTAGACCTTAGGGCGGAGGTTGGAGGGAAAGATGAGGGAACAGGGGATTGACTGGCCTGGGGAAGAGGGGAGCTGCCCACACAGGGCATCTTCAGAGAGGTGGGTCAGGGAGACCCAGGGGCAGAGCGCCAGAGGGGCAGAGGTAAAGGGGGCAGGGAAAGAGAGGGGTGGGGAGGCATGGGGCAGGCAGAGGAAGGGATGGGGAGGGATGGGAGCCGGATAGAGCCCATTTGGCTGGAGCTGGTTGAGAGAGAGAGAGAGAGGAAATTAATCTGGAGGGCTGAGGGATGGGGCAGAGATGGCTGGCAGGAGCTGGGCAAGGAAGAGGTGGTCCAGAAAGAAAAGGGGTTAGAGAGACATGAGTCTGGTAGAGAAGTGCCAAAGGACAGATGGGTTTGCTTAGAGACAGTCAGGCCATGGGTTGGTCAGGAAGAGACAGAACAGGGAAAGAGGCAGGAGAAGACAAGAGGGGGCAGGGATAGGATAGAACAGACAGGTCAGAGAGCATGGGAGGCAGGATAGCCAAGGGAGAGAACTTGTCAAGGTGCTTGCTGATTCTCCAACATGGCTTAGCCTGGGGGGGCTTGGAGTTCCCCCGCGACTCTCAGAATCTGGTGCTGTGGCTCATAGTGTCTGGTGGGCCTTCTAACTTGTACTATCCAAAAGAGCCCCCCTAGGACATCCCTGATAAGTGATTCTCCGATCTTTGCTTGAGGATATATGTGTATGTTGTATGTGTGGGTGTGGGTATGTAGGAGAAAGGAAGACCCGCTGCCTCAGGTGCCCCATCCCCCAGATGACATGGGTCAAAGGGGACAGTGCAACCTTGACTTGAATGGACAGAGGCAGAACGTATCCAGGATGGGGGGAGGGGGATGGTCCCTCTTTCCCCTCCCTGGGCCAGACCACACCCTGAGCATTGAGTTTAGAGCTGAGAGCCCCATTTTTGGAAGGACAGAGAGAAACTGGAGGGCATCTGGAGGAGGGCAGCCAGCATGGCAAAATGCTGGTATTGATCAGATGAGGGAACTTAGGTGTCCAGCCTGAACAAGAGAAGATGGAAGGGAAGATCTTCGTTAGCCTTGCCAGATCATAGAAGCCCCTATTTAGAGCCAGAAAGAATTGTAGACAACAATCATAGTCTTCAAGCCTTTGAAGGCAGGCAGGCAATCAACATTTCTTAAGCACCTACTGTTTATCAGTACTGTACTAGGAGGGATTGCCCTCACCCTGCCCAGATGCAACTAGAATAACCTACCTGAAGTTAGGCAAAGAAGCAAATATAGTCTTGATGTTGCTAGTGGTCCCACAATGCTCACAGAGTGCAGGGTCTCAAGTTAGCAAGCCCAGACTCAGACATTTACTGGTTGTATGACCTTGAACAAGTGTCTGCCTGCCTCAGTTTACCCAACTGGAAGAAGGTTTTAATAGCAGTATCCACCTCCCTAAGTTTGCTTTGAGGATCAAAAGAGATCATCTTTCTAAAATGCTTTGTAAATTCTGCGATGATGATGATGATGATGATGATTGATGTCATGGGAGAAAAAGTCTAACAACCTGGTTATGCCAAAATGGAATAGGATGTCTTGGGAGATTGTGGGGTCCCTGACCCCCTTCTCTTGGAAGTCTTCAACCACTCCTGAGGGATTCTGAAGAAAAAAAATAGTCATTGTTCTACTTTGTTTCTTCACCATCTTCATTTCCCCAATATATCTCTCTTCCCCTCACCTCCCTATGGAGTCATCCCTTGTAAGCAAGAAAACAAAATCAAGGAAACTCAGCAAAGTGAACTGGCAGAGAGGAGATCTATTTTGGGTGTGAACTGGTCTAGACAGTCTCTGAGATACCTTTTGGTTGGGGGATTCCTTGGGGTCAGGGATAAATATATCACAGGAGTGGTGGGCTAGGGAAGGGGAAGTGTAGGGGACAGGACCTAGCCAGGGTGGTAAGGTTGGGTGAATGAATCCCCTGCTCTTCGCTTCTCTCACTGGGTCTCATCCTTCCCACAGGTCTGGTCAAATTGGGCGTCCATTGCATCACTGGCCAGAAAGTGGCCATCAAAATCGTCAACCGGGAGAAACTGTCCGAATCGGTGCTGATGAAGGTGAGAGGGCCAGGGGCTGGGCTGGGGTGAATTCTGGGACTGGGGAACCTGGGATGACCTCCAAACTCCCACTTGTGCTCCCCAAAGGTGGAACGGGAGATTGCCATCCTCAAACTCATCGAGCATCCTCATGTCCTCAAACTCCACGACGTCTACGAGAACAAGAAATATTTGTAGGTATTTATAGACAGTCCCTGACCCTCCTCTCCCTTCCCCTCCTAGTCCCTGGTCCCATCCCACCACAGCTTTTGAAGGCTGAGGCAACTTAGGTGTCCCATTGAATGGGACCCAGTCCATGGGACACTCCCTCCTCCCCAGGGCCCTGAGGCTGCTCCTGGACCATCAAGTCCAGGTGATCTTCAAGATGAGGCCCACAGAGGCTGGGACTGACCCCTGAAGGTCTGCACTCCCTTCCTTGAGGGCCAGATGTTCAGGCCCCAGAGAATGGGCCTTTGTCCTGAGTCCTGAGGGTGACCCAGGGAGCAGCTGAACAGCAGGGGGAGGGGAACCTGACCCCCAAGATGAAGTGGAAAGTCAGACGCCCACAGAATTGGAAAGTTCCTTAAAAAGCATGATGTTCACTCCCCTTTTCCCCCTTTTACAGCTGAGGAAACTGAGGCACAGAGAGGGGAAAAGGCCTTGCTTCAAAGTTACCCTCCAGTTTACCTCCTCCTGGAGCAGCTGCTCCAACTCCCAGAAGCCCCTAGGATGGGAATTACAATTTTCCATCCAGGTCTCACCTTCCTCTCCAACACACACACACACACACACACACACACACACACACACACACACACACACACACACACTCTATTTCTAGACCTAAGGAATGGAAACAAATGTACACAGACAGTACAGTTATCACAGGGATTAGAGATGCTCGAGATGCACCCCACCAAGGCTACCACCTTTATATCCCAGAGAAATAAAATCCATATACCCAGGGCTTCAAGGATTGATGGGAGCCTCAGACGAATCAGGATCTTTTTTTTTTTTTGCAAAAGGGGTAGCTAGGTGGTGCAGTGGATAGAGTGCCAGCCTCAGGAGGTCCTGAGTTCAAATCTGGTCTCAGATTACCTAGCTATGTGACCTTGGGCAAGTCACTTAACCTCATTGCTTTGCAAAAGACCCCCTAAAACAAAACAAAAAAAAACAAAAAAAAAGGGCTCATGGGAGATGGGAACATCTATATACATTCCCCAGGGTTTGAAAGTGATTGGAACCTTTGTGCCTCAGAAGTAGGGAATTCAGTTTTCAGTGGGTGAGGGAGAGGGAGATGAGGAATGAGGCCAATATTCCAACCTCCCCTTCACACTAACAGTGGGAGCACCCCCTCCCTCCCCCTGCTCTTCCCCCTCCCTCCCCCTGCTCTTCCCAGGTACTTGGTTCTGGAACACGTGTCAGGGGGTGAGCTCTTTGACTATCTAGTGAAGAAGGGGCGACTCACCCCTAAAGAAGCCCGAAAATTCTTCCGCCAAATAGTGTCTGCCCTGGACTTCTGCCACAGCTACTCCATCTGGTGAGGGGACTGGGGTCCAGATGCCTTTGGCAGCTCAGATACTTGGGTGCCCAAGAAATTGGGGAGGGGGTACAGCACCCAGAGCAAAGTCCTTACATTCTCCTTTCCTGGCCTCAGTCATAGGGACCTGAAGCCGGAGAACCTGCTTCTGGATGAGGAGAACAACATTCGGATCGCAGACTTTGGCATGGCCTCCTTGCAGGTGGGAGACAGCCTCTTGGAGACAAGTTGTGGGTGAGTGTGAACCAGGGGGCACCCTGCCTCAGTCCCAAGGGTGGGAGGAAGGGAAGGCCTAGGGCTGGTGAGAGCCTCATGCTCTCTCCCCCTCAGGTCTCCCCATTACGCATGTCCAGAAGTTATCAAGGTGAGTGTTTGGGAGGCATTGGGGATCCAGGGAGGGAGGAGGGTCAGGGAGGAGGGAGAAGGGTTCAGGAATGAAGGAAAAACCTGTGTCCTTCCCAGGGGGAGAAGTATGATGGGCGACGAGCCGACATGTGGAGCTGTGGGGTTATCCTCTTTGCACTTCTAGTGGTAAGAACTGGCTGAGAAAGGGTAGGGACAAGAGGAGTCAGAGTTCTCCTGGTTCTGACTTTAGGGGGGGACCTTGGAAAAGTCCGGCCCAACCTGGGCTCTGTTTCCTCCTCAAACCGGTTGGGGATAGATTTCTGCAGGATCATCGACCAAGCTTTAAAAATATCTATTTTGATAACTGTATGTCAATATAATTGGTATTCTTTGTAATCCTATATTTTATTTTATTCATATAAAAGCATCATTCTGAGACAGGGCCATAGGCTGCGCCAAATTGCCAAAGGGAGAATAGGAAGAGAATTGGCATCTACTATGTGTCAGTCACTTGTTAAGGATTTTGCAAGTATTTTCTCATATGTCTGTGATACAAAAAAGGCCACCAGGTGGGGCTTGGATTCTGGAAATTTTGGATTCAAATTTTGCCTTGGACATTTGCCAGCTGTGTGGCTCTGGGCATGTCACTTAACCACCACCCACCTCAGTTTCCTTATTTGTCAAATGGGGGTAATGATAGTACCTACTTCCCAGAGTGGTTGTGAGAATCAAAATGAGATAATTTCTGTAACATACTTTGCAGACTTTTAAGTCTTAGATATTTGTGGTGTTATTCTTTTGGGGGGGGGGCGTTTCTAAGGCAATGGGGTTAAGTGACTTGCCCAAGGTCACACAGCTAGATTAAGTGTCTGAGGTTGGATGTGAACTCAGGTCCTCCTGACTCCAGGGCTGGTGTTCTGTCCACTGCACCACCCAGCCGCCCCGACGTTCTATTATTCTTAAGACTGGTCTAGGGGACTCTACTAGATCTTCCACTTCGAAATTCTAAGATCTGGTTCAGGTCACTCTTTTACCATGACACCTTGGTCAAGTCCCTTTCCATCGATGAATCTCAATAAAACAAAATATTATTCAGCCCTTACTGCTGTTCTAGGGTCTAAGAACAGGAGACAAAAATTGGAGGGTCCGGGTGCAGATGTGTGTGTATATGTGTAATTATATATAATAAATAGAAAATAGATAGTTGTAATTTCCTACCAGAGAGTAGAAGCTCTCTGAAGGGTAGGGACTGTTTCATTTTTGTAGGTATGGCCCTAGCATCATGAGTTGCCACGGCAGTTACTTGAAATGTGTTTGTCGTATTACTTGGAGGTGGGGAAGAAATCACCAAGTAGCAGATAGGTAGCTTAGCTAATCTGAAGAGGGGGTGAATACCAGTGAGTGGGGAGATTACATTTTAGGAAACCCCCCCAAAAAATCGTAAGAAAAAACTCAAAGATCCTGGGAGCATAAAATTGGAGTTGGAAGACCTTCAGGGGCCATTTAGTCCAACTCCTCCCCCCAATTTACAGATAAGGAAACTGAGGTTTATAGAAGTGACCCGTCCAAGTTCACATAGACTATAAGTGGCGGAGACAGAACTGAAGCATAGTTCAGTCAAGATAAGGTTTCCTAAAGGCAGAGACAAGGACAGGGGACATTTCTGGCATGGGTTTGTTTAAATACGCGGAGGTGGATGGCATGCCCGATCAAGGACTGATAGTCCTATTTGACTGGGACACAGAATGCATGGACATGATAATATGAAAGAAGACTCAAAATGAAATTTTGTGCTAGATGATAGAGAGCCTTGAATGTTGGGGTGAAGTGTTTGAATGTTGTCTCCGGAGAATAAAGGTTAACTGATGGCTTCTGGTCAGTGGAATGAGATGGTCAGCTGTGGAGCCCAGAGGAGATTCGTTTGGCAGTCACATGGTAGCTAGATTGGAGAGGAGAGGCACTGGAGGGAGGCAGGGAGGCCAATGAAAAGGCTTGCAGTAGTCAGGGGCAAGGCAATGAAAGCTTGAACCAGGAGAGTTGGCTGCATACATGAAGATGACACAGCTATGGAAAGAAAGAGAGGGAAGCTGAAGGGGACGAATTTAAGACAGTTGTTAAGGTGGTCCACTTTGGGTATGCTGAGGTTGAGAAGCTTGTGAAACATCCAAGTGGAAATGTCCTGCAGGCTGGTGGAGAACTGGGGCTTGAGCTCAGGAGAGTGACCGGGCCAGGACATCTAGGTATGGGAATCATCTGCATCGAGATAAGAACTGAAACCATGGAGCTGAAGAGGGTGGGGACACATGGGTGCCAGGCTGGTGCCCTGTCAGTTTCTTCATGAAGGGTTGACTTGGTCGATGATCTCGGTTGGTGATCTTGGTCGATGATCTCGGTTGGTGATCTTGGTCGATGATCTCGGTTGGTGATCTTGATTGGTGAGCTCGGTGGTGATCTCTGGGCTCAGCCCCACCCCCGACCCTATGACTTTGCTCACTGATTGCTAGCTACCGCGTGCGGGGTTCAGGTCCCCCCTCCCCAGGATGAGGTCTGCCCGCGTGACTCGAAGGCCCGGGAGGGTGGCCACCGGGAGCCCCCTGCGACTGGGGGCCCCGTCCCCCTCCCCGACGCGGCTCTGCTCCCCGCCAGGGGGCGCTGCCCTTCGACGACGACAACCTGCGGCAGCTGCTGGAGAAGGTGAAGCGCGGCGTGTTCCACATGCCCCACTTCATCCCCCCGGACTGCCAGAGCCTGCTGCGGGGCATGATCGAGGTGGAGCCCGAGAAGAGGCTCAGCGTGAGTCCGCGGCCCCCACCACCGCGGGGGGAGGGGTCGTAGTGGGAGGAGCCCCTTGTCCCCCCCCTCACCGGCTTCCCTTCCTCCCCGCAGCTGGAGCAGATTCAGAAACACCCCTGGTACCTGTGAGTCTGGGCTGGGAGAGGGCAGGACTGGGGGGGGGCGGGGGGGGCGCGGGGGGAGGACTCCTGACCCCCCCATCCCCCCCCAGGGGCGGCAAGCCGGAGCCCGAGCCCCGCCTGGAGCCGGCCCCGGGGCGCCGCGTGGCCATGCGCAGCCTGCCGTCGGGCGGGGAGCTGGACCCCGACGTCCTGGAGAGCATGGCCTCCCTGGGCTGCTTCCGCGACCTGGAGCGGCTGCACCGGGAGCTGCGCAGCGAGGAGTGAGCGCAGGCCCGCCCCGGGCCGCCCCGCCCCAGCCCCGAGCCCCTGAGGGGTGTCGAGGACCCGCGGGCGGGCGGGCGGGCGGAGCCGGGAGGGCGGCAGACCCAGCCAGCCCCGGGGGGCCTGGCGGGCAGGGGCGGGGGGGGGCGGGCCGGCTGGAGCCCCCTCCCCGCTGGTAACCCTCAGCCCCTCTGCCCGGCCTCAGGGAGAACCAGGAGAAGATGATCTACTACCTGCTTCTGGACCGCAAGGAGAGATACCCAAGCTGTGAGGACGAGGACCTGCCGCCCAGGAACGATGCGGGTGAGGGAGCGGCGCGGGGCGGGGGCGGGCCTCGGGGTCCCCGCCCAGCGCCCGGGGAGGCCGGCGGGCGCCAGGGTCCATCAGCAGCTGGGCTGCTCCCTCTGCCTCCCCTGCAGACCCTCCGAGAAAGCGGGTGGACTCCCCCATGCTGAGCCGCCACGGGAAGAGGCGGCCCGAACGCAAGTCTATGGAAGTCCTGAGCATCACCGATGCGGGCGGTGGCGGCGGGGGCTCCCCTGTGCCCACACGCAGAGCCCTGGAGATGGCCCAGCACAGCCAGAGGTGGGGCACGCTCCCCGCCCCCAGCCCCCGCCCCCACTCCCGGGCCTTAGCCCGGCCCCTCCTGGGCTCCCTGCGGTCAGCCCGGGCTAGGCCGGGAAGACCGGCCTGGGCGCTGGCTCATGGCCCTTGCTCTCTAAGCACCCTTCCCCAGTTTCCTTCCCTGACCCCCTTGCTCCTGCTCTTTCCCCGTTCCTCCCTGAAATACAGATCCCGAAGCGTCAGCGGTGCCTCCACCGGACTCTCTTCCAGTCCACTGAGCAGCCCCAGGGTGAGGCCGGGAGACCCTCACGGGGTGGGGAGTGCACCGCTCTGGACAAGGCCCTTTTTGTTTTCACTGGGCTGGTACTCCGGGCCTCGTGGGACCTGGGGCTCACAGGGGGCAGGGGAGGGAAGGTCAACCATGGGACCAGAAGTCCCAGAATCCTTGTGGCCCGGAATCCGGGCCCTGGGGACTCAGGGCCGCAGGCTGCTCATCGGGTGGTGGTTGCTTGCTGTCCCTGGCACCCAGACCCCAGTAAGAGCATGGTGACTGCCTGCCTGCCCGCCTCCCTCTAGCCAGTCTTGTGTCTCCCTTCCTGGCAGAGTCCAGTCTTCTCCTTCTCTCCAGAGCCTGGGGCCAGTCCTGGGGAAGAGGCCCGGGCCGGAAGCTGCACCTCACCAACGTCCAAGACCCAGACGCTGCCATCTCGGGGTCCCCGGGGAGGGGGTACAGGGGAGCAGCCGCCACCCCCTAGCGCTCGCTCCACACCCCTGCCTGGATCCCCTCGCACATCTCCAGGAGCTGCGACACCCCCTCCCTGTTCTCCACGGGCCAGCCCCACTGGCACACCGGGGGCCACCCCACCTCCTAGTCCTGGGGCTGGTGGGGGTGTGGGGGGTGCTGCTTGGAGGAGTCGCCTCAACTCCATCCGTAACAGCTTCCTTGGCTCCCCCCGATTCCACCGGCGCAAGATGCAGGGTGAGTAGCCTGGGGCCCCCCAGGGTGGGTAGGGGCCTCGACACATTGAATGCACTGAGGTGGAGTCAGATGGGAGTCAGGAGAACATGGTCCCCAGGACACAGGACCTTGGACTGAGCTGTACCCCTCTCTCTCCCTCTTTTTTCTTTGTCTCTCTTCTTCTCTTCCTCTCCCTTCCTCTCCCTTTCTCTCTTCTGTCTCTGTGTCTCTGTCTGTGTCTGTCTGTCTGTCTGTCTGTCTGTCTGTCTCTCTCTCTCTCTCTCTCTCTCTCTCTGTCTCTGTCCCCCCCCCCCTTCTCTCCATAGTTCCCACAGCAGAGGAGATGTCCAGCTTGACACCAGAGTCATCCCCAGAGTGAGTCATGCTCTGATGTGGGAAGGAAGGTGGGGCATCGCACTCTGGGCCCCCCAAGACTCTGACCTGGCTTTGACCTTGTTCTTAAGGGGAGGGGGGATGGGTCTCAGCTTCTCCTGCTACAAGATAAGATCCTGTGATTGTTGTGTGATGTGAAGCAAGACTCCTTCCAGCTTGGGGCCTCAGTTTCCCCTCTGTAAAGGGGGGGGGCTTGGGAATCTCTGAAATTCTTTCTGGCTCCTACCCTGTAGGATGAGCTAAGGCTCCTCCCCTCTGGCCCACCACACCAAAGCAGTGATTACCTAATCTCCTAACCAGTCAGAGATGGCCGGCTCTGTCCCAGAATGGCCCCACTCCCCACCCTGGGCCTCACTTTCTTCTCTTCAGGGTGGGGACTGTACTCCTTCAACACCCCCCAGACCCCCCCCTTTTCCTCTTGCCGAATGAAGCCCCATGAGCTCCCCCTTGCTGCTCTGAAGCCCGTGATGCTGTGCCCTGGTTGGCCCCGTGGGCCTGTGGCCTCACTTTTCCCCATCCGCGGAATGGGCTGAGCGCCTCTCCCTCCCACCCTAGGCTGGCCAAACGGTCCTGGTTCGGAAACTTCATCTCCCTGGACAAAGATGAGCAGATCTTCCTGGTGCTGAAGAACAAAGCGCTCAGCAGTATCAAGGCCGACATTGTCCACGCCTTCCTGTCGGTGTGTGCTCCTGGGCTTGGGGCGCCCAGCTCCTCTCTCCCTTAGGCCCATTCCCATCTAGCTAGATCGCTGGGGCTCAGGGCTGGAAGTTGCCCCGGAAGCTGGTAGGCCAGCTGCCCCCTTCTACGGATGAGGAAACTGAGGAACGAGAAGATGGTCCCCTCCTTAGACCCCCAAAAAGCTGAGGCCCCCAGACTGCCCTCCACCTCACAACATACCCTTGGGTCATAAATGCCTTCCTACTTCCCACACACCTAAGGAAATTTATTTTTAAATTTTTATTTAAGGCAATGGGGTTAAGTGACTTGCCCAAGGTCACACAATTAGGTAATCATTAAGTGTCTGAGGCTGGATTTGAACTCAGGTCCTCCTGACTCCAGGGCCAGTGTCCATCCACTGCGCCATCTAGCTGCCCCCGAAGGAGAGATCCTACCCCTTAGGAAAGCTCCCTCATCCCATATTCTGGGCCAGGGGGTGGGTGGGGGAGTATTGGCAGGGGGAACTATAACTCCCATTCTACACCAGGGCCACCTGCCTTCTCACTAGCTGAGTCTCTGGCCCAAACGCCTGATGGGAGTTGTAGGATTTAAGCCAGAAATTACGCTACTTCCAAAAACTCTACTATGGGAGGAAGGAATGGGGAGGGCTGTGGAGTGGAGGACAAGGGTAAGGTCCCTGTAGGACCGCCAGGTGGCGCCACAGTGCAGCGTCCATCCTGGGGTCCGAAGACTCCCCCGTCTTGAGTTCAAATCTGGCCTCGGCCACTCACTGGGTGACCCTGGACAAGTCACTTCACCCTGTTGGTCTCAGTTTCTTCACCTGTAAAGTGAGCTGGAGAAGCACATGAAGTACCCCTCCTTTCCAAAATGGGGTCTTGGAGAGTGGGTCACTACTGAACAGCCACAAGAGGGTGGTCACTGGTCTTCCCCAGGGAGAGCTAGGCCATTTGGTGGTGGGGGCTGTTGGGAAGCCTGGGCTGGGGCTATAGGATGCTGGGCGCCTTCACCCCAGGGCTTCCTGCTAATTCCTAGACTGCCTTGGGATTCTTGGTCCCTCCCAGGGGGGTGGAATGACTGTGGACCCAGACTCCAGGGGGACCCCCAAATGCTCCAGCTCATTGGCCAGTCCTGCAGCTCTGTATCTGCTTCGGGAGGGTTTGTGGTCTGCTGAGCCAGAAATGGCCACGGGGCTGTGGGGGGGTGATGGGAACTCAGGGAGTGGGAGGCCCTAATTCAGTGGCCTACAAGGTCTGGATGGTGTCTAGGGTCCAAGGGGGTAAGTGCCACAGCCTCTAGTGTGTCCTGCCCACTGGCCTTAGCACTAGCGCCATAGTCTGCTGGGTTCTAGGGCCACTGGGGCCCATCCTCTCCAATGATGGGGTGGTTCATAAATGTTCCCTCCCTCCCTCCCAATTCAGATCCCCAGCCTGAGCCACAGTGTGCTGTCCCAGACCAGCTTCCGGGCCGAATATAAGACCAGCGGCGGCCCCTCTGTCTTCCAAAAACCTGTCCGCTTCCAGGTTGACATCAGCTCATCTGAAGGCCCCGAGCCCCCTCCCAGGCGGCGGGAACGGGACGGCAGTGGGGTCTACTCAGTCACCTTTACACTCATTGCTGGTGGGTACCTTGACCCGCTGGGCCCTTGGTGGCACAGAGAGGCTCATCCTTCTAAGCCTCTGGGCTTGTGGCATACCCGGGGGTGACAGAGGGCTGCCCAGTGCCCTGACCCAAGCAGACTAGTGGGAGGAGGCCACACTTCCCTTTTGGCTCTTGCCTGGCTCACGTCGAAGGCCTCTGCCGCCCCTTGTAGGTCCCAGCCGTCGGTTCAAACGTGTGGTGGAGACGATCCAGGCCCAGCTTCTGAGTACCCACGACCAGCCGTCGGTACAAGCCCTGGCAGGTGAGGGAGCCCAGGCCGAGGCTCTGGAGGAAGTGGGGGAGAGCATGGTGGCAGTGCTGCCTTGGCCAACAGGGCTTGCCCCTTGGTGTGGAGGGGATTGGGGGCATGAACAGGCTTTGGTCCTATTGAGGTGGGCTAGAGGAAGTAGGGCCCTGCCATATTCTGGCGCTGGTAGGCAGTTTGACTTCCAAAGGGCAGAACATTCTAGAGCACACCCTTCCCTACCATATGGCACCCAAGGTCTGGGATGTGGGAGAGTGGCGGAAGGCAGTGGAGCCCCCCTTCCCAGATTCATCAGGACCTGTTGCCTCCAAGGGGCTAGGGTCCCAGGGAAGTCTCCCTAGAGATGCTGGCTAGGTCTTAGGCTTCCATAGCAACCAAGGGCTTAGGGGGTGTCCCCAGAGGCCTGCCCAGCTGTCTTAGCTACCAGGGCAGCCCCTCTTGGGAGGACCAGAACTCCCTAGAAACTGTCGCTAGGCGATGACAGTGCCTTAGCAACCGTAACAGAAGTGGGTAATGCCTCTATGGGCCGGTGTTGGGGGGGAACCTCCCTAGAGACTGTTGCTAGGCAATACCAGCCGCTTAGCAACCCCCATTCTAAGGTGAGGCGGCCCCTTTTGGGAGCACCTCACCCTCAGCCAGGGTTCAGCCTCAGCCTCCCTGCTGTGATTCCAAGGATGCTTGGGCCTGGGGGGGGGGGGGGGGGCAGCATCCTGATGCACCAAGGTGAAACAAGGAACAGGCCCTGCCCTCAGGGAGCTCATAATCTCACTCTGGGTCTCCGGGGAGCAGGACTCCCAGGAAAAGTGTGGTCTGCCATCCCGGTCACCCCAGAGCTCTTCTTAGCAGCTACCTAGTGGGGTCAAAGGTTGACCTAGAGGGGACCCCCTTTACTGTGGGAGGGTCCACTCACCGTCTCCTTCTCTCTTCCCATCAATATGCCGGCAGATGAGAAGAACGGGACCCAGCCAAGGTCCCCTGCCAGCACCCCTCCCCGGGGGCTGCAGGCCCCACCAGGCCGGTCCGAGCCCCCCGAGCTGGGCGGCTCCCCTCGGCGTGGGCCACCCCCCAAGGACAGGAAGCTGCTGGCGGCCAGTGGGAGTCCCCAGCCCTGATCTCCATCCCCCTTTCCCTCCTACATCCTGGTCCCCAGTCCCCGGTCCCCAGTCCCTCCCCTCGGGGGTCACTCTGGCCACAGATTACCCCATCGTCCCCACCTTCCCATCAACCAACCCCCACAACTGTGAAGCTGTAAATACGGCCAGGGCATGGGGTGGGGGGCCCGGGGGTCCAGTGACCCTCAAAGGGAAGGGGTGACTGGACTGGGCGGGGTGGGGTGGGGTGGGGAGCCATTTCTATTTTATTTATGATTAATTTATTTATTTATCTATGGGGAGGGGGAGGGGAGGGGATGTGGGTGGATTAGCCAATGGGACGGGGGCAGGGGGGCCCTCGTCTCTATTTCCCCAGCCCCCCCCTCTCCTTGTCTCTCCTCTTCTGTCCCCCCCCCCCCCGCCCCTGCGCTCTGTACGGATTTGCTCTCGCGAAATGAAAAGTTCAATTTTCGCGCCTTCCGTCTTCTGTCTCTTGCCGCCTTCTTCAGACTTCCAGCACTGTGGCTCCCCAGGGTTCCTGAGTACCCCAGGGCTCCTTCCCCTGGGATCTCCTGATAGCCATGCCCACCCTTCTCCCTTCCCCCAAGCCAGGGGAACTGGAGAGTTTGGGGGAGGGGGGCAGAGGGGCAACCATGTCAGGCCAGACAGATGTGGCCAGGGTCAGAGGTTACAAGCCCTTCCCTAGGAGAGGAGAAAGTGCCGTGACTGCTACCTGTCGTCTGTGGCCCAGACTCAGGTCAGAGGTCAGTGAGCTGAGGGCCGGAGTCCGAGGAGGAGCCGGGGTCGAACTGGCATCAACGGTCCCCCTGGATGGGAACCGTGGCAGGGGGAGCACTAGAGGGAGGCCAGGTGAGCAGCACTCGGGGGGCAGGAGGTGGGCCTGCTCCTCAGGCTTATGGCGAAGCCGCTCAGGTGGGAGAAGTCCACGGCCAGGAGGCCGAAGAGGGTGAAGAGAAGCATGGCGATGGACCACTCGCAGACGGCCGCCGCGGAGCGGAGGGGCCACAGGTGCAGGACTACCACTGAGTGCTCAGGTCAAGGATCACAGACAGGCATGGTGCCAGCTGCTCTCCCTGGCCTGGGGTGATGCGCCAGCCACCACCCACTCCCCAGATTCCCTACAGAACACCTGGGTTGGCAAGATGGTCGAGACAGAGATGTTCATCTCACTCCTGACAGCCAGGGCCCAAGCCTGCCCTGCTTTTACAAGGGAGGGGCAGAGCAGACAGACAAGAGCCCCCCCCCCATGGAACCTCAGGTTTTCCCTGCCCCAAATGCCTCTGAGGCAGCTGGGTGTCCGACCCAGACCCTCTCCTTAGCTGGGAATGCCTCTGGTCAGAGATCACTTAGTCCTGACTTGCCATCGGCTCCTGAGCCCTAGTCTCCCTGTCCGTGAAATGGACGGGTGAAGAACAACTGGTTGGGTCAGAGGATAGAGCACTGGCCCTGAAGTCAGGAGGATTTGAGTTCAAATCCGGCCTCAGATGCTTAATAATTGCCTAGCCATGTGATCTTGGGCAAGCCACTTAACCCCATTGCCTTAAATAAATAAAATTAAAGGGGGGGGGCTAGGTGGTGCAGTGGATAAAGCATGGGCCCTGGAGTCAGGTGTACCTGGGTTCAAATCTGGCCTCAGACACTTAATAATTACCTAGCCATGTGACCTTGGGCAAGTCACTTAACCCCATTTGCCTTGCAAAAAACTAAAAAAAAAAGAAATTAAATTAAAAAAGAAATGGGCAGTTGAGGGGTGCCAGGTCTGGCTTCCGGGGGCCCCTCCCCACCTTCATGCAGAGGATACTGGTCACCATGAGCACTGTGCAGAGGCCACAGAGCAGCAGCCGCAGGGGCTCGATCCAGGGGGCCCCTGGCTGGCCCTGGGGCTTGGCCAGGTGAAGCAGGACCAGCTGGTTCCAGAAGTAGGCCACCCCCACCACAAAGGCCAAGAAGGATCCAACCAGATGTGTGGAGTGCTCATTGGTTTGCTGAGGGGAGGAGGGAGAGACCTGGCAGGTCAGAGGCCTGGCTTCTGGGGGCTGGGGTGGGAGAGTGAGGGACAGACCAACTAGAGGGGCCTAGGGGCCTCGGGGGCGAGCTCAGAACCAGTCCTGGGTTAGCATCTTGGATGTGGACCATCTTAGGGGAGCAACATGGGGAAGACCCTCCGTGCCCTCTCTGTACCTCTGAAAATGAGGGGGGTGGGGTAGGAGGATGACCAAGGACTCAGGAAGCTATGAAGCCATTGACCCAGTCAGTGACCAAGACTATCCTGTCCAAGGGTCGGGCCTGGAGTGGGCCTCCACAGACTCTAGAAATGGAAACTGTTAGACTAAGCATCCCTAGGATCCTGGGAGAGGGCCAGCTCTATGGAGGGGAATAAAGTCTTCAGGGGGGAGGGGGGTGGCTGGTGTCCTCCACGCTAGCCCTTGCCTTCTCTGTCCTCAGTTTCCATTTCTGGTAAAAGGGACGGGGGCAAGTTTCCTTGAACTTCCCTCCTCCCTGTCACCCAAGAGGGAAGTTGGACCTCAGACTCCATCCCAGAAGTCTGTAGCTCCAGGGACGGTTAGAATGTGTGGCTGAAGATCCCTAGCGGGGGTGGGGGTGGGGGTGGGGTCCTCACCTGGAAGTTACCCACGATAGAGGCCCCCAACGCACAGAGGAGCCCCATTCCCAGACACAGCTGATTGGGAAACTTGGGGATTCCCCATTCCCGGAGCTGGAGATAGCGGAGGATGCAGATCCAGGCCACTTGAGAGGGAGAAGGGGAGTGTGTGGGTGCAGGGGCTCCCAAGAGTCCACGGACCCCAGAGGGGGTATAGCCAGGAGCTAGGGTCCCTGGGTTACTGAGGGGATCAGGGACTGGCTCACAAAATCCTGGGGCTGGCTGGACAGGAGGAGCCAGGGGGCATGCTTCCCAGAAACCCAGCCCGGGGCTGCCAGGCCTGCCAAGACCCTGCCCTCCAGGCTCCTCCAGGTTGCCTACATTTCAGATGTCAGGGTCCCCTCAGTCCCCCAAGCCCCCATCATCACAGTGAACCAACCATGCATTTTGCCTATTATCTATTTTGTATATCTTCATGCATGTATATCGACATACATGTATTCACATACATACACATATAAATTCTCTGTGTGTATATAGACACGGGGGGCAAGGTTACTTACCCATGGCGGCCCCCACATTCAAAAACTGGCTGAATATACAGCTCTGAGGAGGAAAAGACCCACAGAGGCTAGAGGTGGGAAAAGAAAGAAGGGGGGTCAGACCTGTCCCCTCCCCTGCCCCCCCTCCCCCTTCAGCAGACTCCCCCATACCTGATGTAAGGAAAGCCATCTGTGAGGTTCACAGATTTGTTGGACACAGCCAAAGCAAAGCTGGAGGGGGGGGCGGGAAGAGCAGGGCCTGGTCCTCTGGAGCCGGGTCCCTCCCTCCCCAGGAATTCCCACCTTTCCCCCATACATCCGGGTACCAAGGACCTGTGCAGGGGAACTGGCCAGCTCAGGCCCCAAGACCACTCAGAGACCGAGGCTTGGGGCTTCCAATCTCCATGCATCCATGCATCCATGCATCCATCCGGCCAGCCCTTCCGAGGGGTCCCTGCTCCCTCCCCCTGCCCTTCTGCCCCAGGCCTCAACCCTCACTCAGCTCCAAGTGACTCACATTGTCCAGACCCCAACCATAGCCCACACCGCCAGGAAGATTGGGAGCACGGCCAGGTAACCCCACATCCCCAGGGGGCCACCTGTGGGGAAGGAGCAAAGAAAGGGCCCCTCATCAGGGGCAGAGTGGAGAGGCCCAGCCTGGCCCAGGTGCAGGGGATTGGGGAGAGGGCAGGGAGAAGGGAGGGGGGTAGGGCTGGGGGGGTCCTGCTCCATCCTAGGGAACCCTAGGCCAGGCTCTTCCCAGAAACAGCCCAGGGCTGCTGGGCCTGCCAAGTCCCTGCCCCCCCACCTCCCCTCCAGTCTCCTCCAGGTTGCCCCCATTTCAGATTCCAGGGTCCCCTCAGTCCCCCATCATCACCATGAACCATGCATTTTGCCTAATTCTATTTCTGAAACACAGGTGGTTGGAAATTCAATTTTCACCTGGAGCCTTTTTTTAATCAACTTAAACAAATGACCCTCTGTAAAGGGCCCAGATCCAATGAAACCTGCCGGCTTTGGTGGAGGGGGGGGGCATATTGTGTGAAGCTCATTTGGCCCATCTGATAGAGCCTCAAGGTCCTGAGTCAGGGAGGGGGTCTTTTCTGAAGGGCCTGACACCATTGACAATGATCCTTCTGCCCTTGATGGACAAGACTCGAAACACATCAGGACCCTCGAGTCTCCACTCCCCAAGACCCTGGCCCCCCGAAGCCCTCCCAGACCTGCCCTTCTCCTTTTTAGGGGCCCAGGCATCCAGCTTCCAGGGCTCCTATGGGGGGGCTCCTCTAGCAGCCCCAACTTATTTCCTTGCCAGCTGCTGCCCTTCAGGGAAGGACTCCAATGTGCCATTGCCCAAGCCTTACCAGGGTGTGGCTTCCCAATATTCCTCAGGGGTCCCAAAGCCAAGTGACCCTCCAGCTCACCTCCTTTCCCTGGGAGTGACTCTTAGGCGCTGGGGGGAGAAGGGCAGTCCCAGGCGATCAGACCCTCTCTAGGCTTCCCTCCTTCCCTTTCCTTCCTCCACTTGGAGTTCCCCTCTCAGGGTGTGGCTGGGAGCAGGACCTTGGGGCTGACATCCCCAACCTAAAAATCCTTCCCAGCTGGTAAAGAAACTTCCTCCTTTCTCAGCAGCTTCCTCCCCCTCAAACCCTCTTAGCCAACATTTTCTCAATTCAGCCCCAAGCCTCTGAAAGAGGGCACCCCTAGCTCTCCACCTTCCCCAACCTCCCCTAAGGGAGCCCGGGGTGGTCAGGCTCAGGGGCATGGGGTGGTGAGGCCTGAACACTGCAGGGGAAGCAAGAACACTCCCAATGACCTTGGTGGGGAGGGCTCTGACATTTTACAGACAAGCAGCTGAAGGACTGACAGCCTAAGCACTTTCTCCTCCTCCATGCTGAGAGGCCTGGGGAAGGGCAGGCATGGGGGGGGGGGTGCAGGACTTGGAGGCCACCAGGGATGGAAAGGAGGACAAAGGAAAAGAGGGGAGTGGGGAAGGAGGAGGGAAAAGGGAGGAGAGGATGAATAGAGAAATGGATATAATCAGTGATGGAGAGAGAGGAGAGGGAGGGAGAAGGGGAGGGAAATGGGCGAGGGGAGAGGGGAAGGAGGAGAGGAGAGGGTTGGATGAATGAGGAAAAGAATAGATAACCAGGGATGGGGAGAGGGAGGGAGGGGGAGGGGGAGAAGAGGAGGGGGAGGGGATAAAGGAGGGAGAAAGCAAGAGAGGGATGCATGAGGAAAGGATAGTGATGCCAAGAGAGAGGAAGGAGGGAGAAAAAGAGGGGATGGGGAGGAAGGAGGGAAGGGGGGTGAAGGAGGAAATGGATATATGATGATGTTTGTCCTTCATCCTCAAAGAAGACAATGATATGAGGAAGGTGAAACCATGACAAACATGTGAATTGGATTTGGGGGAGGGGCTATGCTAAGTCACCAGCCCCACCTTTTGGATCCAGCGGCCAGATGTGAATCAGGACAACTGGAGATGGCCCTGGATGCGAAGCAGAGTTAAGTGACTTATCCCAGGTCATACAGCTAGTGTCAAGTGTCTGAGGCCAGATTTGAACTACTATCCTGACTCCAAGGCCAGTACTCTAGTGATAGAGAAGGAAAGGGAAGAGGGAAGAAAGGGGGGATAGAGAAGGGAGGCATCAAGGAAAGGAGCATGAGCTCCTGAACAGGAGAGGAATGAGGACAGAGAAGCGGCTGATGGTCTAGGGAAAGAACTGGATGGGTGTTGATGGTGTAGGTCCTGAGGAACAGGTCAGAGGGTGTCGTGGTCACGGAGAAAGAGGAACGTGAGCCCAGGCCTGGCAGAAGAAGGGGGAAGGGGAAAGGAGATGGGAACAGAGCCCATGTTGAAGGGGCTGCCTCCAGCTGGTCTCCAGTGGAGGCCAGGGGCTGAATCCCAGGCCTTTGGCCACTTCCTTCTCTGAGAGCTCAGGGAAAGAACTTCTCTGCTTTGGGCCTCAGTTTCCTTCTGGATGTTGGACCCCCTTTGGCCTTGGGAGGTTGCTAGGGGCTGGGCATGGGACATGGACAGTCAGTGGAGGTGGGCTTTCCTTCCAAACCAGAGAAGCAGCCATCCCACCTCCAGGGCCTGCTGTTATACTTACTGTTTAGCCTCAGACAAGTCTCTTCACCTCTGGGCCTGACTTTGCTCAGCTGTCAAATGAGGGCTGCAAGCAGACAGTGGCTGAGATCTGAAGATCTGGGATCCAGGCCTGTATCCACATTAGTTGTGGGCACCAGATCTAGGAGCCCTCTGCCCTTAAGGGCCCCAAGGACGAGTCAGGGTGTGGGTCTGGCTCACTGGAAGAGGCAATGAGTGGGCCGCCCATCAGGAAGGAGGCTTCTGGGCAGTAGGGGAGGCCTGGCTAGAGGACTGAAGCCAGAGACCCAGGCCTGAGAGAAAAGACAAGAAGAGAGCCAGATCAGGAGGGAAACAGATACAGGCTGAGCTGGAGGTGCAGGAGGTGGGACTGCTGCCAGGAGATGAGATCTGCCCAGAGGGAGACAGGACACACACATAGACACACACAGAGACAGACACACACACAGACACACAGACACACACACACACACCCTAGCAGGAAGGAATAAGAACCAAAAATTTTGCCTCAAAACCTTAAGGTGGACACCATTTCAGAAAAAGATCACATTTCAATTGGGAAAGAGTTGATCTTTTATGTGAAAACAGAATTAAAAAATTAATTTTTTTAAGGCAATGGAGTTAAGTGACTTGCCCAGGGTCACACAGCTAGGTAATTATTAGGTGTTTGAGATCACATTTGAGCTCAGGTCCTCCTGACTCTAGGGCTGGAGTTCTATCCACTGCCACCTAGCTACCCCAACAACAAAATTATTAACCACCTTTGGGTGGCCTCCAAGGAAGGCTGGTATCTCTACCCAAAATTGCTCCTCAAAGCCCATCGGCCTTGTCCAATACTATCTTGTCTCTTCTTGGCAGGACAAGCCTCCTGGCATCCTGGTCATTGTTCTCCTGGGTTTGGAATGAACATAGGGGCAGAGACCCACAAATCTTAACTTCTCTTTTTAAAAAAATTTTCTTTAAGGCAATGGGGTTAAGTGACTTGCCCAAGGCCACATAGCTAAGCAATTAAGTGTCTGAGGCAGAATTTGAACTCAGGTCCTCCGGACTCCAGGGTTGGTGCTTTATCCACTGTGCCACCTAGCCACCCCAGAGTCTTAACTTCTCACTAGGTTGGCAAGGTGACCCATATGAAGTCTGAGGATTCTATAAAGAAATCAATCTTTTTAACCAGGATTTTAGTTCTGATAATTGAATATTTTGACAATAACACACACACACACACACACACACACACACACACACGCAGGCCCAGACACCCACACACATACATACACACCAACACACAAATACAGACACACACAGACACAGATACATACAAACACAGACAGATACAGGCATATCCACACAAACACATAGAAACACAGGCACACACACAAATACTGACACACAAATACACGGAGACACACACACAAACACACAAGATGACTTTTTTGTATAGGAGGCCTTCCTCCCCTGTGGTCCCAGCTGGTCCCCCTAAGATTACCTTGTTTCTCTTCCATTTGTACCTTGTATCTATGTCTATTTGTACATTGTTTCCCCCTTTTAGAATATACCTACAATCAAATCAACAAACACTTTAGGCCCTAGTATTTGCCAGCTTAGTACTGAGGATACAAAGACAGCCAAAAAAAAAAAAAAAAAAAGAAAAGTGTTCTCTAGTTCTCAAGGAACTGGAGAAGACAACAGGGAAAGGACCTCGCAAAGACAAAATAAAGCCAAGATAATGTGGGGTCAAAGGGCAATCAAATTATGCATACCCTTGATCCAATACCAGTCATATTCCAATCCTAAAGAGATCTCAAGAAAGGGTAAAAAAACCCATCTATACAAAATATTTATAGAGGAAAAGAATTGAAAACTGAAGGGATTAATGATAAAATAAACTTTCAGGCAGAACTGGTCCTAAACACAAGGGACGGTATTAATTTTTTCCTACTCAATAAAATTTTAATATTTTTCCCAGTTGGGGAATGATTGAATAAACTGCGTTTTATGAATGTGATGGAATACTACTGTTCTGTAAGAAATCATGAGTGGGGGCGGCTAGGTGGAACAGTGGATAAAGCACCAACCCTGGAGTCAGGAGGACCTGAGTTCAAATCTGGCCTCAGACACTTAATAATTAGCTAGCTGTGTGGCCTTGGGCAAGCCACTTAACCCCACTGCCTTGCAAAAAAAAAAAACTAAAAGAAAAAGAAAAAAGAATGAAATAATGAGCAACTGGACTTCTAGAAAAACCTGGAAAGACCTCCATGAACTGATGCTGAGGGGAGTGAGCAGAAGAACCAGAACACTGTACACATTAACAGCCACATCAGATGATGAGCAACTATGATGGACAATAATCAAAAACAATTCAAAAGGACTTGTGATGAAAAATACCATCCACAACCAAAGAACTATGGAGTCTGAATGCAGACCAAAGCTTACTATTTTCAATTTGTTTGACATTTTTTTCCCCTTCTCATGTTTTTTTCCCTCTTCTTTTTGTTCTGATCCTTTTTTTCCCACAGCATGATCAATAAGGAAATATGTTTTACAGAATCATAAATGTATAACCTATGTTAGATTGCTGTCAGGAGGAGGGAGAAAAACATGAAACTCCAAATCTTACAAAAAATGATTGTTGGAAACTATCTTTGCATGTAGTTGTAAAAATAAATTAGTAAAAAAAAGATAAATGTTGAAAACTATATAATTGGAAAAAATAAAACATTAAAAAAAAGATAACATGTGGGTGGTCTCCTAGGGGAAGCTCAAGAATAAAGGAGAGGGAAATGAAGTTTTTTGTAAAAGGTGAGACTTGAAGACATCCAGGAGAGAGACCTTCAGGGGGACCAAAGTGAGTGGGCATAACATAGATGAAGATCCAGCAAAGGGAAAAGAGAAAGAACAGAGGTCAGGAGGCAAAGCAGAAGAGGTCAAGGTCACAGAAACCTAGAGAGAAGGGAGCATCGATGCAGTGATGGGTTGATGGACAGCACCCAAGGCTTCTGACAGAGTCCAGAGAAAGAAGATTGAGAAAAGACCTTTGGATTTGTCAATTGGCTCCAGACCCAAGGGGAATCCTGACAAGATTGAGGGAGGGGCATGGGGGCTGGGAAAGGACAGCCCATGCTGGAAAGGGTGGCCAGGGAGGCTGGGTCAAAGGGAGGGAGCCAGGGCTAAGAGAAACCTGGAAAATAGGAGAAAGTCTAAAGTGGCATAGAACCTCTTTTAAGGAAATGGATTGAGAGTAATCACCAGGCTTCTCATTCTGCCTTTCCCACCCTGGACTCCCTCTAGGGTTTCTCTCTTTGTAAAGGAAAGTGACCTTTCTGATCCCTCTGCAGTTTGAATTCATAAAATCTCTGGGAGGAGCCCCATGGATTCCTCCTGATTAGTGGTCCAAGAGAATAGGTCAGAATGTTACCTTGGAATTATATTTAACAGAGCTTTTCCTTGTTCAGGATTTCTAAAAGTTACCTGAATATATCTAGGACCCAGCGGTCATGGCACAGGGCATGAGAGACTGTCAGTCTGGACATATCTAAGCTAGATATGTCTGGGATATAGATTAATGATAAAATAAACTTTCTGGCAGAACTGGTCCTAAACACAAGGGAGAGTATTAACAATTTTTTCCTACTCAATGAAATTTTAATATTTTCCCCAAATTATATGTAAAGATAATTTTAAATATTAAAAAAAATTTTGATTTCTAAATTTTCTCTCACGTCCCCACTCTCCCTGAGATGGTAAGTAATCTGATAAAGGTTATACATCATGTTCAACCATACAGAACACATTACCATGTGAATCCTGTTGTGAAAGAGGAGAGTCAAAGGGAAAAAAAACACACGAAAATGTGAAAAATAGTATGCTTCGATCTGCATTCGGATCACATCAGTTCTTTCTTGGGAGGTGGTGGATAACATTTTTATCCCAAGTCCTCTAGGAATTGTCTTGGATCCTTGTGCTACTGAGAATAGCTAAGTCATTCACACATGATCATAGTGCAATGTTGTTACTGTAGAGAATGTTCTAGTTTTGCTCATTTCATTTTGTCTAGGTTTTTCTGAAATCAGTCGGCTCATCATTTCTTATAGCACAGCCTCCTTCATATTAGGGGCATTCTTTATGAGGGGCTAAATTCTGGGAATACAGAGAGGCAAAAGACAGGAAGCCTTCCAGGACTCATATACAGGATTGCTAAACACTAGACATGACAAAAAGCCAATTCATTTCCTGACCCTAAGAAACCTAAAATCCACATTTTCTTCTCCCTCCCTACACTTTCCCTTTTGATGCCATCAGTTTCCCAATCTAGACTCCCTGTATTTTTTTATTTTCCCCCATTTAGGTTAAAATTTTTTACAGATTTGAGTGCCAGATTCTGTCCACTCCTTTCCTCCCCTCCCCCTCCAAATTAGTCATTTTGTGCAAGACTGAAAGTGAAAAATAGCAAGCTTCCTCTATCAGTTCTCAGGACTTAGAAAGCATGTTTCATCACAAATCCTTTGGGATTATTTTGAATCATCGGATTGCCGAGAAGAGCTAAATTACATTTCTTATAAATACAATGTTGCTGATTCTGTGCACAGTGTTCTCCTGGTTCTGCTCACTTCACTTTGTGTAAATTCCTGTAAGTCTTTCCAGGTTTTTCTGAAATCCATCTGCTCATTTCTTTCTTTCTTTTTTTTGCAAAGCAAATGGGGTTAAGTGGCTTGCCTAAGGCCACACACTAGGTAATTATTAAGTGTCTGAGGCCAGATTTGAACTTGGGTACTCCTGACTCCAGGGCCAGTGCTCTATCCACTGTGCAATCTAGCCGCCCCTGCTTGTTTCTTACGGTACAGTAATATTCCACAACATTATTGTGGAATATTCCTAGTCGTATAGCACTTGTTCAGTCATTCATCATCCACCCCCCCCTTCATGTCCAATTCTTAGCCACCAAAAAAGTTGCTCTATATTTGTACAAATATTCTCCATCTCCTTTTTCAATCAGACTCCATGACTACCCAGTGTCCCAAGAATGTTCTCCCTCCTAATCTCTGCCTCTTTGCTTCCATCTTCTTTAAGTCCTAACTAAAATCCCACCTTTTGTAAGAAGCCTGTCTCAGTTCTGCTGATTCTTAGCATCTTCCCTTTGTGATTATTCATTTTGTCCTGCATATATATATATATATATATATATATATATATATATATGTATGTATGTTTATGTTCAGAATATGAGTTCCTATCCAGGAGCACTCATCCAAGAGCCAGGTGGAACGGATTTGGGGACCACTTTGGAGAGACATATGATGATGGACATAAGACACTAGGTGGATTGAGCACCAGCCCTGAAGTCAGGAGGACCTGAGTTCAAATTCAGCCTTAGACAACTGGATACTTACTAGCTGGGTGACCCTTAGGCAAGTTACTTAATCCCATTGCCTCACAGAACTCCCCTCTCCAAAGAGGAGGGCACAAAAGTGCTGTTAGGGAGAATCAGAAAATATTTTGTCCTAGAATTTCTCAGCCTCTTCTCCAACTCCACAACATCATCTGTCCCAATCCTTTAAGGCTCCATTCAACTATCCCCTCCCAGAAGACATCTCGTTGGCTCTCACACCTCTCCAGACTTTGTTCCTCCCTCTTTTAAATACCAAAAAAAGGAGACACCTTCTTCAAAAAGGAAGGACAAGAACCAACCAATCAATCAACTAAAAAAAGACAGGTGGTGCAGTAGATAGAGCACCAGTCCTAGAGTCAGGAGGATCTGAGTTAAAATCCAGCCTCAGACACCACATGAGTGGTGTGATCTTGAGAGAATCCCTTCACCCTGATTGCCTCACATCCAGGGCCATCTCCACTCATCTTGTTTCAGAACTGCTCACTGGACCCAGAGAGCTCTGAGAGAGAAAGTGAAACTGGTGACTTAGCTACATCTATCGGCAAGCCAAGTCTAATTCACTTGCTTGTCATGGCATCACCTCCCTCATGTCATGTTTTTCAAGACCAAAGCACAAACTATATCCTTAGTAATCCTTTCACAGAGCTGGCCAGGAATTTTAGAGATATGATTTCCAGTGTCCTGTTTTAAAAGAGGAAGACTGTTTAATCCTGCCTTCTACTCAGCTCTGATCACTTATTAATAATATGGAAAGAAGAGAGGGGAAGTAAGGAGGAAGGAGAGTGAAGGGAGAGCAAGTAAGAAAGGGAGGTAAATGGAGGATGAGTTTAGAAGGGAAATGGATATTTGAGAAGATCTGTCCTATTGCTCTTTTAGCCTGGCACCCGAAGGCACTGAGCCCGTCTCTTATTGTCCTCAGTATTCTGTTCAGGGTGTCAAACACTGTAGATTCATAAGTTCTGAATGACAAGCCCACTATTAATGTCTGGGAGATTCTAAGGACTGACTGGGTTTTATTTCTCCCCTGTCCCCTTCCCATCTTGTTAAACCAGACGCTGTATTAAATGTGATGAATGTGTCCATGTCTAATCTCACTGTCATCACCAGCAGGGCCCAAATTTTATTCATCTCCTTGCCTCATCTCAAAGGTACATGAAGTCTATACTTTAGATACCTCCACAAAGAGGGAGATTGGACCTCCCTCTAATTCTGGAACCCAACTCCCCCAGACCCACTGGGCCTTCCAAATCACTCATCTCATCCCCCCCTAATCCTGGTCTCTCCACTGTGTTTTGACAAAGGTCTCCCTGGAAAACAAAAAGCTTGTCTGATTATCTTTCTAATTAATCCCCACTGGATCAGCAGTCACAGGGTGGCACAAACATACTGGGAAGGGGAGAAAGAATCTCATGGTTTGTCGACAACTGTGACTGCTAAGGCCCAGACATCCTGAGTTAAGATAAAAGCATATCTCCTGCCCCCCCCCCTTGATGATGTGACAAGAGGCAGATATCCCGAAATTGGATTAAGGGAACTAGAACCTCCTGTGACTTCATTGACAACTGCTAATCATTCTATGGTATTTTATCTTAAGATCTCATTCTGGGGGCCCAGTTCCATGTCATACTGTGTCCCTGCATGTTTGTTTGGCCATAAGAAGAATTATTCAATAAGAATTTAATAATTATTTAATATTTAGGGCAAACTCGAAGTTAACACAGGTAGTTTAATTATTAGGATCAAAACTCATGAGGTTTAGGGGTGGCTAGGTGGCACAGTGGATAGAGCACCGGCCCGGCCCTGGAGTCAGGAGGACCTGAGTTCAAATGCGGCCTCAGACACTGAGTAATGACCTCGCTGTGCGGCCCTGGGTGAGCCGCTTAACTCCATTGCCTTGCAAAAACTAAAAAAACAAAAAACAAAAAAACTCATGAGGTTTGTCTATGTCTAGGTGCAAGAACCCTTACCAAACCTTTGCCACAGTTGCCCAAGATGCCCTTTGAAAGATCTAGTAGGTGATGCTGTGCACCCCAACAGCACCCTGGGGGTGATGATCCGCCTTGATGGACTTGCTCGTTCCATCAGGGCAACAATCAGGGACAGTTTGGGGTTGTCTGTGATGGAGAATCCCATCTGTATGCAGAGAAAGAAGTGTGGCGTTGGAACAAAGACCGAGGACAGTCACCTTCAATTCAGAAAACAGCTTTTGTCTGATCTTGCTACCTTTTATACTTTGTTTCTTCCTTGATTTTTCTCTCTTGTCGCATGCAATCTGGATCAGCGTATACCACGGAAACAATGTAAAGACTGACAAACTGCTCCCAAATTGTAAAATTCAAAATAAGATCTCTTTTTTTTTTTTGGCAAGCAGTGGGGTTAAGCGGCTCGCCCAAGGCCGCACAGCGAGGTCATTACTCAGTGTCTGAGGCCGCATTTGAACTCAGGTCCTCCTGACTCCAGGGCCGGGGCGCTAGCCACTGGGCCCCCTAGCCGCCCCAAAATAAAAAAAAAAGTCTTTAAAACCCAGATGCAGCAGGATGGAACGTCTGAGGAGTCCGGGTTCCGGCTGCCCGGAGCCGGCCCGGGCTGTGCCGCCCCAGGACCCCCTCGGCGGCGGCTCCGCGGTCCGGGACCCCTCCGGCCTGGCCCACCGTCCCCGGGACCTCCCCGCCCCCGGCTTCGGTCCCGGCTCTCTCCTCGGCCCGCGTTTCTTCTGCTTTGGGGCCGGCCCCCCCACATTTCAGCTCGGCCCCGCGGTGACACCCTCAGGGTCACCCCCGTTCTCCCGAGCCGCCCCTCCCCCACCCCTCCTCCACGTGGGGGCCCCCCGCGAGGGGGCGGCACGTCCAGTTCTGCCCCGCGGGGCCTCCCGCGGGGGGCCCCAGCAGGCCGCGCCTCCGACTCGGGGCTCCTTCTGGCGCCCCCCCAGACCCCTCGGGGGTGCGCTCCCCTTGGGTCGTACTCGGGGGCCCGCCCCCTGCCCCCCTCCCCGGCGCAGTCCCGGGGCGAGGCGGGGCTCTCCAAGTTTCGGTTGCCATGGCGTCTTCAAGCCCAGGGCCCGGGAGGGGGAAGCTGCGCGCGCAGCTCGGAGGCCCGGGACGCGCAGACGGACGGCCACGCCGGCCAATGGTGGAGTGCACCGCCCAGAAGCGCGGGAGGGGCCAGTCTTCCATTGCCGAGGCTGCCTCAGCCCGGACGTGACTGACAGCCGCCCCAGGCCAATGGCGGGAGACGCAGAGGTTTGGGGCGAGGCCGCGCCAGCTCCCAATCCACAGCGCTCCCTATTCTCCCCGGAGCTGAGGGACGGGACGCCCGCACCAATGGCGTGAGGCTACGTCTATCGCCGAGCCAATGGCTTTGGGACTCTGAAGCCCCGGAGGCTGCCTCGTCTTTCACCCAAATGCTCAGCGATCTCGAGGGATGCGCTGACGGACGGGAACGCAGACCAATGGCAGGAAGGGTATTTCTCAGAGAACCAATCGATGGAGAGCGTAGAATGACCCGCCTCCCAGTCTTCGGGCCGCCGCAGCAGAGAGCAGAAGAACAAGGAATTTAGGCCAATGGAGACTTTCGGGCTCAGGGAGGCGGGCCTAGTCTCCCTGGCAACGTAGGCGGCCGTTAGGACCGTCGGAGGGCGGGCGCGTGACGGCGGTGCACGGGCACCATGGCGACGATGGAGTGACAGCCAGACGGACCAATGGGAGGCGGCGCTGTGGCGGCAAAGCCGGGCGGAGAGGGCCGGCGCGGGGCGGGCCGGGGCGGGAGTCGCGGGGCCGGGGCGGCGGGAGCGGGAGCGGGAGGAGGCGGCGGCGGCGGCGGCGGCGGCGGCGGCGGCGGCGGCGACGGCGGCGGCGACGGCGGCGGCGGGAGCCGGAAGAGGAGGAGGGGGAGGGGGAGGTGAGAGCCCGGGGAGGGCGGGGCCTGACCTCCGACCCGCGTGCCCCAGCGGGCCGGCCCCTCCCCCACCCGCCCCTCCCCCTTCTCGGGCGCCCCTCCCCCAGCCGGGCTTCTGTGCCCACCCTGGTGCTCGCGTTGTCCCCCTCCGCTGGGCTGGGCCCCCCCGGCCCCCCAGTGCCCCCCGTGCGCGCACACGCGTGTCCTACCCGCCTCGGGGCGCCCCCCGCGCCCTGGGCTTTGTTCCTCGGCTCCGCCCTCCCTCCTGCCTCCTCCTCCGGTGGGGGGTCGGGGCCCCCCACCTTCCTACCCCCCAGGCTCCCCCCGCGGGGCAGTGGGGGGTGGGAGGCCTCTGCCCCCACTCCTTTGTCCTCTCTCAGCCCCGGCCGGGGGGAGGGGGCAGCAGGTGCGGCCCTGATCCCCTCCCCCACGCGGCTGTGCCCCCCAGGGCTGGCAGCAGCATGGTCCAGGCCGCACCATGGGACCAGAGAGGGTGACGGCCAGGGAGCTGTGCGAGAACGATGACCTCGCCACCAGCCTGGTCCTCGACCCCTACCTGGGCTTCCGCACCCACAAGATGAACGTCAGGTGAGGCCCCCCGCGGCGCCCCTTTGGGGGGCCGCCCTGCCCTGTGACCCCGGCCGGCGGGCGCTGGGGCTCGGACGGGGGCAGCCTCGGGGTGGCCCTGAGCTCCCTTTCCATCCGTGCCTTCCTTGTAGCCCGGTGCCCCCTCTGAGGCGCCAGCACCACCTCCGCTCCGCGCTGGAGACCTTCCGCAAGCAGCGGGACTTGGAGGCTGCCTACCGGGCCCTGACGCTGGGCAGCTGGATGGCCCACTACTTCCAGAGCCGGGGCCCGCAGCAGGAGGCCGCACTCAAGACCCACGTGAGGAGCAGCCCCAGAGAAGTGGGGTCTAGTGGGAGGCCCCCTCCTGCAACGCCCTGACCCCGAGTCGAGGCCTCGTCCACGGTCACCCTTCCTCCACGCACCCACGCTCCAACTCACCCCCTCCCCCCGGGCCCCTGGAGGTCCCCCCTTACTCCCTTACTCTCTCATCCTCAGATCTACCGCTACCTTCGAGCCTTCCTGCCTGAGAGTGGCTTTGCCATCCTTCCCTGTACCCGGTATTCCCTGGAGACCAACGGGGCCAAGGTTGTGTCCACACGCTCCTGGTAAGCAAGGGCTGACCCGCTGAGTCTGGGGGGAGGCGGTGGCTCACCCTGGCCCCCCTCCCCCCAGTGGACTAGCTCAAGGCTGCCCGTGCCCTTGGAGCCAGGAAGAAGAACGAGAAACTGGAGCTGCTGGTGGGCTGCATCGCCGAGCTGCGGGAGGCCGACGAGGGCTTGCTCCGGGCTGGCGAGAATGACTTCAGCATCATGTACTCCACGAGGAAACGCAGCGCCCAGCTGTGGTTGGGCCCCGCAGCCTTCATCAACCACGGTGAGGCTGGGTGGGCAGGTGGGCAAGAGCGAGGAAGGAAGGGGCCGGGGGAGCTGTCGGGGGCCGTCGGGAAGGACCGGCAGCCTCACTTGCCCGTTTCTTCTTTTCTGTTTCCCAATTGGTCCCAGACTGCAGACCCAATTGCAAGGTAGGCTGGAGGAGAGATTTGGGGGGCAGAGAGGGGTGGTTCATGGCTCTCAGCTTCCCAGGGAGCAGGACGGATCTCCCGATTCTGCAGCTTCTGAACCAGAAGGACTGAGGCCTAGCTGTGGGGGACAGGGCAGGAGAAGAGAGCACGAGGCCTCTGCCTGCCGGGAGGGCCACTTCTGGATCTGTCCCCTCCGGCCCCGTCTGGGGTGCACCCCAGGGGCTGAGAGCTGAGGAGGAGGGGGCCCCAGTTTGTGCCCGCAGACGGGAACGCAGCCTGCGTGAAGGTGCTCCGAGACATTGAGCCTGGGGACGAAGTGACCTGCTTCTATGGGGATGGCTTCTTTGGGGAGCGCAATGAGCTGTGTGAATGTTGTACCTGTGAGAGGTGAGTCACAAGGGACCTCCTTCTGGGGTGGGAGAGGGCTGGCCACCCGGGGCTTCCAAGACAGCCCGGCTTCTTTCTCTCCCCCTCAGGAAGGGAGAAGGTGCTTTTCGCCTGCGTCCCCAGGAAGCAGCCGCTGCCGCCGCCACCACTCCCAGGACTTGCGAGAAGTACGATCTCCGGGAGACCGAGAGACGCCTGCAGCGCTACTGGGAGGCCCGAGGGGTGCGGCCAGGTCATGGACCTCTGGGAGCGCAGCGCTGCTCCCATCTGCACACCTTGCATCGCCTAGACCTCCTGTGTGGTGAGCTTCAGGGCCCCCCCCCCCATCCCCCTCGGCCTTCCCTTCACCAGCTGGGCCCAGTATCTCATTTTCTTCCTCCAGACTCTCCCAGCTTCACCAGTCATCTTTTTTCCCCCACAGCACTCTGCCAGCCCCTGCGTCTGCAGCCCTTTGGTACCCATTTGGACCCATCTGCCTTGTGGGTGCAGTGGCTGCCACAGCCCCACCTTCCCCGACGCCATCGCCGCCGCCGCCGCCGTCCTCCCCGTCGCCGGACCGCCCGGCCCATCCCGCATCCTCGGGTGCCCCGAGTTTCCCTGCATCAGTGGGGCGGCTGTGGTCCACAGTGCCACCTTCGGGGGGAGGTCGCCGTGGCCTTGAAGCCAGCCTCGGCCTCTGCCCCAGCTCAGCCTGCCCCTCTGCAGGATTGGCATTGGGCTAGACGGTACGGGCTGCCCTGTGTGGTCCGGGTCGACCTGAGTGGGGCCACCTCACTCCACAACGCTCCTGCTGGCCCTGAGCCCCCCAAACGAACCCTGGCTTTTGGCCCCTTCTCTCCCTCCAAGCGTCTGCGCCTCGTGGTCAGCCATGGCTCCATTGCCCTAGATTTTAACGGGGGGCACTGAGGGCATGCCTCCAGCGGGCTCGAGTTCATAGGAGGCAGGGGTTGTGGATGTCCAGTTTCTTTCCCATTGTCCCTCCAGCCACAACCTAGCAGGGGCTCCCCTCTGGGCTCCGGGGTTCAGAGGCAACTTCTTCCTTCCCCCCCTTCCCACCCAGAGGGTTGATGAGGCTAGAGCAGGGGCCTCCTCTCCTGGGTTGGAGGGGCCCCTGGGGCTTCTGCCAGAGAGCCAGACCTTCTATTTCTCCCTCAGGCCAGAGGGCAAGGGGACCCTAGGTGGGGGCCTTGCTGACCTCCCCAGGTTCCTTTTCCCTTCTCTCCCAGCTAGTTCCCCGAGGCTTGAGCAGCTGCCAGCTTTCCCCAGGGAATTGGGGTGGGAGGGAATAGATATTTCAAGGTGCTGCCTCTCCCAGGCCAGGAATGGCCCCTTAGACCCTGCTGGGGTCACCCTTCAGGGGCTTGGGGTGCCTTTTTTTGCTCCCCCTTACCTTTCATTAGGAGCCAGCTCCTCCAATTTAACAGGACTAACCCTAGCAAGAAGACCCTTCCCCAGGGGCAAGGAGCTGGCCTTCTGGGGGCCACCTCCTGTCTTTGCTGACTTCAGCAGGCCCCAGGCTCAGCCCTGGAGACCCTGAGATGGGGGAGGGCAGAGTCCAGATGGCCAGGACCCTACCCTTTTTTGATCCAGCAGGTCTAACTTTAGCAAGGGTCCAACCCCTTGACCCTAGCAGCTCCTATCTGCCTCAGTGGCAGGCTTATGTGTGGGGGTACCCCCCCCCCCACTCCCAAACCCAGCAGGGAGGGACAGGCAAGGATCCCTTCCCCCTCCCACCCCCCAGCCTCAGGATGGTTCTTGACTTTACCTCCCGCCTCAGTGGCACACCGCCCCCCTCCCCCTTCTCCAGGGAGGAAAGCCATAAAGAAAGGGGGGGATGGAGGGGGGAGGGAGTCTTTTGCAGATGGCACTGTCTTTCCCTCCCCCCATACACACCCCTCTGGCTCAGGGAGGCCACCCCACCTCATCTTTCTCATGGTGCTATAGCTCTGGTGCCTCCTGGGGAGTGAGGGGAAGAGGGGGCCAGCACAGCCTGGGGCCCTTGGCCTCACCACCCCCGCCCCAGGGATTGGGGACACTGGGTGATGGGCAGTTTGCAACTTTTTGTTTTGATAAAAGTCCTTCTTGTTAAGTCTGCTGTCTCAGAGGATTTCTTTGGGGATGGGGAGTAAGGGGCCTGGCCTGCTGCCTCTTCGCAGCCCTGGGACCCGAGCCAGGCCCTTCTAGGCCCTGCTCTTTTGCCCGGTGAGGGCCGGCGGAACTGGACGAGCCCCCCCAATCCGGGGGGAGAGAGCAAGACCTGAGCCAAGCTCAGTGGGGGGGGGGCGGGGAGACCCCTTCTTTTGTTTTCTCCCCTGCCCGGGCTGCTAAAGAACGGAGCCGGCTCTGGCGGTGGTACAACATTATTTCATTGTCGGGGTCCCAAGGGGGGCGTGCCCCAGGGGTGGCCAGGGGGCCGGAGCAGGGAGAATGGCCTTCAGATCTTGCCAGGGAAGGTCCCCTCGTGGATCTGGTCGTTCCAGCGCTGCACCTGCGAGGAGAAGAGGCAACCATGCAGCGGCCGCCCCCCCCCCCGCTCCCCTCCCCCTCCCCCTGTGCCCCGGCTCACCCAGCTCAGCGGGCACAGGGAGCGGTAGACCTTGCGGTAATAGTCGCAGGAGGCCGTGTCCTTCCCCCTCCTCTTCATGGTTTTGGTACATCGGTGAAAATCTGGGGGGGCGTGAGTCAAGCCGACATCCCCCTGCAGCCCACCTCGGGTGGGGGGGGCCAACCCAGCACTGCCCTGCCCCCCTCCCCCGCCGGCTGGGAGCCCCCCCCCAGCTTGGGAGATCACCCCCGCCCTCTGGCTCCACTCCACCACGAACCCAGGAAGTTCTGATAGCAGTTGCGGGTCTGGTTCTGGTTGGGAAATCGGGGGTCGAAGGGCGGGGTTATTGGCTTATCCAGCATCCTGGTCCTCCACCTGGCGCTGGGGGGACCTGGGGAAGAGGCCAGAGAGCCTTTGGAAGCCCGACCCCACAGGGGCAGCCCCGCTCCCCACGGGCAGCCCCCCACCCTCGCCTGCCAGCCTCGAACCTGCACCGGCCACCAACCGCCTTCGTGCCCAACGAACAAGTGAGGTCACCGGCGGCCCTGGGGGCCCGTCGCCAACCCTGATTGGCCCTGCCGGTGGCAGCTCAGCCAATCGGCTCCCCCCACGCGCACAGGGGTCCCTTGGAACTCTGGCCTCCCCGTACTCTTGCCTTGACCCCATTTCCCAGGCGCAGACGCCAAGGAAGCTAATGGGGAAGGGCAGGCCTTGGGGAGCCGCAGCCCATGGCCAGCCAGCCAAGCCTTCCACCTTGGACAAGGGCTCGTGCGACCTGGAGGCACTCGGGCTCCTTCACGGCCTCCCTGGCCTGGCCGGAGGGCCACCACGAGGAGGAAGAATCAAACCCAGATCTGACTTTCCCCCCAATGCCCCCTCCCCAAACGCCCCCCACCCCGTCTTTCCCGGCGTAGCAGATGGAGCAACGCAAGGCTGACTTCCCATCACAGCTCTGCGGATACGGAGAGACAACTCTGGAGGACTCAATGGGATGGGATGAGAAGGGTGGAGGGGGCAATCGGCTGAAGCAGATGGGAAAGAAGAGGATCACTTGTGCCTGTCTTCTGGGCACTTAGAGCGAGCAGCCAGCATCATTGCAAAACTGATCCTTGGTACCCACCAGCAGGATTTGATATTGATCCTTATCTGATTTCATCTGATTGGAGTCAGCCAAACGCTATCAAGATCTTTCTAGATGCCCACCATCATCCAGTCCGGTAGCCATCCCCCTCCTCTGAGTTAGCCAGTTTGATAAACCCACCAATTGAACTTTTATCTAAGCCTTTGATTAAAAAGCAAAAACTCGAAGATTCAGCTGCCCAGAGTTGAGCATGGTCATTTGGGATACTTCCACGGAAGACCCCTCCTCAAAGGAGCATTGAACCATTCAAGAGGAATCTTTTGAGTCCTGCCATTTCGTGACATTACCATCTGATCCACATCGCCACAAGAATAACATATCTTTTTAGAAACCTTGCTAGAATCTGGTGGTTTTATCTGCCAGCTTGCTCACCCTGGTCCAAAAAGGAAATGAGGTTAGTCTGGAATGAGCTCTTTTTTCTAAAGGTTCCTTGAAAGCATTGTTTCTCTTTCTAGACATTCGCTAAGCACCTCTTTAATGTTCTATTCTAGAATGTTCCCAGGATTTAGAGTAAGGCTCAGTGGCCTAGAGTTTTCAGGCTCCATTATTTCCCCTTTTTAAAGTTTGAATGGGGTCATCTTTCTTCATCCAATCTTGGGGTCCCCCTCCTGTTTTCCATAATCTTTCATATTTTACTGACACTAATAAAATGTAAAAAATTTCTCAAAAGGTCTGCTTTTCTTTCTGATAAGGATTATAAATTTCAATGTAAGGATGTCAACTTTGCATGCGCCTCCTCCTGAGAAAGCAGGAAACTTGTCTGGTAATTTCTATAAGAACACCAATAATTGTATCGTATCAGGGACAGCTAGGCGGCACAGTGGATAGAGCACCACCCCTGGAATCAGGAGAACCTGAGTTCAAATCCAGCCTTAGACAATACTTACTCAGCTTCTGCAACCTTGGCCAAGTCACTTAATCTCATTGCCTTGAAAAAGCAAAAAAAAAAAAACCAAACAAACCCAAAAACAACAAAAAAAAAAATGATTGTGTTGAATCAACAGTTGGCACAGACATCCTTGGAAAGGGAGGAGTTCCCTGTTTTATGTAAGTCTGTTACATATCTGATAAAACCTAAATTATCCTGAGTCAGGAGGGGGTGTTCTTCCTTCTGCTAACAGAATCCCTGTCTGTCCTGATATGAAGCAGACATCATGACTCAGAGAAGAAGATCATAGTGTAGAATAGCTTTAAGATAGACTATGGGCATTCATTGATTGCCAGCAAAAATTTTGTAACTCATTGTTTTCTATAAAAAATGCTCTCCTAACTTCCCACATTGGTTTCACTTTCTCAAATGATTTCCAATCTATAGGTTTTTATATTAATTTGAGAATAAATTCTCATTATCTAGTCTAGTTTGGTTTAAGTTTCACATTGCCAAGTTTCACAATAGTGACTTGCCAAACACATTTGCAATTGTTTCAATACCAAAGAATGTCATTCATTTGAGCCAGGTGACTTCAATTCAGCAAAAGCAAGTAGGTGGGGGGGGGTCTAAATAGCAGTGGATAGAGCACCAGCCCTGGAGTCAGGAAGACCTGAGTTCCAATGCGGTCTCAGACACTTAATAATTACCTAGCTGTGTGACTTTGGGCAAGAGCTAGTTTATCCCATTGCCTTGTAAAAACCTTAAAAAAAACCAAGCAGGTACTCTCTTATTTATTATTTTGGTTATCAATTCTCTATGAGTTCCACTATTTCCAGTGCAAAGGTCATTCTCCTTGGCACCAAAAACAGAAGCAAGGAAAGTACTGGTCATCTCTACCTTCTGGTGTCAGTCGGCATCTCTGTGGTCAGTTGTCACTCTCTCATCCTCCCCAAGCCAAGGTCCTTTCTTTGAATCTTTTCTTTTTTTTTTTTGTTACAGCTAAAGAAGAAGAAGAACTCCCCACAACCTACATTTTAATTGTTTTAAGCTTCTAAATTTTAGCTTACTGTTGTCCTTGGCTCTTGAATTTTAAGGCTCCTGACCCCACTTTTAGAGGGGTACACCATAATCTTCAATAAGTAATGAATAGATTTTATTGGTAAGCCTCCATTGCATCTTACTTTGTGTTAAATTGTAGTCCTACAAATTGGGGTGTGGGTGTGCTTTTCGAGGTGAAACCAATGCTTCTCCAGAGCTCTCAGGGACAAACAACCCAAAATCCCACCTTTTAACCTGACAGTGAACTGGTTACCTTTTCAATTCAGTCACTGGGTTCAAAGGAAATCTAAAGGAAATCAAGTGGTAGATCCTAAGTTAGAGCTCTCCTACTTCTATCCCTCACCCTCTGTATCTAATTCATTGCTACCTTATAAAAATCTCTTATTTACATATATTCCCTCTACTCATGTGACCACAGCCTAGTTCAAGGTCTTTATTGCCTCTCTCCTGGACTACTGAAGAGCTAGTTCCTCATCTTTAAGACTTTCCCCATTCCACTCTATTCTCCACCCAAATACCAAGGTGATTCTTCTAAAGGAGACACTTGATCATGTCCCACCTTCTCTCCCTTCCTGAGTGAGCTCCATTGTCTAGTGAGAAAAATTAATGTTATGTTACTATATTAATAACTAATCATTAATTTTTGACCCACCCTTTTTTTCTCTTGATTCTGTTAAGTCCCAATTCCTGAAAAGGTCAACCAGTCTCTGAAGGGCATGGTTGACTGGTGGGATTGCTTCTTACCCTTACAATTTGGGGCAGGAGGGGTGGCTAGGTGGTGCAGTGGATAGAGCACAAGTCCTGGAGTCAGAAGTACCTGAGTTCAAATCTGACCTCGGACACTTAATAATTACTGAGCTGTGTGGCCTTGGGCAAGCCACTTAACCCCATTGCCTTACAAAAGCTAAAAAAAAAAAAATCACAGTTTGGGGCAGGACCCCATCCAACTGGGACAACTAATTTCTGTTTAAAGTATAATCAGAATCCAGTCCGGGTTTTGTCTGAACTTTTTTTTGTACTTAAAGATTTTATTTATTTTGAGTTTTATAATTTTTTCCTTTAATCTTACTTTCTTCCCCCCACCTTCCACAGAAGGCAGTCTTTTAGCCTTTACATTGTTTCCATTGTATACATTGATCCAAATTGAATGTGATGAGAGAGAAACCATATCTTAAGGAAGAAACAAAGTATAAGAGAGAGCAAGATCAGACAATAAGAGATCAGGTTTTTTTTTTCCTAAATTAAAATTAATAGGCCTTGGTCTTTGTTCAAACTCCTCAGTTCTTTCTCTGGATACAGATGCTAGTCTCCATTGCAGACAGCCCCAAATTGTTCCTGATTGTTGCACTGATGAAATGAGCGAGTCCATCAAAGTTGAACATCAATCCCATGTTGCTGTTAGGGTGTATACAGTGTTTCTCTGGTTCTGCTCGTCTCACGCAGCATCAGTTCATGCAAATCCCTCCAGGCTTCCCTGAAATCCCCTCCCTCCTGGTTTCTAATAGAACAGTAGTGCTCCTTGACATACATAGACCACAGTTTGCTAAGCCATTCCCCAATTGAAGGACATTTACTTGATTTCCAATTCTTTGCCACCACAAACAGGGCTGCTAGGAATATTTTTGTATAAGTGATATTTTTACCCTTTTTCATTATCTCTTCAGGGTATAGACCCAGTAGTGCTATTGCTGGTTCAAAGAGTATGCACATTTTTGTTGCCCTTTGGTTGTAATTCCAAATTACTCTCCAGAAAGGTTGGATGAGGTCACAGTTCCACCAACAATGTATTAGTGTCCCAGATTTCCCACAGTCCTTCCAACAATGATCATTATCCTTTCTGGTCATATTGGCCAGTCTGAGAGGTGTGAGGTGGTATCTCAGAGAAGCTTTAATTTGCATGTCTCTAATAAGTAATGATTTAGAGCAATTTTTCATATAACTATGGATTGCTTTGATCTCCTCATCTGTAAATTGCCTTGGCATGTTTTGTCTGAACCTTTGCCAGGAGGAGGAACCCCCTGTCTTTGGTCCCTTCCATTAGAGTTTAGGGCACCTCAGCTCATGAAGGACAAAAAAATCAGCCAGACATGGTCAGATGGGGAATGGCTTCCCGTGGCCCAGATACTTTGAGGCTGCTGAGTCTCATGATCAAGTAAGTTCTCAGTAGGGGGAGTGGAAGCCTTCTAGCCTACTTCCTCCTTAAGTTCGGGGTTGAGTTTTACTTCTCAGGAGACTTCCCTATCAGAAGGAATTGAAAACATTTCAGAATTGCCTTTGGTTTCTTTGGTTACTGAGAAAAAACACTGACCATCAATTTATTGATTGCAGCCTAGACTAATTAATAAATTGATTATTAATTATCCAGAAACTCTGTCTCTTGGGGTTTTTATTCATCTCACTACTAATTATCCTTGTGATAAAAAAATAAATCCTATTTATGCAAAAATATTATAGCAGATCATTTTGTGGTGGCAAAGAATGGGAAATTGAGAGGAGGCTCATTAATTGGGGAATGACTGAACAAGTTGTAGTGTATGATTGTAATGGAATACCGTGGTGCTAGAAGAAATGACTAATTTGAAAGCGGGGAGACAGGTGGCTAGGTGGCGTAGTGGATAAAGCACGGGCCCTGGAGTCAGGAGGACCTGGCTTCAAATCCGATCTCAGACACTTCATAATGACCTAGCTGTGTGGCCTTGGGAGAGCCACTTAACCCCATTTGCCTTGCAAAAAAAAACCCTAAAAGAAAGTGGGGAGACTTCTAGGACTGATGTGGAGAACCAGGACAACACTGTATATGAAACAACAACATTGTACCAATAACCAACTGTGAAAGATTTGGCTAGACAGATCAAGCCAATGAAGGAGCCAAAACAATTTCAAAGGACTCATGCAGAATGCAATCCACCTCCAGAGGACTGATAAACTTCGGAAAATTGTAGAGTGAAGCTCACTTTTTTCATTTTATTTTTCTTTATGTATATGTGTGTATATATTCTTTTGCAACATGGCTGATACAGAAATGTTTTGTATGACTTCACATGTACAACAAATATCAAATTGCTTTCTCAAGGAGTGGAAGGAGAAAAAGAATTTGGAATTCAAATTTTTTTTACAAATGAATGTTAAAATGTTTTGCATGTATTTGAACAATTTTTAAAGAAAAATAGAAATATATATTAAAAATTAAGTCCTTTGTGTATACTTTGACTTCTTCCAACTTTTCTAGCCTTCTTTTGTTATTCGCATCTTCTCTTAGATCTCATTCTCCCTGGGATCCAGCGCCACTGGCCTGCTGAGATACAATTCTTTGAACATTTTACTCCATCTCTGAGTTAGCCTTTGCAGCAACCAGGCTGTTCCTTAGCCACACTTGTCTCTGACTTCCTTCAAGCCCCAGTTCAAATCCCTCTTTCTGGAGGCCTTTCCTGGTCTCCCTCAATTGCTAATGCCTTCTACTTTCAAACTTCCTTCATTTACTCATATATATGTTGTATGCACTTAGTTATTTCATGTTTTTCCCCTTAAAATGTAAGTTCTTTGGGATCGGAATCCAATAAGTGCCTTCCTTTGGATTTCCAGACCTTAACTTGTGGTCTGTGCTTAACTAACTGATATTACCTCACAAATAAAAAATGTAGAGGGGTGGCTAGGTGGTGCAGTGGATAGAGTCAGGAGTACCTGAGTTCAAATCCAGCCTCAGACACTTAATAATTACCTTGCCGTGCGGCCTTGGGCGAGCAGCTTAACACCATTGCCTTGCAAAAAAAAAAAAACCAAAACAAAAAAAACTAAAAAAAACAAATAAAAAATGTAAAACCTCTTTCATTAATTTAATAAATAATCCCTACTCCCAGGTTAGAAAAACCAGAGAAACAACCCTATTTTCTCATAATCTTTCTTTTTTTTTAGTAGCAAACCCTAGTATCTCAGGCAATATCAATAAAACCAGCTAGAAGACTTGATAACAACAGTGAATGCCAAATTCTATGCGTAAAGATATCAATACATTTGTGACCATTTGACCAATGGATCAGTTATGAGAAAGACTACACTCAGAGTCATCTCCAGTCATCTCCAGGCATTGCCATGTTCTCCAAAACACAGGAATCACAGTCCAGATAACTCAATTTATTTCACAAATTCTCTTCTCAGTTTTCTCTGAAAGAATGAGTCAAAAATCAGTTCTCTTGAAATGTTTTCCCCAGTTCTCTCAAGGATAACTTCTAATTTCTGCATTCTCTCTCTCTTTTTTTTTTTTGCAAGGCAATGGGGTTAAGCGGCTAGCCCAAGGCCGAATGGCTAGGTCATTACTTAAGTGTCTGAGACTGGATTTGAACCCAGGTCCTCCTGACTCCAGGGCCTGTGCTTTATCCACTAAGCCACCTAACCTCTCCTCCAATCTTTTTTTTTTTTAACAATCAAATAATCGGGGGCTTTGTTTAGTGAAATGTCCAAGAGTTTATTTGCCCTTTCTGGCTTTGGTCTTCCTTAGGTAGAATTCAAGCTCTCTGCCCTCGAGCACGTAGCCGGCTGCTGGGCCACACTGGCCTGGCCTCCATGCGATGCAGGCCAGGAGCTTGCCCTGCTGGAACTGTTCCTCTAGAAGTGAGCTGCTCTTGGCCTTCTGCTTCCTCTCCTCGTATTTCTTCTGGATCTTCTCTGAGCCCTTTTTATTTAAAATCTCCTTCTCAGGAGTCCGCTTTGCTCCCTTCTTCCGGCCCAGTGGCAGGGCACAGTGGGCCTCATGCCACGGGCGGTGCGAGGTGCTGTCGATGAGCACAAGGCAATTCTGCACCAGCGTCTTGGTCCGGCCCAGCTCATTGCTGGACACATTGTAGACTACATCGATAATCCTTGTTTTTCGGGGACAGCACTCGGAGCCCCAGGAGAAGTTGCCCACGTCCAGCCGCAGCGCCCGGTACTTCTTGTTGCCTCCGCGGACTCGCACGGTGTGGATGCGGCGGGGCCGCTCTTGGCCTTGGCGGGGGCCGATCTTGGCCTTGGCGGGCGGCCGGCCCGGCTCGTACTTGCGCTTCTTGTGGTAGGGCTTGCGCTTGCCCCCGGTCTTGCGGCGCTTGTGCCAGCTGTCCCGGGTGATTCCCCAAGGTCGGCGCGAGCTGTAAGGAGTCCAATCCTTTTAAGTGTAAACTTTTTTGAATTAGATTTGCAAGCCACTTGGCAAACACACTCTTGCTAGCTCCGATGAGGTGCCCACATTCTCTGACAAGATACTGGTCATCCCTCTATTCTAAGCTGTGATTTAGAAATCTAAATCCACCTCAGTGAAGCAAGTCATCCACAAGCGTTATTACATGCTGACTTTGTGCTGTTTGAGAAACCACGACAAGCCTGGGTTGCATGCACAAGAGGGAGCAGTTCATCATGGCTCTCTTCTTAGCCAACCTCTCAGGTCTGCAATCAAGTTTTCTCTTGAGTTCCAGGCTTTCAACGGGCAATAGAGTGAAGACCCCCCCTTTTGCCCCCCAATCTGGTTCGGAGTTGCTTGCCCCAAGCTTTGTCACAACGTTTTGGCTTCCTTCTGATGATACCATTGGTAGCCATGGAAATGCCCAGAAGGGGCTAGATTTTGGCATCTGTTTTGGGAAGTTCTCTGTTATGTCTAGACTCTATACCTTGGGAAGACAACCTTGGTATCAGAATGACAAGAGTGACTTTGTATTCCTGCTTTAGGCCGGCCCCACTAATGGCTTCTCTTCTTCTTCCCCTTTCTGAAAGACGCTTCACAGGCAGCACTGGGGCTCTGCCAGTATTCTTGGGGGGAAAGTTTGTCTCCTGCTCCGAGCACTCCAGTTCCCCCACTCTAGGAAGAACCTCAATTCCCTTTACTGAGTTCTGACTGAACAATTGTACGTTCCTTAGAACATTCCTGCTGTTCACCCTCCTAGGACTCAATTCGCAGCTTTTCTACCTCAGATAACAATTTTTTTCTCCCCAACAATTTGCTATGGGAATCTTCCATTGCCTCCAGTGATCTGGAATAGTAAGAGGCGTTCCTTGAGTGCCTTCACATTCTCCTCCAGGAAGGAAATCATCGGCCTAGAATCAGAACTTAGTCACTTACACTTAGATCATTCTTTAGTCATTCAGCTGTGACAGAAGATGAAAAATCTCATTCTGAATGTCATTCCACTACACAGTTTCCTTATTCTCCAAATTGATGGAGATTTGTAGTCTTGTTTCAACACACTATTCTTTTTTCCCCCCTTAAAATTGTATAAATGACTTTTTTCTGCCCTATTTTACTTTTCTCAATTACATATAATTTTAAAAAATATTTATTTTTGAATTTTAAAATTTTCCCCCAATCTTGATCCCCCCCCACAGAAGGCAGTGTGTTAGTCTTTATGTTGTTTCCCTGCTATAAGCTGATCTAAGTTGAATGTGATGAGAGAGAAATCATATCCTTAAGGAAGAAAACTAAAGTATGAGATAGTAAAATTACATAATAAGATAACGGGTTTTTTTTTTTCCTAATTTGAAAGTAACAGAGCACCAGCCTCTGAAGTCAGGCCATCACTTCATACTTCAGTTCAAATCCTAGCTGAGGTCCTTCATAATCACCTAGCTGTGTGACCTTGGGCAAGTCACTTAACCCCATTGCCTACAATGTCAAAAATAAATAAAGTTTGTTATTAAAAAAAAAGAAAGTAACAGTCTTTGATCTTTGTTCAAACTCCACAATTCTTTCTCTGGATACAGATGGTATTCTCCATCAAAGATGCCCCCAAATTGTCTCTATTTGTTGTACTGATGGAATGAGTAAGTCCATCAAGGTTGATCATCACCTCCATGCTGCTGTTGGGGTTCTGTTCTTCTGGCTCTGTTCATCTTGCTCAGCATCAGTTCATGCAAATCCCTCCAGGCTTCCCTGAAATCCCATCCCTCCTGGTTTTTAATAGAACAATAGTGTTCCATCACATATACATATATATAATATATGTATACATATATACATATATATCACAATTTGTTCAGCCATTCCCCAATTGATGGACATTCACTCAATTTCCAATTCTTTGCCATCACAAACTGAGCTGCTATGAATATTTTTGTGCAAGTAATGTTTTTTGTGATCTCTTCAGGATATAGACCCAATAGTGGTATTACTGGATCAAAGGGTATGCACATTCTTATTGCCCTTTGGGTGTAATCCCAATTGCTCTCCAGAAAGGTTGGATCCCCAACAATGCATTAGTGTCCCAGATTTCCCACATCCCTTTCAACATTGATCATTGTCCTTTCTGGGCATATTGGCCAATCTGGGAGGTGTGAGGTGGTACTTCAGAGATCTTTCATTTACATTTCTCTAATAAGTAATGATTTAGAGCAATTTTTTCATATGACTATGGATCTCTTTGATTTCCTCATCTGTAAATTGCCTACTCATATCCTTTGATCATTTTTCAATTGGGGAATGGTTTGGGTTTTTTTTTTTATAAATTTCAGTTCTCTATATATTTTAGAAATGAGTATTGTCAGAAACATTAGTTGTAAAAATTGTTTCCCAATATATACTACATTTGTTTTCATCTTGGTTACAGTGGTTTTGTCTGTGCAAAAGCTTTTTAATTTAATATAATCAAAATTATCTAGTTTGTTTTTAATGTTGTTCTCCATCTCTTCCTTGGTCATAAACTGCTCCCCTTTCCATAGATCTGACAAGTAAACTACTCCTTGATCTCCTAGTTTGCTTATAATATTGTCTTTTATGTCTAAACCCTGTATCCATTTGGATCTTGTCTTGGTATAGGGTGTGAGATGTTGGTCTAATCCAAGTTTCTGCCATACTAACTTCCAAATTTCCCAACAGTTTTTATTGAAGAGTTTTTAATCCCTAAAGCTGGACACTTTGGGTTTATGAAACAACAGATTACTATAATCATTTCCTGCTATTGCACCTAGTCTATTCCACCACTCTATTTCTTAGCCAATACCAGACAATTTTGATGACTGATGCTTTATAATATAATTTTAGATTGGATAGGGTTAAGCCCCCTTCTTTTGCACTTTTTTTCATTAAATCCCTGGAAATTCTTGACTTTTTCTTTCTCCATATGAATTTACTTACATCAACTATATGTAATTTTTAAACTTTCATTTTTTAAAATGTTGGATTCCAAATTCTTTCCCTCCCTTCCTTACCCACCCTCTCCTTGAGAATACAAGCAAAGTGATATATACTATACATGAACAGTCATGCAAAACAATTCCATATTAATGATATTACAAAAGAATACATAGACAAAAACCCCCAAGAAAAATAAAGTTTTGAAAAAAGATGGCAATTTGTATTCTTATTTCACTTGCTCTTTCTCTGGAGGAGAAGAGTATTTTTCATCATAAGCTCTTCAGAATGATCTTTTATCATTGTATTGCTGGGATAGCTAAGTTATTCACAGTAGATCATCATACAATGCTGCTATTTCTGTGTACTGGGGTTCTCAGGGTCCTGCTCACTTCATTTTGCATCAGTTCATTGAAGTCTTCCCAGGTATTGGAAAGGTTTTTTTCTGAAAGCATTCCATTTATAACTTCTTATGGAACAATAGTATTCCATGACAATCATGTACCATAACTTTTTTTTTAAGTTTTTGCTAGGCAGTGGGGGTTAAGTGGCTTGCCCAAGGCCACACAGCTAGGTCATTATTAAATGTCTGAGACCGGATTTGAACCCAGGTACTCCTGACTCCAGAGCCGGTGCTTTATCCACTGTGCCACCTAGCTGTCCCCATGTACCATAACTTGTGGGGTATAAAGGGGTTTAGAGAAAACTAGTACCTCTGGTATCTGCTTTCCACTTTTGGGGTTCACTTTTGATCCACCAATTCTCACCTATGGCCAAAAGAAGCTGCAACCTGTGCAGTGGCTATCCCCCATAAACTGTTCTGGCAGACAGGTTACATCTGGTTGAAGATAACTGAGGAGTCTCAAACCGGTTGGTGAGTTAGGGGGATTTCTAGCCCAAGCACATGAAGACTTCCTCTGGTAGAATGGGAATAGGAGCAAAATTCATTCCAAAGGCCATGAAGGCAGCTGAAGCAAGTGCTGTGGAGCATGTGGAGACTGGTTAGATATTAAAGATGCCAAGGACATTCACTGAATCCTAAACTATTGCGGGTCATCTCAACTGTTGCCTTAGCACTGGACTGTGATATCTATGGAAGAGAGAAGGAAGCTGATGACTTGGTGCAACTCTGCTCCACTTAAATCCAATGTAGGCACGAAACAAGACCTCACTCACACTATTTTACCATTTTTACCCATCTCAAAGTGTGGTGACAGACAACTGATGAAGCAGTAGGTATGGATACAATGGAAATGAGTGTCACAACCCTGCACATAGCTGGCCCAGGCCACAGGGTCATCTCCTCACTGGAAGCATCAGTGGGATTCTACAGCCCCCTGGATGTCTGAGCAGCACTGCTCACCTCCTGGTATAAGGAAGGGACTAGAAGAGGTGCCCTAAAAATTGTCTGCTTAACCTTTGACCTGATTACCAGAACAGATGGGGAATCCACCCTGTGCTCAAAGCATACAAAAATGAATGAAAACTTCTGCAAACATCACTCCACTCACCATGGGTATAGAAAAAGGTGCACACAATCACAGACAGCACAAGAACCAATAGACCTGAAGGACAAACAGCTCTTCTTGCAAGAGAATTCAGCAGATATCACATCCAAATAGCAGCACTGAGTGAAACAAGACTGGTAAAGGAAGGCCGACTTACAGAAGTCAAAGCTGGATACATGGTTTTTCTGAAGTGGCCGCAGTGACAGGGATTGCTGTGATGATGGAGTGGGTTTCTCAATCACATCTAATCCAGTCAACAAGCTTGGGTACCCCCAAAAAGAAGTAAGCAACAGAGTCATTACAATGTGATTGCCACTTAGCAGAAAACACCATGGCGCCATCATCAGTGCAATTTTATGAAGACCTGGAGACCCTGGTATCCTTAATGTACCAGAGAATAAACTTATAATTCTGGATCACTTTAATGCTAGAGTTGGGTTGAACAATAGGTAGAGTTGGAAATAACAGCAACATGGTCAGCTGAAAACTTGTGCATCTCATGACCTTATCACCAACCTTGTTTTCTTGTTGTTTGTTTTGTTTTGTTTTTTAGGTTTTTGCAAGGCAAACGGGTTAAGTGGCTTGCCCAAGGCCACACAGCTAGGTAATTATTATGTGTCTGAGACCAGATTTGAACCCAGGTACTCCTGACTCCAGGGCTGGTGCTTTATCCACTACACCACCTAGCTGCCCCAACCCAACCTTGTTTTCTATTTTACCTGAATGCAATAGAACTTCCTGGATGCACCCTCGCAGCAAACATTGGCATCAAAAACTATGTCATTACAAGAAAAGGAGACCAAGAGGATGTGAGAGTGACAAAGGCAATGTGTGGTGCAGAGTGCTGGACTGATCCTAGACTTAACCTCTCCAAGCTAAATATTTGTATTCACCTGAAGGGGTGGCCCCAAAGTAAAATGACTACCAGAATGGCCCAACATTCAAGGATCTAACCAAGGCCTTTGATGTCATCAGTCATGAGGACTTGAGGAAAACTATGTCAAAATTTGGATGTCTGGAGAAGTTCAATCAGTATTGTACCTCAATTTCATGCTTGCCCAGGTTCTGGATAATGGATCCTGTGCTCAGGATTTCCCAGTCACCAGTGGAGTGAAACAAGGCTGTGTCCCATGTTTTTAGTATGACATTTTCAGCAATGTTTCTGGATGCCTTCATTGAGGATGAACATGTCATCGAGGTCAGCTACCATTATTGATGGTAAATTATTTAACTTGAAAAAGCTACAAGCCAAAACCAAAATGGAAGGAATGATGGTGCATGATTCTTGTTGTGGTGGTGGTTCAAAATCATGAACTCAATTAAGCCTTTAAGGCTGAGATATAACTTGCTTGTTTGTGCTAATTTTGGCCTGATAAGTAACATCAAGAAAAGAGAAGTTTTGGGCAGCTAAGGTAGCACAGTGCATAGAGCACCGGCCCTGGAGTCAGGAATACCTGAGTTCAAATCCAGCCTCAGACATTTAGTAATTGCCTAGCTGTGTGGCCTTGGACAAGCCACTTAACCCCATTGCCTAGCAAAAAAAAAATCCTAAAAAAAAAAAAAAAAAAAAAAAAGAAAGAAAATAGCAGTACTCCACCAGCCAACACCACACTATATGTGGAACCATTAGTTATTGCAAATGGAAAAATTGTGATTACTGTGGATAAGTTTAATTACCTTGTCAGTATACTTTCCAGAGATGAACATATAGATGATGAAGTTGATGCACGCTTTAATAAAGGTGATTCAGTATTTTGGAGGCTCCAAAGGAAAGTGTGGGAAAGAAGAGATATTAGACTGCCTACCCAATGGAAGGTCTACGGGGTCATTGTGCTGACTTCGTTGCTGTATGCCTATGAAGCCTCGATAGAATTGTCTAAAGAAGATTATGAAGACCACCCGGAGAGAGATAAGGTGCCAGAAGCAGGTTCTGAAGCCGAACTGCCAAGCATTCAAACTCTTCTGCAGAGAGTGCAACTGCAATGGGTCGGCCATGTTGTTGGAATGCCAAACACACATTTACCTAAAAGACTATTTTATGGGGAATTCAAACAAGATGAGCAGTCACATGGATTGATTCAAGGTCTCTCTGAAGAACTTTGGCATGAATTGTGAGACATGGGAGACATTGGCATAAGACCATCCAGCATGGCATGCCACATCAAAGAAGGCATTTTGCACTATAAGCAAAGCAGAATTGAGTTGCACCAGTTTAGAGACAGCTCTGCTCCAAATGTTCATATGGACTGTTTATGACCGACTTGTAGAGTCTTCCAGACTTATATTGATCTGATTAGCCACAATGGGATCTACTGTACCTTGACTCTGACAGTGAAATTATTTTGGTCCCTTTTGAGCATGAAGGACAACAACCAACCAACCAACCAACCAACCAATCTTATCACAACTTGTTCAACTATTTCTTAATTGATGGTTCATTCTCTTGATTTCCAATTCTTTATCACCACAAAAAGAGCTACTATAAATATTTTTGTATATATTGGTCTTTTTCTTTTTTCTTTGATCTCTTAGGTATATAGACCTAGTAGAATTACTGAGTCAGAAGGTATGTAGAGGTTTATATCCCTTTGGCAGAGTTCCAAATTATTTTCCAGAATGGTTGGACCAGTTTATATTCCACCAGCATTTCACTAGGGTACCTATTTTTTCCCTCATCCCCTCCAACATTTGACATTTCTGATAGGTTGGAATGGTACCACAGAGTTGTTTTAATTTGCCTTTCTCAAATCAATAATAATGTAGAGCATTTTTCATATAGCTATAGATACTTTAGATTTTTTCTTCTGAAAGCTGCCTGTTCATATCCTTCGACCATTTATCAATTGTGAAATGACTCATATTCTTATAAATTTGACTTAGTTCTCTATTTGAGAAATGAGACTTTGATCAGAGAAGTGTTGTAAATTGTTCTCTTTGGTTTCCTGCTTTCCTTTTAATATTGGTTGCTTTGGTTTTGTGTAAAAAACATAAATTTAATCAAAATTATCCATTTTAAATCCTGTGATGCTCTCTATATCTTGTTTGGTCATAAATTCTTCCTTTACCCATAACTAGGACAGGCAAAAACTTTTCTGCTCCCCTAATTTGCTTTTAATATTATACTTTTATGCCTAAATCACTAAGATGGAAGTCATAAACCCAAGACTACAGGTTCACTGTTCTGTGCTGTTTCAAAAAGTTTGAAATTTCTGAATAATTTGATCACATTATTAATAACACATTAATAAAAGGATGGTCATTTGGTCTTCTTTCTTAGAACAAAGACTCCCTCAAGATGGTGGGTTCATAATTTATATGCCCTTGCAAGAGGGGGTGTTCCTGAGGCTGACAATCAACTCTGATTAGTTAGCAATTAATGAGAAAATTAATATAAGGAGGGTTGATTATATTACAATGAGGGTCTTGAAATACCTGATTTGGATCATCTAAATCTTGGTCAAAAAGATTTATTAAGTTTGATGTCACTTGCCAGACAAAAGGGAAAATTCACATGTTCTACAAACCTGCCTGAGTTAAAACAATGAACAGGAAAGCATTCATTAGCCTAAACTAAAAATTTCTTTTATTATCTGATTAGATCTTAACCTAACCCCTACCTAAGATTTCTGCTACTGGTTTTCTAGATGAGGAAGTAGAAAGGGGGTAAACCTTGGCTCTGATTCAATAATTAGTTATTAATATGAGAAAGAAGCATTTCTCACAGTTGTTTCTGCTATTCTACATGACTAGTCAAGACCTGGCAAAGATGGAGCTGCCCTTTGTGCTTATGGAAAATGTAGCTTTTTTATATACACCCCCCCACACACACACACACAATAGAGGAAGGGGGAGATCCCTGCGGCCTTGGTGGAAAGGGCAGTCTTATGGTCTTGGTGGAGCAGGAAGGTTCAGGGCCTCTTGGTGGATGGGGAGTACTCAGGGGTCATGAAGGAAGGGGAATATATATATATTTATATATATGTAATGTTGGGGTGAGAGCAGAGGGAAAGAGAGACACACATGGGCATCCAGTTTTCTCTTATTCAGACTTTTAATAGGTCAATCTGGGGCCATTAGCCCCTCATGAGTCCCAAATACATGTCAGACCAAGAGCATCTTTGGGTCTCTTCTTCTGATGGGGTCTACCCCTACCCCAACTCCAAGGAACCTACATGGAGAGGAAGGTGAAAGTGAAGGGATCTGGTTGCCTAGATCCTTCAAGGAAAACACGGATATTGGCCTGGATATTGGGAGGGAGTAAAGGGGATTTAAAGACTGAATGTCTGAGTCTGAAAGGGTAAAGGGGTTGGAAAGTGGACTCCTGGGTTCATGGTTATGACACTCATTATTTTAACTCAGGATCCTACCATGAAGTTTTTGTCGGAGGTTGTGAGTGCTGGGCATGAGCTAAGGTAGACTGGAAAGACTAAGAGAAAGAGGAGAGCTTTGAGTCCTCAAAGAGGATGCCATTGGGAACAAGGATACCCTATTCTCTGAGGGCAGTTGGAATTTGGGAAGGGATGATTTGTCTTAGAGACAAGTGAATTTTGAAGGGGAGGCATGCCTAGCTCTCAGGGAAAATTTGGGGGTGGGATACTAGGGACCTTGAGAAAGCAAGGGTCGGAAGGCTTGGAACTTGGGGTTTCTTACGTGGAAGTCAGAATCTAATTCCAGAATGTCCACTGGTGAGTCCTAGAGCTGATGGGTAGAGAAGTCACCAAAAGGGGGAAGAGTCTCCTCTGGCACATAGACCTGGCCAGGATGGCATGAAGCCTTTAGAAATGGAAAGGATGAAGTCATTCTGGATTGATGGAATGAAGTTCTGCACAATGGTTAGTTCAAGACTCCAGGAGAGGCTGTGTTAGATGGAACTTGTTGGACTGACCAGACAAAGCCTTGGTAGACAGGTAGTTTGGGGCTTCCTTTGAGCAGCTGGCAGAGTCTGGAGCATACAGTATGAATGAGATGGCAGTGGATGGATGGGAATGCCTGGAGGGTGAGCTGTCAGAGGACTTGATGGCTTAATCATCTGAGGCCTTAATGGTTTGTGCTTTTGAGTCCTTGGTAAAAGAGTCAGCTGTGACCTTGAGACTTGGGTGAAGTCAGGGCCTCCTGGAGTGCTTGTGTGGGGTCTTGGAGAGTAGAGACTTCTTGGAGAATTTGGAGAGCCAGTGGAGTGGACTCCTCTTGGAGAATTTGGATGAAGACTTGGTGGACTGGTAGGGTAACATTTCAGTAGGTTGTGCAGGTATGGCCTTGATGGAGGTGTGCAGGTGTGGCTCTGGGTTCTTGGTAGAAGGGAAAGGCTTAAAGGTCCTGGTGGTGGGGGAGATCTCTGGGGCCTTGGTGGAAAGGAAAGGCTTAAAGGTCTTGATAAAGGGGGAGATCTCTGGGGCCTTGGTGGAAGGGGAAGGCTTAAAGGTCTTGATGAAGGGAGAGATCTCTGGGGCCTTGGTGGAAGAGGAAGGCTTAAAAATCTTGGTGGAGGGGTAGATCTCTGCAGCCTTACTGGATGGGGAAGGCTTAGGGGTCTTGGTGGAGGGGGAGATCTTTGTGGCCTTGGTGGAAAGGGCAGTCTTATGAGTCTTGGTGGAGGGGGAAGGTTCAGGACTCTTGGTGGATGGGGAGTACTCAGGGGTCATGAAGGAAGGGGAAAAAACAGTCTTGGTGGAGGAAGAGAGCTCTGGAGTGTTGGTGGAGAGGGAGGGCTTTGGGAGCTTCATGGAGGGGAGGGGTTCTGGGATCTTGGTAGAGGGGGAGGGCCCATGAGTCTTGGTGGAAGGAAATGGCTCTGGGGCTTTGAGGGAAGACTCTGGAGCCTTAATGAAATGGTCAGGTGAGGCCTCAGGCAGTGGGTAGAACGAGACCTTGGTGGAAAAGTGGGACATTTTGGTGGAATCTAGAGACTTTTGAGGGTAGGATGAGGGCTGGGGACTAGACTGTTTCGGGGTCAGCAAGGACTCATCCCCTTGCTGTGAGAACCATAAATGAGGTAACTCTGTTGCATCCTTGGACTTTCTGATGTCCATGGTCTGCTTTAAGGGAAACCTGGAACCACAAGACCATACATATTGCATCCCATTGACGGAGTCCCTCTAGGAAGCATACCCCTTGCTTCTTGTTCTTTGGGGGGCCCCCCCTCTTCTAAATGACCTAGACTCATAGAATCTCAGAACTAGAGAGAATCTTTGAGATCACCCAATCCAAAAGTGATGGGGAGATTACTAAAGGTTCCCTTGTCTCAAGGTCTCACTACCTGTTCCAGTCATACTGGAGCTGAGAGGGTCCTCAACAAGCCCCTCTTCTGGGTCTCCCTTTGAATACCTCTAGTGACGGGGAGATCACCACATACTTGGAAAATTCCCTCACTAGCGACTTAGAAATGGAGGTCTTGCTTTTGTCCTTGTGCTGAATATCTGTCGACTGAGAGCAGGTCGACCCCCTAACGTTGGAAGAGATCCTTGGACTTTTGAACTGGGCTAAATTTGATGATGGCAGGTCGCTCTCCCAAGTCGTGGAAACCTGGCTGCTCGAGGAGAACTGTGTGCTTGAGGAGTCCGTGTAGTTAAAGCTTTCCTCAGATGGATGGCTGGACCCCAGCCACGAGGATGACATCTGGGGGTGAACTGTACAAGGCTCAAATCTGGAGAGATCTGATCTGAGCATCATTGGAGTGGAGGCTTTGGAGGCCTGGGGAGACCAGAGGGAGAAGGGGCTGAGGTTCTTGGGGGCCTAAAGACTGGCCACCTGTGAGCACAAGGACACTAATACATTGACCACCTAATACACTGACTGTGAGTCAAGGCCCCCCATTACCTTGGCCTCCTGACTGTGAGCCCAAGGGCCCCCATTACCTTGAGTCGGTTCAGGGTGTTGGAGACAGTGCTGAAGAGGGTCCAGATGATCATGGAGGACTGCCCTGAGGAGGGGAAGCAGGGGCAGATCAGGATGCTTGAAAGTCCTGGGTGGAGCGTCCCAGAGTTGGGAATTGAGGCCAACCCCTCACCTTCCTCTTTCATGCAGATCCCAGGAGTCTTCTTCTTCTTGTGATATTTATAATCCATTCTATGGAAGCAGTTCTATGGGAGTCTGGTGTCCTGAACCTCTGCTCTTGTCCCCACCACACAGGGATCCAGTGACTTTCCCCCCAACCTATTGCCTCCCTCCCCAGCCCTACCAGAAACCCAGATCTACCCCATCCCACCACCATTCCCTCTTCCCTGATGCACCCTAGGGTACAGGCCCACTTTTTCTCCTCTTCACGCTCCAATTGAAGGGTCATGAAGGCGTTGGAGTCACTGATGGCTCTGGACAGCTGGAGGGAGGAGGGCAAGCTGTCCGGGACAGATACATCGCTGCTATGTCCCAGGTCCCACCCAGCCTCCCCCGGCCTGCTACCTTGGCCTTCATTGTTGTGGAATCTGGGGAGAGGCAGGAACACAGAAGCTCAAGATAGAGAAAGACACTGAGGCCCAGGTGGAAACAACCAGGGAGGGACAAGAGCTGGAGACAGGGACCAGTGTGGCATGGCCAATAGGGGAAAATGGGGGAGCAAAGTAGATCTCAGGGATTCCCTTACCAGCTTGGAACAACTTCTGGTCCTGGGGGGGGGGGGGCAAAGGAAGAGCAAAGGTCACAGAGGAAAGACCATCTGGCCCTCCTCCCTCAAGGAGTCCCCATTCCCCAGCCTCCTCCTCTCTAATGGATTCCAGGGTGGGGTGGGGGTAGGATTCAGGGCCCTAGCCCCCTCACCATTCAGGGACTTGGGCTGGGGTGGGAGCAGGACTGAGAAGGCTGACTGGGGCTCCCAGTGGTTAGGGTCCAAGGCTTCTCTCCACTTCTCACCTCGAGCTCGAGCTCACAGTGGATCTGTTCCTCAGGGTCTTTGGGGGCTTTGGGGCCCTTGGGAGCCTCAGAGTCCTCTGGGGCCTCAGGGGCCTCGCAGACCTCAGGGGCCTCAGGGGTCTCAGGGGCCTGGGAGGCTTCAGGGGCCCAAGCTGGTGCAGGCCCTTGCAGCAGGTAGACCAAGTATCTCCAGCGGTTGAAGAGGAGGCAACCCTCCCTGGGATCTGCATGGAGCCGCAGGTAAAAGCTGCGGCCAGAGGCCAAGCAGAGCTTCAGCCTCCAGCTGGCTACATTGTGGACCAACAGGTGGACCAGGCGCAGAGGCAGCAGCCTGCAGGGACCACAGGGTGATGGAGTTGGAGTCAGAGGGGGAGGTGACCTGGGGCCTGAGGGGCAGGGGTCTAGAAGGGCAGGGACCTAAGGGGCAGGGACCTGGGGGGCAGGGGCCTGGGGGGCAGGGGCCTGAGGGGCAAGGTGGGGGGCCATGTTGGGTCACCTGGTGAGCTCAAGTCGCTGCTGGCTCTTGTCTCCCACCGGCTGGGCAAGCAGGATGAAGTCTGGCAGCAGGAGACCAGGGATGGATGATGCCACCCCCATCGTCACTGGGTTCTCCTTCTTGTGCAGAAAAATCACCTCCCCTCGGTTTGTCACCTGGACAGGGTGGGGCAGGGAGGCTGGGAAACACCCTCCAGGGAAAGCCCTCCCCATCCCCTGTCAAGAGTCAGGCCCCTCCCTCCCAGGGGGCACCTGCAGAAAGTCGCTCTCAAACATGGGCAGCAGCGGCCCCAGGGGGAGGTACTCGCCCTCCATCACCATTCTCTGGAGAGGGCCCAACAGTGGGACCCATGGCTGAAAGGATTGCTCCACATCATTCAGGAAGAGGCTTTTGTGCCGAAGAGCTGAGATCCAAGAGGAAGCAGGGGAGAGGTGGGAGCTGGGTTGAGTTCAGGCTCCCCCATCCCTCCTAGCCAGCTCCAGGGGTGTCTCGAGCCCCCCTTGGCCCCCAGCTCTTGGCCCCACCTGCCGAGGTGACCGGGGGCATCATTGGTGCCAGGGGGTCTGGGTATCTCTAAGGAGCATCAGGGCCCCTGGAACTGGGGCATCTGTTGGGAGAGTACCAGGAGACTCCCTGTGAGGGGGGGGGGAGGCTGGCCAGGGCATCTTGGGACGGTCATCTGGTCAGCATGCTTAGGTTCCCTCTGGAACTTGGATCCAGAGCTGAGAAGTGGGAGTCCACCATTGTGACCTCACAGGTCAGAAGGGTCAAGGAACTTTATGGAACCCCAGCCCTAAGCAGGGAGCTGAGAGACCCATCCAAGGGGGGGCGGGTCAAGGATGCTTGACCTGGAGAGGAGGCGGCTAAGGGTGGGGCAGCCGGGAGGAGGGAGCATCCCAGGTTTAGGAGGGGCAGACCCAAGTTCTGGGGGTGTGTAGGCTTGAGAGGAGAAATTCCTGAACTGACTCAGGATGGGGTAGGTGAACAGCCACGGGACAGCTTGGGGTCAAAGTTGCCTTCCCACCCGTCTGGGGCCCTGTGCCAGGCAAGGACAAAGGGGGACTGAAGAAGACAAGGGAGGGAGCCATGCTGAGCCCCATTGTCCATTCTAGCTGTGGCTGGAACAGGAGAGGATGGATGGGCACAGATCACGGGGGGCTGGCAGGCTGCCTGAGAAGCTGAACCCCAGGGCTCTGGGGAACCTCTGAGGCTTTTGAGCGAGGGATAGAATGTAGCTGAAACTTGATTGGTTATTGTGATCCTGGGAAGGCCTCAAAAGAGCCTGGCCTCCGGTCAAGGTCCCTTGTCTCCCAAGAGATGATGGTATTCCCTAAAAATGGTCTCCGAAGACCCAGGCTGCAGGTGGCTCCTCACCCAGAGGTGCCTTTGGCCCAGCCCTGTCTATCCTAGAAAGTCTCCCCAGGGAGAAGAAGTGTGAGCCTTAGGCTGTCTCCAGCTTTCCATAACACTTAATAATTACCTAGTTGTGTGGCCCTGGGCAAGTCCCTTAACCCCATTTGCCTTGCAAAAAACAAAACGAAACGAAACAAAACAAAAATGAGGCTTAGGGCCGGCTAGGTGGTATGGAGGACAGGGCACCAGTCCCAGAGTCAGGAAGCCCTGAGTTCAGATCTGACCTTAGATTTTAACTAAGTATCCCTGGGCAAGTCACCTAGCCTCGAGGACCTTTGCCCTGCAAAGTGAGAGAGTTAGAGCTGAACCCTGCAGATCAGTGGTTCTGGGGTGAGCATTCCAGGGGAGGCCTCTGGGAAGAGCCTCCAAATCTTTGGCTCTTCAGTGCCAAATCCCCCCTGGGCTCTCTTCCCTCCTCATCCTCTTGGGGACTCTGGTACTTGTCCCTGGTGGTCAGCTCCCAATTCTCCATCCCCCCCCCCCCAACAACTGCCAGTATTAGGCCAAGGGTCCTGGATTTGGAGACATCGATTCACATTTTGCCTCTATTCTCTGCAGATGGCCCAACAGTGGGACCCTTCCCAGGCAAGCCCTCCTCTCCCACCCACCATTGGAGTAAGAACTCATTCCTGCCCACCCAGCATCTCCCTCAGAGTCCTTGAAGCCATACCCAGGCCCATTGACCTGAGGGCCTTTTGGCTTAGTCCCTGAGGAGCATTTGGGCCAGGCCTGGAGAATGATGTCAGAGAAAGGGGCCCCCATGTCTGCTTCACCCTCTTTGCATCTGCTGTTCTACCCCCTCCCCAATCTGCTTTGTCTTCTCCCCCTTCCCACTGTGTTGACCCCCGCCCCAAGCACCCTTGGCCCCGATGGATGGCATCCCACCCAATTCCTCAACCTGGAGAGAAGATGCCAATTTTTATTGATCCAACTTTTATCTCTTACATTTCTTTTGTACAAAACACAAAGAGAAATAACTACAATAAATAGGTACCAAAGTTCGGGCCAGGGCTGGTCGGAGGTGCCATCATGGGCCCACATTAAAATGATAATTTAAATAACTTAGAGGTGGGCAAGGAACAGGAGACCAGAGAGGGGAGGCTGTCTTCTCTCAGCCACGGAGACATGGGAGCTCTGCCCACTCAGGGGCTCCAGCATCCAGACCAGCACCCCCCCCAATAAATAGCTATAAATAGAAGACGTTGCTGTCCAAGGTACTGTAGTTGGGGTGGGAAGGGGCAGAAAGGGGAGGTGGGGCTACTCTGAGGGGCCCAGTGCATATGGGCCTAGCTGACTAGCCTCAGGCTTCCTTGGGATCCCACTCTCTGAACCCCCAATAAATAAATAAATTAAAAAGGGTATGAAAGGAGGCAGGCCAAGGACCCAGGCCTCCACCTCAGGGCCCAAACTTCTGGTCCTTTGGGGGAGGTCAGAGCCGAGCCTTCAGCAGCAGCAAACCCCTCACGGCCCAGTCCAGGGTGAGGTGCAGCCCCCCCAGCACAGCATGGGCTGCCTGGATCCCACCCCAGGTTGACCCTGGTGGGGCCAGAGGTGGGGCTGGGGCCTCCGGTGGAGGCTTGGGCAGAGAGAAACGAGCCATCTGTGAAGAAGAATGGACAGGGGTCAGTGAGCCAGCAGCCAGGGATAGGTTTGGGGTGGGGCCCTGGGATGGAAGGAACCTCAGGACACATTTCCTGGGTTCTGGGTGAGGAATGACAGGATGTACTCTCAGTCTCCTGGGGTAGGGGTAATGATACTTTCAAGGATGAGAGTCCCGGGGGCTATGGTTTCAAGATCCAGAAAGGTGGGGGAGGGGGAACAGGGTTCTAGGTTTATGCCTTCCTATCCTGGCCTAGAGGTTCCCACCTTCCCAGCAGAGGGTCTCAGACCCTGAGGTCACTTTCTTTGGTCCCTTAGTCAGGGTCCAGAGATCCACAGGTCCATGGTTTGGGGGCTCAAGGTGGGCATCCCGGGATTCATGCTCTCCAGGGGGTATTTTCTCAGGGACTGAGAAGATTCTTGGGACTAAGGGTGAGCCAGTGGACTCTGGAATGAGGGTCTCCAGGGTCAGCCATCTCGGGTCCTTGCTAGCAGTTCTAGGGCCAATGGTCTCAGGCCTGAGATGAGGGTCCCTGGGGCGGGGGAGGGGCATGGTCTCAGGTCCTGTGGCTTCAGGGGCTTTGGGCCGGGACTGGGGGGCTCTTTGAACCTGAGCCAGGTTCCTGGGGCCTCTGTCTCTGCCTCTAGGTACCAAGGGGACTGACTGCCTTGGGAGTTCCCTGGGTCCTACCAGGACTTGCAGTCTCTTGAGCAGCCGGTCCAACCTCACTTGGAGAGCTCCCAGTTCTGGGTCCAGGCTCCGAAGGGCCGGGCCCCCCGCGCGGCGGAGCCAGTGTACATGCCAGAGGTAGCAGAGGAGGTCGGTTCGCAGGCGGGTCAGCACACTGGGGAGCTGGCAGAGGGGACACACCGTCAGCCCCCCTTACCCTGGCCCCAACCACCCTCCCCTCCATTTGAACCCACTCACCTGAAGGGCACCCATTGCCCCAAAGCTCATCCCAGGGGTCGGCAAGGAATCCAAGCTGTGATCTCCCTCTGCTGGGAACTTGGCTTTCTGGGGGGGAGGAAGGAAATAAGGAGGGGATCCTTCCAGACCCACTCCCTCCTCATCCAGGATTCAGGACCCCCCGGCCTCCTGCCTTTCAGTGTCAGTCTCTGCCTCCCGCTGGTTTGGAACGGATGGCTCTCTTCCTCCCCTGCCCCCCCCCCCCCCCCCCATTGAATCTTGAATCTCTTCTTTTCCTCCATCTCTCTGCCCTCCCCTGGTTTCAGTCTGGCTCTGGCTCTGGCTCTGAATTCTCCCGGCTCTTCCCCCAACCCCCATCTTTTTGTCCACTCCCCCCCCCCACTCATCTTCTCTGTCTCTCCCTGCTTTTGAAGCTCTCCTCGCTTGTCTCTGTCCTCTGCCAGCCACCAGCCACCAGCCAGCCACCTTGGGGTCTTCAGCCGGGACCCTCAGCAGTTCCTCACCCACCTGCGTAGCTCACTGGCTTCCCATCGTCCTCTTCTCTCTCTGTCTCTTGTCTCTCTCTCTCTCTCTCTCTCTCTCTCTCTCTCTCTCTCTCCACCTCGGTCTGCCTCTTGTCCTTGAGTGTTTCCCTGGCAACCTGTTTCTGTCTAACTCTTGTCCCTGGGATACCACTCTCTCCCCCTCCCCCTTCCTCTCCCCCTCCCTCTTTCTCTGTGTCTATCTGCTCTCCTCTCTCCCTTCCGATTCTCTTCTCTTGCTCTTTCCCCTTGCTCCCTCCCTCCTTCCCTCTTTTTCTCTCTCCTCCCTCTTCTCTCCCTCTCACTGTCTGTCTCTTTCTCTGCCTTGTCTGTCTGTTTCTGTTTGTCTATCTCTGTGTCTGTCTGTTTGTCTCTTTATGTTTCCCCCTCACTCTCTCTCCTCGCTCCATGTCTATCTCTTTGTCTCTGTTTCTGTTTCTGTATCTCTCTGTTTCTCTGTCTCTGTCTCTGTCTCTCTCTGTCCCTCTGTCCCTGCTTCCCTGTCTCTGTTTCTCTCTCCCTCTCTGCCTCTCTCTCTCCTCTCTTCCTGTCTGTCTCTGTTTCTCTCTCTCTCTCTTGTCTCTCCCTCTGTCTCTGTCTCTCTCCCTCTGTCTCTGTCTCTTCTCTCTTCCTCTCTCTCTCTCTGTCTCTGTCTCTGTCTCCCTCTGTCTGTCTCTCTCTGTCTCTGTCTCTTTCTTCTCTCTTCCTCTCTCTGTCTCTCTCTCTGTCTCTTGTCTCTGTCTCTCTCTGTCTCTTCTCTCTTCCTCTCTCGTCTCTCTCTGTCTCTCTCTGTCTCTTCTCTCTCTCTCTGCCTCTCTCTGTCTCTCTCTCTGTCTCTTGTCTCTGTCTCTCTCTGTCTCTTGTCTCTGTCTCTCTCTCTGCCTCTCTCTGTCTCTTGTCTCTGTCTCTCTCTGTCTCTTGTCTCTGTCTCTCTCTGTCTCTTCTCTCTGTCTCTCTCTCTGCCTCTCTCTGTCTCTGTCTCTCTCTCTTCCTCTCTCTGTCTCTTCTCTCTGTCTCTCTCTCTGCCTCTCTCTGTCTCTCTCTCTGTCTCTTGTCTCTGTCTCTCTCTGTCTCTTGTCTCTGTCTCTCTCTCTGCCTCTCTCTGTCTCTGTCTCTCTCTGTCTCTTGTCTCTGTCTCTCTCTCTGCCTCTCTCTGTCTCTGTCTCTCTCTCTTCCTCTCTCTGTCTCTGTCTCTCTCTGTCTCTTGTCTCTGTCTCTCTCTGTCTCTTCTGTCTCTCTCTCTGCCTCTCTCTGTCTCTGTCTCTCTCTCTTCCTCTCTCTGTCTCTGTCTCTCTCTGTCTCTCTCTCTGCCTCTCTCTGTCTCTCTCTCTGTCTCTTGTCTCTGTCTCTCTCTCTGCCTCTCTCTGTCTCTGTCTCTCTCTGTCTCTTGTCTCTGTCTCTCTCTCTGCCTCTCTCTGTCTCTCTCTCTGTCTCTTGTCTCTGTCTCTCTCTCTGTCTCTTGTCTCTGTCTCTCTCTGTCTCTTCTCTCTGTCTCTCTCTCTGCCTCTCTCTGTCTCTGTCTCTCTCTCTTCCTCTCTGTCTCTTCTCTCTGTCTCTCTCTCTGTCTCTCTCTGTCTCTTGTCTCTGTCTCTCTCTCTGCCTCTCTCTGTCTCTCTGTCTGTCTCCGTGTCCCTCTGTCTGTCTCTCCGTCTCTCCCTGTCTCCCCTCTCCCCCCATCTCTCCCTCCTGGGGTGGGGGTGGGTGGGGGGCTCACCAGCTGGGCGGCCAGCTGCCGGGTGTCTCGCAGCAGCCCCCGGGTCAGGAGCACGGCGCTGTCCAGCTCGGCTCGGGACTCCCCGGGGCCCGGGAGCGGGGCGGCGCGGGGCGGCCCGGGGGGCAGCGGGGGCGCCGAGGCCCCAGCGCGGGGGGGCCACAGGCTCAGCACGGCCAGGACCAGGCGGCACAGCCCTGGGGGGAGCGGGAAGAGACGGGGGGAGGCAGAGCGGGGCCCGGGCCGGGGCCTGCGGGGAGCGGGGAGCTGGGGCCCCGAGGGGGCGGCCCGGGGAGCCGGCTGCCCCCCCTCCTCCCGGGAAGGCAGGGGCCCCGCCCAGCCGAGCAGACGCGGCCCGGGGCGAGCAGACGGGCCGGGCGTCTCCCTCCGCCCCCGGACGCCGGAATCCCGGCCCTAGTGGGGGGGGAGGCGCAGGCCACGACCTGCCCCCCGCCCCCCCATCTGCAGACACCCACGCCCCCTGCCCCCCCAGAAGCCCGGAGCAGCGGGGAGCGCCCGCCGGGGGCCAGGTCTGCCGGGGCCCGCCGGCCCCCCCCGCCCCCTCCCCAACCCCCCGCCCCCCGAGAGCAGGACCGTGAGCAGACGGAGCTGGGAGAGGTGCCCAGAGGCGGGGACGTGGGGACAGAGAGAGGGCTGCGGAGGGAGGGAGAGCGGAGGCAGCGGGCACCGTCCGACCCGGCGGGACGGACCCCCGCCCCAGGGACAGGGCACGGGGGCACCAGGCCCAGCTGCTGGGGGGGGGCCAGGGTCACACCGAGGGAGAAGCCACTGGGACACACCCGGGGAGCCAGGGGCCGGGGTCCCCCAGAGGCTGCGGGAGACAGAGCGCCGGAGAGGCTGGGACCCAAACAGAGCCTGGGCCGCTGCCCCCCATCCCCTTCCCTAGCCCTAGGCTCAGCCCCGGGGGAGCCCCCACCTCCTCCTGCCCAATGCAGCCAATCAGAGGCTCCCCCACAGCCCAGCCTCCTTCTCCTCCCATCTCCTCCCCTTTCCCTGTCACCCAGAGTCTGTGCTTTATCTTTGGGTCCTTCTGGCTGGGCCTCCTTGAGTCTCTCTTTGTCCCTCTCTGACTCTGCTCCCTCACTGACCCCTTGCCCGCCTCTTCTGGCCTCTGCTCTCTCTCGGGGTCTCCTCACCTCATTTTCACTCCCTCTCTCCATCTTCTGTCCCCCACTTGCCTGTCTCTCTGCTCCCTTCCAGCCTTCCACTTCTTTCACCTTTCTCTAGCTGCCTCCCTGTCCCCCAGGTTCCTGTGTCTCAGTCTCTCTCCCTGGCCTGCTCCCACTCTTTCACCTTTCTCTAGCTGCCTCCCTGTCCCCCAGGTTCCTCGGTGTCCCTCCTCTCTGTTTCTGTCTCTCCCTCTCTGACTCCCATCCAACCTTCCACTTCTTTGACCTTTCTCTAGCTGTCTCCCTGTCCCCCAGGCTCCTCTCTGTCTCTCTGGGTCTCAGTTTCTCTCTCCCTCTCTACTTTTCTCACCTTTCTGTGGTCGTCTCCCTGCCTCTAGTCTCACTCTTCTCTCGTTCATTCAGTTCCCTTGAGCCTGTCTCTCTCCACCCCTCTCTGACTCCCTCCCTTTGATGCTTCCCACCCTCTGCCCAGGGTCCCTCCCTCTCCCCCCTGCCCCACTCCCTATGAACTTGAGGGAACTTACTGTCCATATCCCCACACTCAGGCTGGGCTTGGGCTCCGGGCTCCGTCCCCAGGGACGGCTGGGGAGGGGGTATCTTGGTCTTAACCCCTCCCAGGCCAGGTCAGCCCAGTGAGCCTCACTTTGGGATCAGGGGACCCTGGGGTCAGGCAGGCCAGATCGAGGTGGGGGGAGACATGTGGCAGCGTGTTGGGTTGGATTGCCTCTGTGTGTGTGTGTGTGTGTGTGTGTGTGTGTGTGTGAGAGAGAGAGAGAGAGAGAGAGAGAGACAGACAGACAGAGAGAGACAGAGACAGAGAGAGGGGGAGAGGGAGAGAGGGAGAGAGAGAGAGAGAGAGAGAGAGAGAGAGAGAGAGAGAGAGAGAGAGAGAGAGAGAGAGAGAGAGAGAGAGAGAGTGTGTGTTTGTGAGAGAAAGAGAAAGAGAGAGGAGTGTGAGAGAGGGAAAGAGAGAGAGTTGGGGAGTAAAGGAGTATGTGAGTGAGGCCGGGGGGTTATATAGGGGGCTGGGACCAGGCTGAGCCGGGTAGGGGCTGGGGCAGGGGCCAGGGCCCAGCCACCGCCCGCCCGGGAGGGGAGGGAAGGGGGGGGAGGGAGGGGAGCCTGACACATCCTGACTCACTCTCCCCAGCCCCAGCCCCGGCCCGGCCTGAGCAGGAGCAGGGGAAGGAGGGGGAAGGGGGGAGGCTGAGCTGTGATACATGGGGGGCCCAAAGGGGACCCACTGAGCTCATCCTCATTCCCTCCCTCCCACCCCCAAGCCAGAGACAGTGAGGAGACTAGAGGCAAAGACACACTGAGACATGATATGGAGCTGGAAATGGGAGGGAGGGAGCTGCCCAGACACATTGGAAAGAACAGACCCGAGAAGACTGAGGCAGGAGGGGAATGGGAAGGAAAGAGACAGACACTGAGAAAGACACAGAGTCTAGGAGTCATTGCCAGCAAAGGTGAGACAGAGATAGCAGGGCTGAGACTGAAGTGAAGAGAGAAGAAGAGGCAGACTTGGAAACTGAGGCCAGAATCCACAGGTGCCCAGGACTGGCAGAGACAGAGAGGAGGTAGAGCCAGCCCAAGTGGAGACATAGGGTCGGGACCAGAGACCAGGAGACGCACGGGGGTGTGAAGACACTGAGCTGGAGAAGGGATGGGGAAGACTTAGAGGCCTGGAAACAGTGAGGAGATAGAAAGACCTTGGTATACTTGGAGATGTTCAGAGATGGACAGACTAAATGAGAGGCAAACAGTAGAACCAAAACAGTCGAAGGCAGAGAGAGACAGAAACAGAAATAGAAACAGGGAGAGAGAGAGAGAGAGAGAGAGAGAGAGAGAGAGAGAGAGAGAGAGAGAGACGGAGACGGAGACAGAGACACAGAGAGACCAAGAGACAGAGTCAGAGACACTATGGAAGAGAAATAACAGAAGAGAAACCCCTCAGAGATGGAAAATGAGAAATGAGATGGGGACCAAGAGATAAACACCACCTAGTCAGTGGGGGCCTAAGACAATCCCTCCAAGAAAGGGCAGGGACAGTGAGATGGAGACAAAAAAGAGAAACTGGGAACTATAGATGGAGTGGCTGAGAGAAATGAAGAGAGACAGAGAGCCTGGGAATCCTGAGACTGATGAAGAGAAGCCAAGAAAGGAAAGATGAGGGCTTCAGAGGTGGCTGAAGGGAGACTGGTGGATTTGAAGTCCCAGAGAGATGGCACTGTCTTGGAGGACCCAAGACAGCAAACAGTCTGAGTCCAACCCAGAGAGACCAGGTGGCCAAAAGAAGTCAGGGAGACAGAAGCACTGGAAGGGTGATGGAGAGACCAACCCAGAGAGTCAAGGAAAAAGAAAGGGAGTCTGTTTGCCAGAACTGGGGAGGGGGCTGGATGGAGTTGTTTGTGTGTCCCCCCCCCCCGTTGTCCAGTCCTACCTAACCTCTGATGGGTCATCTGGTGGAGAGCATGGGGGAGGGGGAGGGATTGACTGGCAATGTCCCTTGTGGGGGGTCCTGAGGAAGATGACATCAGGGAACCCCAGCATGGGACATGATCTCATAGGTCAGGTGATCAAGTCCTCCCTACCTTGCCAACTACAAAGGGAAACCGAGGCAGACGGGGAGAACCCCCGGTGCTGACCACCAGCCTCCTGGTCTCCAACCCTTGGGGGTAGTTTCCGGTGGGTGACTCAGTGTGGGGGGCCAGAGGCTGCATCAGCTCTGACATAGATATCATCCCCCCCACCTCCACCCCAGGTCAGTAGGCAAAGTGACTCAGGCCCAGGGGCAGGGGGATTCACCAACAAGGGGGAGGGGAAGAACAGAATCCTCAGTTGTTGAGGGACCTAGGTTTCTGAACCCTAAACCCCAACACTTGGGGACCACATGGCACTGGTATTCATAAGACTGGGAAAGGGGAAGCCGGCAAGGTCTGGGGAGGGGGAGGATCAGTGATCAGAGACTTGGCACCATTCCCTGGAGGAAGGGTAAGGGGAGATCTCAGACAGAGACAGGACAATGCTTACACATCAATGAATCCCATGGGACCATTTGACGGGGGGGTGGGGGGGGGGGGGATGGGGGGGGACTGAGATGCCACTCAAAGACTTCACTTTCCTGAGGGTGGGTGGAGGGGCTCCTGTAGGATCACCAAGTGGAAGCCAAAGCTCCTGACCCGAAGCCTAGGGCTGGAGAGGGAATGGCCTGGGTACCATTTTCAGGAAATGGGAAGGATGGACCAGATCAAGGGCTCAAGGGAAGGGAGAAAGCTCAGTCAGGGACAAAGGGAACGAATGAGCAGCCAGGGAGTGGGGCAGAGCCCCAGGGAGACAGGAAGGCGGGCGGGTGGCGGGGTGGTCTGGGGGGCTCCCTAGGTGGGGTGGTCTGTGAGCTCAGCTCACAGGCGGCCCCATGGTGTGGTGGTGTCTGCCCGGCCCAGGCTGCGGGGGGCCGTCTGGCCCAAGGAGAGGGTGACGGGCCGGCAGCCGCAGGAGCAGTTGCAGCCTGTCATTAGTGGTGTGGGTCAGTGACGGAGGGCCCAGCCCCACAGGGAGCCCGCCCCCAGCCCCCCACCCCCTCATTGATCTGAAAAGAATGCGAGGAATGGGAAGTTGGCCCGCTAGGATGTTGACACAGGAAGCGCAGCGGCCAGGGCTGAGGCCAGCTCCTAGCTCCTTCCCAGCCTGACCAATGACCCCCCCCAGCCCCCTCCCACCTGACCTGTGTCATCTCTGACGGAGATTCTGGCCCCTCAGCCCACATGTTTATCCCCACAGTCTCACCTCCCCATTCACACTCAACCAGCCCAGGTGTCTTCCGGATTCCTCATCTTTTCTGGGATGGGCAATCTGGAAGCCCAGGCATCCAGTCCCTCAAAATGCCCAAGGATCTGGAACCCCTGACCCTCTTCTCCCTTGGGAACCCAAGAGTCCCAATTCCTAGATTTGGGGATCAAGCCATGCTGATGTTCCAGCCCCCCCCCCACTCCCTCAAAGACCCAGGCATTCTGATTTCCAAGTCCTTTCCTTTCTCAGGAACCCAGGCATCCTGAGTCCCCAGCCCTCCCCTCTGTGTCCAGTCCCTCAAAATGCCCAAGGATCTGGAACCCCCGACCCTCTTCTCCCTTGGAACCCAAGAGTCCCAATTCCTAGATTTGGGGATCAAGCCATGCTGATGTTCCAGTCTCCCCCACACACACACTCCCTCAAAGACACAGGCATTCTGATTCCCCAAATCCTTTCCTTTCTCAGGGACCCAGGCATCCTGAGCCCCCAGCCTGCCCCTCCCTCAAGGATGCTTAACTCTTATTTCCTGAGTCTCCTTCTCTCTTGCGGATCCCAGCATCCTCAAGGACCTAATCTGGACCCTTATCCCCTTTCCTCAAGGAATCGGGGTCTCTAATCCCTCAACCCTCTGTCTCAGAGACCCACCCAGGCATCCCACATGTCTAGTGCCCTCTTCCCTAAAGGCTCCTGGCTCCCTGCTGCCATTGAGGTTGCCCCACACCTGGGTCATTCTCCAAACTCCATTTGGGTAAGGAGTGCTTCTCAATCACCACTGTGGGGGTGGGGGTGGAAGGGGAAAATTCAACAGTCACTGCCCTCAGAAAGCTGGAGACCTATGGTTAAGGAGAGATGCATCAGGGGACAAAGGCAAGAGGCCCAAGTTCAAATCCAGCTTCTGCCACATACTATTGGTTCTGAGGCCCTGGCCAAATCCCTTCTCTTAGCTTCAGTCTCCTCATCTGGACAGTGCTAATCTCAAACCTCTGTTCCTAAAGACAAGGTCATTCCCCCCCCCCCACTGGGGGCTCCCAGGGAGGAAAGGCTTCAGGGAGGGGCAGAATTTGGAAGAAGCTTGCCATTCCAAGAGCTGGTGGCCAGGATGGAGTATGTTCCAGAGCTGGGGCACAGCCCAGGAGGCCATGGAACTTAGGATGAAGCACAGCCTCTAATTAGGTGAGGTTGGGGGACTGAGCCCCCAAAGCCTCCCCCTATCCAGTGACACTGGTAGCCATGGAGAGACCCACCCTATCAATAGGATTCTAGACTCTTGGGACCTGGGGTGGGGTAGGGCTAGTTGCTGAGGTTACCACAGGGAAGGATCCCCAGAGACCCCCAGAGGTCAGAGGAGGTAGAGTCTGAGCTGAGGGATTCTGGGGGCATCATGTTGGCTGCTGTCATCCTCACCCTCAGCTTCCTGCTGCTGGAGTTGGGCAGAACTGGTGAGGACAGGGAGCGAGAAGGGGAGGTTAGAGGCTTGGGGGTTCCTAGCTCTGCCTCCCCCCAAAAGTTCCCCTCTTTTCTTCCAGATGGGAATGGAATCCAACGCTTTTTCTACCCGTGGAGTGAGTTGAATCCTGAGGGAAGAGCAGGCTGTGTGGAATGTATATCTATCAGGTCCTTGAGGGGGGGAGGGTTGGGGGTCCCCAGTGGGCTGGAGGGCCCCCAAGAATGACTCTGGCCATGATTCCTGATGCAGAGGGTGCTGGGGCTCAGGACCCCTGACTCCCAATGGGAGGAGGGATCTAGGGATTTGGTTCCCATCCTCTCTCCTAGGCTGCAAAGGAGAAGTGTGGTTCAGGGAAGCATGTGGGGGCCAGGCGGCCATAGAGGACCCTACCTTCTGCCTTCGACTTCGATGCTGTTATAAGGAAGGGTTGTGTTACCACCAGAGACCAGATGGTAAGGGAACTTGTTCTCAGGCTTGCTGTAGTCTGGGCAATGGGGGGTCTGAATCTTTTCATACTGGGAAGCCTAGATTTCTGAGTTCCCCACGTGGAGAGGAGAAAAGGGTTAGGTGTGGAGCTCCTCAAGTATGCAGGTGGCTAGGAAGCCAAGGGAAAGGAGAGGAGAATCTTGAGACTTGAGACCATCCCTCCCCAGGCTAGATGAGTTGGGTCTTCACTGGTAGCCAAGGGGACTTGAGAACCCCCAGGGGGACCTGGAGGTCTGAGTCTCCCAGGCTAAAGAAATTGAGTCATTCCGACCCCCAAGGGAATCTGGAGGCCTGAGACCCTCAGGTAAACAGACTGGTATCTTCCAAAGGAACCAGGGGTGGGGGGCTGACATCCCCAGACTTAGCAGGGCTGGGTCCCCTAGGCATCTGTGGTTGGGTCCCCAGATGCAGAAGTGGTTGAGGGGTCCCAGACAGCTGGGTCTGGCACCTCTCTCCACCTGCCTTGTCTTTTCCAGAGAACATGCGAAAAAGGCACCTCTGGACCTTAAGTGTAACGTGTTTTGGCCTGGTCGTGCTCATCATTCTCATCTGTGCCTTCTGGTGAGGGGCCAGATTTGGGGCTTGAGTGCAAAGGGAGTGGGTTTGCAGCCAGGTGACCTGGGGAACAATTCCAACTCCTTTCTTCACTTTGGACAAGCCCCTTCTTTTCCTCTGGGCACCTCAGCTTTGCTCCTCATAAAAAGAGGGGTGCATGGACTCTAAGGCTGCCTTCACTTTGGCCAGACTCTGATTCTGTCCTTCTCAATGGCCTTGGAATTCTCTTCTGGCTCTCCATCTGCGATACTACCACCCTATGATCCCTTTCTGATCTCAATCCTTCCCTCTGTGAAATGGGAATAGTAATGAATTCATTTTGTAAATTAGCAAGGACAGTAGCAATGGGATCCATCTGGCTAGCTGATTGATTGATTGAGTATCCAATCATCTCATCCAGGTGGGTCCGACATCGGGGCCTAGGCAAGAATTTGAAGATCCCAAGCAGCCTCAGAAATATCAAGAGTATCTGCAGGAGATTCATTTTCAGCTCTAATTACTTTTCCTTCAAGAATCAAGAGAACTCTCCTCTTCTAAAAGAAGATGGAGGTTGCCCTCAGCAGTGTGGCAGAGATGCCACCATAGCCATGGGAGTCCCCAAGGAAACAGAGGAAGAGGATGAAGAAGAGGAGGAGGATGGAAAATAGAGGCACCCTACCCCTGAAAAAATATCGCCTTGGGCAAAGCCACCCTTGCCTTCATTTTTGGTCTGAACCTTGTGAGGCTAGGCTTGTCGGTATCGCATGGGACTTGAAGGAGATGACCTCCCTTGATCTCAGTTAGCTCCAGAGCTATGGAAGGGTCTTGTAGACTGGAAATGATGCAGGAAAGGACATGGAGGCAGTAGAAGATGCTCCTTGGCCCTCCCTAGACCCCACTGTTCTGGGGAATGGTCTCCTCAGTAATTGGGCATCCCCAGGATTGGGGCAAATGGGTGAGAGGGAATGCCAAGAGCACTGGCTGAGGACTCCCTGAGACCTCCTAGGGGTCTAGTCCAACCCATCCCTGATCTAAACAAGAATAATTTTTACAACTTACCCTCCATATGGACATCTAGATCTTGCCTGGAACCTCCTTGGGAAAAAGATCTCACGTTGTCCCGATGGAACTCAATTTCTCTGGTGCAACCCCACTCTTAGAAGTGGAAATCTTTTTTTCTGGGACTTTCATCCACTGCTTGGGTTCTCCCTTTTGGGAGAATTGGGAGAATTCCTATTCCTTCAAATACTTGAACTTAGCCTCCTTTACTCTGGGTTAAACATTTCCAGGTCCTTCTCTAGTCTACTGAGTCAGGGGTTCTGGTCATCACTCCTTGGGAAGAACATAGTACAGATCTGGTCCAACCAGGGCCAAACACAAACAAGACGTTCACCTCCCTAGGTCTGGACACCAAGCCCCTCTCTCCATGTGACTTAAGCTTACTCTAGTTTCTATGGCTTCCATATCATTCTATTGCTGTGTTTGCTGTCCACTAAAACCCTGAATCTTTTTCTTTCTTCTCTGCCCTTCTCCAGCCCCAACCCTCACTAGATTTGTGGTTTCCTTAGTGTAAAGAAATCGAGACTGAGGAAACTTCCTCCTCTGATGCAGATGGGGGGACTGCTCTCTAACTTAGAGGTTTCAGAGGAACCACAAACCCCGTGCATGCCACCAGCAGGTGGGTCTTCTCTAAGGACAGCTCTTTATCCTCTACACCACCATGTTCTCCCAAGTTCTTTTCACTTGAGCTCTCCTTTGGACATACTTCTTGAATTTAATTTAATTTAATTTCACTACCTTCCATGAACACTAGATCTGGAGTTGGAGAGGACCTTGGAGATCATCGAGTCCAAGTCATTTTTCAGGGGATGAAACTTAACTGACATCTTACTCAAATGTCTCTTCAAGTCATGGAAATGGGCCCAGTATTTTTGACAGGTCAGTAGCACAGGAAGATCACCATCACCAACCCCCAAGGAATGGCTTCCAAAGTCCCAAACTGCTTCCAAGGACCTGAACCAGAACCAGAAAGACTTGAGAATTGGCTGGTTACTCACAACCCACCACTTAGTTGAATTTTTACCTGGAGATCTCAGCTCCCTGACCTAGAATCTGAAGAATTCCTCTCTTTTGGGGGAACCTGGGAGCATCTGCCCATCTCTAGACTTGGGCCACCTTTCTGGGTCTCTGATAACTTCTTTGATCATGGACAGACACTAAGCAATATGACCCAAAGAGGTCACTCATCTGGGTGAGGGGAATTGAGCCACAGTGCTCAGGGATCTCCCCCCCCTTCTGACACTATTTAAGCTTTCCTTCATGAAAATAGAGAAGAAAAAAACCAAACAGGGGTCCATCGTTCTCTTACCCATACACTCAGGCAAGTCCCATCCTAGATACACTGAACAGGGTCTCTTGTTTTCTTTTTCCCCTTTAGGATAAGTAGCTAGGTGACACAGTGGTTAGAGCCTGGAATCAGGAAGACTCATCTTTCCGAGTTCAAATCTAACCTCATCTATTTACTATCTGTGTGGCCCTGAGCAAGCCACTTAACCCCATTTGCCTCAATTTCCTCATCTGTAAAATGGGCTGGAGTGGGAAATGGTGAACCACTCCAGTATCTTTGCCCAGAAAACCCCAAATAGAATCATGAGGAGTCAGACACGATTGAACAGATAGCCTGTAGTGTTCCAAGCCCAGATCATTAGACACTTTTGCTCTTCTGATGTCATTCTTATAGGGCCATGGCCCATTTTTGACATCCGTCTTCAGTTACATGCCCTTATTTGCATGTCTTCTTAGAGTTTTCTGTTCTTCCAAGGGCTTCTGGAGCATCCACATCTCTCTGTAGGTGGCACTTCTTTCCTTATAGAAATCACTTCTTTGTCCTCAAAATTTCATGCTTGAGAATTTTGCATCCTATCTGGGACCAAAGTCCCTTGTAACCCTCCTCATGCATCATCTTTCTCCAATTTTCAATCCACAATGTCAGAATCTCTGGGTCTTGAACTAGCATCCACCAACCCCACTAGGAAGACTGATGAGTAATGACAGGAGATGCAAAGACACTCAAGGGTGCCTCATGGAGTGACCTCTTTTCATCTATGGGGAACCCAGGAAAAGAAATAGATCTGTCTTTAGTCACATACAGCATAGTAGAGCCACGATTTGGACTTGGGTCATGTGACACAAATCTGATCATCTCTTCACTCTGCCATGACTGGCCTTAAAAGATTTGGAGTCAAATAAGGGTATGAGGAAGGGATGAAAGGAAAACAGGCCATAATAGGCTATGCTGCTCCTGTCTACCAACTGGAGAGGAATGAGGGAGATGTAGAGAAGGGGCCTGGATGTACCTCCATCTCTCCAGGCCCAGTGGTTAGGGGAACCCCACCTCCCAGTCTTTGGGGTTTCAGGGAAGACCAAGTCACCCTGGGGCTGAAAGTTGGAGAGAGGTCCCCCACACCCAGGGTTCCTAAAGGTGCCCAAAGGTACAAACATAGGACATGGGAGTCCAGGTCAAGATGGGAGAGTTTATCCAGAACCAGCTGATGGAGAAGGAGGGAGGAGAGGGCGGGAAGAGATAGGAACAGGAAATCATGACTCTGAGGGGAAGGGGGTTCTTCTCTGGCACTGGGGCCATTTCAGTCTCTGCCATTCCATCCAGATTTGAGTAGGGCCACCTGCTGGAGAGAGAACATTGTGAGTGTACCAGTCATAGCCCCATAGCTCTCAAGGAACAGGAATGTGTACACATATGTCACCTCTGGTATCCTTCCCTCCCACCCCAACCTCCCAAGAAGGTGGTGATTGAGAGGGAAAAAATGGAATGGAGGAAGAGAAAATGGGGGAGAGGGGGATAGATCAAGAAATATTAAGATAAATCAAGAAACCTTCTCTATTCTGGGTCCTGGAGGGGAAAAGGGAGATGGGAAAGAAAAGAATGGAGATCCAGAATGAGAATGGGGAGAGAAGAGAGGTGGGTGAAAGAAAAGGGGATAGAAGGATGGAGAAAGGGGGCTAGAAGATATGCTTAGGAACAGTGCAGGTTGAAGGGGAGACATATATATATATATATATATATATATATATATATATACACATATACACACATACATATATATATGTGTGTGTATATATATATATATATATATATATATATATATATATTGTACATATTCCAACTCACAGCCAAATCCTCCTCACAACGACCCAACGGTCTTTCAGCCTATGCTGCGATACCTGAAGTTGGGTCACTGACACCTTCCAAGACAAATTTCATTTCTCTCTTTAGTATAGACAGTTATTTGGATGAGATCTGAGGGCCTTAGTGGACTCCAAGTGCAATATGGGCCACTTGTGATACAGTATTAAAACAACCAACCATAGAGACTGTGGGTGACATGTCTAGGAGTATGGTGGAGATCTGAGGGCCTTAGTGGACTGCAACTGCAATATGGGTGTGACACAGGTGTTAACCAACCAACCATAGAGACAGTGGGTGACACTGTCCAGGAATAAGGTGGAGATCTGAGGGCCTTAGTGGACTGCAAGTGCAATATAGTCCATATGATGCAGTATTAAAACAACCAACCAACTATGGAGACAGTGGGTAACATTGCCTAGGAGTAAGGAGAGAGCAGGCCTGCTGTACTCTTGGTTGTCAGACCTCCTCCATTTAGGGAAGGGCTGGATCCCATGAAAGAATAGGAGATGCTGACCCTGGTAAAGAGAAGACGGAGACCTTGAGAGCTGCCTTTGAGTCTTTGAAGGTCAGATGTGAGGCAAAGGGATTAGGCTTGCCTTGTTTGGCCCCAAAGGGAAGAAGAAGGAGTAATGAAGGAGTAATGGCTGGGGGGGAGTGCAGAGAATTTCTGAGGAAGATCTCCACTGAATGGAGTCTTTCTGTGTTACCCAAGAGGGCATGGACTGCCTTGGGGGTAGTGAGGCTCCCAGTAACAGAGGTATGCAAGCAAAGGTGAGGCAGTTCCTCATTGGGGGGATTGTTGTAAGGGATCTTTTTTGACCCATCTGAGCACATGACCTTCCAATTCTAAAACCCTATAATTCTGAAAAGGATGGAGGATAGGAAGGAGAGAAGAGGATGGAGCCTAAAAGGGCATGGGGAGAGGAAGGTGGAAGAGGGTGGTGGGAGAAGGGATGGAGAAAGGGTTATGTGTTTAGCTGGAGCTGGTAGAGCCCACGGACCCCAGCCCTCAGGCTCCACTGAGGCTTGGGGCCCTTTGCTGAGGAGGTGAGTGCAGGACAGGGTTGCAGGGTAAGGGACATCTGGGTAATTAATTCAACCTCTTCGTTCTCTTGTCACAGAATGGGCCCAAGGACACGAGGTGGTCTCAGAGTCACACTGCCCATAGCAGGCCACAATGCCCACAACAGGGCTGGGGGAGAAGCAAAGGGGGGCCTAGGAGTGGGAGAAAGGGGGTGTCGCTGGAAGAGAGGTGGCAGGCCAGCAGAAGGGGGTGCAGGCCATCTCACCTGGGCCTCTCTCACTCCATTCCCGTTCCTGCTGCAGAGGCCTCCAGTGGGGTCAGCTGTAGGCGCACCCGGCGGGATGTCTGGGCCTGGTGCTTGGGGGTGCCCCGGCCCCTCCCTCGGGCCCCGGCCCCTCCGCCCGGGCCGGGCTGGGCAGACCAGCGCCTGGACAGCTTGTGGGCCAGCCGGGCCAGGGTGCCCGGCCTGCGGCCATAGTCCCTCTCCAGCTCCTGGCGGGAGATCTCGATGTTGCCCGTGTACCAGAAGATCCAGCCCAGCAGGCTGAGGAAGACCATGAGGGCCCCCGAGTAGATGAGCAGGTCCCCGAAGTCCCGGCCCTGGACCTGGAGGTGGGCAAAGACTCCAGTCAGCAAGGCCACCATCCCGGCCACGTCCAGGCCCACGGCCAGCAGCAGGGCCGCCCGGCAGCGGCCCAGGCCCGAGGAGGCTGGAGACGGCCGGCTAGCGGGAGCCGCAGGGCCCGGAGCCGCTGCCTCGGGCCCCGGGCCTGGGGAGGTGGAAGAGGAGGAGGCAGCCATGGCCAGGGCTTGTTGGGGGGGGAGCCCCGGGAAACTGGTCAGACAGGTTCCGGGGTGAGAGCCCCGAGGGGCGGGGTTAGGGGAGGAGGGAGACAGGAGTCCCGGGCCTCTTGTCTTCCTGAGGATTGGGTGGAGGCCGAGGATGAGAGGGAGAAGGGGGCCCCCAGCTTCTGGAGGGCAAAGGACAGGGTGCTGGCAGAAGTAGGGAGCCTGGGGGAGGGGGGGAGGGAATGTGAGGAAGGACTGTGCCCAGGAAGATACTGGGGCCTAATAAAACGGGAAGCAGATGAGTCCCGGACTCTGGGAGCCAGGGTGGCCACGAGGAGGCCAGAGGCCCGAGAGGTTCGGTGCCTTTCCAGAGGTCACCCATCCTGGAGGGGCTGGACAGGCGTGGGCCAGGCCCCCCCCACTGGTCATCTTGGGCTCCTGGTGCTCCTGGCCTCCAAGCCGTGGGCCCGGGCAGGGTTCAAGCCAAGGAACGTCAGGGCCCAAGAGGCCCTGGGAGAGCCTCGGCTCTGTCCTCCCTTCCTGACCTCGGGGAGGTGATGTCGTGACCAGCATGTGGAGTGGCTTTGGGGGGAGGGGGCTGTGCCAAGCCCCAGCCTCTCTTTCTCCTCCAGGACCGTCTGGGTCGGATAGGAATCAGGCTGAGTGGAGATGGCCCGGGTGCGAGGGCATCAGGGTGCAGTGACTTGCCCAGGGTCACCCAGCTAGCGGGTGCGGTGCCAAGTGTGTGAGTCCCCCCGACTCCAAGCCCAGGGCTCTGCGTGGCGCGCCTCCTGGGCGCGGGGCGGGCACCCACCTGCCGCAGGACGGGGCTGGCTCCAGACCGCGGGGTCTGCCCCCTCGTCCCACGGATGGGGCCCCGGCCCGCGGCCCCGGCCCGGCCCCCTGCCCTGCTTCCCCCGAGGCACAGAGCCGCGGAGCTGCGGGCTGAATAAGTGCGCGGACGGGCCGGGCAGGGAGGCCCTTATCCAGGCTCCGCTGGCTGTGGGGGCCGCTGTCCGCGTGGGCAGTCCCGGGGCTGCCCGGCACTTGGCACACAGCAGGCGCCCAACAAGTGCGGGCTGCTTGGAAAGAGCCCTCGGCGGGCATTTGTTGGGCGTCTCCCGGCCCCGCGGACACCCGGGGCGGGGAGAGGCCGTGGGAGGGCCGCGCGGGGGCGGCGCGGTGCCCGCCGCCAGTCCGGCTCCTTCGGGCCTCACTTTGCAAGTGGGGAAGCGAAGGCCCGGGAGGCCGCGCTCCCGCGGCTCAGCGCCCCCTAGGGGCCGCGCTCGTCCCCGCCGCGCGGCGGGGCGGGGCGGGGCGGGGCGGGGCCGGAGCCCGCGGCCGAGCGGAAGCGGAAACGCGCAGGGCTATGAAAGGCTCCGCCCCGCCCCCTGCACTTCCCTTTCCGTCTCCGGGAGCCGCCGCGAGAGCAGGTAATGGCGGGCGCCGCCGTCCCCGCGTGGCCCCCGGTGTCCGCGCCCCGCCGCAGCCCCGCGCAGGGGCCCCGACTCTGACCCCCGGTTCTCCCCGAGCTCAGGGCCCCGACTCTGGCCCCCCCCGCTCGCGGCTCCGACTCTGCCCCCCCCCCGCGGCCCCGACTCTGCCCCCCGCGTCCCCCCATCCCCCCCCCGCGGCCCCGACTCTGACCCCCGAGTCTCCCCCCGCCGCGGCCCCGACTCTGACCCTTCCGCCTCTCGGGGTTCCCGACTCTCACCCCCGTTTCTCCCCGAGCTCAGGGCCCCGACTCTGACCCCCGCGTCCCCCCCAGCCCCGCCGCCGCCATGTCCGCCCACCTGCAGTGGATGGTCCTGCGGAACTGCTCCAGCTTCCTCATCAAGCGCAACAAGCAGACCTACAGCACCGTAAGTCGGGGGGCCGCTGGGGGGGCCGGGCCGCGCCCCCACGCCCCCTCACCCCCAACTTCCCTTCCCCCGCAGGAGCCCAACAACCTCAAGGCCCGGAACTCGTTCCGCTACAACGGGCTGATCCACCGGAAGACGGTGGGCATCGAGCCGGCCGCCGACGGCAAGGGCATCGTGGTGGTGCTGAAGCGCAGGGCAGGTGGGTCTGGGGGCGCAAAAATGAGGCCAAGACCCCTGGTGCAGGAGGCCCCGCGGGCTCCGCCTCGGGAGGGGCCTGGCAGCTGAGCAAGTTGGTCGAAGCTCTTAGTGCTGGGGACGGCCCTTTGGGGAGGCAATGGGACCTGGGAAAGGAGAGTGCTGGGAGGGGATGGGGGGCGCCACGGGGAGGCCCTTGCAGCTCTCCCCCACAGCAGAGTCCTGTCCTGGGTTGGAGGGGGGATTCTAAGCCAGGTGCCTGCGGGGTCTGACTTGCTCCACACCTCCTTGGCCAGGGCCTCCAGCTTTGTGCCTACCTCTGAGACCCAGGGCTAATTTATTTTCCATCTGTATGAATGTGAGCCACACACCAAAGGTGACAGATGAGGAAGGGCAGCTTTGTTTTTGACCTTGGGCTCAGTCCAGGTGCACCTGGTTCCGTCCAGCCCAGCCTCTGATTTCACCACTGCAATGTGAACCAAACTGCCTCCTCTTTTGAGGCTGGGAGGTGGGGGGCAGTGCTGAGGCCCTCTCAGTAAGACCCATTCCATAGAAGCAGGCTGTCTGACCCCCCCCCCCCATCCCTTCATCAAGGTAACCCGGAGTGTCGTTCTTCCCCCTTGCAGGTCAGAGGAAGCCTGCCACTTCCTACGTGAGGACCACAATCAACAAAAATGCTCGGGCTACCCTCAGCAGTGTCCGACATATTATCCGCAAGAATAAATACCGCAAAGATCTCCGCATGGTGAGAGCATGGGTCCAAGGGGCAAAGTTGAGAACAGTCAGTAGCCAGGGCCTCAGTGCTGCAGTTGAGATCAGCTGGGTGGCAAGGCCCAGTCTCATCTGGATACCTCCCTCCAACTCTGCCCTCCCCCTTCCTCCTTAGGCCGCTCTTCGACGGGCCAGTGCCATCCTGCGGAGTCAGAAGCCTGTGGTGGTGAAGAAGAAGCGAACCCGCCCACCCAAGAGCACCTAAGGTGCCAGGCCTGCCTTTGGTTAATAAAGTTAAACTGCCTAACCACTCTGCTGCCTCTTGCTTTCCCTCTTCTCCCCAAGGGAAGGGTTCCCCCCCCTTTTTTTGGATGATTGTCCATACTTCAGGAAGGAGGGCTTTCCATCCAGGCCTTAATTTGTCCAGAGTCCCAACATCCAATCACTGGCTCCTCTCGGGCCAGGGAAAAGGGGTTTTCTTTGGTCTTAGTCATGGAGGATGGGGTTCAGGTCCATCTCTGAAATGAGGGTGTGAGATGGGTGGGAAGGCTCTTGACCCTCAAAAATGAGTTATTATCAAATCCTGTCTCACTCTCTAGATGGGTGACTAAAATCTAGATTACTTTTTGAAAACAAGTGAGAAAATGGGAGCTTGAGTGTCCCTGCCCCAGGTTATCTGGGTTGGTGGCCTCCTGTGACCTTAGGCAAATAAATGCTACCTCCTTGGTTTTGTCACTTGGGAATCTGGGCCCTGGGGAAGGATTCCCTGGAACCTGAGGTTTCTGGCCCTTGATGTAGTGACTGAACAAGTTACCTGATGGGAGAGGTTCCAGTCAGACCCCTGCTTGAACAGCTGCTCCCTTGAAGCTGTTCTGTGACAAGGTCTGCTTTAGGAGAGAACCCCCTACCCCCACCCCTACTTCTCTCACAGTTTAGGAGGTAATCCTCTTGCGGTCTTCCTGAGCTTGGGGCTCCAGGAAGGATGGGGGAATGTTGAGAGAGCTCTGCTGCTGGTTGCTAGGGAACACCTGTCTCCCGTTGCTAAGGAGACTCAGTTGCTAAGGCTAAGCCATCCTGCCCCACCCCCTCCTGTTCTGGTGCTGGGGTTGGCCAATCCGGGGATTATTCTTGGACCCAACCAAAGAAGGACCTGTCCACCCCCTCTACAATCTTGGGGGGGGGGCGGGAAGGAGCCAAGGCCCAGCTTTGAGGGTTGGGTCTCCAGTTCTGCTTCACTTATGGTCTTGGGAAAACCATCTGTCCCCCACATTTTGGTTTCCCATCCACAGAGTGTAGTGTTCGGTAAAATGATAGTTGTGGGGTTCAAGGGGGTCCCCCAGAAGGGAGCTTCTGCTGCCCGAAAAAGGAGAGGTACCTTTTGTCTGGGTTGCTATGGACTGGATTCTGTTGCTAGGGGATTGGTCTAGAATGACCCCTGTTGCTAGGGGGAAGCTAGTGGAGGGCCCCTAGCTCTCCAGCCAGTGATTGGTAGTTGGGATGGGGAAGGGGGCGGGCCATCAGAAGGTCCCAGCTCCCCACCTTTCTCCTTCGAGTATGGCTGTTTGGGGAGCGCCTGACCCCGGACAGGAGGAGGGTGAAGCCCTGGGGGTGCGGGAAGAACCCGGCTATGGGGAGGGGGCCTGTTGGGCGCTAGGCACTGCTGAGGGCTGGGGATTCTCCATCTAAAAAGCATATAAACAAAATAGGTGCAGAATGAATTGTAGATGGAGAGAAGACATCTTTGGGGATGCAGGGAAGGGCTCCTGGTGGATGGGAGGGCGGGCATGAAGGGCTTTGAATGCCTCCTGTGTGTGAATCTTGGTGGGCGACATCCACTAGCACTTGGGCTATGGGGGAATCCCAGGAAAAAGTCCTCAAATTTCTTCTCCCCTATCTGGGAGAGCTGACCTACGGATTGCTCCATCTACTTGGCCAGGTAGCCCACTGGAGGGTCAGAAGGCAGGGGATCCACCTGGCCATCCCAGCCCCAGGGGCCCCTCTGCTCCCCTTTCACTTGGAGGTGGAGACCAAGGGAGATGTCTTCACAGATGAGCATCTCCAAACATCAAGGCTGTGGAAGATCTGCCCTCTCACCACCCACCCTGGCACCTGGTGCTCAGCTCTGAGGGGCTTTGCACCTGCAGACCTGTAGGCAGGGCCTCGGCCTACCCGGTTGCCCATACCTTGCTTCTAGCCAGCTCTCAAGACAGCTCGAGGTCCTGCCTCCCCCTCCCCTTCAAGGCCTTGGCTACAGATTGACATGAAGCCCGAGGCTGTCACAGTGAAGGTTCTAGCCACTTCATGCACACACTGTGCCCCTCAGGGAGCTCAAGGGAGGCCCATGACAGTCCCCTACCTCCCTCTTCAGGGCTGCCATCGTCCCACCATACTGCTTGTTCAGTCTCTCAATGTACTTCAGCCCCCCCCCCCATTTCTGTTGATCCTCTGGAGTAATGCCCAAAGGCAACTGGTGCCCAAGGGGGGGGTCGCCCCAGCCCAGCAGCGCCCAGTCAAGACGGAGGCCAGAATGAGTCGGAGAAGTCCTAACTGGGATGGACCAGAAGCTGTGTCTGGGGACAAGGCGGGCCCCAACCCCATGGCCAGGCGGCTGCAGAGTCAGCGGCTGGCGTGAAGGGACCCTTCCACCTGGGGTTCAACCGGCCTTTAACAGAAGCCAAGTCACAGGGACTTCAAACACGGCCCGCTGTGATGTGAGGGACCCAGCCACTGATTTTATTGCAATCAACAGACTAAGGGCCGGCCGACCTCAGCCATCAGGTGAACCTCCAGGTGCTGCTTTTTCAACTTTATTTTAGAAAAAATCCCAGCCCTCCCTTGCCCCGACCCTCCTCCCCACCATAATTTAAATAACTTAGTGAGATACAAAAGCCGTCCCCTCCTCCCCATGCCCTTTCGGGGTGCGGGGGACCCTCCTACAGCCTGCGCAGCGCCCGCTTCTTGTCCGTCTTCTTCTTGGCGGCCTGCTTCTTATCCCGCTCCCCGGCATGCTTCTTGGCCATGGGGCCCTCGGCCCCAGGGCCCGGCGGGGAAGAGGAGGAGGCGCCCGCCTCTGCCGGGCCCGCCTCGGTACCCCCGGGCCCGCCTCGGGCCGCCCTCGCGGCCCCGGGGCCCCCCGCCCCGCCGTGGATCTCAGTCAGCAGCCGGGCCCGGGCCGCGTACTCCTCATAGTCCTCCAGAAGCAAGCGGCCTGCCTCCTCGTTCAGCGCCGACTCGGGGTTCGGGTGGATCAGAAGGCACTTGATAGTCTGGGGGGGAGAGAGGGCCCGGAGGGGGGTGGGACGGGGCGGGGTGGGGGTGCGCCGCCGGCCCCCCGCCCCAAGGCCGGCCCGGGGCGCCCGCTCCCCCTCCCGGGCCACGCATCCCGGCATGCACCCCGGGAGGGCCGCGGCCCAGGCGCGCCCCGGAGCTGTCATTGCGGGGGTCCTCCGCGCACGGGAGGGGCCCCCCGGGCCGGCCCCCGCCCCCACTCACCAGCAGCACATGGCGGATGCCCAGCTCGGCCGTCCAGTCTCTCTTGAGCACGTTGACACAGATCTCCCCGTTGGCCCCCACGTTGGGGTGGAAGATCTTGGTGAGGAAGAAGCCCTTGGGGGGCGCGGCCGGGAAGTCCTTGCCCAGCAGCAGCTTCATCCGGAACAGGCCGCCGGCGTAGGGGGTGCCCTCTGCCCGGAGAGGAGGGACAGGGTCAGCGCGGGCGCGGCGGGGGGGGGCCGGGGGTGGGGGCGGGGCTGACCTGGGCCTTCGATGGTGACCTGCAGGTCCGTGAGGTCCTCCTCGTTGGGGAACACCTTGATGCCGTCGGGGGGGTCGGAGGTGAGCGTCGTCACTTCCTTGTACACCAGGCGGATGATGTGGGGGGGCAGGTTCTCCACGTTGGAGTTCTGGGGGGCGGGAGGCACAGGGCTGGGGGGGCGGCCGTCCGCGGCCCCCTGCGCCCGGACCCCGGGGCGGCCCGTGTGCCCCCCGCCCCGCGGCCAACTCACCATGTCGCCGGGGCCCGGGGACGGCGCCCCCCAAGGCCCCTCCCCGGGGCCGCCTCCCCCGCGCGCCCGGCGCTCCGGGCTCCGGCCGCTCCGCCGCCGCCTGGGCCCGGGCCCGGGGGCCGCTCCTGCCCCGCTGTCCGCCGCCGCCGCGCCCGCGCCCACCCGGCCGCCCCCCTCGGCCGCCCCGCCGCACTGAGCCCGCCGCGCGCGCAGCGACGCCGCTTTATAGGCGCGCGGACACGCCCCCCGCGCCCCGGCGACGTGGGCACGGCCGTTCCACGGCGTGCGGGCCCGCGCCCGGCCGCGCCCCCGCCGCGGCCGCGCGCCCGCGCGCCCGACGCCCGTTGGGGACGCGGCCGCCGGGCCCGGCGCCGGGGCCGGCCAATGGGAGCCGGCGCCCGGGGGGCCGAGGAGGCGGGCCCCGGGAGGGCCGAGGCCAATGGGGGCGCGGCGGGCGGCGCGCGCGCCGAGCGGAGCCGGCCCCACGCCGAGGCGGGCGGGGGCCGGGGCGCCGGAGAGGGGAGCGGGGAGCCGGCGCCGGCGATTGGGCGGTTTGAACCCGGCCCGTCACGCGGCCCCCGCGGGAGGCGGGGGGGGGAGGGGCGGCGCTTCGCGGGCGCGCGCTCGGGAACGCGGGGGCGTGCGCGCGCGAGGGAGGGGTTGTTTACGCGAGTAACGGTCGCGGCGAGGGGCGGGGCGGCGTTTTGAAACCTCTGAAGGACGGGCAGCCGGGCCAATGGGCAGCGGGAGAGCCCCCCCAGAGGCGGAGCCTATCCGGGCGGGCGGCGCTGCCCCGGGCCCCGGGCCCCGGGCCCTTGGCGGGCTGGGGGCCCCCGCGGCACGGAGCCGCCATCTTGGGTCCGGGCTGGGGGGGGGGGCGAAATGCACTGCGGGTCAGAGGTCGCCCGGGCCTCAGTTTACCCCTTGTGCACCCAGGGCTGCAGGGCCCGAGGCCACACACACGCATTAGGCACCTGCTGTGTACCGAGGGCCGTGCGGAGCGAGGGGGCCCCCGATGGCACCCTGCGGGACGGGGGGCACCTGCGGGCCCGGGTGCTGGGGCCACGGCGCGCCGGAGGCAATGCAACAGGAGGCCTCCGTGTCCCCCGGGCGCCATCCCCCAGGCCCTTGGGCTCCTCCCTCAGCAGCCAGGACCGGTGGCGCTGTGCCCACCAGGTGGCATTGGACTAACCACCGCCTGGCACTCCTGGCACGGTCTCCCACCCGTGCACTCATCCCTGCCCCCCCCCCCCCCCCGGCCCACAGCTGGACAGAGATTTTCAAATCCCTGGGGAGGCGAGAAACCCGCCCTGATGAGGGGGTGAATTGAACCCAGGCCGGGATGTTCCTTCGGGCATAAGAAGTGATGAGCTGGAGACCCCGGCAGCGGCAGGGGCACTAACTCGGTGTCCCGTAGGGCGCCTCACCCCACCCAAGATCCTGTCACGGACAGAGGGTAAAGGGGCTGGGAGAACTAGCGGGAAGCGCCGCCGGCTCCTGTCTTTCTCCCCAGCGGCTGAGCTTCACAGAAACTGCCCAGCTCCGACTCCCAAGCGGGGTTCCTCTCCCCATACACGCCCCTCCGCCCCCCTCCAGTAGCTGGACCTCAGGGTCCTACTCTGCCAAACAATCCTGCTAAGGGTTGAGGCCCCTTTTGGCCCAGACGGTCTGAGTCTGGTATTCACAGGCCTCCTCAAAACCTTCCTCAAAACTCAAAATCCCACAGGCTGGGGATCAGTGGAGCCACAATGGACCTGTTGGGGGTCGCTCCTCATCACTTTCCTTGGGATACTACAAATGGGGGAGTTGCTGACCATGGACCATCCCATCAACTTTCTTCCCCCCTCACCTCAAAGCAAATCGTTCAAGGGGAAAGCTTTTCATTTGACCTTCAACTGCCGGATAATGTACATTTTAATAGCACTTTAAATTTTTAGTGTTTTCTTTCCACACCCTTGTGTATATGAATTATTACTATTATTGGAATTACCATCATCTCTAGGGGACCAGAGTGTCTGTCTGTTCTCTCTCTTGCACCCCTACCCCCCAAATTCTTCCATCCAATCAGGTACCACCAAGGTCTAGCCAAAAGCCTTGAACCTCAACATGTTGAACAGGATCTCCGAGTACCTGAGCAGAATTCCCAAACCCTCCATCCTTCACTTTAAGATCTCCAGGAAGAAGGGACTCCACCGATTTATGCATCAACTTTTTCACATCATGGACAATTTAAACTCTTTTTTTAAGTTTTTGCAAGGCAGTGGGGTTAAGTGGCTTGCCCAAGGCCACATGGCTAGGTAATTATTAAATGTCTGAGGTCGGATTTGAACCCAGGTACTCCTGACTCCACAGTGCTCTATCTACTATGCCACCTAGATGCCCCAATAGCTTAAACTCTTAGGAAGTTTTTCCTTTATGTTGAGACTCATGTAATATATATATGTATTTATTCATACATATAGACACATATGTTTTGTCTTTCCCCCTTCTTTCCAGTGCTTTGTCCTTGGCTCCCCTTTGTCATCCCTTTCCAACCATCTTAAAAGCTTCCTAATTGTCATTCTTCTTATGCATCTTTTTTTTTTTTTTTTAGGTTTTTGCAAGGCAACCTGGATTAAGTGGCTTGCCCAAGGCCATACAGCTGGGTCATTATTAAGTGTCTGAGACCGGATTTGAACCCAGGTACTCCTAACTCCACTGCACCACCTAGCCTCCCCTCTTATACATCTTTTAATGGAAAGGAAAGGAAATAAGCATTTATATTGTGCCTACTCTGAGTTAGGCACTGTGCTAAACTCCTTAAAAATAGTTCATTTAATCCACACAACACTTTGAGATAGGTAGTCATTACCCTTATCTTACATTTGAGGAAACTGAGGCAAACAAGGTGAAGTGACTTGCCCAGGGTCACATAGCTAGGATCTGAGACTGGATTTGAAGTCAGAACTCCCAGCCTGGCACTGTCAGCACTCTGGTGCCACCTAGGGGCATTAGGGTGCTACAGAAAAGATTAAAGGGCCCTCAGCTCCCATTCAAGCATTCAGTATAGCAATCTACCAAATATCAAAAAGATGACCTAATGTAAAATGAATGGAATTGAGCAAAAAAAAAAAAGATATGCAAGGAATACAACCATATCAATGGAAAGAACAGCCATAAAAACCATTAAGAAGGAATGTCGTTCTGGAGAGCAATTTGGAATTGTCTAAAGGACTATAGAACTGTACATACCTTGTGATCCAGCAATGTCACTATTAGGTATGTATCCTGAAGAAATCATTAAAAAAAAGGGGAAAAACCCATATGTACAGAAATATTTCTAGCATCCCTTTTTGTGGTACCATTGTTTGGACTCAGATGGTTCAGAGTGAGGGTAAACAGCAATTGTTTCTGTTTTGGCCAGAAACTCTGAGAATCTTCCTCTCTCAGATTGATTGTTTTTGTTTTTTTGACTAGGTTAAATGAGGCCTTTCATAGCCTCATTTCTTACCTAGTCTTAATCTGTGAATGGGTGGTTGTCTCAGGCAATTGGGGAATGGCTTGAAGGAGTTGTAGTATATGGTTAGGATGGGATACTTTTGTGCTACAAAAAATGATGAGCAGGCTGATTTCAGAAAAACCTGGAAAGACTTACATGAACTGATGCTCAATGAAGTAAGTAGAACTAGGAGAACAGTATATATAGTAATAGTAATATTGTGTTTTTTTATTTTATTTTATTTTAGGTTTTTGCAAGGCAAATGGGGTTAAGTGACTTGCCCAAGGCCACACAGCTAGGTAATTATTAAGTGTCTGAGGCCAGATTTGAACTCAGGTACTCCTGACTCCACTGCGACCCAGCCGCCCCCAATATTGTGTCTTGATCAACTATGAGAGACTTAGCTTTTCTCAGCAATACAGTGATCAAGGACAATTCTAAAAGACCCTTGAAGGAAAATGTCATCATATCCAGAGTCTGAATGCAGACCTAAGCATATGATTTTTACTTTTTTTTTGTTTTTAGTTTTTTCTTTCTCATGGTTTTTCTCTTGTTCTGATAATTCTTTCATGACATGACAAATATATTATTGTGCACGTATATCGCTTGCTGTCTTGGAGGAAGAGCAAAGAGGAGGGGAGAAAAATTTGGTACTCAAAATTTTATTTAAGAGAATGCTTAAAGGGGTGGTTAGGTGGTGCAGTGGATAGAGCACCCGCCCTAGATTCAGGAGGACCTGAGTTGGAATCCAGCCTCAGACACTTAATTACCTAGATTACCTAGCTGTGTGGCCTTGGGCAAGCCACTTAACCCCATTGCCCTGCAAAAAAACTAAAAATGAATAAAAATAATAAAGAATTTTTAAAAACATGTATAATGAGAAAAAATATTATTTACAAGAAAAAAAAGGAATGTTTTAAAATTATGAAAAACATGCTTGGCCCTGAAGAAGAGACAGGGAAAGACACTTGCCATTACTCCTTTGCAGACATTTTTGATGTATTCACTGAGTTTTTACAATTTCCCCTCTCTTTTTTTCCCCTTTTTTTCTTAATTTAAAAATTCTTTGTTCTATGGGATGATACTCTGGGAGATGTGGGGGGGGAATGATTCAGCTGATATGAAAACTGAAGACACCAATGTAGATCTAGTTTTAAAAATCCTTTGTTCTAAGGAGTATTCCCCTAGGAAGAGGAAGGGGAAAGACATTTTTAGGTAAAATAATAACCAAATAAACAGCATTTTTCCAAAATATTTTTTTCAGCTTCATGTGTTTCAAAAAACATTTTGATGCCTCCCTCCTTTCCCCCCCCCCCATGAGAAGGCAAGCAATTTGATAGAGGTTATACAAGTGCAGTCATGCAGAACATATTTCCATATGAGTCATGTTGTGAAAGAAGACATAGACCCAACCCCCCACCAAGAAAAAACAAACCAAACCCAACAACAATCCAAGGAAAAATAGTTTTAAAAAGTAGGCTTCAAAATGCATTTAGACTCCATCAGTTATCTCTCTGGAGGTGGCCCTTTAGAATTGTCTTGGATCATTATGTTGCGGAGAATAGCGACGTCATCCACAGTTGCTCATTGTTGCGTTACTTTGTTGCATCGTTGCTGTTACTGTGTACAGTGTTTTCCTGGTTCTACTCACTTCACCCAGCATTAGGTCATCTAAGTTTTTCCAGGATTTTCTAAAAATGTTCATTTCTTTTGGCACAATAGTATTCCATCATAATTACATACACAACTAGTTCAGCCATGCCCCAATTGATGGGCATCTTCTCTATTTCCAATTATTTTTTTACCCCCAAAAGAGCTGCAATGAAATATTTTTGTACATATAGATCCTTTCCCATTCTTTTTAAATCTCTTTGGGAGGGGGGCAGCTAGGTGGTGCAGTGGATAGAGTCAGGAGGACCTGAGTTCAAATTTGACTTCAGATACTTAATTGCCGAGGTGTGTGATCCTGGGCAAGTCATTTAACCCCATTGCTTTTAAAAAACAAAACAAAAATCTCTTTGGGATACAAACCTAGTAATGACATTGCTGGGTCAAAGGGGATGCACAGTTTTGTAGCCCTTTGGGCATAATATTTATTTTTAAAAAATTATTAAATATAGGTCAATTTCTTTTTTAATCTAAACTATAAAATACAAAGGGCTCACATCCAAGGACATGATATCTCCTTCAGTCTCTGAAGATCCCCATCGTCCCCCAGTGACTTCCTCATATCATCCTACAGACTTAAAGTACTTTCACCAGGACTGGGCTTATTCCTCTATATCATGGTTCTCTTCCTTGTGGTTTTTCAACTCTGGCTCCTACTCATCCCCACTTGATGTGGTTCCCTCCTCCTCTTCCTCCTTCTCCTCCTCCTCCTCCAGCAGTCAGGGACTCCAGGATTTTAGATACTCTACAATTGCCTTTGGCTTTTGCCATTTCCAGATCCCAGACGTTCTCTGAGAAGTATGGCAGAGATGAGCAAGATCCTTGGGCCCCTGCCCAGGGGCCAAAGTCTGCTCTTCAGCCCCGTCAACACTGCGCGGTCTAGCCCAGGCCATACATCCTCTCTGTGTCCCCTGTCCCTTCCTTTTATGCAATCTGCCTACCATCCTGAATGGAGGATTCCCAATTCTCCTAATAGTTTCCCTTTCTCTTTGACTTTGCTTCCATCATCCTCCGCTCTCTCAATGAATTCTTCCCATCTGTCGGTTCTCTCTGTGGAAGTCACCCATTTCCTTCCAGGCCCAGCTCAGGGGCCAGACGGCGCAGCTCACTAGCAGTAGATAAAGTATAAAGGGGAGAGCCAGTAAGATTTGGCTTCCTATCTTTACTCTGGCACTTTCCAGCTATGGTTGTCACAGTGAACATACTCTGAGTCCAAGTCACTTCCTCTGTAAAACAGAGTTACAGTAGCTTCATTACCCACCAAACACATTTATTGTGAGTTTCTCCTGGGAGATTTGCAAACTTTAAAGCATTCTATCAGTAATCATTATTAGCCAATGAGCCCCATTTTCATGACCGTGGTACTGGAGTTGCATACATTATATAGACATTTTGTGATTGGACCTGGTCTGCTAATTCTGGGGATAAAGTTGCTCATCTGGATCTGTGTGCATGAACTGAAGGGGTGAAAACTAGCCAAAGAGCACTGCTTCCCTTTTTTTCTGGCTGACCTCATGCAAGTAAGCCTTTGGATGTGGGACACCTCAGGTCTTCTCCATTAGGGGCTAACACTGACCTCTGATTGTTGTCTCCAGTGAGGTCTTTCCTGCTTGGAGATCAAATAATACTGGAGACAGCCACCCCTTTGTGAGTTCTGGCTCATTTCCAGAGGTCCTTGCTCCCAGTTCTTCTCTGGACTTCCCTACTATGCTTGTGTTCTAGTGTCACCCTAGGGCCTCCTCCTGGTAGGCCATCCAAACATCCTTGTGGCCTTCTGACCCTGGAATAGTCCTGGTTTAGGACTAGTGGTGAAGAAGGCTTCCATTTTTGGAGCTTTCATTCCCCTCCCAGCTCCACCCACTAGGGCTGCCTTCTGTGTGTCATTGGCTCCTTGAGGTCAGGGATTGCCTTTCTCCTGGCTTTTTTATCTGTAATCCCAGCACAGAAATTATCACAGTACCTGGACCCTTGCAAGTATTTAATCGATGTTGCCTTCTTCCTGGCATGGCCTTGGTCATAGCTGAACCCTCCACATGACCCTGGTCATGGGCTAATCTGTGTCCACTGTCCCCAAGAATGTTTGTTGCATTTGTGGGAGAGTGTACTTCAGGTTTATAGAGGATGTTTCTCTGCCATTTTAGTAAATATCTTTGAGCGAATTGTTTATGACTTTGAAGGCAGCTAGGTAGTATAATAGGTTGCAAATTAGCTCCAGGAAGACTTGAGTTCCAGTCTAGACTCAGATACTTATTTGCTGTGTAACCTGAACAAGTCACTTAACTTCTATTTGCCTCTGTTCTCTCATCTAAATAATGGGGATACTAACAGGATTGTTGTGAGGAGCAAATGAAATATTGATAAAACACTTTAACAATTAAGTACAATAGCAATGTTTGTGAAATTCCTGTATAAAAGGGGTCCCTGATGTCCTTCTGGGCCCTGAGAAATTCCTTAAAAATATAACTTTGGCTAGGCGCCTTTGGGTCTGAAAATAGTCTGATAGGACCCAAGGGGTCATGGATATATCATAAAATTGTCTAAAGATTTACAAAGCACCCTTGTTAGCCTAATTATCTTACTGTATCTATTAAAGTCCAGGACTGCTTCCCCCTTCCCCAGATGTGGCTGGAACCATAAGATAGTAAATTCCTGACTCCATCTCAGAAAACATGTTCAAACATTACACAAAGATCCTGACCCTTTCTCATCCCATCTATATGGAACCCTATGTTTACATATGTATATGTCAAGATAATATATCTAACTGCTGTCTTTGCTTCTCTGTATTTTGCTTGCTCTCGGTATACTCCCCCCACCCAAAACACTATAAAAACCCTATTCCTTGAACACTTAGGTATGGTCTGATTTGGGTATTCAATCCCCAGACAGTCCCTGGGAATAAAGATCTCCAACCTTACCAAATTCTGGTCTCCGTCTCGCTCTTTGAGTACAACATAATGTGATACGCAATAGAGCTATACCTATGTTCATCATCATCATCATCATCATCATCCTGCCTCAGAGACTTACTAGATGTGCTATATTGGGTAGGTCATTTAATCTCTCAAAGCTTCAGTTTCCTCATTGATAAAATGGAAATTCTAGGACCTACATTACAGAATCATGAAGAACCAATGAGACGATATGTTTAAAACTCTTAGGCCCCTTAAAATATTAAATAAATGCTAGCTACTATTATTCTAACTACTGAAAGCTGACCCCACTAATGGGGGCTCATCATCTAGAGGTCAAGGATTACAGAGTCAAAGACCTTTTCATAACCAGGAGACCCACCCTATAATCACAATTTGGCATGAATATTCAGTATGGCAACAACATTGCCCTTAAGTTCTGATGGGTCAGTGTTATGTCTTGGGCATTTTGGACATCAGTTTTGTCCAGAATGATGCTCAAATTGCATTCTTACAGGATATTCTGTAGTCCAGAGAGGGTATTTGTTGTCTCAATTTATGGAAGAAAATGAACGTCTATTGTCTTAATTCTGGCCACCTGATCTTGTCCTTCCAGGGATTCAGTAGGGATGAGATTTTTATAACAAGGGAAATGTGGTAGAGTTCTTCCTTCCTAATATAATTTACTTTGATAAAGATAATTTCCTATTTCTTAACCCACTGTTTCTGCAAACAAATCCACTTGGCTTGGCCATTTGTTCAGTGTTTGTCAACACACTATTATCTGAGTTGTCATTAGTTGCCTTTCCTCTTCACACTCCCATGCATGATAATATCTGTGTTTATTTCTCATCCCACCTCCCAAACTGTGAATTCCCTGAGGGCAGGAAACATGTTCAGTGGCATGTGGAGATGGGGATACAGAGCTGGCACCCAAGACAGAGGAAAGGACCAGAAATTAAGATTATTGTGGTCATTATTCAGTTGTCTGACTCTTCATGAACCCATTTGGGGTATCCTTGGTAAAGATACCAGAGTGGTTTGCCATTTCCTTCTCCAGCTCATTTTACAGATGAAGAAACTGAGGCTTTTGGATTAAGTGGCTTGCCCAAGATCACATAGCTAGGAGGTGACTAAAGCCAGATTTGAACTCAGGAAGATGTTTTGTCCTGACTGCAGGCCCAGCGCTCTGTCCACTACACCACCTACCTGCTCTGAGAGATATAAATTCTTTTGCACAATGATGATCTCAGATTTCCTGGGGTAGTGATATATACATATACATATATATATATATATATATATATATATATATATATATATATATGGCAATGGGGTTAAGTGACTTGCCCAAGGTCACAGACCTAGGCAATTATTAAGTATCTGTTGTCATATTTGAACTCAGGTCCTCCTGACTCCAGGGCTGGTGCTCTATCCACTGTGCCACCTAGTAAAATTGCTCCTGATAATGCTATATATGAAGTCAAAAAGAGTTGGGGGCTCATGTTAGGATCTTGGGTTCTACCCATAATTAGAGGATACTGAAATGGGCTAGGGCTCCCAACTCTTCCTCTGTCCCTGCATTTCTCTAGCTAGTAGTTGGCAAACCCTATACAGCTGCTTCAATGAATTGAGTGCGTGCTCTATAAACACATGAGGGGGTAAGCCCCAGTGAGCTGGTGAATATGGAAACACTCTCAGGAGGCTCCCTGGTTGTTCATAAACAAAGATGAAAATCAGCAAGAGTGTGTTCTGGGGATCAGTAATGGCAACCTTGGACATACTACAAACAAACATGATGGGCAGGTCGCGGGGAGCTCCTGGTGATCTGTAACTCATTGAAATGGGCAAGGGCTCTGGAAGAACTGGCAAACTTAGGATTCAGTGTGTCTAGAGACTTCTCTGGTCATCTTGAAGCATGAGCTAAAAATGTGCCAGCACACCCTAGTTAATCATCTGTGGAAGGGACATGAGACCTCTAGTGAGCTGGACATCTCCCATGCTCCACCACAAGCAGGACTGGTCACTTTAGGATTCGCTAAGATTGAGGGTGCTTTAGGATGAGAGAATTTCTAAAGTCTCTTGGAGATCATCTGGTCCAAGCTGCTCACTTTCCAGATGGAGCAGATGAGACGGAGCATAGGAAAAGCGACTTGGTCAATGGGAGAAGGGACTGGCAAATTTTCCCACTGCCTAAATAAAAACAGAGCCTCCTAAAACAGGAAGCAGGAAAACATGTTTATTCAAAAAACCCCCAAAGATACAATGCCTCTGGCTTCACGCAAGCAGAGAGCAGAGAGGGGGAGATGGGAGGGATGGAGGGTCCTCTCCCACAGAGCTCCCCGGCAATTCCAAAAAAGAAAAGGTTAAAAGCAATTGCAGGGAGTAGGAGAGACTGGATGTCCTGGGTTTTGCTCTGCTCCTCAACGTCTACCCCTTCTCCAAATCCTCCCACCCTGGCCCTGGCCCTTTACCCATTATGGCTTATATATTTGTCTAGGGGGCATGGGCAGCCCAGGAAGACAGGGTGATATCACACCTGGGTCCTTGAAGAGGAAACATGGGGAGGGACCAAAATCGGGATTGGAGACAAAATGGTAGAGAGATCCCCAGGCCTCTTCTGGAAGCTGGAGGGAGATCTGGAGAAAGGCTAGGAAGGCCCTGGTAAAAGGAGGGAGTAGGGGTCTCAGCAGAAGACTGGGGTGGGGCCAGAGGGCCCTTGGAAAAAGGAGTGCTGCCATAAGGCATTTGGGGAGTCCCATTCATCTCCTTTCCCTGCCCTGTCAAGGGCCTGGTTTCACCATCAAGGTCAGCAGAAATTGAGGGCAGAAGTGCAGGCATTTGGGGGGAAGGATTGGGAATAGACTGGGGAGAAGAGCCCCCCTCCTTGCCCTGGAGGCTGGGGGAGGGTTTTTTTTAGCCCTTTAGTGTTGGGGTATAGTCACCCCCAAATCATGGCTATGTACAAAGGGGAAGGATGAGTTGTGCATTGGGAATGGGGGGAACCCCCCCAAACACCAGAAAGACTCCCCGGGAGAGAAGAAATGGGAGATACCTTAGGAATGGTCTCACCCCATCCCCTGCCGTCCTCCTCCAGGCTTCACTCTGCCCACCCCTCATCCCCAGAGACAACCCCAAGTCTGTGATGGGATTGTCTGAGGTCAAGGCAGTCAGAGGGGTCAGAGGTCACGGCAGTGAGGACAAAGAGGCAGTGATATCATGAAGAAGGGGCCCATTCCCAAGGCCTCCAGGGATGAAGTCTCTGAGGGGAGGCCCGGTGACTTCATTGGCAGTGGGCGGGAACCCCTGACTAGGAATGGCAAATAAGTGGGCAGGAGCCCCTAGGCGGGAGAATTATGTCATTGAAGGACAATCCAAGAGAAAGAGACTGCTTTGGGCAGATAAGCCACCTCTACCTGCCTATTGGCCAGGCTGGAAAGCAGTATCATCTATTATGATGCGGCAGCCATGACATCTTTGGGGGCTGCCCTGGAAGGAGATAATGGCATCAACACAGCAGAATATCCTAGAATGAGGTGATGACATCATCGAGACAGCTGTCTAGACAGCAGGGGTGACATCATTCATGGAGTCTCATTCACAGGAGGCAGTGACATCGTCATTGGAGACTCACTGGAAGGAAGCAGTGATGTCATCATGTGGCTAACCTCCAGGTGCAGTGATGTCATGAGGGACATTTCCAGAGGGAAAAACCGTGACAACATTACAACATTGGGGGGCCCCAAAGTAGAGAAAGAAATGATGTCCTTGGTTCCATTAGGCCACCTCTGGGACCCAGAAGCTCAAGGCAAACTCCAAGGCTCGATGAAGATCGATCCTTCAGGCTAGGATCAGCCTGGGAAGGGAACACTTCAAACAACAGGGGCAGACGGGGGTCACCAGGACCCAGGGAGGCAAGAGTTCCCCTGCACCGCCCTGGTCAGAGTGAGGCCAGAACACTGGACCACAGTTTAAGAAGGACATTGATCAGCCAGAGTATCCACAGGAGGGCAGCCAGGATCTGACGGAAGGGCCTGGGGTCCCGTCCAGGGAGGAGCAGTTGAAGGAGCAGGGTATGTTTAGCTTGGAGATCTGGGGGGGTGGGGCATATGAGAGTTGTCTTCAAGTATTTCAAGGGTTGTCATGTGAGAATGAATAAGATTTCTTCTGTTTTCTCAGAGGTCAAACCTCGGAGTGATGAAGGAAACTTGGACTCAGATGATGAGAGCTGACCCCAAATGCAATGGGCTGCCCCTCACTGGAGGCCTTCACGCAAAGGTCGCAAGATCACTTGTGGGTTATGAGGTCAAAGTAAGGGCTGGACAAGATGGTGTCTGTTGGGGGGCATTCCCGCTGCCATTCTTTCCTGGTTCCTTTGCAGGAGGTCAAGGGAGGTGATGGTCCTGTAGAGGACTTGGCTTCATTGGATAGTCAAGGAGGGAAGGCATGACCTTGGAGGCCAGAGGGCTATCTCCTGGCCAGGCTCCACCAGTGCCTCCATCTGATGAGAACTGGAGTCTTCGCTCTCTCAGGGAAGGAGATCACCCAGGGGGAGGGGGGTCTTCAGGACTGATATCCCAGAAAGAGAGCTGAGGAGCCTCTGCCCAAAGAGAGGTGAAAGATGACATCATGGGAAAAGGAAAGGGATGCAGAGATCCTTCCAGAGGGATGGTATCCTGGCATGGGCCCTGGCCCTCACTGGACATTTTACAAAAAGGGCGGGGGGACCACCAGATAGAATGTCCCGGGAAAAGATGGAGCCTGTGGTGGATGATGTCATGTGAATGACAAGTGACAAGAAGGGGTGATGTCTCTAGGAATGATGGCACAGAAAGGGAAAGAGCCTCTGGAGCTGATGTCTTAAAAACGGGAAGACTCTTTGGAAGTTTTGTTGCAGGAGGGAGTGGAGATTTTGAAGATGACATCATAGGAAGAAGGGCACCCACTGGGGATGAAGCTGAAGGAAGGTGTGGCGCCTATGGAGAAGGTGGCCTAGCAGCAGGTTAAAGCCTCTAGCACCTCAGGATACACAGAAATCTCTGGGCATGATGTCACGGGAAGGGACAGAGGCTACAGAGATGAGGTCACAGGAAGGGGTGAATCCACTAGTGATGATGTCACAGGAAGAGGGAACATTTGGAGGTGATGTCAGAGGAAAGGAGTGAAGACTTTGGCAGTGATGTCCTAAGGAGTCGATCCACCAGGGAGGATGTCATGGGAAGGAAGAGTCTCTGGAGACAATGTTGTAGGAAGGGGCAGGTAGCATCGGGAGGTGATGTCACAGGACGAGGCATCATCTGGAGGTGATGTCATTGGAAGGACCAGAGCCTCTGGAGGTGATGCCGCAAGAGAGATGGGGCCTCTGGAGAGCATAACCCAGAAGGGGGTGGGTGGGGGGCTCGGGAGATGACGGTTCAGCCAGGGGAAGAGCCCCAGAAATGATGCCCTTGAGGCTCCCCATCGACCAGGTGGCCTGACCAGAGCCTTGTGAGGGTGGGAGCCTCCGGAAGGGGAAGGCTTTGGACTCTCAGACTGTCACCTCATTCTTGCTGGCTGTACGTAGGTGCTGTGGATGGTGGTGGCCGGGGATGAACTGGAGGGTCTCCAGGCCTCCCTGATGTTGGAAGGGTGGGCGTCGGGCAAGTGTGCCCCCAGCACCCCCTGACTCAGGCCCCATGCCCCCCCAGGCTGTGGGGGATAGGCCATGGCGCAGGTGGTGGGTGTGGTGGGCATGGTGAGTGTGAAGGGGAGGGGGCAGGCCATGCAGGGGGGTTGGGGGACCGGGCCCCAGGAGCAGGTTGGTGTGGGAGGCCGCCAGTCCCCCTCGAGGTGGGTCTGGGGGTGGCGCGGGGCTCCGGGGTGGGGAGAGGAGCCGCTCCTGACTCTGGAGGGCCTCAGGAGAGGAGAGCAGAAGGCGCTCCTGGGAGACCAGGCGGGCCCGGGGCAGGGTGAACTCGTAATGGGAGCCCCGGCCACTGTCCGCCAGCAGGTGCTCCTGAGACATGACGCGCCGGGGGTTGGCCATGGGCACCTGCTCCTCTGGACTGCCCCAGCCTTCTCCCGGCCCGCCGTACCCCCCACCCCCTGTGCCTGGCCGGCGCATGGCATGAAGGGGCAGTGTCCCGCGGGGCAGCTCCGCCATGTGTCTCCTCTTCATGTAGGCTTCGTCCAAGTCCTTCTCAGCTAGACACCCAGAAGACACAAAGGGGGGAGCTCAAGATTAGGCAGGAAAACTGGGTTGAGGGGGGCAAGGCCATTGAACCTCATGGCCTTGGAGACCTGAAGGGAAACCGTCAGTCATGGGGCGGAGCATCGGCCACCTTGGAGATCGTCAAAATCATGCCCAATTTTCTGTGCTCCCCAGCCAAGAAGGCCGTAGGCGAGGGTCCTCCCAGACAGCTAGCTGCCTCCACCCACCCACCCACTTGATCCTGGAGTCAGCCTCCCCCACCGCCACCCAATTATTCCCGGCCCCAGTCCCTGGCTGGCCTCACCAAGTCTCTTGAGGGAAGAGTATCGGCTCAACTCTGACTTGACTGCGGCCTCGTAGGATGGAGGCAGGTGGGAGAGGTTGTGGAAGGATCGGGAGCAGGAGAGGGTAGAGTAGTGGAGGGCTGGGCTGGGGGGAGGCTGGGCCCGCCAGTCTGGCATGAAAGGGAGAGACAGCAGAAGGAGGCAGGTTGGAGCCAGCACCGGCTGGGGAGCCTCCCCCCACTCCCTCCCCCGCTCCGGCACCCATCCATACCAAGGGTAGCAGCGTGATGTTTGGGACTGTTGACGTTGAGATGGATGTAATTGTGATGAAGGGTATCTGTGAGGAGGGAGGAGAAGGCGAAGAAGCCTTAAGCTCTGAATGATCTCTCTCACTCTTTGGAGAGCACCCCAAAGCACCAAGGGCCCCCCTCATCCCCTGGGCTGATGGCACTTTCCACAGCCAACCCCCCCCCCACCCCAGGAAGGCAGAGATAACAGCTGGCCCACTTTACAGAAAAGAAGTTATAACGAGCCCGGCTAGATAGAGTCAGGGCTTTGGAGTCCCATGAGGTCCCTAGGTGGGTGTTGGGTCTGCCACAAGGTAGAATGGGTCTGGGGGGAAATCGAGAAAAGGAGGAGGGGACGGCAGGGAAGGAGGGGGAGGAGAGGAGAAAGGGAGGCAGAAGAAAGGAAGGGGAAGGGCCTCAGAAATGAGTGAGGAGGCGGAAAGGAGGATCAGCACTGGGGGGGGGGGGAGGCCTCAGAGAGAGGTTGGGGTATGTGATGGAGAGAAGAGGCAGAGTCAGGCGCCCAGAAGGGAGACAGGGAAAAATGGCGGGAGGAGACAGAGGGAGATGAGAAAGGATGGTGGAAGGAGACAGAGGGGTGGAGGGGGTCCAACTCCTGTGGATGTCCAAGACTCACCGTGGTTGGATGTCTTGACAGGATTATAGAGGTTTTTGGGGGGTCGGGGTGGGATGCTGTCAGGCCCTCCCAGACCTGGGGTCAAGGAACTGCTCCTGGCCCTGTCAGGACGGGTAGTTGGCCCTGCTTGGTGCCTCAGAATGTCCACCAGGGCCCTGGATGCAGGGGATGGAGAGGAGTCGGCCCTGAGACCCCAAATACTCACTTAGATCGGCTTTTGCCTCCTCAAGGCTGAGATCCCTCTTCTCTTCCCCATGGGGGCCTCGGTTTCCCTCTCAGTCTGACCCACATGGCTCAGCCACAGGTTCCTCCTTACCCTGTGTCATCCTGACCTTGTCTTTTTTACCCCTGGTCTCCTGGGGTTTTCCCCAAGGACCCAGGATTGAGCAATGGCTAGAGCTGGGGCAGAGCCCTCCAAAGGGTCGTAGCCTCCCCAGCTACTTGGTCTTCAGGGACCAGACAAATCCACGTGGACACCCCCCAATCCTGGAGCTCATCTCAAGGAGTGACTTGGGTCCCTACTGTAACCCCCCCCCAACAGATCCCCAGAGGCCCTAGGTCCTTACACACGCATCCCCCTGCCACTCCCCGGCCAATCTGTTCCCCTAGAGCCCCTTCCTTGGGCCAGGTCTAAGGCTGCCAACTTCAGCAGAACCCCACCCCAGATCTCTCTTTCCCCCCCTCTCAGCTATCCTGCATGCTATGCCTTGAGGACTGGGCATCACATGGAAGTCCCTCTAGCTGGGATCCCTCCATCCTGGGGCCCCTCCTCTGCACCCTCAGCATCCCCCCCCCAAGCCCAGCCCCAGCCACAGTCCCATCTGGGATACCTGGGCACGTTGATCTCTCGGTGGGCCCGGGGCGCCCGGGAGGCTTTGCTGAAGGCCACCTTGGCGCCCACACCCACAGCCAGGGCGAAGCTGATGACCCCACACACCACATAGGCTGTGCTGCCGCCGGGGCCCTCGCCACCCCTGCCCCCGGCCCCACCGGCTCCAGCCCCCGCCCGGCTCCCATCGAGCCATCCGGGCTGTCCCGGTCCTGGCCCTCCTCCATTCCCGCCTGCCCCGGGCCCCCCAGCATCAGAGGGCTGGGGTGTGTAGGCCCAGACTGGGGTATCATAGTTGGAGCAGGAGGCCTGGGCCAGGCGCATATGGCGATGTTCACAGCAGAAGCGGTAGTAACATGTGCCACAGCAGAAGCGGAAGGAGCCGGTGCTACAGTTGAAGGTGGCGTCGTATTGGCCCATGACGTCGTAGTAGCCGTGGCACAGCTCTGCGGGCAGGGGGGCCCGAGCGGCCTGCCCTCCACTCCCGCCCCCCGAGGTCCCGTTGGTCAGCCCACCACCGCTCCCTCCGCCGCTCCCCGTCACGGCCCCGGTCAGCCGACGCAGGTGGGCCAGCAGGGCTGGGAGGGGGCCTGTGGCTGCCATGCTGCTGCTGTTGGATAGGTGGGCCAAGGCCAGGGCTGGGCCCAGGGCAGAGGCCAGGAAGAGGGGGCACAGGAACAGGGAGGGAGGCATGGCTGCAGGAAGTCTTGGCACTGTGGGAGAGAAGAGGAGAGAGATGAGGCATAGACAGGAATGGACAGAGAGGACCAGACAGGGAGGGGCCTGGCAGGGGAGGGAGGGAGGGCACACGGGAAGAGGAGAGAAGGATGGAGGACTTCCTAAGGAGAGCCACTTGTCTGGGAAGGGGACCATCGAAGCAGGGAGAGCCATGTCCGCCTGGCCAGACGGGCAGCCGACCAGGCAGCGGGGAGCTAGACAGCCAGGGGACCTGGGCAGGCCCCAGAGAGGCTGAGGAGGCCAGGCAGGGAGGAAGGACCAGGACTCGGTCTCCTCTGCCAAATGCTCCACTCAAGCTCTCCTCAGAGACTGAGACAGAGATAGAGGAATGCACACTGTGGGGGAGAGATAGCAGAGAAAGTGCGGGAGAAAGGAAAGAGAGACAAAGGCTTAGAAAGGGGCGGCTAGGTGGCGCAGTGGATAAAGCACTGGCCCTGGAGTCTGGAGGACCTGGGTTCAAATCTGATCTCCGACAATGATGACCTAGCTGTGTGGCCTTGGGCAAGCTACTTAACCCCATTTGCCTTGCAAAAACCTAAAGAAAACCCAAGCAAAGGCTTAGAAAGTGAGAGAGATGGCTGAGTCTGTGGCTGAGCCCCCTCTGGAAGGAGGAATTTTTTTGGGGGGGGGACCCCAGAGGAGCTGGGGCCTCCCCCTGGACACTGGACTCAGAATGTTCTTCCCCAGTCTAACTCCACTGTTCCCATGGTAGCCACCCACTGAGGTATCAACCCCACTTCCCTGGCAACACACAACAGAGGCTGCCACATGATAGAGACCCAACCTGGGGGCCCACAGATAGCAACTTGAGCCCAACACCCCTCCTCCATGACTGGGGATCTGCAGCTCCCCTCCTAATGGCGTAGAGGCCCCAGCTGCAGGCTAGACACAACTTGTGGACCTAGCATTTCCCATCCACAAACAGGAACTCAGTTTTCACCACACACACACACACACACACACACACACACACACACACACACACACACACACACACAACCTCACATGCAGTGACAGACACACCCGCATACACAGGTGCACAATCCATTCCCACGGGCAGGATGCCATCCTTCCCAGCCCCCAGACACTGCAGTTACAGATATGCCCAAATAGCAAGTGTGAGCACAGCTGCGGTCATGGCCATGGACCTCTGCCCTCTCCCAGAAATGGAGTGTCATGGAGCATCGACAGACACGCACTCACAAAATTCCCCTTCCCCACAAAGGGCACCCTGTCTACCAGACAATACCTTTCTCCCTCCTACTCCCCCCTTAACCTCTGGTGCTTTTGGAATTGGGGGTGGGGAAGATATAGAGAATGGTAGGGCCATATCTGCCCCCCCATGGCCCATCACTGGCCTCCCCTCCCCCCTCCCAGCCTTCCCTGCCCCCTGGAGAGACCCAGTCCAAACTGGAAGCTGGTGAGAGGAGAGGGAGGTGGAGAGACAAAGAAGGCAACGTGCAGAGATGGAGATATCAGGAGACAGAGATAGGCAGAAAACAAAGATGGGGACGGAGAGAGAGAAAAGGCAATGGAAGCAGAGGAAGAGAAAGGGAAGGAGGGAGGGGCAAAGTCAGACACAAGCCGCTCTGTCACCCACATAGCTTTTCCTGGAAGCCTCTTGGACCTCTCCCCCATCCCCGTCTCCTATCTCTGTCTCAATCCCTGGACCTTCCTCGGTTTCAATGTCCAGTCAATCTCTAATCTTGGGAGTCTCCAGCTCTCTATAGCTCTCTATAGCTCTCTCTCTCTCTCTCTCTTCCAAAGCAGGAGATTCAGCGCCCCCAGCCACCCACCTCCCAGCTGGGCACCAGGACACAGATCCAGAGAGGGGATCATGATGTTTGGGGCTCCACTCCCCCCACCTCCTTTCTCCTTACCCAGCTTTGTCAAATGCTCACAGCTTCAACCTGGTGTGTGTGTGTGTGTGTGTGTGTGTGTGTGTGTGTGTGTGTGTGTGTGTGTGTGTGTGAGAGAGAGAGAGAGAGAGAGAGAGAGAGAGAGAGAGAGAGAGAGAGAGCAATGGACCGGAGTCTTCCAGGCTGTGGTGCTGCTGTCGGCGTGTGCTTGGTCCTGTGTCTGTAGCTTCGGCGGGTGGGGGGGACCCTGTGTGTGTCTGTGTGTGGGTGGGTAGGTGGGAGCCGGGGCACTTGAGTGTGTGTGTGTGCGAGTCTCTTCCTTTGTGCGGATTCCAGGGGCTCCGGGGGAGGATTTGGGCTGCGGGGATGTCAGAGGCTGGAGAAGGGGAGCTGGGGGCTGAGGCGGGTCGAGGAAAGGAGGGGGCTTGTGGACTGGGGGGAGACCCCGAGACAGCAGCCACAGCCGATGCTGTCTGAGCCCCGCAGGTCGGGGAGATCCCCTGGGCCTGGGGGGCTCGGCCCGGCCCCGGCCCCTTCTTTCGGGGTGACGCCTTTCTTTGTTTCAATCTAAGCCTCTGCCTGTCCCCTCTCACGCTCCCCGCCCCGCCTCGGGGGTCTCTGCCTGGGCGGGGGGCGACTTCGGGCAAGGGTCTCCAAGCGCCCCTTCCCTCTCCTTCCCTTCGGGGGCTCAAGGCGGCGGCGGGGGGGTGTGGGGGGAGGACCGCGGCTGCGGCAGGAGCGGGATGTTCCCGGCGCAGAGCAGGCTCCTGTTGCCATGGCGACGGGAGCTTGGCCTCGGGGAGGGCAGCGGGCTCCGGTAGAGGTAGGAGCCGGAGGAGGCCGGGGTCCTGGCGGGAGGGGAGGGGGCGGCCGGGGAGCCGAGGCTTGCCGGGGGTCCCCTGGGGAGGCCGAGGCCCAGGGGGCGGGATGCCGCGGGCTGGGGATCCCCCCACCTGCAGCCCCGCGCGGCCATCGGGGACCCCGCGCTCCCGAGGATGGAGAAGCCCTGAAAGAGGGGGCTCCGCACCCCGAATTTCGGAGGGGCCGGTGACTGCGGAGGAAGGACGCCTGCTGTGTGGGGAGGGGGCGCCCCGACAACGGAGCTGACGCGCTGTGCCCCCCCCGCAGCTCACCTGGCTTTACGGATCTCGAGGCAGCCCGCTTAGGCTCCGCGCCCCCTCCTGCCCCAGCCGGCCCCCCGCCTGCCCCTCCCTGGCTCCGAGTGGCTCGGGACGGCCGCCACGCGTCTCTCGTCTCTGAGCATCTCGAAGTCTCTGAGGACCCCCCCGCCAGTTCCCGATGGCCCCTTCCTCCCCCGCGCGCCCCCCCCGCAATCAAGAATGGTTTCGTCCACAGGAGAGCCGAGCTTTATTCCCCGAAGCCGGCTCCGAGGGCCGCCGCCCCCGGCCCGCCCCCTCCGGGCTCAGCCAATCCTCTCCCTCCTGGGGGGGTCATTTGCATAGCGGGAGGTGGTCGGCCCATGGGCCCGGAGGGAGAGGGAGGGGGCTCCGTCTGGGGGGGGGGCCTCCCCTCTCCCCGGACTGAGCCCTTCGCCCCCAGGAGAGGGGGGCCAGGCGGCGTGAGGAGGGGTCCCGGGCTTGCGTGCGTGTCTATGGGAGTGGCTGAGCGACGGGTCTGCGTGAGTGTCAGGGGGTTCGGGGGTTCAGCTGAGGATGGGGTTCTGGGCCTGGAACAGCGCCAGGAGTCCACTGTCCGGGGCCGGATCCTTGATGACCTTCTGCACCTGAGGGAGACGGGGGAGAAGGGGAGCGCTGCGGTTGGGGCGCCCAAGAGAAGGGGGGAGCGGAGGGGGGCCGGGGGGAGGGGCCACTACCTCCTTGAAACGTGGGTGGGCGAAATCGGCCAGCAGCTGCAGGATGAGGCACTCGCTGGTGGTGAGGAAGACCCCGCTCTGGCGCATCCTGGACAGAGCCAGTAAGCGGTCCACCTGACTGGAAGAGGGGGTGTCTGTTGGGGGGGGGGGAGCCTGCTTGGGGCTTCCCACCGTGCGGGATCGGGTGGCCCCAGGCGCCGAGAAGTGGGTGGCCTGGGGGCGGTGAGCCCCTTTGGGTTCGGGGAGGAAGGGGGGGCGGCCAGGCTGGGTGCTCTAGACTCCTGGGATGTCGAAAAGGTGGGGGAGACAGCCCCCCCCAGGAGGGGAACCGGGTCCTCTGCGAACAAAGTCGTTTACTTACAGGGGGGGCTCACTGCCGCATGGTTCAGCCCAAATGGAGGGGTGTCTGTGAGTGGGCTCCCCCAAACCTCTATGGATGGATCCACCCTTCCCCCAAGGGTCCCGGTGCTTTAGCATGGTACAGTCCACTCCCTCATTCATTCAGTGCTACAGGTGTCCCCCAAGGTTCCCCCCCCAGTCTGTCCACTGACCTGCGGGAAGAGCAGGCATCGGCCACCACGTGTACGTCCAGGCCTCTCTCCAGAAGGTCCAGGGCTGTGCTCTGGGGAGGTGGGTCAGAGGTCAGGGGTGCGTGCAGGTTAAGGCCCCGGGGGCTCATGGGGGGGTGGGGAGCCCTACCATAATGCAGGCTTGGGCCTCAATGCCGCACAGTAGCACCGACTTCAGGCCAGGCCTGGCCCTCATCATATTCTCCACTTCTGGCACCACCATGCTGAAGCAGGTCTTGGGCACCGCGGGGATGCCCTGGGCCCCCAGCTCCGGGACTGTGGGACCCAGGCGCTTGGGGTTCTGTTCCGTCAGCACCACTGGGATGTCCAGCACCCGGGCCACCTAAGAGGAGGGCAGGCCAAGTGCGGCTGACGGGGGGTGAAGCGGCCACAGGACGGCAGGGAGGGTCAGGGTGAATTAGACACCTGGCCATGGGGGGCCAGGCATAAATAAGAGAGCTGGACGGGGCATCAGCTGGGCACAAGCCGCCTGGGGTGTCGGGTGTGAGCAGGTGTTCAAGGTGTTCCGGAGGGGGACAAAGCATCCAGGGGCTTAGGTGTGCTTGAACGGGGGGGGGACCAGGAATGGGTGTGCATAACAGCTGGAGGCCGGTCCGGGGCAGACCACACCGGGAGGTCCTCCCCTCCCCCCTTGGGCGGCACCCGCACCTGGAGCATGCGGGCCGCCACGGCCACGATCTGGGGGAAGAAGGAGATGCTGCTTCGGAATTTCTCCTGCATGTCGCAAAGGAAGAGGCTGGAGGAGCCGGGGAGCACGCGGCCCAGGGCCCGCGGGGCGGCCGCCATCGCTGCGGAGGGAGACACGGCCCGGACCGCTCGGGACTCCGCGGGCCGGAGGCGGGAGCCGGGGAGCCGGGGACCCCGCCCCCGCCCCCCGCCCGGGGTCCCCCGCCGCCCGCGCCCCCTCCCGCGCCCCGCTACTCACTGCCTCGGCGACCTTGGCCGTAGCCTCAGAAACCCGAGACGACCCGCCTCTGCCCCCGGCGGCCAATCGGGGTGTGGGCGGGGTCCGGGGAGCCAATCCGGGCCGGAGGCCCCGCTGGGGTCCCGCCCCTGCGCTCCCATTGGCTCGCTGCCGGCCCCGCTCCTCCACTCAGAAACCTGAACTCCCGAGAGAGGCGGGGTCAAGGAGAAAAGTTGGGAGAAGAAGAGAGGCGGGGGGGGGCTGCCCTCTGACCTCCGCCCCGGCCCTAGGACGGCAAGGCCTGCTGTCCTTGGCCCCCGAAGAGGACCGCACCGTGTCAGAGTGGGCGCGGCAATTACGGGGGCACAGGGAGCCCCCGGGGACACCGGGGGGGGCTTCCAAAGTGCCCAAGCGCTTCGGGGGGGAGGAGTCTCCCGGAGGTCACCAGGGGTTACTGTTAGGCCGAAGCCAGGGCTCGGGACGGGACCCGCTTCCAGCCGGGCCGCTGCCCTGTGGACCAATGAGGAGGCCCAAACGGTGGTGACGTCACTCGTCTCCTAGGGGAATCATCTTCCGTAGCGCCTGGAGCCTCTCTGGGCATGCGCGGGGAGGGGGGCGGGGGCGGAGAGAGGCGCCTGGAGGAAAGAGCCACTCGGTTTCCACAGCGAGCATTTATTAAGCACCTGCTGAATCCCGGGCTGCGGGCTAGGGGCCTGCTGGGCATGCGCGGGGGGGGCGATTATTACAGACTATTGGGGAGACAGAGAGACAATGTGAGAGACAGGGGCAGAGACAGGGGCAGACAGGGGCAGAGAAGGGCAGAGAGGGGCAGAGAAGGGCAGAGAGGGGCAGAGACAGGGGCAGAGACAGGGGCAGAGAAGGGCAGAGAGGGGCAGAGAAGGGCAGAGAGGGGCAGAGACAGGGGCAGAGACAGGGGCAGAGAAGGGCAGAGACAGGGGCAGAGAAGGGCAGAGAGGGGCAGAGACAGGGGCAGAGACAGGGGCAGAGAAGGGCAGAGAGGGGCAGAGACAGGGGCAGAGTCAGGGGCAGAGAAGGGCAGACAGGGGCAGAGACAGGGGCAGAGAAGGGCAGACAGGGGCAGAGACAGGGGCAGAGAAGGGCAGAGAGGGGCAGAGACAGGGGCAGAGAAGGGCAGAGACAGGGGCAGACAGGGGCAGAGTCAGGGGCAGAGAAGGGTGGAGAAGGGTAGATGGGCAGAGAAGGGCAGAGAGGGGCAGAGAAGGGCAGAGACAGGGGCAGAGACAGGGGCAGAGAAGGGCAGAGAGGGGCAGAGACAGGGGCAGAGAGGGGCGGAGAAGGGTAGATGGGCAGAGAAGGGCAGAGAAGGGCAGAGACAGGGGCAGAGAGGGGCAGAGAGGGTCAGAGACAAGGTCAGAGACACACGGCCAGAGCAGGCCTGTGGTCAGAAGGTCAGCAGCCCCGGCGTCTCTCAGGCCTGGGCTGGGTCTCTCAGTGGCCCAGCACAAACCCGGCTTCAGGGTCCTCCGCAGGCCAGGGCCCTTCCATGCCCCCCAGGGCACGGGGGGACAAGCAGGCCCGGGGCATGGGTGGGTAGGGAAGGCATTGCCCTGGGGCCTGGTACGGGATCTCTACAGTGTTGTTGGGGGGGGGCCTGGGGCCAAAGGTCATCGGGGGGAGCTGGGGAGCCTGGACAAAGAGGGAAGAAGCAGGGGTCAGAGGAAAGGCAGAGATCTCAGGGGTCCGTAGGGGAAGTTCAGACGGTTCTGGGAGTACCTGGGAATGCAGGGAGGGCTCTTCAGTGACTTGAGGCAGAAGGGAAGGGCCAGGGGTTGGGGGCCTGGGGCTCAAAGGGATGATCTCCAAAAGCTCCTGGGTCGGGTTTTGGAGGGCGCTAGGACTCAGGGCCAACCCAGGGCCAGGACTCTCTGGGGCAGCCAGGGCCTGGGCCACCCCAAGGAAGGGTGAGGGAGGCCGTGGGCACTGGGCCTTGGGCTGGGGGCCTGGGCCCTCCTGGGACAGGATGGTCAGGGCCAAGTGGTGGGTGGCTTCCTCGATGTCCGCAAAGCTCCTGCGCAGATGGGGGTGGGGGGAGTGTGCTCTGAGTGGCCTCTGACCTCCCTGCCCCCTCCATCTCGCCCCTCGTTGCTCCCCACTGCCAGTTTTTCTGCTCCCATACTGCTCTCTACGTTTCTCCCCCGGTCTCTCTCTCTCTCTCTCTCTCTGCCTCAGTCTCTCCATTTGTTCTCTTTATTTCTGTCCCCATGTTTCACTGTCAGCCCCCCCCATTCCTATTTGTCTGATTTTTCTGTGTTGCTTCTCTTTCTCACCTGCACAACTGATTGTAGAGGAACCTCCGATGGTTGGGTTTCCTCCGGGGGGGCCGCGTTTTCCGGGGCTGCAGGGTCCTCAGGATTCGGGCAGCCACCCCACTCACGAAGGCACACAGCTCCTGGGGGGCAGGCTCAGGGAGCCCTGTGGTGGCTGGGATCCCGGGGTGCATCACCCTGCTCTCAGGAACTAGTGGAGGGAGGGAGGAAAGAGGGATGGGGGAAACAGACCGTGGCCACCCAGCCGCAGGCCCCTGGGGGTAGGCCGAGGACTCGGCCTCCAGGGACCTCTCCCAGGGCTCCCTGTCCGAGGCTTTAGCTTTTCCCTCCAGAAGCCAGGTAGTGGGAAGGGGGGGGGGGGGCGTTCGATGGTCCCTGGTGGTGTGACACGGAGGGAGAAGAGAGAAGGGGGGGGAGGTAAATAAAGTGGGCCTGCGAGAAAAGGATGCAGATGGAGTAGGGGGGTGGGAGGAGTGCACATGGGGCAGGGCAGAGAGAAGAGGAGGGGGTGTAAGGAGGGAGCGGAAAGGTGGGGCTGGGGGGGAATGGGATGGGGGGAGAATGGGATGGGGGGAGAATGGGATGGGGGGAGAAAGGGATGGGGGGAGAATGGGATGGGGGGAGAGAATGGGCTGGGGGGGGAGAATGGGATGGGGGAGAAAGGGATGGGGGGAGAATGGGATGGGGGGAGAATGGGATGGGGGGAGAATGGGATGGGGGGAGAATGGGATTGGGGGAGAATGGGATGGGGGGGAGAATGGGATGGGGGAGAAAAGGGAGAGCAAAAATGGGACTGAGAGAAAGGGATGAGTTAGTGGCACTGGGAGAAAAGGGGGTGGGAGGAGTAGAAAGGAGACTGGGGGAAAGAAGGGAATGGGGAGGGAGAAGGGGGTGAGGGAAGAGGGTAGAGGGAAAACGGAGATGGGGAGAGAGAAGGGGATGACAGGAATGAAAAAAGAGACCCGGGGGAAAGAGAAAGGGACTGGACAAGGGGAGGGAGGAGAGAGATGGAGAGGGAGGTCAAAACCTAGGAACGGGGCGAGCTAGGGCAGGAGAGAGGGAAGCAGCCAGGGGTCCAACACTCCTACCCATACCTTCCTGTCTTCTGGAGAATTGGCCTCCGGACCCAAGGCTGGGGCTGACTGGGGTGGGTGGGGGTGTTATATAGAGTTAGGCGGGGGGAGCACTTCCCTTCTGCAGCCTCCAGGCCAATTAGCACATAACTCTGCCTGGGATTCAGAGATGGGACCGTGGCGTTGGGGAGAAAGGCCAGGGAAGTGCCAATTATGGGGACAAAGAGGAGGCCAGGAGGTGGGAAGAGTCAACTGCAGCAATCAAAGTTAAGGGCTCTTCACTGGAGCTGGGTGTCAGAGCACCTGGGTTGCCGAGGGGTCGGGGCCTGAGCAAAGAAAATGAGGTGGAGTCTAAGAAGCTGCTTTCCTTCTCTGGCCCTCAATATTCTTGGGGGGTGAAGGGGGAAGCGGGGAGCGGCTTCAGGATGAAGGGGGGAGGGGAGGAGGAGGTAGCTCCATAATTGATGAGTAATGCAGGAACAGACATTGATAGAGAAGTGGAGGCAAAGAAGTGGGAATAAGCACATCGAGCCTTACTGTGTGCCAGTCGCCATGCCAGGTAGGCACCAGCATGATCTCCATTTTACAGTGGAGGAAATTGAGGCAGGCAGAAGTTCCGTGTTTTGCCCAGAATCCCATGCTAAAATGTATTGGGTTATATTTGAACTCAGGTCTTCCTGGGGGCTGGAAAGCTACCTAGGTAGCTGCTTCTGGAAAGGAAGTGTGCCAGAAGGAAATGGAAGTTTCCAGGAATCTTATGGGGTGCGGTAGAGCAGGTAGAGGGCATTGGTCTCCAGCATCCAACTAGGGATGACCAGATGGCCAGGAGAGCCACTACCCCTGGGGTACCCCATCCACCGGCCTCTCTTGCCTGGGCTGCTCACAGGATTGGTGTGGGATGGAACCCTACAAGTCTGTTTCTTTGAGCATCAGGCCTCACCCCATCTGCCTGACTCCCCACCCTTCCATCCTCTGGTACATTCATCTTAATTCCATGAGTAACCCAAGGACCTTTGGGCTTTGCCCTCTGCCCTGCAGCTCAGCTGTCTTTCCTGGGCTGTCTGCCCTACTCCTAGGGAGCACCTGCCTTGTTTCTTTGTGGCTCCCCAGGATCCCCTGAGCACACTGATTGTCACATAATGATGCTTAATAAAGCATTTTTGACATTGGGTGATGATTCACTATGATGGCCTTGCTCATCTCAGCAGGACAACAATCACAGACAATTCTAAAGGACTCGTGATGGAAAATACCATCCTCGTCCTCCGAATGCAGTTTTAAAATTAAAATTTAAAGTTTTAAAATGTCTTACGGGATTTTTTTTCTCTCATGGTTTTTTTCCTTTTTGATTTGATTTTTCTTTCACTGCTTGATTAATATGAATATATGTTTAACATGTATAACCTATGTCAGATTGCTTTCCATGAAGGGGAGGGAGGCAGGGAGAAAAATGTGAAACTCAAAACCTTACAAAAAAATGATGGTGGAAAACTCTCTTTGTATATAATTGGAAAAATAAATGAAATACATATTTTAAAAAGCTTTTGACAATGTATACTCTCGACATTCACACTCAAATATTCAAAGTGGAACTCATGATCTTCATCTCACTTCCAAGTGTCCCTTCCTACCTTTTCTATCACCCCCATCCTGCCTGCCCCAGGCTCTCACTCAGGATGTCATCCTCCAGTCCTCAGGATCACCCGCAGGACCAGTCAGTCCCTCCTCAGGCCCTGGTGGCTCTGCTCTCCACTTTCCTCTGGCATTGCCCCCTCCCCTGGCCTTTCCTGCATTCTACTCCATCTCACTGCTTTGAGTCTCTCCTCTTCAGTTCATCCCTGACTCAGCTGTGCTCTTCCTAAATCCCCGACTTGACTCTTCTTCCCCTCCCCGCCAATCGCAAGGGCACCTTATTGCCTCCAAGATCAAATATAACATTCTCTATCTGGTTCACCAACCCTCCATAGTCTGGCCCCTCCTACCATTCTGACTTCGTACATTTTAGGTTGCCATTCCCAGCTCCCCACTCCCTCACTCTGCAGTGTAGTGACATCGGGCCCCTTTACTGTCTCTTAGTGAGACTTTCCTTCCCCATAGTCTGACATTTTCTCCAGTTGTCCCACATGCCTGAGGTTCTGGCCCAACTCCTCTCTGGCTCCTGGTTTCTGGCTTCCTTCAACTGTCAACTTAAATTTTACCTTCCAAGAGAGCTCTTCCTCATTCCCATTAATGTTATTGCCTTTCTTCTGAATGAGTAGGTAAATTCAGGAAGGATTAGCAGGTGGACTGCCCATCCACCTCTGGTGTCCATCTGCCATCCAACTCTCACCTGGCTCCAGGAAGCTGGAATATGTGCAGGAGCCACATCCCAGGAAACCATTTAGAAGGCCAGGCAAACCAGATTGAGGGTCAACTACTCTCAAACCTGGTGGTGAGTTAAGGGGGTGTCTACCCCAAGGAAAGGGAGACTTCTAGTAGAATGGGTCAATGAGAAGAATTTAAATCAATGGCCATTGGGGCAGCTGAAGCAGGTGCTGTGAAGACATGGAAGACAAGGTCACCCCCTGCATCCTGGACCACTGTCAAGCATTCACTTGCTTTTGTCCTGCCTCTGGACTTCAGTGATTCAGGAAGAGAGTTAAGACTGGTGTAAACCTTAAAAATACGGGGTTAAAATAAAATGACAGAAAACAGAGGTTAGACATGGAGTTTTATTCTTTAGGATCTACTGTAAACCCTTAGATGGAGCCATCTGTTGAAGATGAATCCTAAATCGATAGGGGGGAGACCATCTATCCAAAATGACCACTGGAGTCGAGGAATGTCGAGGGCCGGCTCCTGAGAGTGATTTACGGATATTTTTGGTGACCTTTGCCACCAGAGAGATGTTTGTATTCTTGCTCATTAAATAGGATTTGTTGGCTCTCCAGTGAATTCTGACCTGAGACATTCTGGGGTGTCCAGAGTTACTTTTAGGAGGCTTTTCTGATGAGGAAGTTTGCAGATTTCTAAGGATAAATAATATAAATTTACCCAGGAAATTGTGTAGCTGGGTCTTTTTTAACCTGTCATTCTTGACATAAGTTTTTGTTATAAAAGTCAGAGCATCCAAGAATAAACCAGTAGAGTTGTATCACGACTTTGTGTGTATGTCTCTATTCGACCTGACTCTGGAGTCAATGTCCAGACACACACTAGAACTATCTTGGGCGATAGAGGAAGACAGCATATTTATACAGGATCAAGGGGAGGGCATATGGGAGCAGGATATTTATATACATAAACAATAGATAAAGCATTAAGCCTCCCTGAAGACCATTCTATTAGGTTGAACAAAATCACATCAAAGAGTATCATCTTTATCCAATGCTTTCTTGTCTTAGAGAAGACACATTCTTTCCTGGATTAAAATATAAAGACAACAGGACAAGTATTCCTTTTAAAGTCTAAAGGAGGACACAATGCATTTCTCATAATTAAGAAATCAACCTTTGACCAGGAATATAATTTCAAAGAAATTATACTTTGACATCCCCCCATTTTGATCAAAGATGATGTCATTGCATCATCTATAGATCAACTAAGGAGAAAAGAGGGGCATCTTGAAGGGGGAAATAATAGTATATCTTGGAAACTTAGGGCTACTACTATATGGGCAGGCAAGATAAGATCTTTGAGGGACAAAGGATGATGCATTTAGAGTCAAAGGGGCAAGTTACAGAAATTAAAAGGGGGCAGTTCCCTTTGATTAACTAACCCATACAAATAAGAAGTTCAAAAGGGACAAGATAAACAAGTTCTGGTCCATTTTTCTTCTGAAGATATCCGATATACTTCTGTATTTCCAAATTCCAAGCTATTCCACATACAATTCAGTTTGCTTGTGGATATCTTCCTTTTTGCTATAAGAAATAGCTCAACACTAATTTTATCAGATCAAATCTTATTTTTCTATTAAAAAAATGAAATTTTGAACTTCTGAGATCATAGAAATTTCAGTTCCAATTACTACACAGAGAACTTAGAAATAGAAAAGCTGAAAAGTAGACCAATTTTATACTTGGCATGATTCATTTATTTCTCCCATTTGGACAATACTTTTCCACTCACAGAAATATTTCCATAGTTTATGAATAAGGATTCTAATACAAAAATGAATTCATTAAAGATTTTTCCAAATCAACTTGAGTTTGTAACATATACACTTGATAATCATTTTAGAATAGCGTGTACCTAGTAGGTGATTTATAAATCAAATAGTTTTAACCTTTTCCAAATGTTTAAAAAGAATCAAAAGCTCTTAGTTTAAAATAGATTTCTATAAATAAAAATTTTAAAACAGATCACAGGTCATCCTCCTTATGATATACTTAATTGACTAACATACCTTTCCTTAAAACAGAACTTGAGGGGTGGCTAGGTGGCGCAGTGGATAGAGCACTTGCTTTGGAGTCAGGAGTACCTGAGTTCAAATGCAGCCTCAGACACTTCATAATGACCTAGCTGTGTGGCCTTGGGCAAGCCACTTAACCCCACTGCCTTGCAAAAAAAAAAAAAACACCTTAAAAAAAAACAATTTGAGATGTCACAAAATGTTCATCATATTTACTTAAATATGCCCTTTGCAATTTGAAATGCTTCAAAGATCTTAAATCTCATAGGAATATGTAACGACAACCCGCCAAGGCAACACACTAGCCTAGAATTAGATAATTGTAAGCAAAAATGGCAAAAAAATTTCCTCTGACATGATTACAGAACCTTGTTAAAAAAAACACACAGGGAAAATTTCCCTTATTTATTTAGATGTCAGTTTCCAAGCAGAGGCTATGTGGGTGACCAGGTTTGGGTCAGACTTCAAATCTGCCAGGTAAGACTTTTCAAATGTCATGGTTTGGAAAAGCGAGTTAGGAAAGTCCAACCTCAGAATGTGTTGCACAGCTGCTTTCCCAATCCAAGTCTGAATGCCATGAGCTTCATATGCATTAGACCAACCTAAATTTCAATACCTAGACTCAGACTCAGAAGGCTATTTTCAGTCTCAATGAGTCTTTAATAGCAAGTTTCTACAATCAAACAGAAATTTAGCTCTAAAAGATCAAAATCAAGAAGACTATTACATAGGGTGACTATAATCTTGTAGTGGCAGCAATAATCTATTCTCACTGAAGAATTCACAACTCATTCTATCAATTGTTGCATATAAAGACTGTGCTTAAGAACAAAATAAAGAAAACCTGGGATGTAAAAAAAAATACAATAATCCCAAATTGCATCTAAAGCCAGCTTTTATAAAAACAAAAATGTTTATGGTAGAGTATATTCAGTTATTAGCCTTGCTTAAAATACACATAAACACCCACCTTTGCTTTTTGAATCCTTTTTAAACAATTAGAATATTTTTTTAAGGTTTTTTCCAAGGAAATTGGGGTTAAGTGGCTTGCCCAAGACCACCCAGCTAGGCAATTATTAAGTGTCTGAGGTGGCATTTGAACTCAGGACTTTCTGACTCCAGGGCCTGTGCTCTATCCACTGCATCACCTAGCCACCCCTCAAGTTCTGTTTTAAGGAAAGGTATGTTAGTCAATTAAGTATATCAGAAGAAGGATGATCCGTGATCTGATTTAAAATTTTTATTTATAGAAACCGAGAATATCTTACATGACTTTAAAAAGTTCAACATGTGTTACTAATTTCAAATGTAACAAGGATCATAAGAACAATCAGATTTCCAAGTACATGGAGTGATATATGAAGTTCATTCAAGATAATATTTTCATTCTCAAATCTTACTTCTTAGAACAACAGCAAACACTATAGAGGTTTCCTTAACTTTAACCTCATAAACATAATGAATTTTAAATATTTAACACATCTGAATACTTACCTATGCAATGAAAATGGCAAGTTCAGATCAAAAACAACAAAATTATTTCTGCTGACTAATTTAGAAGCTTTTATCAAATAATAAAATGGATTAATATTACAAATGGAAAATTTCTTTATTTACTACCTTAAAAAATAGAAACTTCTCTATGAGAGCTATAAGCAGGGACATAGTTAATTTATGTGGACAAGACCTAGGAAAATGAAACTTCACAGAAACATTCAAAATCTCATTTCATTAGAGTAGTTTGGATCAAAAGGGAATTCCATGTTGTTTTGCTGTCACATTTACCAAGAGCAGAAGGATCATTATCAACAAGTAACTTCAACAGAGGCCCTCTTGCCTAGAGACCTAGGTGTTTATCAGTTATTTATTTTTATCTTTAGTTATTTCATTAGACATAATCCTACATGAGTTGTTCATTTAAATAACACTGACTAATTTGCTGTATATATCTTCCTCCTTAACTTATATAAATATATCCTTAGATGAAACAAGCTTTATAATTATAATTATACAATTACACCCCCATTTTTTGCAAGGATTTCTGCCAGAATTCTACAACTCTGATACTCTTGCAACAGGATTAGTTTTTCTATTACAGTACTCTTGTAAAACACTTGAAAAAAATAATTCAATTTAGAGTAATTAAGGACTTGTTGATGAGGGGCTATAGCTCAAAAACTTAATCCTTTCAGGCTAGGGCAGGGATTTGCTGATAAGGCTTGCATTGTGCCTGGGGTTAGTCCTTGCTAAGGCAAGGTACCTTACTCAAAGTTCATTGACCTCATCTCAATAATACCAAATCAAGTGGTTTAAATTTTTGTTAAATGTACATCCAGACTTCCTTATAGAAAATTAACTCAAAAACATTGGATTTTAAAATAAAAAACCGTGATGATTTAGGAAATAATTATATTTAACTAAAAGGATAACAGAAAATAGCATTTGCCTTAGTACAAGTAATATAAACTTTTATATATACTATATAAACAGTATCTAGTCAAGTAAGCTTTACTATAATGCAGGGAGATGGTTCCCTTTATTTTCTATTACAAATCACAGAACTTAGCTAAAAAACCTCTCATCTAACATGTTTCCTTATACAGTATGATAACAATAATACTAAATTTTGCTTAAAATTAGACCAAACAAATTACACCTTGATTTATTTCCTGGTTATTATAGAAATTCAATTTATAATTTCAATTATTTAGAATTATTGTTGCATAAGAACTATTTGATGATCATCTAACAAGATGAAGTTTGATCACGTGGTGATATCTATTTTGATTTCCTTGAAACTTTCAGATCCTGTTTCCACATGGAGATCTCAATCTTTAAAACCTCTAAGATCACCTTTCTCCAACTTTCCCATTTTTAAAAAAGATTCTATTAAGCTACAAAATACTCAGTAATGCATAAAAAGTTTTCTTGAAATTTTAAAAGTTCATAATAATGGAAGAGTTCCACATTCTACTTTTAAAAGCATTGTTTTACTAAATCCCTACTTTTTTTTCCCTAACCCAGAGGGATTTTCCTCTCAAAGAGTTCCAGGTTTCTCATTCTATTTTCAGTAACTACAAAAACTTCTAGGTGACATGCAGTAGCCACCCTACTGGAGAAGCAGACAAGTGGTCACCTTGAGGAATTAGATATCCATGGTTTAAATTCCTTAAAGATGAAGTCAATGAAGACTGATCATAGAGACACAATAAGGATTATAATTTTGGGGTTAGATACAGTTATTACTTTAGTTACAATGTAGTTATAGCAAGCAATAATACAGGTACTCCATAGAAGATTTATTTGGTTTGTAGTCAACAACACAATTTAAAATTACCAAACATTTTGGTTAAGAGAAAATGTATCTTTATTAATAATCTTAGCTTTACCAATTTATCAATATTAGAACATTTAGGGCATTCAAAATACCATGATTATAATTATACATTTTAAAAATGTTAAAAAAAAATTTAATTTATGTGTATATATATTAGTTATCTATTTATATTATGTTATAATATTATGTTATTAAATTAAAAGAAATTGTATAGCTTAATACATTTCTTAATGTCATTTAGCAATTAATAGGTAACCCTGTTCCTTTTTCCCTTTCAGGTTTAAATCTTGGCTCTGAAAAACTTCTACAGACTTTTTACCTAGGAACCCTTTTCCCTAAATTAAACCTGATCTACTAATTTGTTTCTGTTCTTTTTTTTTAGTTTTTGCAAAGCAGTGGGGTTAAGTGACTCATCCAAAGTCACACTGCTAAATAATTATTAAGTGTCTGAGACCTCATTTAATTCAGGTTCTCCTCACTCCAGGGCCAGTGCTCTCTATCCACTGCGCCACCTAGCTGCCCTATAGTTTTTCAAAGTAGTAAAATCACTAGACCTTTCTTTAACAATATCTAACTTGGAGCTAGGCCCTGAAATCTTGAAAATGATGTCATTCTAAATTAGATGATAATCTGCTATTGCTTGTTCATTTTAAATATATTTTAAAAAAATTTAATTTAAATAATTAATTTAAATTTAACAATTTAAACAATTAAATTCCAAATCCCAAACCCAAACAAATAAAAAGTTATTTACATTTTGGAATTTTGTTTAATTTAGAATGGGGCTAGAAATGAACCTAGTTGCCCATGGATCTTATTTTTCCCAGATGTTATCAAATAAGTTAGCATATCAAGTTTTTACAAACAGTTACTATTAGTATAGGATTTACAAATTTCCATCTTCTTTTCTGAAGCCAAAAGCTAGGTTTCTCCTTCTGAGCTCCTCAGACTGGTGCTGCCCTGTTAGAGTTTTAAGGACTTTAGAATCTTAATTTACCCCAAGTATAAATATGAACACATCTCAAGTGGTTTCATATTGGGGTTCTACCCTTCCAGGATCTTTTGATTGGCAGTGCTATGGGAAGAATCCAGTGTTTTGCTTTCCAAGGGTGAGAGATAGGGTGTTGCCAGAGTCTCACAGACCTCTAGGAGGATGATACATCACAAGTGCTGGGATGCCTGGTCTTTGGGGCCACTCAAGAGATGCCAACCTGTTTACAGGAAGGAGAGTCAGACAAAGGGAAAGGCAAAATAGCTATGCAGGGTGAATGAGAGTCTCTGCCATTGTCCCTTTGCTCCAGCTCAAGCAGGTACCTGTTCTTGCTCATCAGTATAATGGGCAGGGTGAGGAAAATCTATGGGGGGCAAATGGATCCATTAGATTGTGACCCCAGTCAATGATTGGCATGAACACAGGGCAGGAATACAGCCTGTCAGAGTGCATATAACATCTAGAATCTGAGGGTTTTGGGGGGCCCTTTCCCCTTCAGAGAAGTGTGCCATATAGTAAGATGTCTTAATAAAAACCATTTTAGTCACTTTGGACTAAGTATTCATGAGCCGTTTATAACAAATGCTTTTATATAAATATATATATATATATATATGTATTGATAAATATATGAATGTATATATCATTTTAAGTTGACCTTAAAAATCATTACAAAAACTTTCATAATCTTATTCAAACTGTCGTCAAATTTTGATAAATTAGTGACAAAAATAGCAACATGACATTTTTACCTCACTTCCTATCTTGCATGGTGAGGAACAAGACATTTCTTAAAATTTAAAATACAGTCATAGGAACCATAATTTTCAGCAAAATTATTCCAATTTTCTACAGTATACCTTTCAATTTCTTTTTTTTGGACGTATTTTATTTATTTTGAGTTTTACAACCCCCCCCCCCATTCTTGCTTCCCTCCCCACCCCCACAGAAGGCATTCTGTTAGTCTTTACATTGTTTCCATGGAATACATTGATCTCAGTTGAATGTGATGACAGAGAAATCATATCCTTAAGGAAGAGACATAAAGTATAAGAGATAGCAGAATTACATAATAAGATAATGCTTTTTTCCCCCTAAATTGAAGGTAAGAGTCTTTGGTCTTTGTTCAAACTCCACAATTCTTTCAGATTATACCTTTCAATTTCAATAGTACGTTTTACATTAAACAATCTTTGACTTGTAACTTGAATAATCTTTAAAATATCCAATTAAATCCTAAATATCTTTTGAGTCCCTTTTTCTTAAAATAAACTTTGCTTTATAGAGGCCTTGCTACAGAGAAGAGGAAAAGGAAGAGGGGAGAAGGAGAAGGAGGAGGAGGAGGAAGAGGAGGAGGAGGAGGAGGAGGCTAGCCTCCAAATGACTGAAATAAAAGGTAGCATGACTGCCAGAGGCAAATTTTTAAATGGCCACTTTTTTAACCCAACTAGGAATAGGAAAAACACATTCTCTCTCTTCAAATCTGCAATTTCTGGATAAATATAATCCACGGAGCCTAAATTATAGATTTTCTAATTTGTCCCCCATTTTCCAAGCTGAAAAAAAATAAATCAAGAAATGAAATAACAGGTGGCCAGAACCCACTTCCTTGGTAGGGGAGGGAAAATAAAAGCAGAACAGTTTTGGACAAATCAGGACAGAGAAAATACAATAGACATCTAGCCCAACCAATCAAAGCACAGAAAAAAGCAAAACTAAGTCAAATCAGGTAGAAACAAACTGATTTTTAAGAGAAGAAAGTGAATTTTTTGTTTTCAAAATCTCACCATTCACCAGCATTCAAAATCTCCAAAGGAAAAAAAGGCAAGCTCCTGGGACAGCTGGGTGGTACAGTGGCTAGAAAACTGGCCTTGAAGCCTCAGACACTTGACATCCACTAGCTGTATGACCTTGGGCAAGTCACTTAACCCTGATTGCTTCTAGTCATCCTGATGCCTCTCTGGCCACTGGACCCAGATGCTCTGGAGGAGAAAGCAAAGCTGGTGACTGAGCACAGCCCCCCCTCCCTCAAATCCAATTCACATGCTTATTATGGTATCACCTCTCTGATGTCATGATCTTCTTCCAGAAGGAAGGACAAACATCATCCTAGGGGTTCTTTGGTTGTGGAGTTAAAGGTCTCATTGACTTGCGGAAAGGGGGAGAGAAGGCTGGTGGCTGGAGTCTAGCCACTTCATTTTATCTCTAAGCTCAAACTCTGTTAAATAACAGAAATGCCAGTCTTGGGGAGAGCAACGAATAGGCACAGGTATCTGAACCCACAATGTACCCACAAACAAATGAGGGGTTACCTGAACAAAGTCTCACATATCAGGGTGTCAAAAGGCACAACCCCCCAAAACATCAAAACATACACAGAGCACACTTGAGAATATCAGAGGGATCCCAGAGGCCAAACAGAAGAAATTCCTATACCCCCAAAATGGCAAGAATGCCCATTAAACTCAGAAGTAAATTCCAGAAAACATTTAAATTGCAACCAAAACAAAGGCTGGAAATAGAGCAGTTGAGTTGAAAAAGTGACAGACTCAACCTCATTCCAAAGCCAGTGTTGGCTAAGCTCAAAATCTGTCCTAACACTTTGGTGGGGGGGGATCCCTTATGCAGTGTTGTTAAAAGGGAGTCCCACTCCTTCCTGGGTCTAGGAGGGCAGGCAAGTGCAGCTTTCAAAGGCTAAAGCAGAACATATCCCATCCTCACAAGAGCTAAGAAAGCAACCTTTGACCAAGAATATAGTTTTTTTTTGTTTTTTGTTTTAGTTTTTGCAAAGCAATGAAGTTAAGTGACTTGCCAAGGGTCACACAGCTAGGTAATTGTTAAGTGTCTGAGGCCGGATTTGAACTCAGGTCCTCCTGACTCCAGGCCAGTGCTCTGTCCACTGCACAAGAATAGCGTTTTGAAGAAATTATCCTTTGACCTGGTGCAACTCTGACTTTCTTAAATCCAATTCACGCACCTGTCAAAACTTCCTCCGTGATCCTATTGGACCTCTTTGAAAACTTCGTTTGGATTGTCAACCTGAAATAAGGAGGACCACCAATGTGGCAGGAATAGGGGCCTTCCATCAAAGTAAGGGGAATGCAATTCCAGGTGGAAGGGGCAGGGAAAAGAGCTCAGGAGGCAGCAATTCGGGAGTTAAATTGCTTTGCAGAACAGCCAAAGGCTGGTGAGTGATGACACTTAGTCAGAAGAGCCCTCTCCTGAGATGTTGGGAGACCTATTCCAATCATACGATCAGTAAGGTCAAACCAGCCCCCTTTTTTTTTTCCTTTAAGAAAGATTTTATTTGAGTTTTACAATTTTTCCCCTATTCTTGCTTCCCTCTCCCTACCCTCCAGAGAAGGCAATTTGCCAGTCTTTACACTGTCTCCATGGTATATATTGTTCATAGTTGAATGTGATGAGAGAGAAATCATATCCTCAAGAAACATAAAGTATAAGAAATAACAAGATTACATAATAAGATATCAGTTTCCCCCCCTAAATTAAAGGTAATAATCTTTGGTCTTTGTTCAAACTCCACAGTTGTTTCTCTGGATACAGATGGTATTCTCCATGGCAGACAGACCCAAATTGTCCCTGATTGTTGCACTGATGGAATGAGCAAGTCCTTCAAGGTTGATCATCACTGCCATGTTGCTGTTAGGGTGTACAGTGTTTTTCTGGTTCTGCTCATCTCACTCAGCATCAGTTCATGCAAATCCCTCCAGGTTTCCCTGAATTCCCATCCCTCCTGGTTTTTAATAGAACAATAGTGTTCTATGACGTACATATACCACAGTTTGCTAAGCCATTCCCCAATTGAAGGACATATACTTAATTTCCAATTCTTTGCCAACACAAACAGGGCTGCTATAAATATTTTTGTAGAATTGTTTTTTCCCTTTTTCATCATCTCTTCAGGGTATCAACCCAGTAGTGGTATTGCTGGATTAAAGGGTATGCACATTTTTGTTGCCCTTTGGGTTTAATTCCAAATTTCTCTCCAGAAAGGTTGGATGAGTTCACAGCTCCACCAACAATGTATTAGTGCCCCAGATTTCCCACATCCCTTCCAACATTGAACATTGTCCTTTCTGGATATTGGCCAGTCTGAGAGGTGTGAGGTGGTACCTCAGAGATGCTTTAATTTATATTTCTCTAATAAGTAATGATTTAGAGTAATTTTTCATATGACTATGGATTGCTTTGATTTCCTCAGCTGTAAACTGTCTTTGCATATCCTTTGACCATTTGTCAATTGGGGAATAAGCCAGCCCCTTCTGATGAGCTTGCTGTCTCCCCCTTTAAACTATGTCCTTGAGGGCAGGGACTGTCTTCTTTCTTTATAAATGTGTACAGTGTGGGGCAGCTAGGTGGCGCAGTGGACAGAGCACCAGCCCTGGAGTTGGTAAGACCTGAGTTCAAATGTGCCCTCGTATACCTAATAATTGCCTAGCTGAGTGACCTTGGGCAAGTCACTTAACCCCTCTGCCCTAAATTAAAAAAAATGTGTGCAGTATTTATGCATGCATACACACACACACACACACGTGTGTGTGTGTGTGTCTAAATATAAACCTGTTATATATGAGTTGATCATGGAATCTCTGATCAAATGATTTCCTCTCCTTTATTCCTATCCCACCCCATAGGGGCAGGTAATATTGCTCTTGTTCAGCTGTGTCCAACTCTCTGCTGGGATTTTTTTTGGTAGAGATCCTAGAGTGGTTTGCCATTTACTTCTTCAGCTCATTTTACAGATGAGGAAACTGAGGCAAATAGGGTGAAGTGACTTGTCCAGGGTCACCCAGCCAGCAAGTGTCTGAGGCAGGATTTGAACTCAGGAAGATGAGTCTTCCTGACTCCAGGTCCAGAGTGATCCTCATGTTTCCACTTCATCACCTACAGGATAGAATTAGAGGACAGGTAACCATTGACTGGCTAGAGGCTCCCACCATGTACTTCATGGCCTTTAAAAAGCAAAAACAGGGAGTCAGAAGAGGTAACGAGCCCTAGAGTAGAAGAAGCCAGCCTTGTAGGCAGAACCCAGCAGGAACTGGTTTAATTCTTTTAGCAAATCCCCAGGGCTGAGCACATAATAAGTTCTTAATTAATGCTTTGAAGGATTCATTTATTCCTTCAAAATCCCACTGGGATGGCTTCCTGGATCCTTGCTCCCCAGGGCTTCAGTGCCAGACTAGCTGCCCACCAAATCTGGATTCCTGGGTTTTCAGATAATTTGGGGCTCCAAACTCCATACAAGGAAGGGTAAAAGACAGTCCCTGCCCTCAAGGAGCTTCCAATCTAAATGGAGACACAACAAATAGCTAACAACTATCAAGCAGATAAATTTGCATCAGAGAAGGAAGGGACTGGAAAGGTTTCCAGTGAAAAGTTTAGTGGCGACTTGAAGAAAGCCAGGAATCCAGGTGGAGGAGGAAGGGCATTCCTGGCCTAGGACATAGTCTGGGAAACTCCTCAAGAGTCCTGAGATGGAGGCCAGGGTCATTGGAGAGAAGCTGGTGAGGGATGGAAGGGAGGAGAAGACTGGAAGAGTGGGAGGGGATAAGGTAATAAGGGAGAGGCTCTGCTCACCAAGCAAAGGATTTGATATTTGGTTCTGGAGCCAATTGGGAGCTGTTGGAGTTTACTGAGTGGGGGAAGGAGTGCCATGGCCCCTTTGGTTTGTGATGCCATCTCAGTACATGTCTTTGCTGGGAACTAACTGGGTCTCTTGGGTGACTCTTAAGGGAAGGTGGGTTGGTGTGGCTTATGAACTGTGGTTTAGTAGGCCAGACCCACAAAGTGTCTTGGCTCTGGGATAGACAACAGGGAGTCGCCAACAGGGACTCAACATGGAATGTGTGAATTGGAGGGGTGGAAAATCTAAATGCTTATACTCCCAAGATTTCTATGAGAATCACAGCCTGAGACCAATAGGGAAGGGGCTCAATTTCCAAAGGGGTATTCTGTGGTGAACCACATTGTTACCGCCACACAACCACCTATAAGAAATAAATGATCCAAGGTCTTGGGGTGAAGGATGAAAAAGCTTTCAGTTGGGGAGAGGGGTAGAAGTTTTAAAGGTTCTTTTATGATCTACACTCCAACTGATTCAAGGGTCCATGAAAACATGGCAGAGATAAACGATCCTGTTCAACAACTTTCTGATCAGGAATATAAGGCAAAGAATTTGGGGTAACAATGGAGGGAGATGGAATCACAAAGGTGGAAAGATAGCAAGCAATGTGGGAAGCTCCTCTCCAAGCACTTCCTCTAACAGATTTAGAAAATGTGCCAGACCAGATCCCAATGGGGATGTTGAGAAAGTCACAGGGTCATTTGTCCTCAGCTCAGCATAAGGAGACACACCAGGGAAGTCTGTGGACACTGGAGATGGGATGGGCTGGAGCACATTGGTGGGGAGCACTCCAGCACCTGGGGAAAGGAGGTAACCCAGAGCAAGAAGAGGTCTCTGACCCATTCTGGGGTACAAATTGTGCCCCGTGATGGGAACAGGTATCTGCTGGCAGCTTTGTCACCACTACACTGATGGAATGAGAAGTAAACAGTGCTGCATAGTGGCACTCCTGAAGGGAGAACCTGAGCCCAGAGCAGTGGCAGCAAAAGTGGAGTTCAGACCCCAGGTGCTTCAGAGGAATGACCCAGCCAGGAATCCCAGACCAATACCGATTAACTAGCACTTTCTGGCTGGATAATAGGGGCAAGGTCTAGCAGCATCTATTATTGTTCAGCCTGGAATCCACCAGAGCAGGGTGGGACAAACAGATTTCATCCTGGATCAGACTGTTTTGGGAGTTCTGAGAGCCCATAGATCTCCAACCTGTTCCTGAGATCCTGGAATAGCACCATCCCAAGAAAACAGCACGACCAGCCCAGACCTTCCCCCAGAGGGGCAGAGATTTAACACCAAGACAGAAAGTAGATGTACAAACAACAACAAATCTCATTCTAACTGAGCTGTTATGGGAGCAGCGATGCACAAGATAAAAACCCAGAACAGAATGATGCTAAAACATCTTACAAGCAAGGCCTTAGAGAAAACCACAACTGGATACAAATTCAACCAGAATTTCTGGAAGAGATAAAGAACATGGCTTAAAATGATTTTTATCATTTATTATACTTTTATAAAGGAAGAAAGTGAAAAAGGAATGAGAGTTACAGGAGAAAACTACTAGAAATGCAACTAATAGTTTGGCACAAGAGTGACCAAACAGGGGCAGCTAGGTGGTGCAGTGGATAGAGCACCAGCCATGGAGTCAGGAGTACCCGAGTTCAAATCCCCTGAGACACTTAATAATTACCTAGCTGTGTGACCTTGGGCAAGCCACTTAACCCCATTGCCTTGCAAAAAAAAAAAAAAAGAGTGGCCCAACAACAAACTTGTTGAAAATTTGAATAGACCAACTAGAGGCCAATACCTCCATGAGGCAACAAGGAATATTAAAATAAAGTCAAGAGATTAAAAAAATAGCAAAAAAATATAAAGTCTTAGCAAAAACAATTGACCTGGAAAACAGACTGAGGAGAAAAAAATTTAAGATTCACTGGACTAATAACACTATGACGAAAAATAAAGAGCCTAGATATTTTAAGAAATCAGTAAAGAAAACTGCCCACAACCAGAGATCAAAGTGGAAATAGATAGGATCACTGGTCATCTCCTTCAAGAAACTCCAAAATGAACACTCCCAGGAACATCCCAGAGCTTCCAGGTCAAAGAAAAAAAATACTGCAAGCAGCCAGAAAGAAAGAATTCAAATACCAATGAGCAAGTCAGGAACACACATGATTAGCAGCTACCACATTAAAGAAGTACAGAGCTTGGAGTAGATTCCAAGAGGCAAAGGATCTACACTTACAGCCAAGAATAACAACTCAGCAAGACTGAGACAGGTATACTGTGCAGACACTAAGGGTTTGATTCCACACCATCCCAATAAAGTGAGTTCCATACATTTTTCTGTTATCTTAATACATATAAAAGTTATGGTCCATAGTGTGCAACAGTATTACGTCTTAAAAAAACAAACAACGTACATGCCTTAAAAATACTTTATTGCTAAAAAATACTAAACATCACCCGAGCCTTTGGCCAGGCATAATCTTTTTTTTTTTATTTTTTTTTTTTTTGCAAGGCAATAGGGTTAAGTGGCTTGCCCAAGACCACACAGCTAGGTAATTATTAAGTGTCTGAGGCCGGATTTGAACTCGGGTACTCCTGACTCCGGGGCTGGTGCTCTATCCACTGCACCACCTAGCTACCCCCATAATCTTTTTGTGGTAGAGGCACTTGCTTCAATGTTAATAGCTGCTGACTGCTCAAGGAGGTGGGTCCTGAAAGTTGGGGAGCCTGTGGCAATTTTTAAAAATATGACACTATTTTAGTTTGCCACTTTAACTCTTCCTTTCACTTAAATACTTAAAACGAGGCCATTGTAAGGTTATTCACTGGCCTAATTTCAATATTGTTGTGTCTCAGGAGAAAGGAAGGCTGCAGGAGGAGGAGGAGGAAGATGGGGAACAATCTGTGGAGCAGCGGGAACATACACAGGATTTCTCAAATAAATTTACCATCTTATATGGGTATAGCTTTGGCACCCCAAAACAATTACAAGAGTAACAATTACAATTACAAAAGTAACAGATCACCAAGACATATATAACAATAAAAAGTGTTAAATATTGCTAGAATAACCAAAATGTGACCCAGCAATACAATGTGAGCACATGCTGTTGGAAAAATGGAGCCAAAAGACTTGCTAGATGGAGGGTTACCATCAATCTTCAATTTGTAAAAAACATACTATCAGGGAAGTTCCTTAAAACAAAGTGCAATGAAAACAAGAAGCAGGGATGGAGAATTGGAGGAAGTGGAGATTAAGGAAGGGATTAGTTTTAAGCAAAACATTTCTAATATGTACAAAAATATTTATTGCTCTTTTTGAGGTGACAAAAATGGAAATCTGGGGAAATGTGGGGAACAGATTACAATGCATAAATATGGTGGTATGACCGACTACAATTCCAGAGGTCTCGTGATGAAATCTGCTTCCTATGTACTGATATAGAAGCAAGGCATTGGGAACACAGAATGGGACATATTTCTTAGGCTATGCCTTTGTTTGGATTGACTAGACATGTATGGAATGGACTTGTGATGACACATGCTGCCCATCACTGACAGAAGTGATGCATCAGATCTATTCATATTGCTTTTTAGATATGGCCACTAAGAAATTCAGTTTTGTTTGATAATGTGCTTATAACAGGAATTTTGTTGTTTTTTCTCATACTTTCTCAATGGAGGGAGTGGGAGGAAGAGAAGTCTGATGTTTCAAAATGAAATTTATTAAAAAAAAAACACAAAGCAGAGAGGGATGTAGATATATGGAGTCCCTTGGCAGATTTTCAGGGGCAAGCCCATACCTCCCTGGAAGAAATAGTTACTACTAGGGTCAAGGTACTATTTGTAATTTAGGACTGTGGGAGACATCTGGGAGTTAGGTGTTAAGCAGGCATGGGAGGGTGCTTAAGCTAGGAAGGCAGCTTGTTCAAGAGAGTGTGGAGATTAGACATAAAAGGCGACACCATAGATAAATAGACCAAGAATACTCTATCAGATCTATGGAAAGGGGGGTTAAATTTATGACCAAACAAGAATTAGAGGACGTTATAAAATGCAAAATGAATAATTTTGACTATATTAAATTAAGAAGGTCTTGCACTATTTAAAATCAATGCCGACAAAATTAGAAGGAAAGCAGAATGCTGAGAAACAACCTTCACAACTAGGAGTTCCAATAAAGTTCTCATTTTTAAAATATATACAGAATTGCATCAAATTTGTAAGGTCACAAGTCATTCCCCAATTGATATATGGCCAAAGGATATAGACAGTTTTCAAATGAAGAAATTAAAGCTATATATAGAAGCGTATGGAAAAAATGCTCTAAAACATTATTGATTAGAGAAATGCAAATTAAAACAACAATGAGGTATCACCTCAAACCTATCAGATTGGCCAAGAGGAGGAAAAAAGGAAGATGGTCAATGTTGGAGAGGTTGTGGGAGGATTGGGAGGATTGGTGCACTGCTGGTGGAGTTGTGAACAGATCCAACAATTCTGGAGAACAATTAGAAACTATGCCCAATAAAATTGTTCATACTTTTTGACCCAGCAATTCCAATTTAAGGTCTATATCCAGAAGAAATTATACAAAATGAGAGAAGTCCTACATGTTCCAAAATAGTCATAGCAGCTATTTTTGTGGCAAAGAATTGGAAACTGAGGGGATGTCCATCCATTGGGGAATGACTAATCAAATTATGGTACATGAATACTATGGAATATTATTGTTCTTAAAGAAACCATAAATGTTTGGACTCTAGAGAAGCATGGAATGAGTTACAGGATCTGATCCTGAGTGAAGGGAGCAGAACCAAGAGCACAATGTACACATTAACAACAACATTGTGAGATGATCATCCTTGAGGGAAGCAGCAACTTTCAGCAGTTCAGAGAGCTAGGACAACTGTATTTGACAGGTTCTGGACGAAGAAAAACAAAACAACCTTCAGAACCTGATGGACACTTTATAAAAATGATCTCTTATGTATCTCTTTCCCTTAATCCTAATTCCTCATGCCAAAAATGACAAATCTGTAAACATGTTTGCTTTTTTTTGTTTTGAGGTTTTTTGTAAGGCAAATGGGGTTAAGTGGCTTGCCCAAGGCCACACAGCTAGATAATTATTAAGTGTCTGAGACTAGATTTGAACTCATGTCCTCCTGACTCCAGGGCCGATGCTCTATCCACCTGTAAACATGTTAATCAAAAATATGTATGTATAATGCTAACCTGTTTGCCTCTGAGGGGAGTGGGAAGGGAAGGAGGAAGGAAATTTTGTAACTTAAAAAATATTTGGATGAAAAATAAATTTTTAAAAAGAGAGTGTGTGTAGGGAGCCACTCTATGTTGTGGCCTGTGAAGTTGTTTCCCTCTCAAGCTCATGAGAAGGGAAAGTAAAAAGTGGTCATGGTCCTCCAAAGGGTCAACCGTCCACTGTCTGGCTGATTTCCAGTTGTCTACTGGGAATAGGGTGAATTAAAGGGACCTTCTAAGGTCCCTTTCCTCTTTATTCACCTGTTTGCTGTAGAAAGCATTTGTTGTTGTTGTTATTTTGGTTTTTGCAAGATGATGGGGTTAAGTGACTTGCTCAAGGTCACTAATTAGATAATTATTAATAAGTGTTTGGGATCAAATTTGAATTCAGGTCTTCTCCCGGGTCAATGATCTATCTACTACACCACCAAGCTGTTCCTAGAAAGCAAACTTTCAAGAACCATTCCCAATAATTGCCTATCTGGTCAAGTCACTCAAACCCCATTCTCTTAAATTAAAAATAAAAGTAAAAAGGGGCAGCTAGGTGCCATAGTGGATAAAGCACCAGCCTTGGAGTCAGGAGTACCTGGGTTCAAATCTGGTCTCAGACACTTAATAATGACCTAGCTGTGTGGCCTTGGGCAAGCCACTTAACCCCATTTGCCTTGCAAAAAACCTAAAAAATAAAAAAAAAATAAAAAAGAACTGATCCCTGTGAATATTTCAACCATCATTTTATTCTGGTTGTTTCTTCACATAAACCACAGAGGCACAGTGGGGCTGGATGGGGCAGGGCGGCTTGAGGGACGTTCTCCCAGAGGGTACAGGGTTGGGAGCATTGACCTGAGTGACAAGAATGAGCAGATGTTGATTAATTATTAATAATTCCATACCTCCAACAAGGCAGAGGCCTTGGACAGAGGGTCGTTTCTCTGTCTTTTTCACCAGAAACCCAGCTTCCTATCACCCCTGGAAAGAGCCTAAGCTTCTATGATCATAGTTAATATTTATGGAGCTCAAATGGGTCCATTGTAGCTAAATCATCATTGGGGAGAAGGGCAGAGGATGGAAGAAAGGGATGGGCATTGACTAGGAGGGAAGACCCAACCTCAAATCAGTACCTATAAATACAGCTGTAGAGCTCCAGACTCCATTCTTTTTCTGGTTGGGGAGTGGAAGTAATGAGCTCAGATACTTCATGCACCCACTGACACCTATTGGTTACATCAGCTTGCCTACAGTTTTGGTCATTGGAAAGGAGCAGAGTCCAATTTCAAGAGAGAGAGCCCTTGTTGATAGTGAGAGCCTTCAGTTACTCCTGTTTTCAGATAAAAATTCAAAAAGGAGTCTAGCCTGACCATTCACACAGGAAAAACCAAGTGGATAAAGAATGTCAATTGCCCATATTATGACATGCATTTGGATTGATAACCTATGGTACTTGGTTATCAGTACATATATCTGCAACAAATGGTACAGATGGATGAAATGGGCCAGAATCAAACAGGAGGAAGAAAACAGACTGGATCACTTTCAGGAAATCATAAATATCTTTTAATGATGTCTGACTTTTTCCAGAAACAAAGGCTTACATGGATATCAACACTCAATTGATGTGTGGTTATCTGACTGGGAAACATGAAAAATAGAAATATAAAATAATCCTTGAGTGAAGCACCATTGTTTGGGGTGGGGGTGGTGAGTCAGGAAAGGCCTTTGGTGAGAGGTTGGATTTGTGTTGTACCTTGAAGTGAGCTAAGGGCTTCCAGAGGCAGAGGTGAAGAAGAGAGGGCATGGGGCACTGCACAGGCAAAAGCATGGAGTTGGGAGATAGAAGAGTTGGTACAGAGAATAACGAGGTGGTCTATTTGACTAGCACAGAATAGCTCTTTATGAAGAGTAATTTCTAGTCAATCTGAAAAAGTCTTGGGCTAGATTGCTGAAGGGTTTAAAATAACATCTCATCTGATCCTCACAACAACCCTGGGAAGAGGTGCTACTACTGTCATCTCTGTTTTCTAAATGGAGACACTGAGGCAAACAGTTAAGTGACTTGGCTAGGGTCACACAACCAGTAAGTATGCAATCTGAACACAGGTCTTCCTGACTGTAGACCCAGCACTCTATCCACTGTGACATTTAGCTACCTAAAAGGCAATAGGAAGCTATAACAGATTTTTTTTTTTAGGGGGGGGAGTAACATGGGCAAACAGGTGCTTCAGGAATATCACTCTGGCAGATGAACATCACTCTGGAAGATGTGGGATGCTGGGAGATCGATTGGGAGGCTATTGAAATAGTAAAGATGAGACAGGACAAGGGACAGAAGGGACAGATTTGAGATGAGAGATATGGAGAGGGAGGGATGAGGTGAAAGATGAGGAAGAGCCAGAGACAGGTAGAGAGAGGGATGGGATCAGAGATGAAGACAGAGGTAGTAAGGTCTAGGGATGGGGAGGGAGGGAGGGAGGGGGAGGGAGAGAGAGAGGGAGAGAGAGAGAGGGAGAGAGAGAGAGGGGGAGAGAGAGAGGGAGAGACAGAGATGGAGACAAAGGAAAGGGGGAGGCAGAAAGAGAGACACTTCAGATAAAGGACAGAACATTTTTATATTCACTGTGAGCTCTTCCTCCCCTCGTCATCTCTTAGCACTCTGATGCTCTCTGCCCTTCTCTCCTCATTCCCTTTCCTATAAGGTGGTGGCCCGACTCCTGACCAAGGCCAGCCTATCTACCTGCTCAGGAGATCCCATCTCCTCCCCTAGATCCTCATCCTCACTCCCCCTCTCTACTGGCTCCTTCCCTTTCACCTAGGAACATTTATAATTTTCCCATCCAGAAAAACCCCTCATTTGGTCCTTGCATCCTGCTAATCATCTTGTGACCCTCCTGCCCTTGTTAAGGTCCTTGGAAAAGAGTTTGCACTGGGTACCTTCACATGCTTCCTTCTCATTCGCTTCTCTCTGCAGCCTTGGGCACTGTAAATCCATCTTCTGTCCTTGATACTCTCTTCTCTCTTGGGTTTTTGGGACACTCCTCTCTCATATACACACACACACACACACACACACACACACACACAGACCTCTAGTTGTTCTCCTACCTCTGACTACTCCTTCTCCATCTCTGTTGATGATTTTGCCTCTGGGTCATGAATTCTAACTGTAGGCATCCCTCAGCATTTGGTTTGGGCCTTCTCTTCTCCCATTTGGTTCCCATGGATTAATAGCCATCTCTATGCTGATGATTCTCAAATCTACCTCTCCTGTTCTGCTCTCTCTTCTGACCCTCAAGGCTGAGATCAATCAGCATCTTCTTGTATAGCTCCGGTGGGGGGAGGGGCCCCCCTGTCTTCCATGCAGCAATTATGCTTCCTACTAATCAATACATTTGTCTCCTGGCAACCCTCACCCATCCCTCCAAGTTCTGTCCTTTGGGGTCAAACCAAAGAGAAGTTGATTCCTTCTTTTTGTGACAGTCTTTCAGTTACTTGAAGATTGGTGTCATGTTCCCCTGAAAGTCTTTGATTCTAGGCTGAATATTCCCAGATCTCCATCAGAGCATTGTACTTGAGACCCTTCGCTGTTCTGGTGGCCTCTCTCTCAATACTCTCCATCTTATCGGTGTCCTTGACTTGTGAGGCTGAGTTGAACACAATATTCCAGAGAGGTTTGGAGTGGGCCACATCTGAGCAGATATAGTCTCGTCTATGCAGTATCTGACAATGCTGATTTCTTTTTTCTTTCTTCTTTCCCCCATTCCTCCTCAAGGATGATCTGTCTTCTCTGGGTCTTCTGACTCCATTCTTTTTTCATTGTTCTACTCATTCGACCATCTCTCAGTTTTTTAATGTCTGGGTCCTCTTATGTGTATCTGTCTATGTGTGTGTGTGTGTGTGTGTGTGTGTGTGTGTGTGTGTGCACAGTTTGCCCCCTAGCATCTTTCTTGCAATCCCCCTTCTCTTTCTGCTCCTGCCCCTCACACCTTGATATGGCCATAGCGGCTGGGGGGATGGGGGGAGGTCAGAATCTGCCCACCTCCTCATTTAAACTCAATGGCTCCCTGTCACTTTCAGGCTCAAATATACAATCCTCTGCTTGACTTTGAAAGCCCTTTCCTTTCTTCGCAGGCTCGGCCGTTCCAAGCTGCCCGGTCCCCTGCGCGAGCGCCCGCCCCGGGCCGGGCCGGTCCGTCCTCCTCTCCGCTCTGGCCCTGCCTGAGGCGCGCCTTGCGCTGGCCGTGGCCCCGGCGTAGCGTGGCGGCCCTCGGGGGCTCCTTGAGGCCAGGCTCGGCCGCTGCCTTTCCTCCGTAGTCCGGCTGCCCCGGACTGTGCTCACCTTCTGGAAAAGCGGCCCCTGGTCCCCCGGGTCACTATGAACTTGTGCCTCTGGGCCCTGGGTCTCGGGGAAGGACCCACGGGAGGCTGCTGCGCCCTCCTGCTGCCCCTCTCTGGGTGACCCCTCCAGGCCATGGCCGGGCCTCCCCGACCTCAGGACGGACACTGGCTTTGCTCCCTGGGCCTGGGGGCTCCCGGGCGGCGGGGCCCGGTCTGGCCCCGGTCTGGCCCCGGTCTGGCCCCGGTCTGGCCCCGGTCTGGCCCCGGTCTGGCCCCGGGCACCCGGCTCAGCCCTCCTTTCCTGGGGCCACATCCGGGGCCCAGCCCCTCCCACGAGCGGCGGGGGGGCGGGCACCGAGTGGCCACAGCACCCGGAAGAAGCTCTTTCCCGCCTCGAGCCTCGTCTCACCTCTCCCCCCGGGGCACAGGGAGAACTACGAGTCCCAGAAGCCCCGGCGGGAGCGGCGCCTGCGGGGAAAGGCCATTCTGCGACTGCGCGGTGAGGCGGCAGGCCAGCGGGCGAGGGATTGGACCGAGGCAGGCAGAGGGCGGGCCCTGAGGGAAGGGTGGTCCGGAAGGGGCCGGGGGAGGGACAAGGGGCAGATGGGGGCAGGATCGAGGCTTGGGGAGGGGGTGGGCGGAGCCTGGATCCCCCGGAGGGGCGAAGCCGCCCCAGGAGAGGTGGGAGCAGGCCGCAAGGTCTCTCCTCCGCCCGGCCCCGCCCCTCGCCGCCGTCACGGCCCCGCCGGAAGCCGGGGAGCAGAGGCGAAAGGGGCTTTCCGGCGAGGCCTGACGCATTTCCGGCAAAGATGGCGGCGCCCATTGCTGGCAGGTGCGGGCGGCGGCGTGGGTCGTGAGGCCCGCGGAGGTGAGGCCCAGGGAGCGAGGGCACGGACCCTGGCGAGCGCCGAGGGGACGAGGCCTGCCGTGGAGGCCCGCGGGGGTCCCGGAGGCCGAGCGCCTCGGAGCCGGGGGGGGGTCAGAGGCGCTGTTACGGAAGGCGGCGCTTGTTGCTAGGGAGACCGGGAAGAGGCTGAGCCGGCGGCGGTGGGAGAGAGGAGGGGGCTTGTCGCCATGGAAACGGGAGGCTTTGCCCGTGATGCCGGGGAAGGGATGCCGAAAACCCGTTGCCGTGGAGATAGGGAAAGGATGGGTCGCCATGGAGATGGGGAAAGAGACGAGGCGCGGCTAGGTGCTGCAGTGGGGGCAGGGAGGGACTGGCCTTTGGAAAGGGAAGCTGTGTTGCCATGGAGATAGGCCGGGGAAGGCTTGCCGTGGACTTGGAGACTGGGATGGCTTGGTCTTTGGGGGAAGAAAGGAGATGTTGCCATGGAGACTGAGAGGGCTGTATTGCCATGGGGATGCGGGGGGATTCTCGAGAGCCATTGCTATGAGAGGAGGGAGGGTTTGTTGCTAGGGAAGTGAGAAAATGTGACTTTTCTTGGAGGCAGGTCGGGGCTGGTGCAGGGCCCCAAATTGGGAGCAAGCATGGGAGTCGTGGAACCCACCCCTGCGCCGTCCTCGCTCCCTTCCATATTCAGTCTCTCTGTTCCCCCCGTTTTTCCAGATTTTCCAAAACACGGATCAGTTATCTTCAGGACATCTCCCCAGCCACACCCCCACCCCATCACCCCTAATGACAGACCCAGATCCTGGAGGTAGCCGCCTCCCCCTGGCCCTGCCTCCGGCCCCCGAGGAGGCTAGCACGTCTACTTCCACGGGGAACCCCTCGCATCCGCACAGCCTTCAAGGCCTGTTGCACATGGCAGTGGCAGCTTGCCCCGGTGACCCCGAACCCCCACCCGAGCCCATGACGGAGGAGGTGAGGCCTGGATGTTTGATTCTTTGAGGCGATGTGGGGAGGGGGTGATTGCTTCCTTAGGTGGGCAGGGGCTGGGATTGATATCTGGATCACCGAAGAATCGGGGTGGGGGCAGATATAACCGAGTCCTCTTGACTCCTCCCGTCCACCATGCCAGCGGCGTCAATGGCTGCAGGAGGCTATGTCGGCAGCATTCCGAGGCCCCCGGGAGGAGGTCGAACAAATGAAGAGCTGTCTCCATGCTCTGGGCCTACCTATACCCCCCACAGCTGGGGAGACTGAGCTGATAGTGGACCAGCAGGAGCGGGAGGGAGCTCTGGAGCTCTTGGCTGACCTGTGTGAGAATATGGACAATGCTGCAGGTAACGCCCTGTCACCTTCCTACTTTGTTCCTCCTCCCCCCTGCTAACCCTGCCTAGCGAAGGAGAAAGAGGAGGCCTAGAGAGAAGCCTGTACATCTTGGTATCACACAGCTAGCTATCAGCAGATCCCAGCTGGGTCTCTTAACCCCTGCTTCTCCTGGGCCCCAGTTCTGTCTGCATTGTGTGATGGAACATGCTCTGGTTGGAGCCTCAGTCAGAGTTCTGGGTTCAGATCTCATTCTGTGAGTCCGACCACCTTGTTGGAAAAGTCTCTTGCCTGGGCTTGACTCATCAAGTTACCTGACTTTAGTGTCTTTGTAAAATGAGTAAGTGGAAGTGTTGGGTCCAGTGCTGAAGGGTTCCATCCAGCCCCCATGGAATCTTACTGGTCCAAGGTGTTCCATCAAAATTAAGGGGAGGGAGGGGCGGCTAGGTAGTGTAGTGGATAAAGCACTGGCCCTGGAGTCAGGAGTACCTGGGTTCAAATCCGGTCTCACACACTTAATAATTACCTAGCTGTGTGGCCTTGGGCAAGCCACTTGACCCCATTTGCCTTGCAAAAAAAAAAATTAAGGGGAGGGGTCTGGATTGGGGTGTTGACACTGACTTTGGGTAGATCTTTTCTTCTGGCCCTTGCTTCACCCCTCTGATAATCTGAGGACTCAGACTGCTCATTTCAGTTATTCCCCCAACCCACAGTGTTGAGTAAGTGATGATCTCATCAGTCTCTGCCCTGGAGTCAGCCAGCCCCTTTCTGTAAACTCTTCCCAGGCTAAGTCCTCTCAAAGCCCATGTAGAATACTTGTGCTCCGTAGGACAGTGTTTACCTCATGGGAGTATCATGTTAAGGGCAAAGATGAGATCTGAACCTTGTAGGACAGAGAACGAACAAGAATGGACAGGGTTGGGGAGGCTAGGTGGCGCAGTGGATAGAGTACCAGCTCTGGAGTCAGGAGGACCCGAGTTCAAATATGACCTATGTGACCTTGGGCAAGTCACTTAACCTCTTGCCATATATTAAAAAAAAAAGAATGGACAGTGTTCTGAGACACCTTCAAACAGAAGGCTCAGGGAAGTTGGAGGGGCAGCTTGATGGTCACCTGGGAAGGCTTTCTGGAGGCCATTTTTAGAGAATATGGAGGAATTCTAAAGGGTGGGATCAATTGGGTGGATGATCAGCCTTAGAGTTAGGGAGCCCTGGCCACAGATCCACTCCTGCCGCTTCATTAGCTTCCTGACCACAGGCATATCCTGTTAAAGGCTTGTGCCTTATTTAAAATATAAACGTCCTTTGTAGAAGTTGTCATTTAAAGGGGCAAAGCAGTGGAAGGATATTCCAGGCCTAGAAAACTGAGCAAGGATATGGAGGTCCTGTGATCATGACCTCCTATTGGACCCCACTGGACAGAAATTCTTTACTAACTGTCCCCCCCTTCTTCCTTTCTTTTGGTTGGGCCCAGACTTCTGCCAGCTGTCCGGCATGCACCTTCTAGTGGGCCGCTACCTAGAGGCGGGGGCAGAGGGCTTGCGGTGGCGGGCGGCCCACCTCATTGGCACATGCAGCCAGAACGTGGCGGCCATCCAGGAGCAGGTGCTGGGCCTGGGGGCCTTACGAAAGCTCCTACGACTGCTCGACCGGGACCCTTGTGATACAGTGAGAGTGAAGGCCCTCTATGCCATTTCTTGTGAGTGCTGTGATCCCTGGGGCAGGCTTGGGGTCGAGTGGGCGGCTCTAGGAACCTTTTCACTCTCCTCCTGTGGAAGGTGTTCCACAGGTGCCCCTTCTCCGCCTTCACTGGCTCCCTCTCTGGGCTCTGTCCTGGCCCCTTTTCTTCTCCCTCTGTGCTGCTTCACTTAAGGAGCAGTGCCATGAATTTCATGACCAGCTCTCCAGCCCCAACTCCTGGCCATGGATGTAGACAGGAGAGGATGGGGTGACAGTGACTTGGTACCCACTCAGAGACTGATGGAAGACAGACAGGTGGGCTGGACACATGGGGTGGGCATCTCTCCTGTCCAGCCTGCTTTCACTTGGAGGGTTTTTTGGTGGGGGGTTGGGATGTGAAGTGCCAGACCAGATCACCACACAGGAAAACAAAGAGGGGTTTTATGGGAAGAATCTCAGGATTCTTTATGTAAAGTCACATTTGGGTAACAGGAATTTATGAGATGAGAACTGATGTGTGTCAGAGTTGCTTGTCCTTCCCCCTAAATGCCCCATCCTTGCTACTGCAGAGGGCACCCCCTTTCTCTCAACCCCCTGAGCTATCATCTGGGCACCTCCCCTGGCGCAGGGATGGTATCCAGCCTGTTGGTTTCCTCTTCTTCTCCAACATGGATGGACCCTCATCCCTTCACCCCTGGTGCAGTAGCCTTGGGGGGGGGGGGGTCTGGCTGCCTCAGGTCTCTCCCCATTCTGTTCATTCATGCCACTGGGCTGAACCTTTAGAGCCTTCCTGGACCCCCCCCCCCCCCGCCCCCGGCTCGCTCTCTGATCCGGCCTCGTGGGCCTTCCCAGGGGAGCTCTGAGTCCCCAGTGCCTGACTCTTTGTTGCCGCCCGCAGGCCTGGTCCGGGAGCAGGAGGCCGGCCTGCTCCAGTTCCTTCGCCTGGATGGCTTTTCTGTGCTGATGCGGGCCATGCAGAGGGATGTGGTGAAGCTGAAGGTGAAGTCGGCCTTCCTCCTGCAGAACCTGCTGGTGGGCCATCCTGAGCACAAAGGTGGGGGGCGGGCGGGGGACTGGGGGAGGTGTGGGGAGGTGCCATGGGAGGGGAGGGTGGGAGCCCGTCCCGGGGGGAGGGTGGGCCTCCCATGCCAGTCGGTGGTGGGCCAGGCTCTAGGAAGGCCTGCCTTTCGGCCGGGCAGGCAGGGGGACCCCCGCTTTGACGCAGCCTCCTCTGCCTTCAGGTACCCTGTGCTCTATGGGAATGGTCCAGCAGCTGGTGGCTCTGATCCGAACAGAGCACAGCCCCTTCCACGAACACGTGGTGGGCGCGCTTTGCGGGTGAGGGGCATCTGGGACCTCCTGCCCCGGGGGAGGGGTCAGGCCCTACCACTGGGGTTCGGGTGGGCAGCCACAGCAGTCCGGCGCAGGGCCAGATGGGAATGCCCTGGATCCCTGGGGGCCGATGTCTTTATCTGGGGGAGACCCTGGGCCCGGGAAGCGGTGGCGACTGTTGCTCCTTGCCATCCCCCTCCCCAGGTTGGTGACAGACTTTCCCCAAGGGATCCGGGAATGCCGGGAGCCCCAACTGGGGCTGGAGGAACTGCTCCGCCACCGGTGCCAGCTGCTGCAGCAGCATGAGGAGTACCAGGTGGGCTGGGGTGCCGGGTGGGGGTGGGGAGCCCGAGCCCTGACCCCTTGGGGGGCGCCCCTGCCCTGGCTCTCCAGCGGTGGGACCTCAAGGGCCCGGGGCCCCTCTGCGGGCGGTCCTGAGCCCCCCACCCTCGCCCCTTCCAGGAGGAGCTGGAATTCTGCGAAAAGCTGCTGCAGGTGTGCTTCTCCTCCCCCACGGACGACAGCATGGACCGGTGAAGTGGAGGGAGCCGGGGGGCGCGCGCCCCCCGCGCTGGAGCCGCCCCGTGGGCTGGCCGCCCCTCCCCCAGCCGGCCGGCCGAGCCGCGGCGGGGGAGGGGCGGCCCGGGCGCCGGGCCCGGCCCGAGCCCCCGCTGCCCCCCGCTGCCCCCCGCCCCGCCCCGCAATAAAGGTGTTTCTCCCCCCCCCGGAGTGAGGCGTCCGTGTGTGCGGGGGGGGGGGGGTTGGTGGCATGGGCGCGCGGGGGGGCGTGTGCGCATGCGTGCCGCTTCCCGGGAGGCTGGGACTGAAGGTGAGGGGGCCGGATGGGCGCGCAGCGCGCCTGCGCGGCGGCGGAGTCCGGCTTCGGCAGCCCCCGGCGGCGGGTCGCGGCCCCCGGCCCTCACGCCGGCGCAGTCGGGCCTTCGGGTGAGGCGGGGCGGAGGGCTGGCGGGTGGCCGCCGGGCGCGCATGCGTGCGGGGGCCGGGGGCCGGGGGGGGGGGCCGCGCCGCATTGCGCCCAGCTCTCGGGCCCCCGCCGAGGGGGAGGGTGGCGGACTGCGGCAGGCGGGCGGCGCCGGCGGCAGAGGGCGAGGCGCGCCCCGGCCGCCCGGGCTGCGCCTGCCGGGGGCCCGCGGGGGCCGGGCGGGGCGAGGCCTCCCGCGCGGGCGCCCCGGGGCCGCAGCTCCGCGGCCCGCCCTCCCCCGCCTCCCGCCGCGCCTGCGCCGAGTCCCCGCCCGCGCCCGCGGAGCGCCCCTCCCCCCGCCCCAGGGCGCCTGCGCCGGAGCTCCCGCCCGCTCTGCGGCTCCTCTGTCGCGCCTGCGCGCCAGCCATTTTGCCGCCGCCTCGGCGCTGCGCTCCGAGCGCTCCCCGCAGAGGCTGCAGACGCAGACGCACAGGCGGCCGAGGCGGACGCAGGAGCCGGAGCGCAGCGGCTGCCGCAGCCCGGCCGGGCCCGGCCCCGAAGGCCCGCACCCGCGGCCGGCGGACAAAGGAGGCGGCGGGGAGACGCCGCGCCCCCCCCCCCCGCGGCGCGGCCCGCCCCGCGCGGAGGCTCAGGGCGCCTGCGCGGCCCGGGGAGCGCGCCCGGCCCCGCCCCGCCCCGCCCCCTCCCCGCGGCGCGCCCCGATGCGCCCGGGGCCGGAGCGGGCTCCGCGGGCGCGCCCAGGTCAGTGACCCGCCCGCCCGGGGGCCCCCCGAGCCGGGAGGGGCGGGGCCGGGGGGAGCCCCCCGGGGGCCCCGGGCGAGTGGGGCGCGGTGGGGCGCCGCGCGGCTTCCGCTTTCTGGCTTCTGCGGGCGCGGGGGGGGGCTGAGCTTGGGGCGCCTCCCGGGGACCCCGCCCTGGGGGTGGGGTTCAACCTGTTGACCCCGGCGGGGCGCCGGCCCCACCCTCGAGGAGCCCGGATCGAAGGGTGCCCGGAGCATGCTGGGAAATGGCCCCCCATTGTTCCTCCCCGCCGGGCTCCCCTCCCCCCCCCGTGGCCGCCCGAGCAGCTGGGGACCCCCGCCCCGATGGGGCAGCATGGGGGGGCCGAGCCGGGCCCTTTTGTTCCCGGGGCGGGCGGAGGCCGCTGCGGCTCTTCCTGGGGGCCGGCGCGGAGGGTTGAGGGGGGCAGGGCAGCTGGGGGGGTCGGGCCCCTGCGGCGCTGTGTTTGAGCCCGCGCCCCCTCCCCAGGGCGCCATGTTCTGGAAGTTTGACCTGCACACCAGCTCGCACATCGACACGCTGCTGCAGAGGGACGACCTGGCCTTGGCCGAGCTCCTGGAGGAGGAGGACGTGCTGCAGGAGTGCAAGGTGCTGCACCCCAAACTGCTGGACTTCCTGCTGCGACCCGCCCATCTGCAGGCCCTCGTGGACTGGGTCACCCAGGAGCCCCCCGCCACGGGCGACGAGCGGCTGCGGTACAAGTGAGCCCCGTCCCGGCCCCGGGAGACCCCCCCCTTCCTCATCCTTCCCCATCCTTCCCTGGGCCTGCGGGCACGGAGGAGTCCGAGAGGCAGGGCCTGGCTGTCAACTCAGGGACCAGCTCGTCCCCCTGGGTCCCCTCTGGCCCATCCCCAGTCCCTCCCCCTGCAGGGGTAATCCTGGGCCCCCGTATCATTCCCAGAGCCCCCGTGGGGGAGGGTTCACCCATCACTTTCCTAGGTCCGATCTGGATCTTCCCTGCTGCCTTCCTCCCCGCCCCCATCACTCAGCATGATGTCAATAGAGTAAGAGGTTGGTAGAGTTTAGGGGTTGAATCCCCACCCCAGCCCGGGTTCTCCTAGCAGGACTCGGTGCAACTCTGCCCCCATCCAGGCAGTAGTCAAAAGGAGCTTCCTTTTACAAGTCAAGAACCAGAAACAGCCGTTGGTATCCGTGATTTTTTGTTTGAGTAGATGGGAATAAATGGTGTCGGCAGATTTGACAGCTGCCTCCCCCCCCCCCCAGGTACCCCAGTGTGTCCTGTGAGATCCTGACCTCAGATGTCCCCCAGATCAATGATGCCCTCGGGGAGGATGAGGCCCTTTTGGGCCGTCTCTATGCCTTTCTGCAAAACAGAGCCCCCCTGAATCCCCTGCTGGCCAGTTTCTTTAGCAAGGTCATGGGAATCCTGATCAACCGGAAGACAGACCAGGTGGGTTCCCAGGGGCTTCCTGAGTTGTACTTTTTTTGAGTAAGCGTTGGGGAAAAATGTGAGGAAGAGGAAGAGGTTCTCTATGCTACATGGTGTATGGGAGGGGGTCTCTGGAGGTGGCGGTGTGGAGGGGTAACTGATGGGGGGAGCCAGTGACCTTCTACTGCAGAGTCCTGGTGGGGGGAACCCCAGCTGTGAAGGGGCAGCGGCCCGATAACCCTCTTCTCTTAACTGACCACATGTTCTCTTCTGTCGTTCCTATTCTTCTCAGATTGTGTCCTTTCTGCGGAAGAAGGCCGATTTCGTCACCTTGTTACTCCATCACATCGGGACCTCGGCGATCATGGACCTGCTGCTGAGGTTGCTGACGTGTGTGGAGCAGCCCCCCTTGAGACAGGAGGTGTTCAATGTGAGCATGCCCCCTTTGTTTTTCTCTCTGGTTCTCTTTCCTTCCTTTCTAGCATTCAGGACTTCTTTCTTCTGGTTCTCTTTGGTCACCCTTGGTAGAGGCTGTTACCTCTCATCAGCTTTCTAAGCCAGTGGGGGGCTCGTGGCCCTCTTGCTCCTTCAGGGGCTCCCTCCTGCTCCCAAGTCATACTCCTCGTCCTGGTATTCTGAGTTTCTCCCAGCTTAGAGCTGCCAACGTTTTGGCTTTTATTCGATCGTCTTTGCTTCTGTTCTCTTGGGCTCAGCTCATCTGTACCTGTGGCTAGATAAGAGTCTTGTCTGTGGGCCAAGGGGGACCAGTGCAGAAGCACTGCTTCCAGGAAACGTTTTCTGGTTCTTTCTCACTTTCTAGAATGGAGAAGGAGAAAAGGACTCAGGTAGTTGTCAAGTTCAGGTGTTTCCTCTAGTAAGGAGGTTTTCAAGCCTGGGGTTCGGAAGTCACAAGTGGCACAGGCTAGGCTTTGAGACCAGTTTCAGGGACACCAGATCTCATGAGGGATAGCATGGTGGAGGAGTCAGGAGCTAGGCGTCTGGCTTCCAGACCTGGGTCGTCCCCTAGGGGCCCATGGACAAGAGAGCCACAAGGGAACCTTGGCTTCCCCCCCCCAGATTGGCAGGAGGTGGTCCTTCATCACAGGCCCTTTTTTGTCCTAACGCTTGTTTGCAGGGCATCGCATCCACAGTAGTATAGTCTCTCTGAGGGAGAGATGTTAGTCATTCTCAGATTGTAGGTCAGGATTAGGGTGGCTTTGGCACTTCACCTGAGCCTGATTCCTTAAGATATTTTTGTGATTCAGATCTAATTATAGATTCTGGAATGGGGAGGGGGAATGCAGGAGAGTAGGGGGGGATCCTTCTGCGGTAGCTGTGTCACTGGGGTCTTTCCTCTCTCCAAGTGGTTGAACAATGAGAGGATTGTGGAGCGACTAGTTGACATGATCCACCCAGACCAAGATGACAACGTGAGTCTCCTGGAGGGGGTGGTCGGGGAGGGGTGGCCACAGGGGTGGCGGAGTCCTCACGTCTCCCCTTGTCCCATTTGACCTCAGCAACACTCCAACGCGTCCCAGTCCCTGTGTGACATCGTCCGCCTGAGCCGGGAGCAGATGATTCACCTCCAGGATGGCGCCGAGCCTGATCGGCTGCTGGCCACGCTGGAGAAGTAAGTGGTCTGGGGAGCTGCTGGGGATCCCCACCCCAGCCCCGGGCCCTCCCAGCAATCTCTCAGTACAACCCTGCCCCCATCCAGGCAGGAAACCATCGAGCAGCTGCTCAGCAACATGTTCCAGGGGGACCCAAACGAGTCTGTGATCGTCAATGGCATCCAAGTCCTACTGACCCTATTGGAACCTCGAAGGCCCAGGTGAGGCTCCTGGTGGAGGTGTAGGCTCCCCCCGTGCCTCCTGGAGAACTGGGCGGGATGCCCAGTTGGGGACCAGGTGGGGGTTGCCTTTTGACAGGCCCTCCCTTTCATTTCTGCAGGACAGAGCCAGGAAGTGTGGGCAGTTTCTCCTGCAGCAGCGGTGGGGACGGTCTGCTGGAGCTGGTGCCCCCGGGGGGCCTCGAGAGCCACCCACCCAGCCAAGCCCACCTGGGGACGCTGAGAGCCCTGCGGGGGTGGCTTGCCCCCTTCCACCGGCTGCTCCTGGAACCCCCTACAGTGAGCCACACGCCAGGGATTGGGGGGGGGGGGGCTCCTTCCTCCTCGCAGGTGAGGGCCCGACGTCGACTCTCTGCAAGGTCCTTTCTGGCTCTAACATTCTATGATCTATGATTAGAATCACAGAATTTCAGAGTTGGAAGGGACCTCAGGGCTTACACAGATGGCAGGCGAGTGAATGCCAGAGCCCGGCGGCCTTTGCTGTGGTACAGGAGGCCCGGGGGCTGTGGTGGAGGAGAGGGGGGTGGCCCGCTGGCCCAGGGAGGCCCGGGCACAGGCCAAGGACCCTCTGGTCTTCCTACCTTTTAGCAGGAGACCCTGCGCACAACCTGGGGGAGCCTGCAGCCCCCACTGGGCAACACCCGGCTGCACGTGGTCAAGCTCTTAGCCAGTGCTCTGAGCGCCAACAATGCGGCTCTGACGGCTGAGCTCCTGGGGATGGACACACTCAACGCCATGCTGGTGAGGGACTTTGCCTGCTCAGGGTGTGTGGGGGGCCCATTTGGCAGGGAAGGGGGCCGCCCTGCCTTGCCCCAGCATCCACCGTTCTCAGTCTTCTCTTTTGTCTCTTCAGGACCTCTTCTTTACCTACGTCTTCAATAATTTCCTACATTCACAAGTGGAGACGTGGGTGAGCAATGTGCTGAGTGCTGCTGCCGCAGATGGGGAAGACGGGCCAGAGTCCCCTGCGCCGAATCCTGCGGTCAGACATGTAAGCACGAGGCCTGTTGTCCCCGTCCTGGAGGGTCTGGGAGGTTGTTCTCTGTCCCTCCCCTTGAGGAAGCCCCCTTCACCTCACTGTCTACACGATCCCACTCCAGTTATTTGAAGGGAACGATTCAGAGCGAGGTATTTCTGTCGTTCTCATCCCAGTGATAATGTACTTTCTGGACTGGTCCTGTCCACAGAGGAGGAGAAGCTAAGGGGCTTAGTGAATGGAGTCACATGAGGACTTGTGAAACCCCGATTTCCTGTCCTGTCCTGATGCTCCCTGGCTGGATGACCCTGGGCAGGTCCCTCCACCACCCTTGGGGAGGCTCTGCTGGTACTGGCAATGCGTGAGCCATTGTCATTCCTCTCACTGTGGTGACTTCTGGGTCCTCCAGGCAGAGCTCCTTAGCTCTCTTCTGAAGTGGCATGCTTTTGGCTGCCCACCTTGGCACCACTCCTGGGGAGATAGTGCCACCTTGCCAACCCCAATTACAGATGAGAGCTGAAGCCCTGTTAGTCAGTAAGTGTTGGCGAGGCCTGGGCACTGGGTTAGCTTGGTCTGGCATCCTCGCCATCCTGAAGCTTGAATGTTACGTTTAGGGATTTTCTTTTTGATCGTTGACCAATGGCTCTTGGTGTCCTCCTCCCCTGAGTTGTGATGGGCCCTTGGGGTCCTAGCCCAATGCTGCTCTCCCTTCTTGGCTCTGCGCCCCCAACCTTGCCTCTCTCTCCCCCCTTTCTCCCCCCAACCCCAGTCTCCCCTTCTTTCCCACAGTTGCTCCAGAAGTGCCGGCTGGTGGAGAGGATTTTGGGCGCCTGGGAAGAGAATGACAGAGTACAGTGAGTGTCTGGCCTTGACTGTGACTGGGGTTGACCTGACCCTCATCTGGTCCCATCTCCCTGATTCTCCAGTGGTGGGGTGGGTCTGCGGCTGAGGGACTTGTCTATCCCCAGGTCAGAGGGTGGCCGCCGGAAGGGCTACATGGGCCACCTGACGCGCATCGCCAATGCCGTGGTACAGAGTGCTGAGAAGGGCCCCAACGCTGAGCTGGTGGGCCAGCTGCTATCAGGTGAGACCAGTGTGAGCAGGGCTTGGAGGGCTCATGGAGTCTTTGTGTGGTCAACATCACATCTCATCGTCCTGTCCTCTCCTTGCCCTACGGAGCAGAGCTCTTGGGAGAGCAGCAGCAGCTGTGGGAGCAGTTTGTGGCGGGACCGCTGTCAGAGACCAACCAGAAGAACATGGTGGACCTGGTGAGCTTGGGACTGGGGGGGACTCTCCGTCCTCATCCATGGTTCCTGCAGGGGCTTCTGAGCTAGCTCCCCACTTTTGTACACCCAGGTCAACACCCATAATCTTCACTCCTCCAGCGATGACGAGGACGAGCGCCTGAAGGGTTTCAGCTTCCCCCAGGAGGCTGTACTGCAGCAGGTAGGCTGCCCCTGTCCTCCCCTCTGTGTCTGGTGTCCTAGCTTGGGAGGGCTGTGCCAGGGCCGGGCTCCAGGGCGACTGGTTTGAGGCCCTTCTCGCCCGCAGGCCTTCATGGACTTTCAGATGCAGCAGATGACCTCTGCCTTCGTGGAGCATTTTGGTTTCAATGACGAAGAATTTGGGGAGCAGGAAGAAAATGTGAAGTGAGTGTCCTCTGACGCTCTGGGTGGTGCTTTTGCCTCCCCCCATGTTTGAGGCTGTAGATGGGGTGTCACGGGAGTGGTCTCGGTGGCTCAGCCCACGCACCAACCCAAGCCGCTCATTTTCTGAGGACAGAGGGCAGAGCTTTCCTCGGCCTTTCTGGGGGGAGGGGCCGCAGGGGAGCCAGAGGCTCCTGTTGGGACCACTCCCTTCACCCTGGCTTCTTGTAGGCCAGGGGAGGGAGGGAGGTCAGGAACATGGCACTCTGCTGAACCTTGTTCTGGCCCCTCTCCCTCAGTGCCCCCTTCGACAAGACGGCCAGCATCACCTTCTCCCTCAATGCCGATGACGAGAGTGTGAGTGTTGCCCCTGTCTGGGATTCGGTGGGAGCCTCAGGCGGCCCCTGGGAAGGGAGGTGTGACACCCTGGGACATGGGTGGAGCAGGCCAACCTCTTCCGTCCCCCTCACCTGGGCTAGGAGCCTCAGGGACCAGGGCCCCACCAGACCAGCCCTGCCTGTCGTCCCCCAGCCCAACGCCAGTCTGTTTGAGCTCTGCTGCAAGGAACGGCTCCACCAGTTTGACGAGGAGGATGATGATGAGGAAGGCCTGGGCTCGGGAGATTCAGATGGGGAGGATGCCATCTGGCAGGATGGACCGCGGGGCCAGGCCCGGAGCATGCGGTGAGTGAGGTGGGAGTCTGTCCTTCTGTGGCCCAGAGTGCCAGCGGGTTGGCTCAGACACCTTCTCTTCTTGGGTCTTAGAAGCGGAGGCAGCACGGACAGTGAGGAGGATGAGGAGGAGGAAGAAGAGGAGGAGGAAGAGGAAGTCAGTGGGCCTGGGGGAGGCCTTGGCCCCACCTCTTTTACCTTTTCCAGCCCAGAGCCGCCTGGGACACTCCTCCAGGGTAAGGGGGCCCGGGGAAGTCTGCCTTCAAACTCTTAAGTTTTTTGCAAGGCCATGGGATTAAGTGGCTCGCCCAAGGCCACACAGCTTGGTAATTATTAAGTGTCTGAGGTCGGATTTGAATTCGGGTCCTCCTGATTCCAGGGCTGGTGCTCTATCCACTGCGCCACCTAGCCACCTCTGCCTTCAAACTCTTGACCTTGTTCCCCTCTTGGTCTGGTTCCCAGATTTAGCTCCCCAGGAAGCTAAAGTGAAACAGCAGAGGGGGATAGCATAATAACCCATGAGTGTTGTGGGCACAGGGCTCAGACCCAGTTTGGGGCGCAGGTCAGTGCTGGGAGCTGGCCACAGAGGACCAGCTGGTCAGTATGATGCTGGAACATGAGGGGCATCTCCCTGGCAGAGTTGGCTTGGGGACCTGAGGCTGTGCCCTGAAAATCCCCCATTGCATTCTAGGGTTGAGGAAGCCGATGCCCTCTGACTCTGTGCCTATTGGAGCCTCTGTGGACTTGCCGGCGGGGCTCCCAGGCTCCCCTGACCCCGCCTGTGGCTGCGTGGCCCAGGATGCCAACACAGCCCTGGACAGGTGAGGCCCAGATGGGAATTGGAGCCTCCCAGCTTTGGGACCACAGCCTCTCTTGTCAGAGCTGTCCTCAAGAGGGTCTTCTGTTCCCCCTGACCCCCCCCCCCATTGCAGGGTGAAGGAACCCGCCCCACCCCCTGCTGCAGGAGCACCTCAGGAATTGACAGATGCCAATGTATCAGACTGCCCCCGCCAAGGTGACTGGGCTCCTCCCTTTCCTCTGGTCAGGAAGGGGGGGGTTGGGGGTGAATATGACTCCCAGTAGATGGGCACTCCTCAGAAGATCCTGAAGTCTCTTCGTCGATCCCGTTATTTTCTTATTGCAGCCACCAGGCAGACCACAGCCACTCTCGGTGAGACGCAAGACCTTCTGAGACCCTCCAACCAGGCCAGGTGAGGAAGCATGGCTGTGGCAGTAGGGTTCAAGACTCCCTTGCGGAAACGACCTGGAAACCCCACCGGAGGCAACCTCTAGCTCTCCCCAGAAGCCCTTTCCCTTCCTGACCTGCACCTCAGCCTTGAGGCTTTGTGAAACTTTGATTCTGGGAGGTGGAGTTGAGGCAGGGAAGCAGGCCCAGCGCTCACCCAGCCTGGGGGGGGGGGGGCTGGGGGAGGGGCAGACGTGGCCATGGAAACAACTGTACAAGGTCTTGTTTCTTCCCAGTGACCTTCCAGTGCTGCCCAATGGTCCTGCTCCCCGGGGGCCCCTTCCTTCTCCAAGCACCAAGTAAGTCTCATCCCTGGGGAGAGGGTGGATGGTGGGGCTGGGGCAGGTCTTTGGCTCTTAGGCCTCTTTTTTTAACCAGATAAAACCTGTTCCGTGGGGTCGTCGTCCTCGAGACCAGTGCTCCTGGCTGGCCTGTCCACCTCAACACCGCCACTCCTTGTGTTGTGTGTCAGCGCATTCTCTTTCTTCTCAGCCTGGGTTCTCGGGTTCCCCTTCCTGTCCTTTCCCCTCGGATCTTCCTGGATTCCTGAGGAGATAAGGCTGCAGTAGAGACCCAGAGCTCTTCCCCCGAGTCTCTCAGGAAGCGAATGCAGGGAGTGGTGTGGGGGCAGCGGGAGTTGACCCAGATACCCTCCTGCCTCCCTGCCCCCCCCCAGCCTTGTTTGCACTGAAGAACCAGGGAGTGTTGACTCCTGGGCAAAGGAGTCCAAGAGATGCATTCTCTCTTCTCTAAATCCTGGAGTTGCAGCAGCAGCTGAGAAAGGGGTGGGGGTGAGGAAATTGGGGTGAGCCCCACCAGAAATAAAACGGGTATTCCGTGCCCACCACAACTCCAGAGGGCAGCCCAGGCCTCAGAGGCTTGAAGGTGGTCCCGGAGAGAAGACTGTGCCTTGCCTTGTGGGACAGGGTGGGAGCCCTCTCCCAGGCCCCCTGTGGTCTTAGGGGTGGGGGTGCTTTTCTTACCACCTCCAAGAGCCCTGGGGACTTCAGTTATGAGGGTTTGTTCCAAGTTTCTGGGGCTTTGGCCCTAGTTGCCAAGTGGCCTTGTTCCTTCTTGCCTGGCCTTGCCTGGTTAAGGCTAAGCCATTTTCATATTCCTGACCCAAATAAAGATTTAAAAAGTTGTTTCGTTTCTTTTTTTTGAGGGTCAAGAGGGCATGTTCGGGGTTAGGGGAGCAGAGGAGGAGCCCCACTACCGGCAGCCTTCCACATAGACAGCCCAAGCAGGCAGGCCCAAGAATTACGTGGAGCCTTTATGCCTTCCATCCATAAGCTAGGGCCTACATATTCAGAATTAGTGGGATCCTGGGACCTTCCCAGGAGCTCTAGGGGTGTGGCCCGAGTTGCCGCCACCAGGGCCATGAGCCGGAATTGGTCAGCAAACAAGTTCATAAGCAGAGACTCGTGGCCGGGAGAGTAAAGGTGGAGCTGGTACCTGTTTGCAAAATGGACAAGAAGAAATCTTCCTAGGGAAGTTGGAGGCAGGAGCGTGCCACTGGGGTGGGTGAGACCCTGCCCATCTGAGGCTGCTGAGCCGCTGGAGGGAGCCAGCAGAGGTAAGAGTGAAGGAGAATGAGAGGACCCCGGGGTGGACTCCAGGGTTCTCTGTTGGGAGAGTCAGTTCAAGAGAAGCCCTCAAAAGCATCAGCCTTTCTCAGCAGACCCAGCAGCTGGAGGGGGGACTCAAGGGAGGGCAGTAATGACCTGATGGAATAGCTAATGGGGTGAAATAACCCCCCGTTTTCTAGTCAATGAAAAGATGGAATGCTAGAGCTGTAAAAAATGAAATCCATCTGGAGGACAAAAGATCAAGAATCTTGGGAAAGTGGAAAAGGAAACTCCATGGTATTATCTAGAGGGCAGAAAAGTCGATTGGAAGTGCAGATGCAGTTCAAAATAGACTGGTACAATGTTTGATAAATGAGGAAAAAAAGCACTGGTACAAGGACTTGGTATTCAACAAAGACTGCCAGCAGAAATTAGCTTCTGATGAGCATCTCCCACCAGGCTCTGTGATACTCCAAAGGGACAGAGCCGGGATGTGGGTCACAGGAGTAGGAAAGGATGAGCAGCTATGGCCAGGGGCAGGGCTCGTGGCCAAATGGAGAGAGCCTTCTGAGATACAGTCAGTAGGGATGCTATAAAAATGGAAATAGTCCTGAGCAAAAATCTATCCATTTTTTTTAAATGTTTAGGGGAAGTCTACTGGGGGAAAAACCTTTGCAGCTTGTTATTCTGATAAATATCTGATATCCTAGATAATTAGGGATTCAAACATAATAGGAATACGAGCCATTCCCCAGTGGAATAGCTGTCAAATGAAATTGTATTTTTAAAAGACTCCTAACTGATAATTAGGAAAACGTACGTTAAAGCTACTGAAGTTCTACATCACCCCGTCAAACTGTCAAAAATGACAAAGGAAAAGAGCAACTGCCAGAGGATAGGCACATAATGATCGCTGGAATTATGAACCAGAACAGCCCATCTGGAAACAATTTAGAATGATGCCCATAAAGGCACCATAACCTGTGACCCAATGATGCCTTTGCCAGACCTAGACCCCAGAGAGAGGCCCGAGCACAAGGAAGGCCTAACTGAAAAAGACAAACAAAAATATTCAGTCCTGTCTGACTTTTCATGACCCCATTTGGGGTTTTCCTGGCAGAGATATCGAATTGCTTTGCCATTTCCCTCAGCTCAT